>NC_060259.1:88679751-89892582 GCF_921293095.1 Ischnura elegans
TGGCACGAACGGCTTGCATCTTTGTGGAACGTAATTACTTGTCAACTAAATAAATTTCTTTTCAACAGCGCGCGAGAGTCACTCGCTTAAACTCCTCGTGCGTTGAGGGAATCCAATGAGGATGTCTTTATCCCTTGGCACGAGTTGGACGGGTGGAATCCGTGGAAATGATCAATCAGTGAGCTCGTAACTTTGCTTGGAGGCGTCTCCAAGAACGCGTGGCGATGCCATTCCATTGTTATGCCGCCTATTCGTGGATCTGCGTTCCTTGCTCTTGGGGGAGGGGTAGAGGAGGGGGAAGGGATGGGGGGGGGGGTTGAGGGGGTGGCACGCGTCCTTGTGGGAAGGTCATGGCGGGATGGCAATACTTTTCCATCCCCAGCTGCTCTCCGTCAGTCAGTTTGCTGCGTCAGTCGCGGCGTGCGTTCCTCAAAAGCGAGCGATCTCGATTTAATACTCACCGTGCTGACCTTAGCACTCACGGCAGATCTTGTTCCCAGTGCTGGCCATTTTTAATACTTTTGTGTTGTGTCTTAACAACCCACCTCAGATGCGATGAATTTGTTTTACTTGTTACAGCGATCTGCATATTGGATTGTTTCTACTTACATCATCTGTTAATATTAATTGTCTTTTAAATATTTTATTTTGCTTTTCTTGAAACTACTACTTACCAATTCTAATTTTAATATGCATGTTTGTACTATTATCTTATAAAATTCTTAAGGGGGTTTTTCGTAATATATATAAATAATAGTTTTGTACCATTCTGAAGTATGAATTTTGCTTTTGTTTTTTCATGTCTGATTTAGAGCTTAGATTTAGAGGTTTACCACTATGTTAAAAAACGGCAAACTAGGATTTTTCAAAAGACGTTACGCGCAAAGTGTTAACACGATCGCGAGGTATAATCGCCTTCCGCGCTTGCGGCCAAGATTGAGATGACTTGAATGCGAGGTATGATGGTTCTGGGTGGATAATTTTTTATTTTTGGAATGGTAATGGCCGCTTTCGGAGCGCTGCTTACGCTCATGGACCCCTAAAAGGATGGGGCTTCGGCAGCCTCGAGGACCAGCCACCGAATGAAAACCTACTTTCTGCGAAGATATCCGCCAAATTCAAATACAATTGGAGATACGGTGCCCATATATTTTGATCCCGGATGTTAAGTAATTCATATTTTAAGGTATGGATTATTTTAAAATCACTCCAGTATCCATTATTCTATTGATTTTTACAAACCCCTCATATTTCAGTGATGAAATGGAATTTCTCATCATAGAATATGAATAGTTGAATCGTGCTTAAGTTTGATGAGCTAACTGGCGATTTGTGACATGAGTGGCTCGTGTCTCTGTGAAATGTTATGAATTGTTAACTAAATAAAAATCTTTTCAACGGCGCGAGAGTGATATTTCCTTTCTTCTCTCTTTATACTCCTTCCCATATACTGTTCTTGCGTTTTGCAAAGTTTATGGCGTGAAAATAGAAAGTTTTTAATCATTTGTATGCTTAAGTGGGTATATTTTCTTTCTTGCATTTCTCCGCTTCAACTTTCAATGTCCGTTTCGTTCGTCAAGAAATAGGCGATTTTGCCTGCGTATTTTTACCTCTTAATTATATAGAAGTGATTCAGTTCGTAAAATCATCTATGCATCCTCACTGCGTGTACATTTAGTTGAAAATGTTGGTAATTTGTGTTAGTTAGCGTTGCCTATTTATGTGTACAGCAAAGTTTGAAAGAGAAATATTAAAGAGAAGGCTTTACGTTCTGTGACCTGGAGCTATCCCGTGAGGCAAAAATTTGGTTGAATTATATTGTTTCCTTCGTTTCTCTGCGTGAATAACCGATAGAACACTATTTTCCCCTTAAATTATTCACGCGGAACGAAACTTTCTCGCTCTTGAATAGCAAGGAGTTGAAGATTAAGGACGGTAGTCGTAGAATTGCATTTGCCATTGAAGATACGTATCTGATGTTTCGATGAATTGATGCTCGAATCACTTGATAGGACATATTAATTGCTGAAAATGTTCCACCATATATGAATGGAGAATGCTAATTAATGACAAAAACAAAGCAAGAAATGTTTAAAATTGAAACTTGCTGATTAAACTAATAGCGGGTTAGAGAAAAAAGAGCGATAAATTAAAAATGAGGTCGTGATGAAATTGAACTTGATGGCTCGGGGCTTTAACGTGTATCAAATGCAATCTCCCATTCTTCTTTAAAACTTACCTCAGACTGCCGTACACTCAGTATTGGAATGGATTCCATTTGGTCCTTAGCCGCCTTCTGTAGTTAACTTCTCTATTCTATACAATACTCATATTATTTTTCATCCCGAGGTGCTTTCTCCCATGATGCCGATACCCCGTTTACATTGCGAACGTACCGACCTCGATCGGAACCACGGCGCGTTTACACGTGTAAAAGTTACCATCGTAACTCATTGCTGCACTCGTTGTGGAATTGTGTCACATAACAACTGACGACGCGTCGCGACGTGACTGCGTTAGGAAATTGAAATCCTGAAAATTAGGAAGCAAAAGAATATTAATGTATTCATGTGCTAAAACTAAAGCCAGACCAAACTGTCGGCAAAACTTAAAAAAATGAAGGATTGATTATGGGAATCTGTCCAAAGTTTAAAAATTTTCATGCGGTAAAGACAGTAGATATGTCGCTTTGCTACGTTCCAAATTGGAATATATTGGTAACTGGTCACCTTATTACAATATCGACTCAATCCGGCTTGAACGTGTCCATAATAAATTTCTATAATTAAATAATTACGATTTAGGAATCTCACTGTCTGATTACAACACTTCATATCTTCAATCCCTAGTCAATTTGAAAACCCTTGCACGACAAACGATCAATACGATCCTCCGACAATGCCCCCTACAAATCTTTTCCTCTACAAAATTATCAACTCCTATTTAGATTGTTCCTATCTCCTTTATTAGTAAATTTTAATGGATCCCGTCATAACCATACAAATCCTCACCTGCTTGTTTTTAATTAACATAGAGCAAATTATGCCTTCAACTCCCAGCTAACCAGAATAATGAGGTAAAACTAAAACTAGTTATAACTGACCGTGAAGCCTTTTAGAATCTAGGATTCATCGAGAGAATATGTCAAAAAAATTAAGAATATTCACGCATTAAAGACAGTACACATTGCTCTTATTATTTAACTAGAAAAGGCTTAGATTTTGGCTTAATTCGGCACAAGTATTGATTTCTCCATGTCTTCATTTCAATGTTGTAGTTATTTGTGGCGAATTTTATCGTGAAATCCCGTATACAGCGATTTTAATTGGTTAATATTTTGTGTATGTTTGTTATTTTCCATCATTTGTGAAGTATAATGTAAGGATACATGGTTATGGGTTAACCTGTAGGTAAAGAAATACATAAAACTGGTATAGTATAGAATATCCGATATCATTTGCTAAATAGAACACCAGAAAAAACTTTCCCCTTATGTCCTTCCATTGCCTGCACAATTATGTCTTCAATCGTTGCCATATATCTTAGATATATTAGAGTTATTTATGAAACATCAATTATTGTATAAAGATTGCAACGGCATGAAAGAATTGTATATGCATCGATTTTCATTTCCTAACTCTGTTTTCTCGGCGCACTAGCGCTCACCGTGGTAAGTTCGGCAGTGTTAGGTACTAGGGCCTACGATGGTAACTCTGCGCGTTTACACGATGTCTTGAGGTTACGCGCGTACGGATCAACGTCGATACGATCGTAGTGTAAACGGGGTAAGAGCTAATACAACAATAATGGATTGCTCATGAAACAAATGAGTACGATACTGCGTGTTCCGAAAATTATTCGATAATTTTCACGTTAATTTAGCCAGGTGTTGAACTAATTTTTTGTACGACACAACATCTAGATTGAGATTTTCGGCTTAATACGTAATGCCTCAACCATCTTCTTATTTTACATGATTGTGTCCTTTGATATGCAAAAAGGGAATGACTTCTCAGGAGCGTAAGGGATCAGTGTATACCTTTCCAGTGTTAGTGAAGGATACATTGAAATAAAGGCTGCTACTGAGTGCGTGCGTTGTCTTTTAAATTAAGAAAAAATAACATTAATCGGGTAAGACACAATATTTCCCTATAATTCCCTAAAACTTAAAATGAATTAACTAATCTGCCAAAAATGTCACCGGCATGTGGCAAAATAATGGTCCACAACAGTGAAATAGACTAAAGTAGCAAACTAATTTTTTTCTATGAACGTAATAAGTCGACGTAAAGGCACTGGAATTTCGCGGTAATTGCTCCTCACGGTTAATTTACCGTTACTTTTATTTTTCTGTGAACAGGTATTTATGGTTGGGTAATTCACAGCCTTGATTAGATCTTTTTGTGCGGAATCGTCTTCCCTCCTCCCGGTCGCTACGAGGACGACAACAAATACGGGGGTAGTATGAAAACCGCCACAACGATGGTGATAGAATTTAAAAAAATAGCAGGAGCCAATAAGCTCAGACCGCTAACATTTCCCACAGTGATAGTCGGTTATCACTAGATAATAAGCCAGTTATTGGTGCGGTACATATACATACTTTGTTTTATTTCGCATTAACTGGTAAACGCATTTCAGCGTTATCCAGATGTTAAGCGAATTAGGATGTGTTCCACTGGAGGCCGCGCATTGGGCTTAAATTGTTTGAACAATTGAGAATGGGTATCTCAAGGAGCAACACGGAGAACATAACATTAGAGGCCTACTATATTTCCAGGTCCGTCAGAACCGATAAATTAAGAGAGATATTTTGTCGAACGGATAGATATGCGAATTCCTTTTTTTTTTCCCACGAACCATAAAGGACTTTAATAAATTCCAGCCATAATTTCGTTGGATCATTTCCTTTTTATGTGCAAATGGGCGGTGTCCTAACACCCCCTGCCATACGCCTTTTAGGCGGCTTGCGGGCATGTGGATGTAGATGTAGTTTAGTCCGCAAACCACCTCAAAAAGCGTGTGGCGGGGATGTTATGATACCAATAGTGAACATCATTGAGGATGGAGTAACTGTAATTTTGCTCAATTTTCCATTAATCTAAAATTTATAAAAATATAAGCAAATTAAACTTTTTGTTATTATCCTTATTTGACGAGCATGGTTGCCTCAAGGTCGTCATCTTTCCTCACGAAGGTTAGTCTCACTTGTCACCGATCATTTTGAAACTCAGAGAGGCGATATCTCATTGGTTCAAATACGCGAGTACCAAAATATTGTACAGGTTGTACTATCAGTAATGGATGCAAGATTTTATCCTAGCTCAAGAAAAGTTGGTCGATGAAATAGTTGTAGCAGTCGCTGAAGTGGTCCTGGCCACTTAAGTGACGACAAGCACTGTGACCCTGTCGCCATACTTTAATTGTCAATGCATCCCAATGGGAGAAGTGTTTTGAACTGGGCCTCTTTCATTTAGTTGAGCCTCCACTCCTTTCTAGCTGATCCCAAAAATTTTACAACGCCATAAGCTCCTCCTTATAACAGGGATAGTTACTTAAATTTATTCAAGTCCATTCATATTTTGTTTGGAAAATACTAAATTATTGCTGAAATCCTCCCGGGAAATAACAGCGATGTATCGTCATCCAGCTCTCCTCGAAAGGTCACAAGCTGCGATATATCGTTGCGTGGCACGCAACGGGTTAAGGATGTTGAATATTGATGGCCAGGGTTGAGGTTGAGCGAAGGCAAAGGGGAAAGGATTAGCTGTTTAGTCTGTTTGGGGACGAAGGCTGTGAAGGAACCCTTTTGGAGAGGGTTTGAGTTGAGGAAAGTGACGTAAGAGTAGAAGGGAGGGGGCAGTTAATGATGGAATCGCAGCGTCATATTTCATGGCCTACAAAAATAAAACTTAGCATTCTTCACTTCTTCAAGCATGACTCTACTAAACCGGCTTATGTCCAAATTATGAATTAGTCTAAGGGACATTGCGACTTGTATTTATTTCTTGTTTTTGCTTTGCAAACACGGCAAAAGAAATTTATGGTCCCATATTCTCATTTGCTGATGACGGGATGTCACCAAATTTAGATACGAAGAAGTGAGAGCAATAATAAAAAAATGAGTTATCTTTTAAATATTTATTATTCCCAAAGTAGAAAAAACTAATGGTATCATATGATAAAAAAGTAAATAACATCGGAATATAGGCCAAATTTATTAACCCTTTCACTGCTGTGGACGTACCTAGTACGTCCGCACGACAGACTGCGGTGGACGTACTTTTTCGTTCCTCCCTGCCATACGGTCAGCACTTCCACGAAGCACTTCGAAGGGACCCACTAATCCAGGACCCTTTCCTCGACGAACACACCCACGCAAGACCGTCTCATGGGCCCTACCAGCGGGGGCCCTACCTCCGGAAAAGTGACCGCTCTGACTGCAATTTGAAAATCAATCAATCAATCCGATCATCACAATATGATTGTTTTCATCGCACTCCTGCCAATCAAGCAATAAAGTACGTCTTTGAACCGTGTTTCTGCGATGAAAAATAATGATTTTGTTAACTTTGATATAATGGCCATTTTCCGGTTGTCCGCAGCCACGTTTTATTGCAAAGTTAACAAAATCGTTATTTTTTATCGCAGAGACACGGTTCAAAGACGTACTTGATTGCTTGATTGGCAGGAGTGCGATGAAAACTATCATATTTCGATGATCGGATTGATTGATTGATTTTAAATTACAGTCAGAGCGGTCACTTTTCCGGAGGTAGGGCCCCCGCTGGTAGGGCCGATGAGACGGTCCTGCGAGGGTGAGTTCGTCGAGGATAGGGTCGGGGATTAGTGACCCTTCGGAGGGTGTACCACACCCATCCTGGAAGTACCTGCTCCATGGGTCCAGGAGACGCATTTTAACATTTTCGCCGCATGTGAGGAGAAGGTTTCCGGAGATTGAACAGCAGTGAAAGGGTTAATATTAATTACACCAATTTTAATTGATTAAAATCACATTACTGAAATGTGTTAGTGTATTGCCTGAATCATCAGCATAGGTGCCAAAAACTGCCATCTTTGTAGGCTCACTTTGAAATTGATAATGTAGTTCACTGGGGCGGCTAAACGTTTGTTGTAAAAAATCTAGCTTATGACGGAAGCGGCTTGACAATGGACTTCACTGATGATCCATTTAAATGTTGCCATTCTTTCTTTCCAGAGGGCTTGAGGCGGAAGATCAGAGATAGTTTGGATCATAATAAATTTATGAGGCATATAAACATGGAGAGGTCAATTAAATTCTTGCTGGCATATGGCGTAGAGGAGATTTGTGGATCACCATCCATCATTTGACATCAAAACATTTCAAATGGGGGAAGGTCGGAAGACTTCTGAATGCATGAGTTTGTAGCACCATTAATATTTTTTGCTGCGTTTTCTAGTAACTGTGAAAAACATATGCAAATATCAATATTGGTACAATTTTAAATTTCTTTTAAGGATTCGGAAAATATATTTTCATATTGTTAACATAATAATTTGCCACTGTCATCTTCTTGTACATTCAGGGTCTGAATTACAGTGTGAATCTGTACTTATCTACAGAGGAAATAGCCTAGTATTTGGATCATCTTATGGCTATTTATGCTAAAATAGCTCAGCATATATAAATGCAAAATATCTTCAGTAAGATGGAGAAAGAACGACTTTTAACAAAATTGTACATTATTAAAATAAAAGCAAAGGATATGGAATGTTAAACAACCGTTGTGGCAGTTCCCTAGTCATATTTTCATTGGTGAATAGCCTAATCTCAATCTGCTCGAAGGAATTTTTTTATGTTCATGTTGACCTTGACTCCCTGAGGTAAGCTACTAAAATACGCTGACCATAGGTAAAGAGAGCGATTTGTATTTGCCTCGGGCAAAGTTTAATAAAAAATGTCCCTGGATTATTAGAAAAATTTCTCCATATTTTTCACCGTAGAATCTTTGATTTAGGTATGCAGATATGCCCCTTTCAGTTTTTTTAATTAAAAATTTACTGCAGAGGTACTCGGTTCTTACATCATCCCGGTCCACTTACGTCACACGGTTTGTGTGCTTACCTGAGGAGCCCATTCAGGGCATAATTTTCACCTTGCTGTTTCATAGTGCGCATGCGCAGTGCAACTCATAAGGCGTGTGACACTAGTGGCTCAAAGCAAGCTCCTCACAACTGCCGAGGAAGAATTTTAATGGTGGGATCAATATTTTGCCCCAGCAACATCTACTTTTAGCATGAATGAAGCGTAGAACATAGTTCAAAAGATATTTGTTTTCGATCTACGATCAGGGTTACCAAAAGTGGATATACGTATTATTGTGATATTGTTACTGTTAAACTTTGTGTAACTCAACCCAACTAGGCAGCTTTCAGAATGTTTCACGGATTTGTTTTCGTTGTCGGTTTTCAGTGTGGTTTGTGTGAAAAAGGAAACTTTCAATTCACATGTGTTGGCACAATTTTTCAAAATTGAAGTACAGTAAATCGTTTATATTGGCACTTAATCATTTTAGAAAAATACAATTAATATATTTTTGGTTTTGATTACTAATAGTATTCTATTACTTTTTAAAATATCAAAATTTCTTCTTTGTAATATTTTTATTACTTTTTATTCATTCCCTCAGTGAATCAAGGTGAAGGATGATATGAATAAATGAGGGTAGAGCTCTCACCGGACTAAGCCACAGGCGTGTGGAATCATTTGCTCAGGGTTGGGAGGCCAGTTTATTTTCCTCGCAATTCGTTTTATTTTGGGGTGACAGATGGCTTCACCAGGGCTTGGAACCCAGGACCTCTGGATCAGCACATCTACCCACCAGGCTAGCACGCTCCATTAGAGTACATATTATTCATTTATTATTATTATTTTATTTTTTTGCCAATATTTAGGCAACAAACCTAGGATTAGAAGGAGGCTACTACATGGGACGGAGTTACAGAAGGGGGACTTTCGATATAAAACACGGTCTCAGGCGTTACTTTGTGGAATTGCTTCATCATAGAATAAAATAAAATAAAATTACTTTGTTTAATTCCACACTTTATTTCAAATAGCACGACCCAGCATTAGATGCTGAAACCCGGGTCGTGCTATTCAAAAGAAAGTGTGGAATAAAACAGCAATTTTAATTTATTTTATTATAAGAGGGACTTGATGAGGGAGCGTGTATGTGGTTAAGATGGTAGGATATGGATGGTAGGTAATCCCAAATATAGTGAGTTATCCCATGTATAAGTGGGTTATTAGTCCCCTTCAGGCTGGACTTGAATTTTGTATCAGATGGGAAATGAAATCATTTGATGATGGGAAATTGCGGGCATCATATAAACTTATTAATCTACTGAGATGGAGCAGGACGAATTTGTTTTGGAGAGATTCTTATTTTTGCCGGATGGTCGTGACGCACTTAATAAAGTATATACTTTGCTATGAAGCGTCATATCGGCTCGGGGAGGCCCCAGCTGTGCGTCCATTCCCGCAAGCTTTGGGATTAACTCTGGAGGCTCGAGGAAGGGTCGTAATCCGGGTTTGCAGCGAGCGCGTCCCTTCTAATGACTCTTTGCCTTTTCTACCTGCTCCTCGCTGATCAATTGGGAACCGTTCCGTGCGGTCCAGCCATTGGAAGCTGAAAATTATGTCTTATATTCTATACAAGGGAGCTATGTAATGGTCTGAGGTGAGTATGTGTCGCGTAAAGTAAATAGAATGACATTAGTTCATACATATTTCGAGAAAGTAGTTGCTTCATAACGGAATTGAGGGATCGGGCCAAAATTGTGTTATGAAAGGATTCTTGTTAAATGTATTCGTTCTGTATTTTCTTGGAAAACATATTTCCACACTGCAGCAAATGAGAACGGTTTTTGTGATACAATTGCCGAAGGAAATATTTTGGATTATAAATGCAGTTTTGACGTGGGACACTGACTGGATGATCTTACTCGTGTAAGTAAGGAGATCCGCCATAACGTTGCGGTTCAAGAAAAAAAGATTTCCCTCGACTTACCTGAGATAATTCACGAAATATTCCCTTTAAAGCTCTTTATTTTTTGCTTATCAGAAGAAAAATTAGAGATATTAACATGTGATTATTAAGGAACTTATTTTAAAATTACCATAACCTTCTTGGTATTCAGGCCATCCAAACGTAGCTTAGCCATTTGAAAGTCTGACTTCAATAAAAAAGTGATTTCTCTAATATCTGGAAACGTGGAGTGGCGAAGAGCAAATTATTTGTTTTAGTCTTCCCTTGTTTGTTATAATGTCGAATATATCATTTTTTTTCCGAAACGAAATTAACATTTAGATGGAAATAACTATAAATTTTTCAGCATAATGGGAGGCTTTGCCACTCAAATCTAGAGGCATTTGCGTTGTTGAAAATAATTTTTCCATTAGTCCCACCTGAGAATCCACTTAAATAGCATGAGTAAGCCTTAGTGCTAGCGGTAGGATATATTTAAAAATTTTCGTCAATCTGAAGTTTATTTAGTTTCTTGATGAGACTAGTCATGTGCTCCTTCCTGACTAGCTTATATTTTTTAAG
The DNA here is from genome assembly GCF_921293095.1 of Ischnura elegans. Taxonomy (NCBI): domain Eukaryota; kingdom Metazoa; phylum Arthropoda; class Insecta; order Odonata; family Coenagrionidae; genus Ischnura; species Ischnura elegans. Next base: position 88,690,347 of record NC_060259.1, read on the forward strand.
TACTTAGTAAATACAAACCAGAACAGAGATTACGAAAAGTATCATGTATTCATTCATACGGTAAGAAGTATACTTATTTACTGCTGAAAGAAAATATTGTGAAATTAAAAAAATCAGTGAATATAAAATATAAAAGTGTTTTTGCGCCTTGGGTTTAAATAACACAAGCAGAAAACAAAAAATATTATTTGTGGTCATCACGTATAGTATCAGATTTTCGGTGAAAATATCATTTGATGCAATCTTATACCATGCATTTCAACGTGGTCAAACGGCCCTGGTATGATCGATTATTTTGGTAAAACCTTCTAGAGATACTCGGTAGGTAATAGTCATATTTAATGGTAAAGTATGTTGTAACGCGTTGATAATACCGCTAAAGATTTCCAAAATAATGCGAGTAATGTAATAAAGAGGAAGCTGTTACGAGTTATGAGGGACTAAGAGAGTGAAATTTTGGGGGACTTCATTGATGGTCTTTTTCCTTTAGGTTATGGGGACATCTTTGATTTATAAGCTTTTTTATCTATTTGAAATACACGTTTTCAAAGATGTAAAACTTGTTAAGCTCTTTCTAACTCGGGATAATAACTATTCCCAAAATATATGCGTGATAACTATACATTTTTTGCTAATTCCTGAAGTAACTGGGTTAAAACTTAAATGTATTTTTCAAGGACAGGCATTCATACCTCTCCTTTAATACTCAGAAAAGATCTTTTTATTGTGGGAATAGGCCTGGTGAGGTGTCTAGTGTGTTGACTTCCCACTCATTCGTTCCGGGTTCACATCCTGGCGGTGGCTGAGATTTTCCGGAGGTAATCCGATCCCCTTTGGTGCTTTCTGGTGGGTACTTCAAGGGCAGCACTCCGTCCGTAGCATGGGACGTTTAGCCAAGGTCCCATTAGCGCCTTTCGTTCAGAGAAGGACAACGACGACGCCGGGTTTCTCTCCAGCCTTCCTTCCCTAACCTTCCCACATGGCGCAAAGGACCTTAGCTGTTGGTTGCCTCCAAATACCATACTAAGCTAAGATATTTCGCCAAATCTCCGCTGTAAATCTACATTTCAAGGGAAATAATTGTGATAAAATCCGAGAGCCTAAATTTATTCAAAGGAACAGGAGGCTCAAAATTAATTTAAATCCCGAGTAGCATCTGAGGTTATTTCGTTAAATGGTATTTTACGCTAAACGTTTTATTGAGAGAGTATCCGACAGTATTTTAGGCAAAACAAGAGTTGCTCAAACGTTAAATTCAATGGCTATGTTGATTGCATCGCTGTTGACGCAGCAGACTCGAAATTATCACGGGAAATTTGGGAGGAAAAGTTTGTGACAGTCTAAGAGAGAACCACGTCCAACGAACGGGTTTTTATTCCATCTTTCCTGAGCAAGGTGTCTTGATTGCGATAGAATTGAAGTTTAATGGGGAGTCGAGGGCCGGACTAAAACTTCTCTTGAGTTTGGCGGTAATTGCAGTGGACAGCTGGGCCGGGGAGTGACATGACCCACTGCCTCTGACACGGCCGCTGTATCCCCAGGCTCCACCTACCCCAACCAAAAATTCACTCCCTTTGCCCAGTTCATTCTTCTCTCAGAGCCACGCTGGCTCTTGCCGATTGTCAAATGAATGAAAACTGACTTCGGTTTCCTTGTAGCTACTTTTTTAAATTTATCATTTCAAATTATAGTCCTTTTCATTTGAGATTTAATCTTTGATTTTCAATAATGACACACGTGTCAGATCAAGGTTATAACCTTAAAACACTTTGCTATAGATAAAAAAGCACAAGCTGCGCTAAATTACGATTTTTTCACAAAATAACTCTTTTTCAGGGAGTTAAGTGAATTTCTTGACGGTTAAAGTAGGTTTACTGTCATCCAATGAGCGTTACGCTTATTTACAATGGTCTCTTTTGGCAAAGTTAAATTTTATTCTCGAAATTGCACGCGATAATGCCTTAAATTAATTTCCGGTGAGTATTGTCTGTGGAATTTTAATAATATTTTGCAATTAATTACTCATTGCGTGAAAATGATATATTTAAGAAACACTCATTTTCCGCCAACCATTTATTTCAAGGGGATTTGTCGCATTATCCATAATATTGTATGTGTTTGACACTGGAGTGAAGCTGGACATTTTTTAGAAAGCTTCGAATATGCTTCATCATAATGTGCACGGTCATAGTGTTTTGAATTGCGAGATCCCATTTTATCGTTCGTTGTTCCCTTTACCGGTACCTGCACTTTCAATCCCTTTGTCCTTGAGCCTGACCTACCACTTGTTTCTTCCTTTCCTGGAATTTTTTGTTGGACTTAAAACTTCAAATTACTAACTGCTCTCCAACCATCTTCAATGTTTATCAATACAATCCCCAATTCACGTTTCTATTGTAAGCTGTTCTTTTTTATATACTTTTAAAATTTACTTTTGAGAATGACCTGAGGGGGCTGAAATCTGTGGAATGCGTTAAACATATTCGTGGAATTCAACTTCATGTTTTCATTTCCTCAATGGTGATTTCGGTTTTTCAAAGTACGCACCCTTCCTACTCCATTGACTGCGATATATATTTGAATAATGTTTAGCTCGGTTTAATATTTCATTGTACCATTTAAATTCTAATATGAATTTATTTCTACAGCTTTTAAGTATTCCATTTTGCTTCTGATTATTTCTCTTGTGCAGAGAAACAAATTACGAACTCTACGACCTTGTTGTGGGGCCATTCCATTTGTCTGTAATCATTCAGGGATGCGCGAGTAATATGCGTGAAATATCTCTCTGAGGTTCATTTGTAGCGATTTTTTACGACAACCACAAAAGAAGACGTCCTTAATTTCTTATATTTATCGCGTCTTCCATGGATTTTGCAACAGATTTCTTCGTCTTTGTATCAAAGAATCTCTTGTCTATTCAATTAAATGTACACATGTACACTTCAGGAGCATTTGTAATTTTTGCCGACATGGTGTATATTTTGCTAAAAATATTTCTCTGTATGTTTTGCTTCCTCCCCTCCCTCCATACCTCCCCTAATCTTCCTTCTCACCCTTCCCCTTTCTCCCACTTCTTTCCGAAGAAATATTTATCTGCCTGTTTCTGAAATACTAGGAATATCCCGAAAGTAAGAATACTGCTGAGCTCTCGCGCCGTGGGATTTTTTTCAACGGTTGGCAGCACTGTGTAGTCGGAGGAGTAGTCTCTGAACAGAACGGTTAAGAAATCCAGCTAAGAGCGAAGTGCGTTTGCCTTGAGGTTCCTCGTCGTGGGAGGAAAAGCCCCTGCTGAAATGTATTCACAAATCAAAAATGTTTATGGCGAAGGTGCTGTGAACCAAACGAGTGTGTTTCAGAGGCGTCGTGAGTTCAGCGAAGGAAGAAAGAAAAAAGGTAGTCCTCTCAAAATGGCGGAACACTGGTTCCCCATCTGAAAAAGAATTTGGAAACTGAATTTCGGACAATGAAATGGTGGCATCCGTGTTTTTGGACCGAGTTGGGAGAGGATAAATGCAACAACTTGTTAAGACCCTAAAAAACGTGAGTATAGCAATTCAAAATAAAGAGAGGGGAATTTGACTAAGAGAGTGTGTTTGTTGCATGAAAACGCCCGCTCGCACACTGCCGACTTCACTGAGGTGCTTTTGAAGTCCTTTGATTTGGACATTTAAAATACGCTGCATTCTCCCCTGACTTCGCGTATCCAGATTTTCATCTTTCCATCTTCCTGAAGACATATTGGTGAAAAATAAATTTTCAACCGATGTTGAGATGAAATAAGAGTGAGTGGAGAAAATAGATGGCGGGATATTTATATGAAGAGACAACGGAAAAACGTATACCACGGCTTAAATCCTGCATAGAACGTGGAAAAATAAATGCTTCCAATATCATGTAATTTTATAAAATCGAAGCCACTCCCATCAAAACTCCCTAATACAATTAAATATTTGTATTCAATAAACATCAACAGTATTTAGAAATCAAACTTTGCACTGAGTGAATGTTATTCTCAATTTGCCAAAGCGAAAATGAGATGTCGATGTTCGTTCAAGTACCAAATTTCTTGTTGGTAATTCATGAATTACTGGATACATCTCTCATTACTTTTAACCTTATTTCTTTCTTTCAATGTGCGCTTAATTGGTATTTCTAAACATTGATACAGTTATCTTAATAAGAGGCTTTTAAGATACTGGCTGTATAGTTAATAATATCCACGGTTAACAAAATACTGACCATATTTCTATGCAATTCATATGATTCATGCATATAATCCGTGCCTATTCACGAATTAAATAGTCACAGTAAAACAGTAGAAACTGGCGTCGTGGTTTTTTCACGTTTATCTCGGTATCATTTGGTGCATTGTAAACTTTATGCCTGGAGATTAAACACATAAGAGAACTACATTTTGCACTTCTATGGGATACATTACACGGCAAGGAAATTATTTCATCCGATTTATTGTAAAAACTAAGTTTTAGGTTAACTAAGTTAACACTCTGAAGAGTAATTTATTTCCTTACGCGATAAGGTATCGCGATAATATATCGTTGAATTCGATGAGTGGACACTGAGTGCATTCCTGTAGATCTTCCACCGGATATCATCATTTGCGCCGACAAGGTTTCAAAAACCACATCAATATCCGAAACGTCAACAGTAATTTTTGACTCTTAGTGTATTTTAATATCCATATGAGCTATCCATATGATACTAATACAAATCTAGTATCGATAAGAGCTTTATCATCAATTCATGTTTCCAGGAGAGCAGGACAAAGCGACATTTACCTCAATTTTCACGCAGTGCTTTGCTTTGAGTGGATGGAGGCTTAAGTCTGGCTTCCTTTTGACTCGCTGGCTTCCTTTTGACTGAATCCGCAAACCAGAAATATATCATTGTTGTAATAATACGCTAATTATTTCACGATATTCATCATGAATTTTTCCCTGGCAGTGGGCTAGAATACTCCTCACAGATTCCTTCAACGTTGCCACTGGTACGAATAGACACTTCAACACGTCGTGAATTGAATACCCTTGAGAAGTACACTTTTATGAGAATTAGGAGGAAACATTTGAACATCAATTTATAAATTTTAGATTTCTATAATTTTCCACGAAATTTGAAACTACGAGTTTAGTTGCCAGTGTTTAAAATTTATTTCCTATGCCTTAACAAAAGTAGTATATTCTCGGCTGGCTGAATACGTCTGGAAATTGATCGGTACCAATCTAAAATTTTTATCTGATCACTGTCAATCATCCGTATTGTGGGCAATGCACTGTTTTGGTCACTTGTAAAAACATCGGAAACAAAATTATAATGCTTGTTGCCATCTTAATAATAGTCAATTTTCTACTATAGCGCGTTAATATCGCCAGATAAAAACAAGGTCGTCCAGCTTTGAACTGTGATTCATGAATTCATCAATGCTTTTATTGGCTCGCGGAGATGAGTGGATGTGCGAAAAATAACAAAAACAGCACGCATCAACTTAACGTGAGGGATGATTTTTTTAAGTTGACGAAGTTGAATTTGGAGCTTGTTTTTAAAAATAACACTCTCAGCTTCCGAAGAGATTCAATCTCTCGTGATATTACCCAAGGAATACTTTGGGTAGGTGAGGGTACAACTCAACAGACCACGCTGTAGCGCATGAATTTTACACGTATAGCGAGGAGGGAATGATGAAGAACACCAGTGGTAATTTCCGCCCTTTTTCACAATCCTCATCATGAAAGTGTGGACATTAAAATTTGTGTTCTTCATCGTGGATATAGAGAACTTCCACAAAATCAAGCCTGAAACGATTTTATACGTGAGGAGGGCAGATCACTTGGCCATCTCGTTATGAGATGATGGTTATGTTTTAGTGCTGCCGAAAGCTTTATCCGAGATTTGAACCTGAGACCTTTCGATCATCAGCAAAGAGCTCTTCCCAAGTTAAAAACAAAATTTGATTAATGAATAATACTAAAAAAATCAGCGGTGAAAGTTATTTGTGGGGATAGGTACAGCAGTGACGATACTTCGCTCCGTATCAATCATTTTTCCACGAAAATAAAGCAAAGCAATTCATTTACTTAATAATCGTACTTTTCGAAGATCCACAGATTTTAACAGCGGAAAAACCTAAATTAAACAAGGAACTTTATCCACAAAGGCCACCTTTATGGAAACCACAGAATGTAGTGGTTTGCCTCTCCCTTCTGCGAGATACTAAGCATATCAGTGAGAAATCCCAGCTATTCACGATCAATTAAGAATTTAAAAGTATTTAATGTGAAGCATCTGTATGTTAGGCAAAAGTGGTTCTTGTATTCTAACGTTCAACTAAAGGATACGCTCAAAAATGTTTTCTGCGGTTGAAAGAACGGCATCAATAATTATTGATACGGTCCATACCCCGTCATAAAAATTGCGGGTCCAAAGGTCATCCTTCGTGGGATTGAGCACTCTTTTTTTATCGGCGAGGAAGAGAGGCCTCGCTCGAAGCTCGGTGTGTTCGCTGATTTTTGCAACGGGGGCGTGGATCACAGTATTGCCAAGTCGGCGTCAATTAGGGACCACTATATTTCCACTACTGGATGGCGAGATTGTTGTTTCCGAGATTGTACCACACGCAAGGTCTGAGAAAGTGGCTACTTGGGTTATTAATAACTGCTGGTAACTTTTAATTTGAATGGTGATGTAAATAATTTACCGGAGTTAGTATTATTCATACTAGTGAATATGCTATGGGTTTATGTATTGAATAAAAGTTCAAAACCACCAGAAGTTCTCACATCAAATAATACCTGGTGATGAATATCACATAAAGTTGGTCACTATGCTACGACAACGGGAATGATAATAGCTACAATGGGCGTATCTGGCATGACATTGTAGCGGGCCTGTGGGCATCGCTGGGTGACGGGCTGTTTCTTTACGTTGATTCTCTGTGTTGAAGTCAATCGTTTCTGATAACATATCGTTCGTTTAAGTGATTTAGAATAAACTGCTGCTGCTGTATTCTCAAGTGTCGACAGCTTATTTCAGTTGGATCCCGTAGCAATATTTATGCTGGAGAGTTTTTTGAACTCCATTTATCGGCATGAAAAATCTACTCGTAGAACATTTCAAAATTTTCATGATGTTTTAAGCTACTGAGAAGGGGTTCACCATTTCAATGCCAAAAAAATATGGAATAGAATTCTTTTATTTATCAATATATAGAACTACTACGCACTGAAATAAAGCATTTGTATGGTCGTTCGATTATGATACTAATCCATGCTCAAAACGCAGTCAAGCTGCACCACATGTGAATAAAGTCCCTGTATTAATTTGAAAAAAATACCGAATGGTCGGCGTATTGCATTTTTTTTTACTATCATTTCAATTTTTTAAAAACTTTCTATTTCAATTTTTTTTCAATACGCGTTAATCCTAGAAGTGCACACTTCCTGGGAGAATCATAAAGTGCACACTGAGGACCAGTGGACACTATTACAGTTTTTATTTTTTAATTCACCAATAAAACGATATTTTTTAGCGTTGATGGCAAATATCATAGCGCCAGAACCTTTGAAATAGCAATACATAAAGATATTTTTGCTGAAATATATATAGTAATAGTAAAAAATACCGTTTCGTAATGAATTTTTGGAAAATAGCGCCGAAATTGATGTAGTAGAATATTATTTACTGACGCTTATTTTGTAAACTTAAAGAAAAATACTTTTGAAAGATAAAGATTGAGAGTATACAGTTTAAGAAAAAAATTTACAAGAACTTTCACTCGGGTAAAAGTATTTATTAGAACGTTTGAATTAGTCAAATTTTATTAATAATTTTTTTCAGTTTTCTTCGGATATTTTATAAACGTCTCTTTTGTGTTATGTAAATTTGATTAACACTTGAATTGTTTTGCAAAACGCTCATAAATTGGCTAATGAAGAGACATTACATCAAGTTATATATTTAGTCCTGTGCAGTTAATACACAGAGTACTCGGTACTCATATGCTCGTCGCACATGCCAGAGTTGCGTTATGGACATTTGAGTTGAGTTTTCTTGGTCCCTATCCATAGGGCAAAACATACAGCGAGCCTTTATTTGAAGAAGACCCCGTTACTTAACTGTTGGCTCGTCAATGTGAAATATTTTGTGAGTACCTAATTGAGGCACGCAACATTATCGTCATTACTCGTTTGCGCAGGTATGGTTCTTTGAGTGATAATGCCAAATTCCTCATATATTTCCTTCGATTCATCTTCTCATTAACGTCATTGCAGCAATACAACGCTATTGCATTAACATCAGCCGGGTCAAGAATGCCAAGAAAATTCGCATCGGCCACGAAGGGTTTTTCTTTTAGTCGCATATTCATGGCCCAGTTCGTCGAAAGTCCCTGTCCCTCCTTTTGTGGTATTGTGCCAGGTAGTAATCTCTGGCTTCCCAGTTTCTTCATTGATTGCTTAAACCTATTGTAATGATGATGGCATAAGTACGATTTTATCACTTTTTGGTGTGTACAACACAACGGTCATCTCACGGTCAAAGGTAAATCATGAATATCCAATAGCTGCACTACTTGTAAAATTTGTCGGAATTGGTCGCTTATTTTTACGAATAGTGCCCACGATAGTGAAAGAGAAATCCGACAGCATCTTCTTCACCAGCTCCACTGAAGTGAACCAGTTGTCAATCGTTATATTCCTATTCGTGCCATGAATAGCTGGTGATAACGTCCTCACATAATATGAGCTATTTCACCTGGATCAGGAACAATTTTTCCTTTGTGAGAAATATCATTTACTATATAAAATGTCCTCGCGTTGTTCATCATGATAATATTTACGCCATACTTACCTGGCTTCTCTTTCATACATATTCGGAATATTCATCAGCCTCTGAATCCAAATAGCTGCTCGCCGACCATGCGATTCTCATGGTGCATGTAATATTTCTTACAATTCGCTACAAAGCCTCCTCAAATTTTACGAATTGCTGGAAACTTATAAATCTTCCTGCGCTCTGATTTTGCAGTTTTATCATCAAACCTCACAGTTAACGTAAGGGACAGGAACCGCTGTAGAGAAATGGTGCATCGTACAGTGTAGATCCAAACTCAGTTGCCCACACTTCATAAAGCTTTGTGTTGCTTGTTTTCTGTACTCCATAAAAATACAAAAGTCCAAATAATGCCTCCATCTCCTCGATGTTTACATCTTTTTGATAAGGTTTTTGGAACTCCTATTCCTAAACACTGACGTTGTCATTCCTCATTTGTGTAGAGTAATATCTTACTTCGCAAAGCGTTGTCAAACAAAAACTGCCAAGCTTGCATAGTAGTTTTGACACAATGTGCTGCTCCTTTCGTTACGGGTAACACTGATACCAAGTTTCTTCGCCTGATTCCCCCTTTTTCAAGAGAGGGAAAAATAAATAGTCACTAAGAAATAGCCATTTTCACTTCAACAAACTTGCAATGTTACAAACAAAAATAATAAATCGGTATTTGTTAACGCTTACGCACGAGAAATCACGCATTGCACTATAATTTTACCTCTTACACAATAAGCATATGTGTATGAAATTTAAGGAAAAATAATGCTCGTTTACATTTGAAAAAATATTTGAGTGAAATTGTTGGAAAATGACATGATCCATGGGATAAAACTTTTGATGAAGACCGAAAAAAAACTTCTTGAACTACACACTGGGGTCCGGCGGACCGGAATGGAGATTTGAATCAAACCAAAAATAGGATCGTTAATGAACGATGGCGACTCATACCCATAGTGTGTGAATTTAAAACAACTGTGACATAGTCCAGTGTGGTCTATGTGTTATAAAGAACATTTGAATGGAATCACTGAGTGATAGGTAGGCGAATGCTAAAAGCTGTCATTTAAAATCCCTTACTCCGTACAGTATAACGCATACAAGGCCGTTACCAGAAATAATTGGGGCGATCGGTGAGAAGGTACGATAAGGACCTTTATCTCTCAAAAATTTCGGGAGGTATAACCCCTTGTCCCCCGCTCGCTACGGTCTTGGTTTTGTTCTCTGCTAGTAATGACGGAGTTGGAGCTTAGAGGAGGAGCCAATACAATCGAAATAATAGTGAAATGAAGAAGAATTGAGGGAAAAATTGGCATTACAGGCCGTATAGTGATGCATAATTGTCAGCGAGGAATAAAGGTGCAAACAATATATTTTAGAAAAATAAAAAAAACACTTTTTCCAAGCAATATAATTGCTGAATTCTCGGACACTATTTTGGATAGAAAGAAGTAAGTCGCATTTACAGAGAAAACACAAAATGGAACGAACTTATCTCATCACCAGCAGTCATCAATCCTAAGATAAGGTTGACGTAGCCCTCCAATCAACTTTCATAATCAGCGATCATTAATTTCTACGTAATTGTTTCGCTTTGAAAGACTTTTGTTAACTAGGAAGTCGGATTACCAACGATGAACGATGCAAAAAACAAATAGTCACTGGAATATCGCAGGCAAAGAGGGCTATCTACAAAAAGAAGAATCTTCTTACAGCTGAGAATACAAGCAAAGAAGCAAGGAAACGATTCATTAGATGCTATATATGGAGCATGTTTCTTTGTGGGAGCGAGGTTTAGACGCTGACAACAGACGAGAAGCATTCGAAATGTGATGCTACCGAAAAATGATGAAGATTAAATGGATCGATTAAGTAAGTAATTAGGAAGTGCTAGGAAGAGTGGGAGAAAAGAAAAGTCTTCTAAAAGCCTGAAGGAGAAGATGGATAGATCGAAGATCCAAGATCCAAGCTCTGTTACTTAGATGGCTACTTTATGAGACATGATGGCCTGATGATAACAATCGTAGACGGACTGGTGGAAGGGAAGATTGGCAAGGGACGGCCCTGAATGAATTTCATAGGACAGGTTTTAAAAGATGTCGATGAGAATAAATGCGTTGCTATGAAAAAGGTGGTGGATAAAATAATGGAATAGAAAGCTGCGTCAAACCCGTCCTTGGATGGTTGACTTATGCTGATGATAATTCTTTTTCTTTGCATCGTTCATCGCCTCATCTACTTGTTTCCTCCGTGTCCGACCTCTGCCGTTCTTCTCATCCATTTGTCCTTCAAGGATAATTTCAATTATAGTATCGTGTCGCAGGGTGTGGCCGGTTAGAATTTCCATCTTCAACACAAGGTTTTCAGAAAATTTCTATTTTCTCTTAGTCTCGTTGGAACCTCCGCGTAAGTCAATCGATCTATCCATTTCATACTCATCATTCATGTACGACTCCACACCTTGAAATTTCTCCATTGCTGTTATTGTCCATGCCTCACTATCATGTTGAAGTGTGAATAAATAACAACTATAAGAAGTGCAAATAAATAACTTACTAACTTCAAGACTTATATTTTCGGATGTAAGAGGAATCGTCCTGTTGAGGAATGTCTTTCACTCTTCGGCTATTCTACTGATTATTTCCTCTTTCTTCATCCTTCGTTGATCACTCAAGAACGTATCTACTGCGATCTATTTACTCTTATTAATCTGGTTGACATTGAACGGTATTGTAGGGTTATATTTGACCCAAGCAGCATGGCATAAACTAGATTTTTTGATTTATTTTTTTAAATGGTCGTCATTGCAATATTTTAATATTTAGTATTTTTATGATTTTTTGAAAGTGCCCAATGATTTTCTTATGGGACTAACATCGCAATTTTTTGACGAACTTGCAAAAATCGTTGGACAAATTCCTTGAAACGCAAGATACTAGATTTTCCGTTTGATTTTTTGGCTATCTTGGAATTTTCCTACGTCGAAACAATTCCGAGGAATGAACGATTTTGATTTTCCATGGTAGAGGTGGTCGGATTTTTAATCTCGGATTTCGGCCGTGAGACTTTGACAAGTGAAAATTTGGAATTTCTGTGAAAAACCGTTTAGAGTGGTTCGCAGCCTAACGTTCTACCCTGCTTTTCCCGTAACCCTCTTCGTTAGTTCATAATAAAATTCCGAAAAATATCCTGCACGAGAAAAATTATTGTCGCCATTTTTTTGTGGAGCATGCAATCTTGAATATCTTAGCAAGCGTTCAAGCTAGATGAATGAAATTCTAAGGGAAAAACTATTATCAAAAAGGTGAACTTTTGCAATGATGGCCATGGCAAGCAAGCTGAGCATTTCCATCCCCCGAACTAGCTAGGAAGACTGAGGTGCGTGCCTCTCCGATTTGTAATCCTTCTCCTTTGCCAAGGCACGAACCGAAGCCATTAACTCGGGAAGCGCCTTGGGACGCCAATTCAATACTCCTGAGGAAACAAAGGGTGAGCCAAGGACTAATTAGAGTGGACGCGGAGAAGAATGGAGTGCAAAGGGCAGACATGGCACACGGACGTGCAAATTCAAAGGGCCATTTGGGGAGGGACCTTTTCGGGAGGGATTTTTGTGTCCTTTGAGATCCCTTTCATTCCTGGCCACCAAACGCTCTTGGGGTAGCCGTTATCGTCACTGCGAACTAATTTCTGGGGTCATGAGCAACACTTTTCCGTGATTTGAGAAGAGCCGTTTCCCCAGTTTTCTGTCCACACTAACGGAAATCGTTGAATTAAAGTTCTTCAATTCGGATCTTGAAATATTTTTCGCTCCTGGATGGTAAGATTCTTTTGTCCGGGACTATACCACAAACAAGGTCTAAGAAAGGGGATACTTGAGCTATTAAGTCGTGCTGGTAACTTTTAATGTAAATTGTTATGTTAATAGTTATGAAAAAAGGTTTGTTATTTATCGGATGGGGTTGTTGGACCTCAATAAAAAGAATACAAATATTAAGCATTTTTGCATGAGCAGTAACAATAAGAGCAGTGTTAGGTGTTACAGGGATGATTACAGACTTTTCCCAAGTAATTTGAAGAGAACCATGCTATCAAACAATACTTGGAGCTCTGAAGCCTAGTGCGTAGAGGGCTTAGTTACTGACGGAAGGGTCGTCTCTTTCAATCCCCGGTGAAGCCTTCGGACACCCCTCTCAAAAATCCCCGAATTTCGAGATGATCCAAGGATAAGACTAACCGACCGCCCTGAATGTGCGAATTCATGCGCCTTTCCTCTTGTCTGGCGAAAGCTTCACCCTCACCTATTTAAACAAACACATTCGGGCTGAACAACTAAGCGAGTGATGGTATTGAATTCTCAAGTTTAATAATGATGAGATTTAATCAGACCGGTCGATAGTGTGTCGGCTTTCCATCCCAAGAGTGTGGGTTCAAATTCCGGTTGTGGCGAGGATTTTTTTGGTAATATAGATTCCTGATAGCACGCTATATGGAGGGGAATTAGATTCTGTGCATTCCGTCGAACGGGACGCGCTGTTACCGAAGGACTCTCATTTTATTACTTTCCTCTCATCTTAGTCATCCTCGTTCGCCTCCATTAGGCTTATGGCTAGTTGACGGCCCTGCGCAGTTGACGATTGAAGGGACCGAAAGATTCCATTCCCTAAAAACCGTTTGTCTCGAGTCGAAGGGTAAAGACAGCTGTATAAAATCATTAGCAGTCAACGAAAAATTTGATTCGTAGCTTTGGGGCACCTATAGAAATAATAAGCGTCGTCTGCACGAAATCCACATCTACGAGATACCGTGCAAGTCACCACCACCACCAAAGTGTGTGGTATGGGTGATTCCACTCAAGGAATGCAGCACTCTTCCTCGCTTTGGTCAGTAACGCGCTCGTTCGCCGGGCGCAGGCCAAGCAATCAGGGCAATGACACGCGGTCAGACCAGAAACTTGGAGAGTTCCGAGGATTCTACCATACAAATAAAACTAGTATTTAGTACTAAATCTATCATTCATCTGCAGAAATAGCATCAAGCAACCACATGCACTGTATATAAATTGACTTTAGTTGTTTCTTGGTGGCATCAATTCCTCTTCTATTTATCTTAGCGCTATTTCTCATCTAAACATGCTTTCTTTCACGATACACGGTTTGAATGAGCAAAACACGGGTACAAAGTGCATGAAACTTTCAAGAAAATAAATAAGACACTGTGCGTTCCAACAATTTTACCTTAATTCCTGATTGTTCGAAGTCCATCCTACTTGTTACGCTAATTTCACTAGGTTCCGCGTTAACTATTTCTATGAACACCGCCATTTACGTGTGGACACCCTGACCATGTATCGTTGTGCTGTGTCATGTTGTTGGCTTGTTTCCGGCAAGCGAGCGCATATCTGACTAAGGAGAGGATAAGTAGGTGCTGCATGTCTGGTTTCGAATCGCCCTGTGCCACACACGGCCACGGTGGCTTTCACGGTAACTCCTACAGAAAGATTTAGGTGGGCACTGAAATCTCACGCTAAGTGCTCACTACTGATACTTAAGTCTTTTGATCAGCCTTAATTCCTGTGGCATTGTGCTTATGATTATAGCTGCCAACTTTAAAATTTGTTGTAATGTGCCATAAATGAAATTGAATACCTTCGACTAATTTAACGAAAAAAAAAATAGATTGCATTTTCCCACAAAATTATGTGATGATGTACGCCCCGTTTCGACCGTCAGGTCATTCTCAAGTTCAGTGTGAAATCATTGAAATCAGGAGCTGTATTTATGCAATTGGGGTGAGTGGAATGGGTAATTTGAGGAAGGGGGGATGGAGGGATGTGTCATTGGGTAGTGCAATAAGGGATTGGGATTGTAATGTGTAGGGAGTGGCCCATGAATGATTGATTGTTCGTTCATCGAAGAAATACCTCCTTCTTGCAAAGTTTCCAATTTCTTCAGCGTATCCAGTCTTCGGCCTTTCCTCTTCATCTCTATCTCTGGGTCAAAATAACAAGAACGTTTCACTTCCAGGAGATGTTTTGCCACGAGAGACTTGGTATATCCTTTTTAACAGCATTTTCTGTGCTCCTTCATCCGGGTGGTAAATGTCTGGCCCGTCTGACCGATGTCTCAATTACTTTGATACAGTGACTTAGCTTCGGCTGTTCGCCGCCGTGGGTTATGGAGGGGCGCTCCTTGAGAGACCTGGCCGAGGGATCGACCATGTAACAGCTCCACGACATGCTGTGCTGTTTCGCACCCGTTCGGCCACACCTTGAATACGCAGCGAGCAGAGGGAATCCGAGGCAGAAAGAATTCATCGCTGAACTTAAAAAATACAAGGGAAAGCTTCAAAATTCGTCAAAAACTACTGCGGGCGAACAGAAAGCGTTACGCCATTTAAAAATATAGGCTGAGAGCCTCTAGGCGCACTTGGCTTAGATTGCTTGAGAAATTGATCGTAGATATAGCTCAGAGCGACACGGAGAGTGTCATTTTAGAGCATCACTATATTTCTAGGTCAGACAGAAACGATAAACTAGAGAGAGATTTTGCTGAACGGAATGATATGGTATATTGTTTTACCCCGAACAATGAAGGGCTTTCGTGAATGCCAGGCGGAACTTTAGAACATTTCCCATTTATTTATTGACGGCTGGTTAACAAAGACATATAAAGGCGGCTTGCTGAATAGTGTGTAGATAAAGACGAGTAAATTTGTCCAATATGGCTCGAAAATCCATTTATAAGTTAGATGTTCTGCTCACATGTGATTTATTCCCCTCCATTACTTTTCTTACTTATCCCTCCTCCCCTATTCTGCGCATTTACACGACATTTGCTTTCACAAGGGCTGTAGTATTTTGGAGAATGACAAGCGTATTACTTACGCATGTATTACCATTGGAGTACTGGAAGGAACGCTTGGGTACTCGGAAGAGTATCCTAGCCTTCAAATGGCTGAAGACTGGAATGACAACTTGGCACAACTTGGATTCATACATGAGTGCACAGACGAATGTCTTTACAAACACTCAGGGAGTCACGGAAATATTATTTACAGATATTCGTATTCATTTGAATTAACCGAAGTTTAAGTTGTGTTCCCCGATGATTTCTGTGGTATTCATTTGGGAACTCTATTGTTTATAAAAATACATTCAACACTATAATTTTCGAGATCACTATGTACACCTATGCAGAAAAAATATATGGAAATTACGACTGGTCCACGATCATTATGCTTGAGAGTATGGGTGCGCGCATAACAAGTGCCCGTTGCTCGCAGTGAACTTTTAGTGAAACATGTTTTGTGTTTACTTCTCATCCCGTGAGCCTGGGTTCCAATCCCGACGTTGGCGAAGAGTAGTCTGATTGAAGTATCCTAGATTCACTTCCTTGTGGTACACATCGAGTACGTGCAGTACTCGGTCCATTGGATGGTACAGTTACTTTCAAGAGTCGGTCCCCATGGCCAGCGTGAGCAAATACGTTCTCCTTTGAGGTCAAACTTCGGCTTCGAACTTTCCTTTGCTCTCTATGCCTCTAAAGGGTCACTTTGACCTACTATCTTCATCCACTTAAGTCACAACGATGTATTCAACACTGTACCTTAGTTCCTCGCTACTATCACCGACTTCCGAGGAGAAGGCGAAGCATTAGATCCCAGTTCGGTGATTCTCACTTTGAAAGTGAAAATTATGTATTTAAAAATGTTTTCAGTAAAGACAGAAGGAAATGTTTTATATCTAATAAAGTAAACATTATTAAACCAACCCATACCACTCTTTGCACAATTGTGTTTGAAATTACATACGATTAATGGTGGGAATAACATCACACAATTCATCGTATCTTGTCAGTCTTGAGAAAAACTGATATGTGATGCGCAATTTCATCTGATATAACTTAATGTTAACCAATATGACTCAACCCATCTTTTTTTAAATATAATAACCAATATCTGCCCTTATTTCAGACGAATTGCGCTAGTTTTTTTTTTTATAAAAGGCGCTGCGGTCGGTTTTACATTTGGCAAATCTCCCTCCTGCAGACTCCAATCGATGCATGCTGCATTTATTTCACCTGAATAAATTGAGATCTGCGGTATCTTTACGAAAATACTGGAGACACTGCAAATTTAGCTCACCTTTTGTACTAAAGAGAACGTAAACATGGATGTACAAGCAACGGAAGTTATCTCCAGCTACAAAGCTGCCAAATTGGTTCACGTCAAAATAATATCAGTGTAAAGAGAGAGATTAAAGAATATTTAAGTATCAAAGAATGAAAAAATATATGCTTGTTTAAAAATTATTGAAGTCATGGGTTTTATGGATATATTTCTGAAATATAAATACTAAATTGACTGCATTGTTGAGCTAACAAAATTATCATTAAATCATAAAATTCTAACGCATTCCTTGTCGTATGCATAATATAAAACAGGTAAGGTAATATTACGTGCCAAGTAAGGATCATATAATAAAGATACATCTGTATTTTAAAAAGTTTACTTCCATTGACGATTTGATTCAAGCAGTCTTGAGTCTACCTCCTGAAGTTGTCCCGCGTGAATTCAATAATACCAAAACGTGTAGGCGTCATAACGCACATTTAAGGGAGAAACGATAGGCAGAATTTACGTCTGAAAGAGGATTCCAAAACTCAACTTCGAAATAATCATCTAGATAGCGTCTTAAGCTCATAATTACCAATTAATAACGCTGCATATTTTTCAATTTTAAATTGAGTATTAAAAGCACTCTTTAATAAAAAACACGTGTTTTCTTGGCGTATTTACTATGCTACGGTTTTGTATTTGCCTCATGACGTGAGGAAAAAACTAATATTGTATGCTAATTTACTACCTTTACTGTGGTATGACATTTATTCAATTTGTAAATATTAATAATTCAAAACCAAATATTTAAAAGAAGTGATACTGAATGTATTTCAGCTATCAGCCACCTGCACATCAAAAGTTAGTCACCAGCATATCATTTATTTTACCTATCCGCTAACTGGGGTGTAGCGCTTGTGCGGGGCGGAAACTAGTACGCCGAGGAAAGAGGACAAGAAAGGAAGGAATATATTCGAGATGTTGTTATCAAAGGGAATGGTCGAGGTGAGATACAGGACGATGAAAAAAATCGGCTTTCTCCGTAAGTGAACTTTTTAGCTGTGGGAGAGGGTTCATGGCTGATATCATGCTTGGGGCTCTTGGCGAGAGGAAATAGTCCAGTTGCATCATTTGGACAACCCGATCAAGTGAAATTGATTCCCAGTAAATATAGAAAAAATTATTAATGCACGACGGTCAATTTCGGAAAATTAACAGTTGTAGTCTTTCGTCCAGAACAGTCTAATTCCGAAGCCGGGGATACCTACATTCTACCTCTCCGACCCTTCCATATGGTGTAAAAGACATACCCACATACCACAAAACATCTTCTAGATGTCTACAAAATATCTAGAACGTCTTTAGCTAATGTCTAGAAAATATCTTGTAATATCCTTTATACATCTTCTAGATATTTTGTAGATATCTGAATGTCCGATTTTCTGGTATACACAAGATATCATTGAGAAGACATTTTCTAGACATTGATATTCAAATTCATTCCATTGAGAAAATTCAGGATAAATGAGTAAAATAGAATACTTTTCGGTATAACAAGAATTTATTTTCAACTGACAGCCTACTGGTGGAGCATGAGGTGATGGTAGGGTGCCTTCTGGGGATTCTTCCTGAATATTGGAACCTCTCTGGCATTCACTTCTTTCTAATGGGGGCTTCCTCCTCCCATTCCAAATTTGAAGTTACCAAAGCAGCTTACAATTTTCTTTTAGAATTCTCTTAGGAGTCAGCAACATTTTCAATTAATGTTAGTTCAGTGTCTTTCAATACATATAGGGACTTGAAGAATTTTAATGCAAGTTTTTGCCAACGTATTTAAACACCTTCATCAGGGTTATGAATGAATGATATTTATATGAATGAGTTAATAAATGTGATACTTAAAAGGTAACGGCAATATTTGTTATGATAGTAGAAAAATAGATGTGAATCAATTATGAAAAGCAGAGACTATAAATTTGACATACCTTTTATTCCATTGAATTGGATTTGTTTATTGATGGTAACTAAGCTGAGACAGTTCATAGTTACCTATCAATTTTGATTTCACTGGACATATACAAATAGAGTCTCCACTCAATAAGATACATGCTAAACATCTAGTAGATTTTTACAATACCCGAGACATTGAAGACATTTTCCAGACTCTAGTATATATATGTTAAATATCGAAGACGTTGAAGATATTTTCTAGACATCTAGTAAGTGTTTAGAATATTCAAGACATTGAAGATATTTTCTAGGCACCTAGAGGATATTTAAGATATCCAAGACATTGAAGATATTGTCTGGACATTTAGAAGATATTTTGTGCTATGTGGGTAAGCTGTCGGTCGCTTCCGCGAAACACCAGATTACCTCAGTAAAACATAAGCTTGTCACTCTTCTCTCGTGGTCACTTCGCTCCTGCTGGAGGTACTATGGGGGAAAAGTACCCAAACAAAATTTTTGCCGCCACTATCGCTCTGCGGGAAATTGGTGTCCTTTCTGACGATATATCACTCTTTGGAAAAGGGGAAATTCAATCGCGGTCTTTTTTCAGCAGTCAAGGTTTAGGAGGAATATCGAGAAGCCACCTGTCGTAAGCGTACTTCTTGCTGGTCACCAGAATGGTGGCGGTTTTGATATCTTTTATTATTTACGTCATATTATACTCTCGCGTCTTCCTTTCCCCGATATATCGCTCGCACCCTCCTATCCTTAGATGCTTTGTCAAAGTACTTGAATTTTGTAACGGAAATTCCTGGAATTAACAACTCCTTGCAGCCAGTTGCATTATTGCGGAAAAAGATTATAAGAATTGTTACGAATAATGAAATGTACGAACGTACTTATCCCATATTTGTGCTGTTGCATATTCTGCCCATTCCATAATAGTATATTTTAAAAGTACTAAAATTATTTTTTTGATGAGCGGCGATAACACTGCAATTGCCGATTGTGATTTATTCTATTTACGAAGGAAGAGATGAGCAATTACTCCTGAGCCAAACTTAATATTATTTAAGAGGCCCAATGTTTACTTAAGACCTAACTACCAAATGATCTACCAGAGTATTTAAAAATTTCAGAGAACAAAAGGAAAAAATTAATGCTGCTAAAGTAATGGATATAATCCATAAATAAAATAGATATTTTGTATTAGATCTGTAACTCATATTATATTACAAATTGTAACTAAACATGTTAATTTTTTAAATAACTTAGCCGGATGAATTGTAAAAAATACGCATGTTTGATTTCATTGTTCAAAAAATTGTATGAATGAAATGGCCCTTATTTGTGTACATAGATATATACTCGGGAATTTTCAGTTCTTGTACAACAACACCAGCAACGGTATGCATTTATTTACGGAAAGCAGTCTCGACACAGGTGCTTGTGCTTTTGAGGCTGCCTAAAGCTCCGAGTTATTTGTACTTAAATTATGTGATCAGTGTCGGAGTAAATATACATTATTATGATAAAAACATTTCTCTCGTAGCCCAAGCCCTCAAAAGCACAAGCACCTGTGTCGAGAGTTCTTGTACAACAACACCAGCAACGGTATGCATTTATTTACGGAAAGCAGTCTCGACACAGGTGCTTGTGCTTTTGAGGCTGCCTAAAGCTCCGAGTTATTTGTGCTTAAATTATGTGATCAGTGTCGGAGTAAATATACATTATTATGATAAAAACATTTCTCTCGTAGCCCCCCCCACTATTTTGTCGCCCGTGTCCAAACTTTTGAAGACTGGAGTACCTCTACGGAAAGAATCGATGGCGGTAATTTCCTTTGAACAGTGGGAAGGTTGAAGAATAATTCTCAATACCTCAAAAGATAACTTAATCATTTTGTAAATCGTTAATAAAAATAGTTAATCAATGCTCAAGGAAATCATGGCGACAGTTTCAAATGATGTTTCATAAAATATTCTTACCAAACTACGATAAATTAGATCACAAAATTATAGATATAATATTTTCCCTCAGTAAAGTGGCGTTGACGAGTTTCTTAGATACTTTTTCTGCACGACGGCATATGTCTCCTGCTAAAAAACGTTGCCTAAGTAAGTAATTATTTTTTATGAATTAAAATTATAGCATCGTTAAAGAACGTAATACCAATAAATGGAAATTTGGCTGGGATTTCTTTTGTCATCATCGAAAGAGCACTCAAATGAAAATCTCATTTATACGTATGTAATTCTATTTCCAAGCGAATATTCATTGTGAAAACTCTCTTGCTACAGAGTTACGGTTATAATTTCGTCGTTCTTGGAGCCAGTAATCCGTTCCTCCACAGAGTTAGTAATTGCCTACTTGAAAGAGTCTCCTCAGTAAGCATGAATACCAATGCATTTCATCACCAAATTATCAATTGTTTACATGTAGCGATGTGGGTATACGGATTACAATTGTACTAAGAACGTAACTTACGGCAGTACCGTTTTGCAAAATTTAAATAAGTTCATTGTCTTTATCAGATATATCATTGAATCTCCAAGAAAATATAAAAGAAAATATATATTTGGCAATTAAAATACCTTGGTTGCAATATGGTGACTATTATACGAGCTATGGGTTACCTAAGTTGGTGGTATGCTCGAACACCCTAGAAAACGGGTACTTTCTTCGTTATAACCGTGCTAATTACTCTTTAAACGTGGTTATGAAGTAAAAATTAAGTTAAAAACTACGCAGAACTGATAAAGAAACGTGTTGATGAAATAGTTTTCTGTGTCTCATATCGTCATTTTGTTGTTCGTACACAAACTCGGGGGCACAGAGTTTCTGATCCGCCGTTAGATGTACCTCCTCTTCTCCGGTTTTTTCACGCCTCATTACCCTTCTTGTAGCGTTTCCACTTGTTGTACACGCTTTTTCCATTTAAATTAGTTTTTCGCGATATTTCTGCAGCTGTTAATCCCGCCTCAATCAGGCCTTCTACTTTTCCCCTCTTACCTGTCAACGGCATCTCAAATTAAGGAATGATTCCTCCTCATTGCGTTGAGGAAAGCGTTATAGCAATCATCTCGTCATTCCGACTAGCGAAATATTTTCTAATTCAACTGTACTCAAATGCGCAAATCATAGATTTTTCTAGTTGATTGTGCTGTTTCTCTCGAAAGGAAGCTCTCTATGATCTTCCGTAGTGTATTTGTGACGGAAATCCGTGAAGGTTACTTCAAGGGAACGCGTCCGATCAAAACGTGGTGTCTTTTAATGAATTTATGTCCCACGGAGTTGGGGACTCCGCGAGACACGCCCGGAATAGGGGAACGCCCGCTAAGCCGTCGCATATTTGGGCGACGGCACATTAGAGATGGTTTGCCTTCTTTCAATTTTCCTCGTAGGCAAAAGAATAGCAACCCACTGGCAGGTAAAACTTTTTTCCTGGGAGATAGCGGGGGCACAAATTTAGAAGAATACTTTTCCTTTTATACCCAAGCATCAGGCGAGTTCCATCGGATATCTAAATAAAGTTGGTATAGCCAAAATGCGTTATTATTACGCGATGGATATTTCGAAAACGTTATATAGATATCCCATTTGTAACATCCACGATGGATTTTAGTATCGGTGATATTAAAAAATGTTATTTCAAACAGAATCCATTGGTAGCATAAGTTCTCTACATAATTGAAGAGCACAAATATTCGTGCTGGGAGGACGAAATTTTTACCGAAGATAGGGGACCAAAATTCATCATGGGGAAAAAATCCGAAAACCCTGACTTTCTCCCCGGAACACCCCTGAAAAAATTCAAAATGGAGGAAAATTCGACTTTTCGGTAACCTCCGACACGCGAACCCCTCCTGCCACCTTAACGGTTCCACATATGCGACTGATTTCTTCATTACCTAAAATTATAAAGATGAGGCTTTCTTTTGACGTTGGTTTCATCTCCATGTGCAGAACACAACCTCCGCAACGACTCGTCGAAGTTGGAGAAAAATCGAACTTTTCGTCGATTTTTTGGGTACCTTCGACACGCGATCGGGTATTGCTCCTGAACCGTTCTATTAACGGGAATAATGTTAAATTATTATAAAAGAAGAAAGATGAGGCTTTAATCCGCTACGCCAACTTACGTATACGAAAAAAACGTCAATGTTAGCATTTCGATTTATTCCTCAATAGTAGAAGAACGGCTACTAAACACAAAAGAGGGATACCCCGTGTGGTGTGGTAACGAGCGTAACACCAATTTAAAAAAAATTTCAGCTTCTCCCGACGAGGTACGTTCACCAAATTCACGTGAGTGATGCCTCATCCTTGCGCCTATGTACCGCTGCGTGCAAAACGTGGAATATTTAATCTAAACGGGTGAAACCGTCGAAAAACCATGCTTACACTACAGTTACAGAGCCAGAATTTTAACTGAGTGCGGGCCACCAGACACCATACAAGAAAAACAAATGAAAACTCCCGAAAATCACCTGGAATCCCCCCAAAAAATTAAAATTTGTATATAAGTCCCCTTTTTGCATACTTTTCGTCACAATTCCGCCGCATTTCCGGACCCCTACCACTCACCGCTACGGAATTGATGTGGACGATTTATGACCCCTGGAAGTGCAAACCTATAAACCCCGGTTTCCCCCATAAACCTCCCAACAAATTAAAATTAGCCATAAGACTCCTTTTTGGGTACTTTTCGTAACAATTCCGCCGCTGTTCCCTGCCCCCACGACTCATCGCTACGGAATTCATGTAGACGACTGGTGACCGCTAGCAGTACACACATATAAACCCTCGGTATCCCCCTGAAACGCCCTAAAAATGTAAAATGTGCCATTAAGTCTCCTTTTTGGGTACTTCTTGCCACCATTACGCCGCATTCCCTACCCCTCAGAGCTATAGATACAGAATGTTTAGATAGGGCGGGCCACGGAACACCATATGGAAAAAAGCACTGAAAAACCCCCCGATAAACCCCTGAAACCTCCCCGAATAATTTAAAAAATTTTGAAGACGCCTTTCCAGGTTTTTTTTTCGTCACAATTCAGCCGCTGTTCCTTACCCCTTCGACTTATGAGACCCCCGATAACGTTCTGGAACTCTCCAAAATAATAAAATTTGATAATTAGTCGCCTCTTCGGGTACTTATCGTCACAATTCCGCCTCTATTCCCTACCCTTATGACTCATCGCTACGTAATTCATGTGGACGATAGTAACCACAGGCAGTGCACACATGAAAATCTCCGGTATCCCCCTGGAACCCCCTTGGAAAATTAAAATTATGTAATCAGTCGCCTTATTGGGTACTTTTCGTCACCATTCCGCCGCATTTCCCTACCCCTCGCACTCATCACTACGGAATTCATGTCGACGATTGGTGACCGCTGGCTGTACACACTGCTTGGTAAGGAGTCCATGGGTACTCCTGTAACGCCCGGGGGGGCTATAGGGGGCGTAGCCCCCTAGCGAGCGGGCGCAGCCCGGTGAGCTGTGAGATAAACCTCCTTGTCCACTGTTGGACATCGCTGCAACGTTGTTCGGCGGGTCCTTTGGACATTTGACAAATATCCATACCACGTTAATTGGATTAAAATGGATATTGCATGATATGTTAATGCCAACGATGTTGTCTGGATATTTTTGGGATATTGATTGCTGCTTGGTTAGTATTATCTCATTTTTTATTCGAAGATGGAAAAACGTCTTTTAGGTGTTTTTAGAAATTTTAGGCCCACCTTTGTATCATGCTCCCGCCCGGCAATCCCGTGGGTGGAAGGTCATTGATCTCGCTTAGTACATTCCATATCTTCTCGTTTCTCCCAGGTCTACACACCAGAGTGAATATAAAAAGAGGAATTTTTAGCATGCGCCAAAGATTTAATCGGAGAACCCCCCATCAAGTGATCCATGATGAATCACGTTGACTGAGTGCGACGGTATCGTTTGTTTACATGCTTATTTCGATCTTAAATGTTACCCATTAATATCGATGTGAAATGAAGTAGACAAACGAGAAGATTCAGGATAGATAGAAACATAAGTGCTTCATTTTCTTGTGTACTTTCCCGTATTGATACTTTGGCTGTGAGCTTCAACGTTGGCCTCAGCTTTTAGCTGTTCTGCAGCCACTTTGAGCGCTCTTGTTTGTACATGCTCTGAGGTCCCCACCACTTCTAAAGACATCTGCAAAGTAGTATAGTTTTCTGCAAGCAGTGCCGCCTCAGATGGTTATTCTTTCACGGAGGATACATTTCGTGGAAGAAGTAATTGAAACATCTGAAAAGAAGCAAAGCTATCAAATATTCTTTTAATAAAGGAATGTCAAAACGGGTTGAGGCTACTTTCCATTTTTTACTACTACTAATTATGCTTGGTGTGAATATTATTATCTGCCGGTTTAACGGGTTGCTGATCATTTAATCTCTCAGTGTCGATAAAATTTTCTCCTGTACGAGGCGGTGATCCTCACACGCATCTGAGAGGTTTAAACCTCTCCTTCCTCACAAAGGAAAGGCTTAAAGGGAGTAATCCTTTAAGCTACCTTTTCGTTTTAAGCGTGCTTGGTGAAAATCTGTCCGCATTAAAGGAAGGCGAGCGAAATTAAGGTAAATTAGTCATGCCTGACAGGATGAGGGCTGGGCAAACAAATCCTTTGACTCTCGAGAAACCTCACCGGTGTCGAAACTCGATATCGATCAATAGTGCCCGGCGTCGCGCAGTAATCTGCCAATATCTGCGCATCGCATATGGTGTGAATGCTAAGATTCACTTCCATTGTATCACTTGGCCAGTAGTCCAAGGTTCCCGGATTTAAATCCTACATGAAGCCTTTTTGAACATCAATAGATTTAGCCCTATTGGTGCGATCGTTTGATTGCTAGAGAGATGGAGAAAGACTGATGGTTCATTTCTTCATATTAAAAAGTATAAAATTCCTTCGGAACAGCAAATTTGCCTTTTTTTATACCAACTGCTGTGTTTTCTCTCCATTCTATTATTTCCCTTTCCATTCATATCCTAGTTCACCTCTCCGTTGGTCATCTGCAGATCGTTTGTGTTCTCTACCAACTGTAGCGCCCCTGAAGAAACGCCCCGCGACGGAAGTGCTTCAAATCCATTGTCCGCGTGCTATTCAAAATTGGCGATGGACTATTGAGACGAGCTAGCCCCTTTATCCTGGAGAGTATTTTCGTTGTAAGTATAGTGATTTTTTCGTGGCGTGAATTGTTCCCATCGATAATGAGCGTTTTCTTAGAAAAATCGATGCACTTTTCTTCGTTAGTTCCTTTGTTCTTGACAGTTTAACTCCGGGTTTCACAGGTGGTAGCTCGCGCCATCTCAGTGACTGCTCGAAATTTTCCTTTTCCAAACCATCCGAGCTTATCCTAATCACGGTAAGACGTACGTTTCCTTAATCCTTCCCAAAATCTAGCCCCTTCTGAAGTCACCTGGCAAATAAGTCCATGAATTGTCGACTCGGCCTCTGATGCATTGCCTCATGTGGCCAAAAGACACCGATTCCGCCGATAATACTGCCTTGATAAAAACACCGTCTCTTTTTGGTATAGGGATTGAAAGCATTCCTCCAAAAAACACAAGGTTTCACTGCGGGAGAGTATGATAGCCTAAAGGAGAGTGCACTTGGCTCTTGAAGGAAAGATCGTGGGTTCAAATCCTGGGTGAAGCCTTCGGACACCCTCATAATTAAATCCTCAGTGCGCTAGGAGGCCGATGGAAAGGATATGGGTCCCTTGCCCTAAATATTTGATTATCACTCGCCTGTGGCTAAGTCTGTTGTGAGCTCTACCCTAACCAATCCAAACCAACCTTCAGGCCGAATCACTGATTGAGTGATAACTGGATGACAATGTGTAATATGTTCACCCTAAATAGCTCTTCATCACTGATTTACTTTCATGTGGTGCCGGAAACCGTCGACCTCATTGTAAATGTTTTCGTGCAAAATCATATCCTCTCAATTGTTGCGACATCTTGGTTCTTTGCGAATTGCGCCACCCCATGACGGCCACAGACCATCTCCACACTTTTCGAATGCGGGGAATTTGTAATGGTTATTAGGTCGAGACCACCATACCCTAGATCATCCCAAATGTCATTCGTACGGGCAGGAGAAGAATGTTTACAAAAAGAATTCCAGTGTCTGAACTGTAATCACGCGGAGTCTGTCCGCTGGTAATAATAGAACCTATATCTCTTTGAGACAACAAATGATAAATTTTACGCCAAGTTTTTCACGTTTTCAATAAATAATATCAATAAAAGTTCGAAATACACATATTATTTTTCTAGCTCTTTTTTATGAATCAAACAATCCTTGTTTTGAGTATGGAGGATTTAGGAAAATAAAATATTAAATGTTGATACAAATCTCACGAGACTTCAAATTGTCATGACATTCAATCTCAATATGTCAATAGTCCTTTTCCTTTGATTTCCTAATTTAATCCCTAATTTATATTATTAATTATATGATGTGTGTGTGATGCTTAATATTTGATTGGAAATCAGTCAACATGACGAAAAAAATTTCTGCCTGGAATCGAACGGATAACGGCATTACTATTTCTGATCATAATTATTTGTTTGAATTGAAAAATATGCCAAAGAACACTACGTGCCACTTGTTAAAATATATTACAAAACACCAAAGTTTACTCCGCAGGAATATCTCAGACAGAACCTGTGCTATACTGTGCCATAGTCTGTGGAAGTCTTATTTTGTTGACAACAAGCATCTGGAAACGCCTGTTCGCCGAGTGAATAAGAGGTAAGTATACCAAATCACCAAAATTAAAAAATCTCTGCAGTGTTTCATGATTTTGGGAGGGAAATATATTCCGTGTTTTTTCTCATTGTTTTGGTGCGTAAAACTTCTCGTGTTTATCAATCTCTCCCACCATTACTTGCATGAGGGATTTAATGTAAATGATTAGGGAAAGATAAATCATTACATTCCGGAAGTAGGTAATAATCATAATTAGTCCCAACAGAAGCCACACCTTCAAGTGCAAGCAGTTTATCAATCACGACCCTCTCTGAAGAAATGACTTTTTCCTGTTGCAGACCCACTCATCGAAATTTTTTATTTTTCTTCTGGCGTTTTTTAAACAATGGGGCTGTTCGCTCATATAAGAAAAATCGATAAATGAATGAGAAAGATAAGTTGTAGCGTAAAAAGTCTTCCACACACAGCCGTTCTATCGTAATACTAGGACAATGAATACTAAATTGCCTCCTACTTTTCAAAGTTAGTGACGTCGTTAAGGTTCTGGTTTATCTAATCATTCTGAGAGCACCTATCCTCGACGGAAAGAATCGCTCATGAGAGTGTCAATGACACCGAAACACGTGAGACGGATACGGGAGGCCGGTATGAAGCGGAGAAACGGTGAGCCGCTCGATCAGAGTCAATGACGTAATAAACTTACCAGTGAAAGGGGTAAGCCCGTCGATATTTCGCCGCGAGTAGCTCCAGAAGTAGGCAACGGATCGGAAAACTGACGGATACTTGTCTCTTCAGTTTTCATTCTCTATTGCAAGCGACAATGATAAAAATGGTGAACGAGCCCATTCAATGTTTAAGCAGTGTGGCATATTGTGGCATTAATTCCGCTTTTAATAGGGTAGTTTCCTTCATCAAAGAAAACGAAAGGCATTGATTGCGATTCGTTACCCACCATTAGTGTATTCATAATACACAAATTATTTGGGTTTTGAAATACCGGTTTAGACGAATGGCAAGGGTAAAATTTTATCCTCATTTGAAAAAGGCCAGATTGGCGCCCATGCGATTCCACTCCGCATGACGTCACAGGGACCTAGTTTCTACACGAGAGGATAGGAGTTATGCATCGTCTGAGGTTACCAATGCAAGCATGAGGCACAGAGCTCAGGGAAACATGTCTTAATAATCACCTATTAAAACTGCCTATGGTCGGAAAGTTTTCTTCGTTTGATAAGGTATTAATAAACCTTTTTTAAGCCAAGCGCTACCGCTCAGCAAGGTACTCAGCTATCCGCTAGCATCCTGCGACGTATCAGAGCTAAGCCTCGCCTCAAGGTCATCTCACCGGGCGGGAGGGGGAACCAGAAATACGACGTACGGAGATATTTCCCGACATTCATACTTAAGCGTCGCGTTTTCGCGCGCTTGAAAATTTTTACTTTTCATTTAATCGCGAAAAATAGATGTTGTCATTTAAAAATCTAAAAGTGCGAAATATGTACTCCAGGAGTAATAATCTTTCGATTAAGGCAATAAAAAAATAATAGGAAACCACCCTATTCATGGCGTATCCATTGCTCGTTTGAAACTATTATCTTCAAATCTTTCAAAATACATGGAGATGGCCTTTTTTAACCTTCGCCTGAGCCTAAAGTTTTTAAATTTAACATTTGAGCAAAACAGTAAGGAAGAATTTTCTAATTTGGCATACTAGCCTATTAATATTAATGTTTTAATCCTCAAATATTTTACTTTTCCATTGCCCAAACTCAAAGTTTTTAACTAAGATCTGCTTTCTTGGATCAAAATAATAAACAAATAGAGTGAAATTCGCCGTGAAGAAAATCATTTGACTTAATGAGGACTCGATCCCGGATCATCTAGTTGCTAGGTATGGATTGGAACCACAATTTAGTGAATTTATAATATCACGCTACATCACAGGCATCGAAATATGCAGAAAATTAAAAAAATCTAACTGATAACTTCAGGCTTGACTTTGTGAAAATTCTCCATATTGGAAATAAACAAAAAAAACTTTGTAAGGTTTACTTGTGCATTTAAATATGCACGACCCGGGTTTCGTAAGATGTTACGACGTTTTATTCGTTCATTTCCACTCAAAAGAAATCGACTCATTATTTTAAATTGTAAGTGGTAACTTGTCTACAAATCTCGATATTTACTCTAGCTTTGTTTGTTGGACGGTAAGATAAGCTTTCTGGTCTCTTTGAACGCTTTAGCAAAGAGCAGTCCAAACTGAATCTGTGTTCTCCCTAGTTTTTCATCCCTACCGTATTCCCTTTGCCAAATAACCACATCTTCCAGTCATCTCATCAAAGTAATATATCTTATTGGATGGGCAACCCTAAGGATGGGGACAGAGTGAGATGCCGAAGCGTTGGTATGAAGCCGACCCACTAAGATGTGAGGACACCCGAAAAATCTTCATGCCTCATTCAAGTAATGTGTCAAAACGTAAACATGGATCTGCTAATTTGGATCCAAACCTCGTAGGCCTCATTTCGTCTCACCTAGTACAAAAACATCTGCCTCAAGACTGAAAATGAAATTTTCGCAAGCCCCTTTCCGTTTGTAAAGCCTATACTGCTGTTACCGTCGTCTTCCACCGCGCTAGGAATGAAATGTGGCTTCTACTATGCTCGGAAAACGGGACACTTTGTTTAGATGGAATCGCCTGCTCTCAATTTCTTCCTTTTGTAATGGGCACGTAACTGCCTCCGCACCGTGCGGGAACATCTTACCACGCATTTATCTGAGGGGAAACTCGGCTGCCAATTCTCCTGGGGTCACGGCAGAGGATACATTCAAATAAACTGAGCAATCGAGTCGACCACTCCCCACCTACTCCAGCCGAGGATAGCCGCAGATTTCCGCGTGCGCCGCGACCACCGCTCGGCCGCTGGCCAAGATCTTATACTTAGATATTCCTGACCAAATCTTCGGCCAATAACGATTTTCCAGGAAAAGGACAGAGGAGAGATTGAATCCCCCTCCCGCCTCAAAAAGCCACTTAGACCTTGGATCCTTTGTTCCTCTCGTGCCCATAATTTTCCGACCATATCCTTTTTCGCGGCCCATTCCCCGACCCCCAACCCCAAGTCCCTCCGCCCCTGGCTTTGTGAGGTGCCTTTCGATTCCTCGCTTACCCTCCCTACACAATATACTCTCTGCTCCCCCTCCCACAAAAGCTCTTAAACTCATCCAGCCCACCCGTGTGACCTTTGACCCGCTTACAGCCGCCCTCCCCGTCTCTCCACCCCCAGGACCATAGCGGGGCCATTGTGAGCGCTCGAGATGACTCTCTCCGAGTTACCTCGCTCCAGCGAACGAATCTGGCTGACGCCCCAACCTGAAGCGGGCACCAATACTTAGAGTTAGAATTGTCTTTACTGCTAAGAGCGAGAAAAAGAAACCGATAAAAATTATTTCTTTTGCGTCAATTGTTTTTTTTTAATTTGGACTGGCTGTCGGGCACAGTCCGACATCATGCAGCCCTTAGGTATTAAATTCGTTGAGGAGAATCATTTGTCGTAGAGGCAAGAGATTTGGATTCATATCATCAAATCATGATGATGGAGGAGATTTTTCGGGTAGTCCGAGTCCTACTTAAGTGTTATGTGGAGCACACCTCAAGTGCTTCGCTTCGTTCATCGAACAGGACATGAAGCAATAGCAGAAGAGAAGGCTAATAGTGACGATTGTGTTCTCTCTTCCCTTTTTTTTACTTCCTTCCCCTTGACATAAATGACCTTAGATTCCCAACGTCACCTCCAAATATCTACTACCACCAACTTCAGTCCGTTTAGTTTAGCGTGAACTGAGCGCGCTCACTAGTACACTATCTTCCACTTCCGAAACGCTGGAAAGTTTATACCAGTATTCTACACCTTTTCTCCATGTTTGCCTCAGTATTGTTGAAAATATGTTTGATTCCCGCTACAAAGGTGGATTGATTCACACCGTGGCCGCTACATTCCTTTCGGGTATTGTGAACATATGTTTGTGTTGTTTTTGTAGCATTGTGTTTGTGTGAAGTACAGCCTTAAAGTCAAGGTAATGAATGAAATAATTATGGGATTTATAAATATTGCAATGTTCACTGAAAAGTAGAGGATCAAATGGCTTTGCAATTTTTCTTATTACCACATTAGCCATATTTATTCTGATTCTTTTTCAACATTTTAAATTCCGGTGTTAGTCAAAGCAAGTCAAAAGAGAAACTTTTACAAGGTTCTCTTTTGATTTGCAATTAAAAAAAAAATTTCATATTATGATATTATTTTTTAATTATATTTGAAAAAATAATCGATTTACTCTGTCAACAATACATCCAGAGGGAGCCACAATGACCTATTTAGAAAAACTCATAGGAGAGTGATATGTCTCGGCGATGTATATGCAGTTGCGACTGTGGGATCATAATCGTAGATACAGGAGGAGTTGTTGGAGTATAGTGTCATTGGTGGCCCTCTTGAAAGTTGTCATATCACCATTTATATTGGCACTCTATCCTGCGCTTCAAGCAAACTTCCCCAGCCTCTTCTCTTAGGGTATCTAAAATATGGATCATGATGTATCCTGCTCTTGCAAATGAAGATGTCGCACACATCACAGAAAACGGAAGTTGCCGTGCTTTAAATTTTTGAATCCTTGTGAACAATCCACGCATTTAAGTCATTCTGTGAAATTCCATGCACTCACTCCGCACACAGTACGTTTAGTCATGACGTGACATTTATTTTTCTAAATCATCCATTATTATCGACACCTGATAAAAAGTGAGAGCTTATGTATGTTATTCGGGTATTCCGTGTTGTTAAAAGGTATTTCCCAGGTGATTTTGACCTCTGATGGTCACACCTCTATAGGCTCCCGATGAATAAATGACCCATAGAGGTCAAGAAATTTACCTACACGTCACTCGGAACACCAAAATGGCATGCAACTTACTATTAGCCGGAAAAGTTTCGATGAGTAATTGGTGGCTTGTTATTCCATGCAAAAATTCTTAATGATAATGATATTCCAAGTAACTATTCTTTATGATATGCCAAAATATATTGCATTGCATTATTTGTACAGAACGTAATAAAACTTCAATTCTCCAATTACTAATACTTTTGCGTTATTACTCATTGTCAGATCATTAAACTTTTCGTTCCCGATATAAATACCTTATGAAAAAACAGTTTTTTCGTTAAGTGTAAAACATTTATTGAAGTTTTTATTCTCGATGGATGTATAATTATTTCGACATTTTTATATGAAGAAAAATAGATAAACGTAACAGAACCTATGGGTAGAAACTACAATATTCAGAAGAATCTCATTATTTACCGAGTAACGCAGTACACGTTTTATAATTAGCTTACAGATCTACTGGATGCTTGTTTATTAGGAAGGTGAGACTTATTTGATGTTTCGAAGAATAGTATCTGAGAACAGAAGCCGAAGTTTCACACTACTCACAACAGCGGAAAGGAAGACTGGAAGATCTGGAAAAAAAACGAAGTGAACGAATCCTTGAACTTTCACCCATTTGGTGAACGAGTCCGACAAGAGAACGGAACAGGCCACAACTTTCCCCTCACGCACCGACAGCTTCCCCTCCCTCCCCTCCGCTCCCTCACCCCTCCCACCTCTCCCGCACCACGAGGCTGCGTACTCCGGGGGCGAGATGACATCTCGTCGAAATGATCTGTGCGAGAGCGGTGGAGCGGCATTATCGGCCTAGGTCGTATGCTTGCTGCCAATCCAAATCTTTCGTCGGTCTGGCAGTACGGTGTAGGTGTGGGCGATATCTCAAATCAGATATCGCGGTACGATAGTCTTTATCAATCTCATCAGTGGCGATATGTATATCGCCACGCCTCGTCGTGGTAATCGGGCTACAATGTAATACCATTTATCGATATCGAAATCATCATCATCATTAGCCAACAATCCTAAGATTAGTCTGACGCAGCTCTCCATTCCTTTCCATCCCAGCCTTTTCATAGGGATATAATTCTTCTCTTTTACATCCTTCGTAATATCTCCTATGTAACTCATTCGGAGCCGTCTCTTGCCCTTCTTCCTTCAACGGTTGTTTTCGTAAGGCTAACATGTCTCATAATGTGGCCAAGAAAGCTGTGCCATCTTCTCCTTAAGGTTTTTAGAAGATTTCTCTTTTCTTCTACTCTTTTTAGAGCTTACTCATTACCTGCCGATCCATATCATCTTTATCATTCTTCGGTAGCACTACATTTTGAATGCTTCAACTCTTGACTTCCCTGCTTCTACCAACGTCCAAGCCTTGCTTCCATAATATCTAGATATTTATATATGTTTACATTGCGGAGGAGGCGAAGGAGTTCTGCTACCTCGGTTGCAGAGGACCCTACAATGAACGAATCAAGGAGTAATTGGCCGGAAGAATAGCCCAAGCGAAGCATTCCTCAAGAAAGAGGAGCCTTTTCAAAGCTGGGAATTTATGTGTTGATATTGGGAAGTGATTGATTGGACGGAAATTTGGTGCCTGCTTCTTTATGACATGGTGAGACATGGAAGATGACAGCAGCGCAGACACCAATATTTGAATCAAGGGGACTGCATAGAGGAGGCCTAAATCCATCCCATGGAAATATGATTACTATTGCCACTTTGGTCGCATTCGAATCGGTTTCTCAAAAATGTCCGCGGCGCAGTGATGCGCGCATTTCGATCCTTTTTTCTCCAACATAGTGTTTGTAATTGCAAGGAATAGCATTAACCCATTATAACCCAATGTTGCTTCCAAGCAACATAAAAAATATATAAATGTTCTGCTCTACTCAGCAAATATCTAAACAGCGCATTATTTTGTGGTGTTAATTGTAATTACTAGTAATTTAGCTACCACGATATTTACGATTGAGTGCAAATTTTTCAAGTTTTCTTAGTGAAATATCTTTATATTTGAATTCTCCCAAAAGTAGCTCTGGGTTAGAAATGGTTAATAAGTTATGAATTTCATAGATCACATCATCATGTATATAAACTTCGGTTATCAGTCCTAATTAAAGTTCATTTCCCCGTCAAACTGGGATCAAATTGTCCGTCAGTAAGGCGAGTGGCGACTTTTGCCTACCTTCGGTGCCGAAAGTGAACTCTTCGGCACCGAAGATAGCGGGTCAACCCGTTGAAACGTCTGCTAGTTTTTGTGATTGTCCCTTTTTATGTGTTTCCGTGTTTTTTAACTGTCAATTTTTGTCCGTTCTCTTCATCTCGTTCTGTAATTTATTACTATTTCTGCAATTTCTCAAGATTTTTTCATAATCATCCATATTGTAATGTTTATAGATGTCATTTTTCAGTAGGGGCTACCAATGTAGCAATGTATCATAAAGTTTAGCATAGTGGATATGTGCACACATATACGCACAGCTTTGAAAATCAGTGCATGAATGCTATTGAATTTAAAATTCCAAAACGAGATGTTGTTGAACGTGCTTTAAATAATGGTAGAATATTATGTACAATATTTACATTTCAGTAGCATTACAAACAACGACTTTATACTACATTGAGTCATTTTCATGCACCGCAGATTGGCGGAAGATTTTATAGTTAGTGGACACGTTGTGTTAGTGGATGACTTCGATTATTTGCGACATTTTCAAGCATAGCAAATGTTCACTTAAACACCTCGGGTACTTTACAAGTGGATATTAGCTGCATCTTAAATTGCTATCCACAATGTTAAGTTTCACAAGATTTCTTGCGTGAATAGCGCTATAATTCTGGCTAATGCTACGATTAGCCAGAATTCTCAGATTACCCGTATTATTAATCGGGTTCTTTGCGAACTCAACGAATCATTAGAGGGTGTAAAGGTTATGAGGAAAATTCACTGGCTTTCTCGAGGTCACGTTGAAGCCCAGGGATGTTATAAGCGGCCTAAAGTGTCAACAAAAAAAACAAGAAACAAGGAGTATCCATCCTTTGGCGATGGTGGCACGAGCGAAGCTGGAACTACGACTCAAGGGTGACTTGAGGGAGGCTGGAGGACGGAAATGTGGAGGAAAATCGATATTTTACCGATATCACTCGTGAGGTCGCGTAGGTACCATAAATATCCGACATTTCTCTAATACCTTGCGCGCGTAGTGTAAAGGAACCTTATACACTGATACCCTATGGTGTTTGAAACGCATGGTTCCTTCTTAGCAAGCACCATATTATGAAGCATGAGTTTACCCTGGCCAGCTAAGCCATGAAAACATTCACGAGCACGCTTTTTCACCGTTAAGAATTCAGCTCTGCGTTGAATTTATAAGCCGCGCCATTATCATTATTTCAAATTGAGGGTTAGTTATGAGAGGTAATGGTTAAACTCGATTAAAACTAGGCCAAAAGCTTGTGAATGATACTTTATTTTTTAAATTAAATACAATATATTTTGTTTTTTAGCTTAATACTAATTTTTTGAAGTGTGTATTACAGATCTCTCGTGTGAAAACGAAATAACCTGCTCTGCATGTTTTAAAATTAAGCAAATTAACTTTGTTAGGTATCTTGCGATAGCTATTGATAAAAACATTACATGGAAATTATTTGTTAATAAACTAAAAATGGAAATGCTATTGATTTTAAGGAAATTATTTATTCTAAGATATTTATTTCCAGTATCAGTAGTTTGTTTTGTATATTGTGCTCTAGTTGAGACTACAATATGGCACTCCTTGCCGGGGAGGAGCCTACCTTTTTAATATTAATCTGCAGATTGCTCAAAAAACTTATAAGAGTGATATTCAGGCAGCCAAAAACTGAGCATTCTGTGCCTCTTTTCCAAAACCTTAATGTTCTACCCCTAAGGTATTTATTTGTATTGCAGGTGCTCATGATGTTTTACATTTGTGGGGCAACAGAACAAAACCGATTGAGTATTCAAGTAAACTCAGGTCAAAAAAATACGTGAATCTGTTTGGCTTAGGAGCCTAAGCCCAAAAATAAAGCCTTCAAACAGACATTCACATTTCTTGCACCGAAATTGTTCTGTTCCTCCCCGGTTGAAATATTGAGTCAAAACTCTATGACATAGTTTCTGGCTAAACTAAAAAAGTGGCTTATTACCCAAGAAAGAGAAATAATTGAAAAATTGTTAAAAGTTGTATTCAACGGTGTTCGGCGAGATTTTGTGGAACATGATGATACAATGATAAATGAAGAGCAAACTTAGTGCATGTCCACAGTAATTTTTTTTTGGTACGACGCGTTTCAGCGACCTTACTTCGCTATCATCAGGTACAAAATGCCATATTTTCGTCAAGAAGTCATATATATATACAATCATGTAAATGGGAGGGGTATAGTTATGAGTCGGTGGAAGTGGGAGAGGGGTTGGGGGGTAAAGGATGGGGGAAGGGGGTGGGGAGGTGGTTGGGATACGTAAGGATTTGGGGTTCGGTTGAAGGTTTGAAAGGAGGGAGGGCTAACAGCGGGGAATGACTCAGGAACTCAATGTCATTCAAAAGATTTTCCTTGCGTTTTCTCCTCCTGGTGATCTCCCATTGCTCGAGTGCGTCGAGCCGACGTCCTTTTCCTTCGAAAAAAAGTTGTCCCTTTGTTTGTTAAAAGTTGTTGTGTAATATTTATAATTTTTTGTTTTTATTTTGTATTTTCATTTTTAATAGTTACCGTTTCTACAAGTTTTTGTAAAAGTATTTTCTATTCTTCTTTAAATTTACGGTTTATTTTGCATTATTATTATTATAATCATCATCATCATCATCATTATTGTTATTATTGTTATTATTACTATTATATTTGGATTTTTTGAGTGACTCCAAAAAATGTTAAGCATCTGTTTGGTTTGGTAGGGAGCTTGATTTCACTCTTATTTTTAACCACAGTCGTCTCTTTAAAAGTATCCAGCGATGCATTCCACTAAAAAAAACAATTTTCATTGTGGCATGTTTTTTTAAATGCCACATGTGCTGAAGTGATACGTCTGACCTTATTTAGTACACGCTGTGGGTAAAATATCTATGATAAACACTTGGTTACTTTTGAACAAAAATCGTTTACAAATATGTCTTCTTCCAGTAATTTTACCTTAAAATGACTTATTTATTGGTAGAAAATTATTTTGGAAATCAATACATAGTTCTTATCACTTTGGTATCATATTTTATCAGCTTTTTTAGCTTTTAGTATTTAATTTTTACGTACCCTCTCCCCTAAACATGCTTCTACTAGAGAAATAGAAACGCATTGAGGGGAATCAATCAATTAAACTCTACAATGGACAATGGAAACAACGACAATGTATAATTTGATTTGCTTAAGATGGGTCTAATAGCACTGATTCACCCAAAAATATTAAACAAAACAAAATATCAAACCATTCTGACAAAGTCCTGCGTGCATTTAGAATCGACTTTCGGTGTAATATTTCTAATCCTGCCGCGTGAACGGCGGTGAAATATACACCTAGCCTAACACCTAGTACCGTGAACCTCGGTATAATTGCCATGGGACTTAAAGAACTTGGATTGCGTAGTGTTCTGCGCATTGGCCCGGAAAGACAAAGGTCCGTGGTTCGATTCCCGGTCTAGGGGAATTTTATCTCATGGCAATATTTGTCAAATTTCAGTGGTGAATCACTTTAAACCTTACAATAACATGACAAAATGGGATTTCCACTATTGTTCTATTTCGCATTAGCTAGGATTTTATAATGATCCCGTTTAAATATCTCCCTTACCAATATCGCGTCGTCAAATCTTCGGAGATTACCTTGAGAAAGGGTAGCTTAAATTACGGAAACACAACAAAAATATACGAGGTTTTTTCATAAAATAACGGGAATTTTTGTTTTTTAAATATTTATTTATTCGATTACATTAATTTTGTCGCCTGCAAAATAGTTTCCCATTATTTATTCATTAGATTAGATGTTCTTAACCATTTAATTCACTTATGGCACGTTTTCACCGGTTTTTGATGTGCTTTGCCATAATGTGCTGGTTAGAACTCCGCGCTGAGTTGAAGGTGATGCAGAGTAAGGAACTAGCCACCTTAATTTGAATATGTGATTTTTGCACGCAAGCTCTTGCGCAGCTCATTTTAGTGTGAACTTCACAGTTAATTACCCAAAACTAACCCACAAGTTTGACGCAGTACAGGAGTTACAGTAGGTTGTACTCAGGTACTCAGACATGTGATCTCGATTTTTAAGTAGAAATTTTATGCGTCAGGGGAGAGGATAAGGATAATGCTCACAGCTCTCTTTACTGCATGAAAGGTTGCAAGAATTATAAAAATAATTTTCAAAAACATTTCCGAAGTAAAGGCCTGTTTACACTATACATTAACACGTACGATTTAATGTCTGCTTGCATGAATGCTTTTTGTGGACCGGAACGGAACATGTACGAATGCATGAATCAAATTAGAACAGATTCTATTTTCTGTGCATGCATTTGCACAAGCTGCAAGTTGGGTGGTTACACGGTGCATTTTGGCGTTCATTCTCGCGTTCATTCGTTTAGACATTAACCCGTACGTGTTATGTACCGTGTAAAAAGCCCTTAAATTAATAATTATTTACAGAACTAGGAAGTTTTGGTATGCAGTGCAGGTTTTAGAAAAAGTAAGAAGAACAAAAAGTTTGCCTATTGGTACAAAGCTGCCTATTACTCAGAGTAAGTAATTGGCTTCTGCGCATGATTATTTATTCAGCTAAAACTCAAACCATGTGATGGATATAATGGTTTTAATTGTCATTTCCAACTGGGGCGTTTGTTTAATGTTGTTTACTTATGTTGAGAATTTGGTATACATAAAATTAAATAATCTCTAAGAAGAAGATATATCATGGTTTCAATAAAATATATGTTAAAGCATTTAGTATAATAAAGTTTTCCATTGTACACAAGAAATGTTGACAAAGCGCGTTTCTGTGTTGGTCTCAGCTTTGACTAGTCCCCACCAACTAAGAGCTGTCTGTTATGGTTACTCTGAGGCTAGTTGTTTTTCCCAATATCGCTGGATTGGCACTCAGCAACCATTATCCTTGGCCCTTGGAGCCGTTTTAACATGCGTCTCAGGTCACCGCGGATTTATCCACTTGAATAGTAACCTACGTTTCTTTTTGGTACTCAAGCAGTAGAATTACATAATTGATGCCATACTATGATGATAGAAGCAATATCTACGAAATTGGAAATTTTATAAAGTACGCGCAAACTCAGTTCAGTTGGTACGACAAATATATCGAAAATTGGGATCTATTTTATTGCGGGGGTCAACTGTGATGATTAATGTTTGCTTGAACTTAGTTACATCGTACTGCATGCCAAAAATCTTTTTAATAGTTAAAGTGTTATTGTTTAAGCAACTTAATTAATTTTAAAGACGAGTTTGATCACCTTTTTATTCATTATTTTCTTTTTTTAATATATCATTTGTAACTTGGCAAGCGGAACATAATAATATTGGGATGAACTGTAAAAAATACATTAGGAAAGGATCGCTTCAACCCCTTCGCTACGGCGTCGAATGTCGCCGTCCAGCCACGGGAAGTTGGCCATACAAGCTTCAAAGCATGGCTTCAACATTGGCCGCGATCGTTTCACAATATTCCAAGTAGAGGCGTTACCGAATACCAAGTTTCAATGCGCATTACGGGGTCAGCACTTTTCGGTAACACTGCTCAGGCGGAGTCAGATGGCCAGTGTATAAGGACCTCACTGTCACGGCAAAACTTCCGCCCGCTTCCGTGGCCAACTTCCCGTGGATGGGAGGCTACATTCGATGCCGTAGCGTTGGGGTTGAAGCGGCCCTTTCCTCGAGGTGAAACAACAGCGAGAGAGCGAGTGGAGGAGGTTGTTATTTTCCCGGCCACAACGAGCTGTTTGAATAGCTCGAGCACAAAAAAGGCTACCGAAAAAAAATGCTGGAACTAAGCAAAGCACTAGAGGGAAAGAAACTTCTCTGAACTCTTGCGAGTGTGGGCGGATAAGCGGAATGGGGAAGTGTGCCTCGGCTGGGAAGCGAGAAGTATTTACCGTCAAAATAAATGAAAGTGATTCATCGCGGGGAGCACGGAATGGGATTTGAGTTTAGAGACGCTAATTCATGCAAACTCATGCATGCAAGCGCTTCCGCCACTGGGTTGGTCGTTAATATCCGTAGTGGGCTGCGGAAAATAAGCTTCTCCTTGCACTGAAGTCCATTCCGAGTGAAGTGGTGTGCGAGAGTTCGGTTGTTTTCGTCACTGCTCGCAGAATTTCGTGCTGGAGGGGAAGTTTGTGGAACGGGCGAGGTAGGGGAGGTACTGAGTTCGGCAAGATGTTGCCACATATATAGTGATCCGCGAGATCCTACTTGCCATTTAAAAAAATTAAATTGTAGTCAAAGGTACACGATAAATGTATTTGTTTATTATATGAACTATATCCTTTCTTCGATTTTTTAGAATTAAGAATAAAATTATTTCATTTATCCATAAATGTTGAATATTCTCGAATGTTGGTAATGGCTATTTCGCTCCCTCCGATCCCTAATTGGCTGATTATTTTCCTGTTTTGTCTGTATTTGGGTCATGAAAATGGTGAGCAAGGGACCATTTGACTGGCAGATTTTAAGGTTGATAGGAAAATACTTTTTTGACCTCTTCTTTGTGGTTTTTATATGCCTTATAATCTCAATGTTTCAACTCACGTCAATGTAAATATTTAAACCAAATTTAAACTTTTTATCCGCTCAGGGACCTTGGAAAATCAGAAAACGGTGTTAAGTTTTCAAGCAATTATATTAGGTAACTAAAACTTGAAAAAAAAGCATTCATCCTATCTGTCAAAAATCTCCGTGGTAGTTCACGATATTGTCCCTTTATCGGAGTTAAAATTGAAGTGTGCGAATTTTATTCATGATTTATTTGTTTTCGAGACAAATGTGTCTTCGATTAGGAACCAGGCATTAGCGAGATGAGTCGTAGTTTTGTGTCTTACTTAGCAATAGCATAATATTTTATAGGCCATACAAAGTACTTTGCTACTATGGGAGGGAGGCAGTACGGCTATTTTCCACCCCTTCCTCAAACTTGTCATATCCTCCGCCATCTCTTAATCAAAGGTATAAATATGATGTCCTTATGTTCTACAGTGTACCAGATGTTTTACAAAATGATGGCTCTGTGAGCCAAAACGCGTCGTACGAATAATATTTTTTTGGAAAAGTGCAACTACCTTTCATTTCGATACGTCGATCTTCCACTACATCATGCCTAAATTAGTTTAACTTACTTCGCTACTGCTTCGATAATTTTAACTAAACCATCATGATAGCTATGAAGCGATGCCGTTCTGTTGAAAATATATGTAAACCTCTTCGCTTAGGTATCTTCTAATTCTATAGTTGTGCAATAAAGCGTCGTATTTCCAGTTTCAAATAATGTTTTTCACAATATAGGAAAATGAATTAACGTTGAACTAAAAACACAATGAATTACTCGTTGTATCTGACAATTCCTTTAATTGGTGAGAACATTAGACTCCCGCTAATGTGAAAAAGAGTCGAAATCCAACATCCGCAAAAATTTTCCAAAAATTTATATCCATTCAGCAGAGATAGCGTAAAAGAATTCCACATCCTTGGTGAATCTCTAGCATGAAGCATATTCTCACGAGTTTCTCGCTCTAGAATAGTAAAATTCAATGATGGCTCTATCACATTCATTTGCTCCCTTCAGTGCGCATGGAGGCCTTGGTGACGTTTCCGCACAATGCATTATGTCTATCTACTTCAACCGAAACTCAGACGCAGGGAATAGCTTGCACGGCTCTGTGCAATGGAGGCCCGGTGGCTGACAACCAATCAATGAAGTCGGTCGAGTTGTTCGTCACATCATTTTGATTGATGAAGGCATTGATTGACTTGAACCCATCTAGCTATCTCCCGATCCCGTCCACTTTTGGCAGTAATTACTGCTGCCTGATTATATTGTGATTAGAGTCACCCTCCGTATTAGACTTTATCCTCACTTTTGACAACAAGCCCGCCCGCTGAAAGCTGTCATGCTATTGATACTATTTTTCACGTTCCCATAGCCATTGAAACTGAAATAATAGCACAATGAGGTCATAGATAAAAATGCTAGAATAAATATACTTGCTTGTCCCACAGTTGCATAACTGATTCATAATTAAAGAAGTAATTCATAGTCCCTTTGTCACGTGTGAGTAATTTGTCCGCTTCGTTTCTTTGATCAGGTGATCAATATTTATACTCGTTATATCTACCACGTAAGAAGTTTTCCTCAGATTTCTCGTCACTGTTTTTAGTGAGAAGACAAACGCATCAAAAAAGCGCCTCATAAATTTTACCCACATGTATTAGATATATTTTGCTTAAATATTTCCCTAAAAGCACCCATCAAGATAAATGAAATCCAATGACGTAATGTTTCGCGGTCTTGGCAACAACAATCAGTATGACAGGATTGTGTGACTACTTTCCTAAAATAGTATTCAAAGTAATGAATCAGACAAAATATATTTTGTGTAGGAGCAAGTTGCTGAAGCATGATCATTCATACTATCATTTTGTTCCTTGATTCAAAATTTGTCTACAAGTGACCAAGTTTTCATTGACAACAAAAGACATCAAAATTGAATGTTATTGTTTTTCTATTACAAGCTTATTATTTCTAGCTTATTCAACCGTTGTCAAGTAGAAAAAAATACCCAGTATAATTTTTGGCTTGTAAGCGATATTGCTTACCTAGGGAAAGTCATTAGTATCATTATAGTTTCATTTTTTTCTTAGAATCATTTGTCACAGTAATAGGGTTAGGCGAGTCTAATTTTAACCATTCAGAAATTAATGTGTAAGTCAGGTCTTTGAAATGAACCGTATTATTTTATATCATTGTGATATTGAGAATTTCTGTTTCCAATCAGCCTCTTGGTTTGTGTCGCAGTTAGCCGTGCAAAATAATTGATTAGAGATTATGGTTATCTCGGTGGGCCAGAAATGACTTCTCTTGGGATTTGCCCAGTGCATAAAATTTCAAATGCCAGCGGAGCCCCAAAATTTTGTTAAACTTAAGGCTTACTATGAAATCAA
Source organism: Ischnura elegans (assembly GCF_921293095.1). Taxonomy (NCBI): domain Eukaryota; kingdom Metazoa; phylum Arthropoda; class Insecta; order Odonata; family Coenagrionidae; genus Ischnura; species Ischnura elegans. The sequence continues at coordinate 88,734,129 of NC_060259.1, forward strand.
ATAACAATGGGAAAGAAATAACTACAACTAAGCCCATTTAGGCAATTAATAATAATGATTATAACTTTCAGAGTTAAATTTACAAAGTTAAAAGTTTACGGAAATAACTTTATAGTTTTTCGATGGATGAGGATGATGTACAAATGTTGCGTGAAGGCAACTCGCTCACCACCCAAAATACCTGGCTGCGCATCGTATCGCTTCACAGTTTCTTTGTCTTTTGGCTGCCGAATTTGCAGAAAAGTTACTAATTTTTCAAATATCATTCCTATAATCCCATACGAATGGCTTGTGAAATTATCTTCATTTTACCTGCTAGAATGTACTCTCCTATACATCGGCTCATCGCGTAAGAAGGGTTTAACAAATAAGGCATCAGTGCGTCAGTCTGTGCGTCAGTCACTCGGTCTATGCTACCCATCCCTCTCTTTGGCGCAACACCTAAGCTCTCTGCGAGCTAAATCTCTATTCTATTCTCCGCTCTGCGATTCCTAGAATACGCCAACCCCTACCATCGACTAAATTCCTAGCGGCAAATGCCTGACATTCTGGCTCGCATGACGCGGCCATTGTTCGCGCCATGGCTCAAATTCCACTCCTCCGCAGAGCGAGATGACCTGAAACTCAATAACCTGGATACAGGCATCCTCCTTCAATGGCCAGCCGTGATGCGTGCTCGCTCTTCCATCACTCGTCGATAATATGCTGCCCCGAGCATCACGAAGCGCTCTTCCACTAGGAGAAAGGCTCATGCTGCCGACCCTATTGTTTTCAGGTGGGCATCTTGCATTTTGCATCGAATGGAATTGTTCATCGCTGTCGATTGCGATAGAGTTTTAATAATAAATAGACGCGTGTTTCCTTGCTTTTCGATCCTTAGCTTACCTGTGGAGATATTCGCTAAAATTTTGACGGGCTTATCCTATTCGCTGATAAGTTCATGACGTCACTGACTCTCACCGAGCAGCCTGGCGCTTCTCCTCAGCCTCGCGCATCCTAGCGGCATGTATGTGACACGGTGGAATAGTTGTTAATACGCCCGACTTATATTTGGAAGAACTGGGTTCAAACCAAATTAAATTAATTGATTTTAATATCTTACCCTCGGGCACAGATATCTTTATAGTTATACACGTGAATGCCTTTAAAGTAATTGTAGCAATTGACGTGCTCTTTCATGACTGTGTGAAATGTAAAGAGTACGTCAATAAAATAATTTTCAATCGAAAAAAACAAATGCTATGGAAGACTGTCAGTGTTTTTCTGATGCATAACTTGGTAGGAATGGGGATTACTTGAATTCAGATGGTTTCATTTTTAACTTCATTCCATGAAAAAAAAAACGAAAATCGCACTTTCTTGTATTCGACCCGAGCATTTGCTTTGGGAGGAACAATGAGTGAGGTTGGCTTCCCGCCCTGTGGGCGTGGGTTCAAATCCCGGAGGTGGAAGAGGTTTTTTTCTGATGCGGCCCCAATTGCTTTGATAATTGATTTGCTGCCCCGATCGAGCTGCTTGATTGCTTTGTGAGGGCAGCTCATGCGCAGCACTCCGTCCGTCGGATGGGACGTTAAACCGTGATCCCCTTGGCGCCTTTCATAACTAGCAGAACTAAGCATCCTTTTATAACCCAATGTCGCTTTTCAACAACATCAAATTTGGCTCTCTTTGTTTAAAAAAGTGTGCATTTTCAGTGACAGTTCTAAACTACTTGTATATTTATTGTTGCAAAACGAAATGGTCCATAAGATGCTTCCGTGGTTATTGATTGCAAAATTTACGCATTTTTAAATGGAATTTATTCAAGTTTTATTCTTCCTAGAAATTAGCGTTGGGATAGAAATGGGAAAAAGATCGAGCGACCTCATAAATCCACACCACCGCCTGGTCTTGTACCCGGGCGCCCTGGGAGGGAAGCCAGTAGCCACCGCACCCACCCAATCCTCGCGTCCCCAGCGTTACAGCGCCCTGTTACAGCTTTATGGTTTGCCTTCCAGCCTGCGATGCTCAAGTGGTGTCGTGACTCTAGGCCATCAGCCCCAGCTCATTTTCTCAGTCGTTGGCGAGAATTACGGGCTGATTCAAATCACTTCCTCAGGATTGGACTTCCTTTCAGCAAAGAATGGGCTTTCAAGGGGCCATCGTAATCCTATCGCTTGAGGTCAAATTAATTCATATTTATTCTATGGGAATCTCTCTCAAATTCGAATCTCCGCTAAGGTTAGTATTCATTCATATCTCTGGAATAGAATCTCAATGAGTTCCTATCTCCATGTGTCGTGGTTTACGGCCCAAAAGCTCCATTTCCGGATGCTCTGTGAATATTTTTTAGTGGTAAATGTCATGGTTTCCATCGTGTCTATGATGAGGGACCTAAATATTTCCTATTAAGGGGAAGATTTTCCCTTCGTTAAGAGAACGGTTAGCTCTCGGAAACAATTGCAAATTTTCATCTAACGAAGAATGCTTGACTGTCAAGGTATTTCTGTGATGATAAAATGGTAGACAGAGAACGTCAATAATTTGTTTCAAGGTCTCCTAAACATTAATAGAAAGCACTTCTTGGGAATTTGTTTAATTAATGTTTGTTTACGAGGAGCATAACAGGGGAAGGAAGGTTGAAATGACCACTCTATCTTTTGATTTTAATGCTTTTTTCATATTCAATGTTTAAGTCAAAGGCTGTGTAGCGATTCCTAGTTCACGGTTATTTAACCGAAACTAGGCACTGTAATTACTCATCACCCCCCAATAACCCGCCCCCCAACGACCCGAATGACAAACTTTATCTCCTCCCATCCCCTTCCCCTCCCTGCTCAACCAATCCTAACGGCATCCCTGCACTTCTGCACAGTTTTTTTCGGATGTATTCGCCATACTAGAATACTGCTCACCAGTTTGGTCTACCGCCTGCCCCACTACTCTAAAATTGCTCAACCATCCTGTAAACTCCTTTCTTGCTGTAGCCCGCCATCGAATCCCCACACTCAGATATTATGCCTGTGACGCTATCCTTTCCTCCCTAAAGGATATCTAACATAACAAGCCGCCGAGTACTATCTGATCTCATGTTTCTGCATAGAATCTTTAGCGGTTTTGCTCCGGACAAACGAAATTCTCCCTCTTTTCCGTTTTCATATTCCTCCTCGCCCCTTACGAAATAACTCTCTGCTTCACATTCCGCGATTCTGTCTCTCCATCTCTCAACCCTCTCTGTTCTACCGAATCCCGTCATTATTTAACTCCATAGCTTCAAAAATCCCTTCCCTGGACCTCTTTTCCTCCACCACTATTTTTTGTTATCTTTTAGGTATTATTTATTTAAGGAACAGCCAATGTAAAAACCTTTCTACCGTTTTTGGTGATGAAATAAATAAATAAAATAAGCAAGGATATCTGAACGATAATTACGTATTACGAGGGGGAGCTCCGTACCCCCCCTGGCCTCTAATAAACCCCACAACATATATAAACCTGTCCCCTATATATTTTCACTGTTTTTTATGTAGGTACTTGATAATAGATTGATAGCCAAAATCGGTCGTAATTTTTTAACTTTATTATGGAAGTCACGAAGTGTTATCATTGCTAATATCAGAAATAATGTTCACGGTTATTTACAAAATAAATATCGCCAGGATACAAGATATCTCTTTTGGTTCAAGATTCCGCTCAAGAATTAAAACTGTGGCATATATTGCCATATGACTTCATACGCCGGGTAAGTTATTCACTAAAGCCAGAATCAATTTGATGGGCAATAAGTGGTGATTAACCCTTGCTTTACTAATGGGTACTCGTATTGACGATAATTGACAATTTTTTGGTGATCCTAAAAACTATTTCATCAATATTAAGATGACGGAACCCGGAAACGTAGAAAATGTTTGCTACGTTGCGAGTGTGATAATTTAAAATCCTTTAAGAACAGCTTATTTTCCCGTGAGGTGACAGATAGCGGAAGGTTATATTCAGATCGAGAAGGCAGAATGCTGTGGAAGCGGTCGATGGTTGGTGAAATGTAGGGAGGAGTTGGAAGAATGTTTCGGGTGGGCGCCCCAGTGGGTAGCGGAGGGTTTTCTCATGTACGAAGGGAAGTGCAGACATGCATATGATGTCGAAAGATGTTGTTTATTTAATGGAAGGAAGTTCATGCATCCTATTCTCACGAAGAGTCTGTACTGGATCCCCTATTAGAGCGTAAACCCTTGAGCCAGAAAAATGCTTTGAAAATCATAAGTTTGCTGAAAATACACTAATAAAATCATTTCTTAGCATTACATTTAGGTGGTTAAATTTTTTCCTCCTGTAAATTTAAATCCTTGTTTACTCTCAGGAAGTAAAAGTAAGAAAATTTAATGGTTAATATTATTTCATTTATGTTGCAGATTATGTTCAATTTGATGGGGAAATCCCAGTAAGACCGCAGAACTATGCAATCGCATATTAAAATGATGATAAATTCAAATTTACGCTAATGTCACGTAAATAAATAATTTGCACTTTAATCTATTCTTTCCTTTCGCTTAAGCTGATTGATAACCGGTGCAGACTATATTTAGTCGTCTATTTCAGTTTTAACTGTACTTTGAGTATTGAAATAGTGTGTAAATAACCTAAATAGGATTGGTAGGAGTACCTCCCGCATATAACTGCTCAAAGAATTTGGTAATAATCCGTTCGTTCACTGAAGTTTTTTTCATTTGCTGCGAAAGAATAGTTGCTTCCCTATGTGACTATGAATTTAGAAAGTTAAAATTGATTGTTAAAAGTAAAACGTATTGCTAGCGCCGTTAATAAGATGTTCAGTTTACTTCAGGAATTAGAGCAACTACTCTCCCTGCATTACGTACCTCCTCGGGGGAAGTTTTTATTGTCCAAGATGCGACGCTAAACTTGGATTTGGTCCGCAAACTTACATTTAAACGGTAAATAATAGGAAACGACTTACAAATGCGATGAGAATCAGCGGTGGATTAATTATGCGGTGGCTTGGAGCGCAGAGTGCATTTAGGCTGTGCTTCCTCCCTTACGTTAGACGTGCTTATTCATAGGCAATGGGTACTAATTTTAAGTGGCTGGCACGTGCTGTGATCCAGGTTTAAATTTTATATAAGAGCTTTCTACTCATTATTTTGATTTTTTTCGTTCTGCTTTTGCGCATTTCTGCTTGCCGGCATTGGTGACTGCGGGGTAACGTCCTCGCCTGCCAAACAAGAGGTCGCGGGTTTGAGTCCCGCCTGGGTAGGTTTCCCCTCTCCAGGGCATGGTTTTTCGTGTACGTTTACTTGTTAAATTTGTTGAATACGCAGATGTAAAATGGCCAATATGAGCTGTATTCGGTGGTTTGATAATAAAATAAATAAAATAAAAATAAAAGAAATTGAATGAATGAGTTTGAATGGAATATACCATAAATTCCACGTTTTTATGACAATAAATCTTACTATAAGTCTGTATTAAACGTATATGTGATTGCAAGGTACTAATAATGACTGACTTTTGAAAAAGTATTCTTCAAAATAGATTAGATGACTCATATTTGAAGCTAGTTTTATTTGCGATAATGGGTGATCCCGTGTTTCATTCCTCGTTATTTCAAATTAAGGGAAAACACGCCGCTTATAATTTGTTTAATTTCCAATGCAAGGAAAGGCAGTTTTGTAGTGGCTGGATATCATCTATCACTCTCAGATACGGCCAGATTTTCTCAGATATTGTATTGTTTTTAAGGAAACATACCCGCTTATTGAGGAGGATCTACCATAGTTCTAAGATACTTCAACTGAGCAAAATTGAGGAGACGCTGAACCGCTCTCAACCACGGATATTTGCATGGACGAAATGGCATTGGATTCCAGAATCCTTGAAAACGATGGGGGAGTTGCTTGTCAAAACGTTTGAAGAAGATATGGAGGACCTTACCCGATGCATAATCCGAGAAACCTTTCGTGCTGAGCCAAATCGAGTTTTAATTTTACCAGTGATGGGTGAGTGGGCCATTCAAATGATGAGTCGGCGTTGAAAGCAATCTTAGCGGCCGAAAGAATTCCTGAGTTATGATTGCGATTTAAGTAATTTAGTTGTTTTTATTGACTACTTTGACGATTTTATCGATTCTGTAGCTTCTCTTCACTCCGCATGAATGAAACTTTTACAAACAAATAAGTTATGATTCCTTAGGAGACGCAATGCCTCACAGTCCATTGATTAGTAATCTGTGGTGGCATTGCCTTCTCAGATCTGTTACTGAAATGGATTATTTTTAGTACATCGGTCATGAGTCATCGGAAAGAGTGCGAGGTCCAACTTTGCACCTCTTCATGATTTTAGCAGCCAAACGTCTGTTGGGTGGGAGTTATCTCAGGTAAAAGAACGACTACAGTAAAGAATCCATTTGATGTGACTTTCAAAATATCAAACACTAAATATTGTCGGTTATCTCCCAATGTTCCTTGAACATTGGCCCTTAAAATAAAATGCTTTATAATTCATTCCATCATATCTGGCATTAAATCACAGAGAACAATATTTAGAAACATTCCTATTTCACATGGGTGTCGTCTTAAATGTTATTTACAATTTATTTTCTTCATTTATACGAAGAAGATCGGAGTTTTTCCGATGAACAATTTGAAATCCATTGTTAGTAACTATCTATTGGAAACCTTTTATTGGAGTAATTGCATATCAAACGATTTTGCGGACGAGTTCTATTCTCGTTAAGTATATAGGTTTATTGTACTCAGCCGGTGAGAATATGTATATCATAGAACTCTGTGCATTCAAATTTCTATCGCCCATCAGCCATGGCAGCAGGACCATAAATATCTCCGTCCAATTAGAATAATTAAATGAAAGCTGGAGCCTCTTTGCTGCCGGCAGGGGAACTCCAGGCAACAAACCATTTTAAGTAATTCCCTCACGCCTTTTTTCTTGAGTCCTGCAGGAATGGCCTCAGCCACAACGATGTGAATCGGTGGAAATTCGAACAACTGGTATGAATTTTTTAGAATGAACCTTGGTCTATAAAAAGGAGCATTTAATGGCTTCATTTTATTTCATAATTTCAAGTTTTTTTCAAGGCCAGGAGCCAAAGATATATCTTCAGACGTAACCGTTATTACTGAGGCTACCAAAAACATGTACACGACTCTAGGAAGCAAGTACTTTGAGCTCAGATTAAGGGACAGAAATTTGAAGGGATATTCGTATTTAACCTGCTAGAAAGAATAAGTTTTTGCAAAAAATATGAAAAGTGGCTGAAAGGCCATGTGGGAATGTACAAATACGTTCTTTTACAATGTCGGCCCTACACGCATGTATGCATTTATTTACGTTTATCGTCGCCGAAGTGCTAAGAAAAGATCGACGATCCCTTTCACTTTCCAAGGCTAGATCTTTCGCAAAGCACTTCTCCCCAGTCGTCTCATGCAAAGACCGGGAAAGTTCCAGGACTTACGGATCGTGGGTGGCAGCTGTGCAGAAGCGTCGGAAGAGCCCTTGGCGCGGCGGCTGCCCAGGCAGAAGCTGACCGAGTGGTGTTCCCTGGCCTTGGCTCCCACCGAGGGCTCCTCCATTGAGTCCGGCGCCGAGTTGGTCTGCTTGCGCAGGAAGAAGAGGCGACGCTTCTCGCAAGGTCTCTTGGGTCCCTGCTCGTCCGCACTGGGCCGATGAGCCCGCTGGTACGAAGTTCTCGCCTCCTGCTCCGCGTCCCGCGCCAGGCTGAACACGCTCCGCGTCTCATCCATGGAGCACTGGTGGCGGAGGTTTGCCCTGCGGCTGTGACACGTGAAACGCGTCGACATCAGCTTCTCTTGGAACGTGTCCTTATCGAATTGGTCAATGCTATCGTCCCTAGCCAGGGCAGCAGCTGGCACAGGCTCTATTGGAGACGGTAGTTTGGGTTGAGCCACCACGGTTGGCGCTGTGCCGGCCGCTGGTACTGGTGTTATGCGCCCCGAGAAGGTCGACCTCGAAGAATCTCGGCGCGACTCGCTTTCGCTTCCGTCGGAAGACGGGGAGGAAGCTCCTCGTGTCTTCTTGTCCCTCATCCTGCTCGCCTTGCCTTTCCTGCGAGCCCGCGGCGTCCACTCCTCCTTCGTTACGCTAGCTGACTCAGCATCTAGTACCAGCACCTCCGTTTCATGTATAGTCTCGCTTGGGACGGAGGTGACGGAGCGCGTCCGGGGAAAGTCGAAGGCTGGCTTCGACGGGGACAGTCGCTGCTGCGGGGGCGTGTCGTCGGGCTTGATGACCACGACAGAGGGGCGGCGCTTGGGGGCGGTCGGGGGCGGTGAGGCCAGGGGGCTGTCCATGATGGGTGGCGATGGAATCCTCGCATCCATGGAAGCGGCCATGCTTTCTAGGGAGTCGTCCGCCCCGGCGTTGAGAGAGTCAAGGGAGCGGGACCTTTGGGTGCGGAGGCCCGGCTGCTGGCCTTCCCAGCAGGTTGCGGCCATCTGCCGCTCCTCCGCCGCCTCGGCCCTCCGTCGGCGGGCCGTCTCCTGAAGGGAGCGAGCGATTTCCAGCTTGGCGTCCGGTGGGCAAGGGAACTCGAGAGCCTCGCAGATTGTGAGCTCGTCGAGGGATAGGTCGGAGCCCCACAGTGGTGGCGGCGACTCGGCGGGCGGCGGGAGGTCAAAGGGCATCTCGGGCGTGATATCCATGAGATCGTAGTAGGAGAGGGAGGCGGCATCGTCGTCTCCTCCCTCGGAGAGCGTGGTTCGGGTCCCAGCCAGCTTGGACCGTAGCGACTTCGCTGTGCTGGACAGGAAAGAGGGTGGCTTGAAGGACATGGTCCTCCTTAGCGGTCTCCTCCCTCGGAGAGCGTGGTTCGGGTCCCAGCCAGCTTGGACCGTAGCGACTTCGCTGTGCTGGACAGGAAAGAGGGTGGCTTGAAGGACATGGTCCTCCTTAGCGGTAAATCCTCCGTCGTCTTCGCAGCGGGAGTTTCTGAAAGAGAAGACCCTTTTAATTAGACAGCGTGCCATGCAAGGAAGAAGATTTAATTGTTGAGACATTACTTTGGGATCTTAAGGAATTTTTTTTCACGGTCGATGGTTGAAAATATTTTAGTCGTCTTATGTAGGTGACGAATATCAGCAAAACGAAGAGAATACAAAATATGGTATCGTTTCAGTAAAATAGCATATAAAAGAATCCATAAGGTTCATTTAATTATTTAAAAGTTACATTTATTTAGCATACCTTTAAGATGAAAAGTTAGCCGTTGACAAAACTTTCAATATTATTATTACGAAAACATTGTTGTTTTCGTAATAATTATATTTGTTAATAATAATTGTTTGTCATTTCTGCCACCGTACCCAGATTTTTGCGCTTCGAATAAAGCTTAACTTAATGATTGTAAACAAGAGCAGATTTGATATTTCTCATGAAATATCGACGAAATGAAGCAATTAGGGCAAATGGTAGTGTTACATTGCTTTTAACCCATTACCGGCCGAGTAAAGAAATACTAGAAAATATATAATTTTTTCTCTTCATTTTACCTAATAACATGCTAAATAAGTAAAATTGAAAATATGGGCCTTCAAAAAAATTTGCTTATGGTAAAAAAAAAATGTTGCGTTTTCGCAACGTTGGCCAAATCCGATATCTGAATGAAGTTATGCAACCCGCATTACAATAAATTGCCGTCTCATAGGAATATGCTGTTTTTACTGTCGGATATAATCCTATACCTTTTTATTCCACGTATATGACAAATTTGTCATATTGGATAAATAAAATCCTTAGATATTATGTTTCCAATACGATGTTGTTGTTATTTGACCCAAATCCACTGTAAAATAGACATGCTTTACGGTTTGAAAGAAATAAGTCAAAGCGAAAAGTTTTTTAGAAGAGCATGTATTTCACATTTTTTCATTGACTTTAATTTTATCATTGAAGATTGAATTGCAACAATTAATGGCTAGTTATGAAATACTCAAGCATTTTGGGTGCAATGGAACATAAAATTTCGTACATTCATACATGGTTTGGCTTTTACACTGTTTCGGCAACTACTGAATTTTTAAAACTCAATGGCCAAATTCGTCCTTTCATGCTTCACGAATCCGCGATGAATTACATGGCCTAAATTTTTCTATGTTTATGGACGCGAATTGTATAGGGGTACGTCATGTACTGACTGATTCACTTCACTTTTTAGATGCGTCCCTGCTAGATACGATTTGAAGTCTACCAGTGAAATTTACTTCCGTTGCATAACCTGTACAATCTCCTGGCGTTAGTGCAAAACGCTGTCCAGTAAGTTGATAAGCTAGGACCTCTTTCCCCTGAATTCTAGTGCGGTAATTTGCATTATCAAGTAGGTCCACACCTCCCATGTATTTACTATACTCCCCAATAACACGAATAGTATTTTCTTTTATTGACATAGAATAGTATGTAAAATAGTATTTTCTTTTTCTGCTGAAACTTTTCCCTGTGCCCAATGGAAGCAAAAAACTTGTATTGCTGTCTACATGGACAATCTAGTTATCATTCCATCGAACAATACTAAGACCTTCGGCTTTATCAAATGTTTGTTTTCATGTTCCTCTCGGTTTCACGTCGATAGTTTTATTATATTCTATCAGGCACTCCTCTGTTATATTTTCATGGATGGCTCCAGTGACAAATAATCCCTTTTCTTTCAAAACAATAAATAGTCTTCAAGATGAAAAGAAGTTATCGAAACACATACGATGATTCGAGGGATCAGGGATCACCTTGAGAAATTCCAGAATAACACTTGCTTCCAAGCCTAAATTTCGATGGAAATAATTTTCTATCGCCTGGTTGAACCCTAAAACCGTCTGAATAACATAAGCACCAAAGTTAAAAGCAAAATCTAAAAGGCTTGTTTTATAAGAAGATTTATGCACTGTAGTGACCAAAGTAAGGTACCATTTGCTCATTATTTCAAAATTTATACGCAAATATTCCGAATTTTAATAATTCTTAATTCAAGTCGTCAAATTGAGGTCATAATTTACAAATCTGTCATTTTTGTCCAGACAGGAATTGTCTGAAAAGTGTAGATTATTTTTTATTAATCTAAATATGTTTTGGTTCAATCATTTTCGAACCAAATCTACGCCTTATCGTCTTCTTTCACCCAATATCTTGTTGTGGAAGTCGGTGATATAGCTGAATCGTGAAGTAAGGAAGGACTGATTCGGATTGAATGTACAAAGTTTTGTGTTCCATTGCACCCGAAATGCTTTCATGTAATTCATAAATAGTCATTATTTGTTGTAATTCAATCTGTTGTGATAAAAATTTACGTTATCTTCTGTAAAAATATTCACTTCGACTCATTTCTTTCAAGCCGTAATGCATCTCTATTTTACATTGGATTTAGGTAAAATAATGCCGCATCTCATTGGAAATATAATATCTAAGAATTTTAATTATCAAATATGACGATATCTGTCAAATACGAGGCATAAAAAGGCGTAGGATTATATCTGACAGTAAAAACGGCATAATCCTACGATACGGAAATATGTGGTAATGGGGGTTGCATAACTGCCTATAGATACCGGATTCGGCCAACGCACAGTGGGCTGAAATCGAAAAAAGCTGGACAAAAGTCCAAAATGACGTTTTCTGATATAGAGACTTCAAACTTGGCGTAAATACTTATAAATGATTACCAACTAATGATGTATGTGCCATTTTACATCAATACGATCCGTTACTGAGATACAGTGGCCCAAACATGACCAACTTTTTAAAAACACGCGCGGTCTCGTTTTTCTTCAGAAACCTTTGAATTTAAGCAGGTGGTGTTGCGTTGGCATGATTTTTATGGAATAAAAAACACAATATTCCTTTGACTTTATGCTTTGTCTATACTTTCCATGAATTTTGAAGATTTTGGTTCCCGTTTGACTGGTTTTACAACGCAAAATGGCGGACCCGTTTTTCACGTGAAATTTGACATAAAGTAGACATTATCTTTCGTTTACGAAATATATAACTCAGGAAACTCACATCACGGTGTAAAGGAGAGATTTCTTAAGAATGCTAAGCAGAAATCTTGGAAAAAAGTCTGCGACGAAGGAAATGAGAGCAATTTTTCGATCGCGAGTCAAGGCTGAGCTCCATGCCGCGGGACCCTGACGCTCGGTAACCGAGGTCGATGTTTCAAGTTTTTTGAAACTTTATTCTAGAAAATCGTCATTTTAAGCACAGAACCTAGTCATCAATGACCTAAAACACTATACTCATGACATTAGCAAGGATTATGGATCGACCGAATTGACCATTTAACGCGTTACTCGAGTGGAAATGCTTGGGATTGGATATTTGTCGGAACCATTCCACGAATAAGAAATATGCTTCTGGTATTGAAGTAGGGTTAAAAGATTGACTTGGAGAGAGAGAAAAACAAACTGTTTTCGCGAAATGCAACTACCGTTAACATTTTCCATTTCCACCCTCGCCGAGGTGGGTCGCGTGGAAAAGGGCGTTTTATGACGACGCACAGCCTTTGAAGGTATTTAACGGATTCTTCTTCAAGGGTTTTTCCCTTTTCTCTACAAAAATACGTTACAACTTGCAGTATTATTTTGAAATCGGTGAAGAAGTGCCGTTCTAGTTCTCCTAGTTTCGTGTCGTTCAGTAGTGTGATTGTCAAGTTCGTTTTGACGGCGCATTGATTTAACAGCTTGAATTCCGTAAGGTGAGTTTTTTTATTCTTTTCATTTCAAAGATGCGTTTGTTTCAGTACAATTTCAATGAAATCTTTTAATTACTTATGAATTTTGACTATTTTTGCCTCTCAGTAACCATGGGAATTATGATACGTGTTCTCTAACATATATTTATAATTTTCGATTCACCTCGCAGGGTTTCGAGTGCTTTTTGACGTACAAATGTATTCAAACCATTATGAAACTCGTTTTGAGTTTCATAATGAATTATTAGAAACGAAGGGAATTACATCAAGATAAAAAATACACTTGTTGGATTTTTTGTAGCTGAGATTAAATGTTGAGAGCTACGAGGCTGCTCTAGATGGTCTCCGTGAATTACTTTAGTTGAGATTCTGGTCTAATTACGAAAAAATGTGGAGACAATATTACTGGAGCAATAAAAGATTTTAGTGCTACATATTCGGATCAACAACTATGGAGATGAATGATTTGAGGGCAATATAGAATCGACTTGTAGGTGTGACCAAATATTGTTTTGGATTATCAACCACACATTGCTACATCAGATTTTTTGAATGTGTGCTACACATATCGTACTGGATAGAATTTAAAAAAATGTAGGTAAGGAAGAATACAACAAAGCTGGAATCGAGTTCAATGGTGAAAATGCCTACTAATTACGGCTAACATTCTTTACAGGCCCGAGGATACCTGAAAACACTCCTTATAGAGAGAAAATTTAGATTTCAGAATGCTTTTAGAGGAAGGATGGGGTTTATTGTTGATGTTCCAAGGCCTGTATCAGGGAACTTGAATGACGGTAATTCCGCAAGACGTCTCTTCGATTCCCCAGATTTGGCCGCTGATTTGACGGGCAATTGAGTAAATGTAGACTGCAATAGCGTTTGTAACCCATGCACTGTAAAGCAAGTGTAACATTCACGCATGTTTGCAAATGAAATGGTTAAATACTTCATCTAAATTATATGTTTTCACAGGAAAGTGTAATGTACCATCAGAAGAAAATTAATTTTTCATAAGTACAGGCATCAATGTTGACCTAATCAAACATTTTTCCATCATTCTGAGAGCAATATCAAGTGGAATAACTCTAAATTATACAGCTTTCTCGGACTACTGCCAGAGAACTGCGGAGTTATTCACTAAGATGTATCCCTGGTGTTGAATAACAACCACGGTACATAAGGAGCTTCAGCATAGAAGCGATTTTGCAAAAGAGTTGATTCTTCCTATGGGAAAATTTTCTGAAGAAGCATTACGAGCCCAGAATAAGGACACGCGTAAATTCCGCCTGAGATTCAACAGAAAGCAATCCAGATAGGGCACGAATGAAGACCTTTTTAAACGACTGTTATTAAGGTCTGATACATTTCTTTTCACCATCCTGGTATCAAGTCCGAGGAGACCGAAGGAAATACCAAAAGATTAAAGAGAACTGCTGATTTTTTATGATAGTGTAGAAGAGGGATCAGACGCTAATGACGGAATAAGTTCATCGGAGGATTGATGGTAGAAACTCTATAAATGAAAACAAATACAATTCAGTAACTTTAAGGAAGAACATTTATGTGTGACATACATCTTTTCTATTTATATCGCAATTTATGATTCCGGATTGATTTTATTTGTAAGTTTAAGGTAATAAGTGGATTTCCATTGATGGTATATTGTATTTTTATTTAAATATCCCTTTACGGATAGAGCCAAACATTATCAAACATTTTTCCAATACATATGTATGATTTGATTCTGAATTTTCATTTATTGGACTTGCTCCCACGTATATTGTCTTTAAAATGGACGACCGAAAGTGAAATTTTACCTGGTCAGGTTACCTCTTCATCTTATATTTTATAATAACATAAAAATAATGAGTTTAAACTTAACGGTATTTTCATTTTCACTCAAATATTCCCCTATTGCATACATCTTGGTCAGATTAAAAAATTAAAAACCTTTGAGCGATCTGTTAAATACCTTCAAAGGCTGTGCGTCGTCATAAAACGCCCTTTTCCACGCGACCCACCTCGGCGAGGGTGGAAATGTAAAATGTTAACGGTAGTTGCATTTCGCGAAAACAGTTTGTTTTTCTCTCTCTCCAAGTCAATCTTTTAACCCTACTTCAATACCAGAAGCATATTTCTTATTCGTGGAATGGTTCCGACAAATATCCAATCCCAAGCATTTCCACTCGAGTAACGCGTTAAATGGTCAATTCGGTCGATCCATAATCCTTGCTAATGTCATGAGTATAGTGTTTTAGGTCATTGATGACTAGGTTCTGTGCTTAAAATGACGATTTTCTAGAATAAAGTTTCAAAAAACTTGAAACATCGACCTCGGTTACCGAGCGTCAGGGACCCGCGGCGTGGAGCTCAGCCTTGACTCGCGATCGAAAAATTGCTCTCATTTCCTTCGTCGCAGACTTTTTTCCAAGATTTCTGCTTAGCATTCTTAAGAAATCTCTCCTTTACACCGTGATGTGAGTTTCCTGAGTTATATATTTCGTAAACGAAAGATAATGTCTACTTTATGTCAAATTTCACGTGAAAAACGGGTCCGCCATTTTGCGTTGTAAAACCAGTCAAACGGGAACCAAAATCTTCAAAATTCATGGAAAGTATAGACAAAGCATAAAGTCAAAGGAATACTGTGTTTTTTATTCCATAAAAATCATGCCAACGCAACACCACCTGCTTAAATTCAAAGGTTTCTGAAGAAAAACGAGACCGCGCGTGTTTTTAAAAAGTTGGTCATGTTTGGGCCACTGTATCTCAGTAACGGATCGTATTGATGTAAAATGGCACATACATCTATAGTTGGTAATCATTTATAAGTATTTACGCCAAGTTTGAAGTCTCTATATCAGAAAACGTCATTTTGGACTTTTGTCCAGCTTTTTTCGATTTCAGCCCACTGTGCAACGTTGCGAAAACGCAACATTATTTTCCGGACCTGATTTTCGCTTAATGTTGACTCCCTGACGAAATATAAGCTTTAATATCTATTAATTGAAATTTGTACGTCCACATGGACGAATAAAAAACTTAATAAAGGGAATAGTTACTCTTAGAAAAAATTATTTATCTTGCTTAACAGGAGACTCGAAAATTGACACATTTTGAGTATTTTTATAAATATCGAAATACTTATTAAATGTTATTATAATCTTACTAAAAATCAGTTTAAAGTTATTTTTATCGAAAAAAGCGAATTTTACTTGAATAAAATTCAATTGAAACATTTTTTTTTGCATATCTCAATAATGTTGCGTTTTCGCAACGTTGGCCGTAAATGGGTTAATCATCATACGTGATTTTTTTTTCAAATTAACCCATTTCTTACCAAAGTTGCGTGAACGCAACGCAAACTTTGCGATTTTTTTCTCCGTATTTCTTGTTGATAAGTAGTTAATATGTTTCTTGTTTGATGCTTTTTAAAACGTTATGACTTTTTCAATGGAAGAAATTTAATAACTTTTGTTTTTAAAATGGGCTTTTCACTTATAGATAGGTCGTTGTTTTAGGTTATCTTCCAAGTTTACATATTATGTAAAATCTGAGGCTCTCTATGATTATCTCTCTCTGTAAATACATTGATGCATTTGTATTCGAGGCTATTGCAACAAATTGGGTGAATTTGACTGAGTGGTTTTCAAATTATTTAAGAATAGAGGAAGTGTTGCATTCACGCGCCATTGATTGGGCCACGGTAATCCAGGGCAACGGCGCGCCACGGTAGGTAGCGCGGCGATAGTGGTTTAGAGTGTTTCTTTTTGGACTGAAAAATGAAAAGCTTATCAAGAATATGTTACATTTTTATGGTGAATCTTTGATTTCAGACCATTCTACAATATTTTAGTCCTACATCAACATCTACATAAGTGTTGAAGGGTTTTTACTAGGATGTATGGCAGGTGGTGAGTTTTCACCGAGTTGTGACTGTTTGATATTTTTAACTTCACGGATCGAGCAAGATTAAGTCAGTGTTTACTTACGTTATAGTGGGAATTTACTGTGGCCTAAACATAAAAGATGCATAAAAACTTTGCAATAGAGTTGTCCAGAAAATATAATGATTTCTGTAAGCGTCTGCAATTCCAAGATATGCTGGCATCCTAAGGTAAGAACGATCTGTTTACCACAGTTGACAAGTAGGCTAAAAGCAAGTGAGTAGGTGAGGGTTAGGAAATAGATGGTAAAGTCGTATTTACGTGGTGTTGTTGACTAGGATTCGAAGGGAAAGTAGTGGGAGGGAAAAAAGCATAGCTAGACTGGGCGGGGATATCTCGGCACCAATGGGTCTCCGTGCACAGCGGGGGTTGGAAAGTGAGCGAAAAGAATGCAGAAATAGGAGGGATCGCATTATCGCAGTTTTTTCTGAGAAATTCATGCCCACTGGCCGCTGACGATAATGAGCTGGTAAGACTCCAAATCAGGGCGCAGGTCATTTCGAAAGTTTTTTTTGAGAGCTATGAGTGACGATGCACTGGGATTCCAAGAAAAATATTTCTTGGTATATTTACTCAGGTAATGGTTCAAAGGGATAGCTTTAACACTGGGTATTACGGTACATAGAAGGGGCGATGTTCTGTTCCATCTGATTTTACTATATCTGTGGTTGTCTGTTGAGCAATTGTTCCCCCAAATGACCTGAACCCACATTTGCAGCCTAAGTTGCTCGCTATCACCAGTGATCATAATGCGAAGCCCCTTTTATTCTCAGAAAATATTACAATAGTGTGGTATTTCTTCCGTTCTGATGTTTAGTGGTTATCTCACCTTACCTAAAAACATTACTGGAGTAAGGATGCTGATAAAGGCGTTCCTACTGTACGTCAAACGATGTCCCGGAGCGTTTTGCTGAGCCTAAAATGTTCTTACGCCTGGCTGGTAACAGAAGTTTGGACAAGGGGGATAATTTTTCTAAGATACGTCCATATTTTGCGAGCTCAACCAAATATTTTTACGGTTTGATGCATTTTATCATAAATTATCTATTGATGAGAAGATGATGCCATGTTTTGGTCGCCATTCCTTTAAAAATTTTAGGAGAGGAAAACCAGTAAGATTTGGGGTTAATTTGTGGTGAATATTTTCTTCCTTAGGAAGAATGTTCTACCTATGGAGAAGCATCTGAAAAAAACTGATACCTCTTTGAGTTTAGGGGAAAGGGTAGTAGTTGGCCTGGCAAAAGTTATTGAAGTTGCAAGAAATCTCTTATTGTATTTTGATAATTTTTTTCAAGTCATTTTCTACTGATTCTTTTGTCTCAAATGGAATTTTTCCCAATTATGACTAAAGAATCCCTCGTAGTGTGAGAAAAAATAGAGTCGCAAGTTGCCCTCTTCGCATTCAAAAGGAACTGTCCAAGGGAAAGTAAGGTTCTTTTGATTATATGGTCGGTAAAAATAAAGCATTATTCTTTGAGTTGGCATGATATGCAACAAAATGAATGACCAAATTTCGGTACATTCGATCCATTTGTAAATTTGAAGTTTTAATTGGATCAACCAGCAGTCAGGTTGTTTGTTCAGAAATAGTTTTGTTTCCTTAGGAAAAAAGAAAAAAGTGAAGCAGCAATTACCCATTATCAATAACAGACACTTTGTTACTTCCGCAATATAAAACTTTCAATTATTTGACTGGTTGTTCCATATTTTCTATACTTTATAATGGTGTAACAGCCGAAAGCGGTCAAATAATATACATTTTTATGAATACTTGATGGAAGTCACAAATATCAGTTATTGATACTATGGAGCCTTCCGCCACGTAAAAGCTTTAAGTTTCAATTTAAGCATCAACCCTTACAGTCACTAAAATTGCATTAATATAGGGTATAACGGAGTAAATAGTTTGCGAAATGCAGTTAGGAAAGACAACGTTGGCCACAATATTGTTCGTGACGAAAAACTGACAACCTATCCTTTTCCCATTGTTAATGCTTGTATTAAACAGATGGGAGGCCGTTTACCTTTAAAATAAGGTTGATCTCTGAGGCGGCGGGGAGGCAATTGTCTTCGTGAAGGAAAAAATAGTAAAACCCTCGGGATCGGATTGGAGGGGAGACTGTTATGGCAGATATAGACACCCTGAATAGAAATGTGGTCAGTCAAGAAAAGGAATTGAAAATGTTCAACTATCTCAAGTATTCCGTTTTACTCAATTGTTTGCTTAGCTACAAATTCTAAGAAGAAAATATTTCTCATAGTTCTTTGATTGGCATATTTTTTTAATGATAACACAAATTTATCCTGTCCAAAATTGTGTATGAAAAAGCTATATTTTTAAGAAAATATGATTTTCAGATATGTATTACATCACTTCCATCAATCGAATTCCACCTGGAAAACTAAGAGTACTTAGAATCTTTGAGAAGAACTTTAAAAGTGAATTTGGCATGTAAAACAGAGGGTAGTATTGGGATTAATTGAAAATTTCATGGAAAACTGGAGAGCAACACAGCTGTTGGAGGGGTAAATGATGGGCTAATGAGATACTAATGAGCTAAAGGTATTTTTCAATGCAAGGACATGTGTGTAGATGGTCCTTAGTGCCACGCAGAATAAATATACGAGTGACATAGCTAACCCATTGAAGAATTTGTTTAAAAAAATTTCTCTTTCTAAATTTTAATGCTTCAAAATGATGATGATGTTCAATTATCTCTCGAAACGTGACTTTGCTGGGATAACCTACTAGTAAATCTAAATAACCATGGATCATAGAAATGTTCCCTGGACATGATAAGGGTAAACTTAAGCGTTAATGAAACTTTAGCCTTGAATTTTACAGTTATATGCAATATCATATGTTCATGAGCTAATTTATGAATTTCTACTAGTATATAATATAATAGTGGCAAATGGAAAGCTTTAATCCGGTTAACTGTTATGTGCTATTTTAGTCCATCAGGGAGAGTTCATTAAGCTGTGCGATATTTGCTGGAATATTTTCACCGCACTAAATTATTAATGAGTTTGAAACTTTTCTTCAATATGCCTCCAGAGGAGTCGAACTTTAGGAAACAATACATACACAACTCAAATAATCTTACTTTTCAATTCTCGAAAGCACTTCTTTATGCTCAGAGTTCCAGTTTCACTGCAATAAAATCCTGTCGTCTATCTTTTCTATACACGTGATGAAGTTTAATAAGTGTTATCGAGTAATGAAAGAGTTGCCTTATTAAGTCTTTCTAACTTCTCTTTTAAGTACTCTAACCAATGTGTTAAACGAAGTAATCGAGCCTTTATACTGCACATTATGGCACTATAGGTTGATTGTTCGTCTTCTATAAAACTTTTAGGCTACAGAGCAAACAATTTTAACGTTCAATATCTTTTAATGCATCAGCAATTTTCACTTACTAGCAGATGATTTTAACTGATAAAAAATCATATATACTTACTTTTCCGGAAATTTGTGCTGTCAGCCATATTTTTGCTGGAGCAAATTCTCTTGAGCTCACTCAGGTTTTAAACTGATGCCATTGAAGTTCCTGCAGCTGAAATATGAGATAAAGAGTTGCATTTATATGCATTCAAGTACTAATAAATGCAAACTCGTAATTTTACCGGTAAAGTTGTAATAAAACCGTACTCATGCATTGAAACAAAAATAAAAGAAGTTTTAATACCCCTATGATCACATAAAACAGGAATATTTCTAAAAATACGTCCTCAGCATTAAAATTTAGGTCACATTTTTATGAATGGAACTTTCTATCTTTGCAGTATATCCTTCCTCTTTTCACTTTTGCAAATTTTCTGATTACATTCACAGCGTTCACACATGTATTTAGGAAACACACTTCAGAATTTAAATCGAAAAACATTAATTTTTGCACATGTCAATAAAAAATTGGGATTTTTCGGCCAGAAACCGTGGAGAAAACGAAATGCAAACTGCCGATATCGGCACTTTTGAAGGCGCCAAATGGAATCTAGGTAAAACCGTCGTCATCTTATGATAAACAACGCGGTGAAAACCCGAAAGATCAACGAATCAAGAACGTCACGGTAGACTATGAGACAGAGAAAGGGATATGGCGCAGATAAAGTGACCGAAATTGTGGAATGAGACGCGTATTTGAATCTCCATGAGATAGAAAGAACGCTTTCCAAGTGTGTCGTTATGTATTTCATTTCATCGATCCTCTGAGCCTGTGATTAAACTTTAACGTCTTAGTAAGATGTCTTCTTCAAGCGTGACGAGACAATGAGACTGACATAGGGAGTGCCGATCGACCCGGAAATATATTCAAACACGTTCAATGACCGCGTTGTAGAAAATGTCTATGAAACGTGTAGAACGGAGGAATATTTAAGGAAACCATCAGACGAAGCAACGATCACGGGAAAGCGGGACTGGGTGCAAGCAAACGAGTTGACGGGGAGGTGTTTGGAAACATCCATGATCATGGTTCACATGATACTGGTAACAATCACCTTAAATGCCTCCGAGCGACAGACCGCATCAATTTCGGGAAAGAAAAAATAACACGAACCTTTGTGCCTCAACCAATGAAAATTTCAGCTACTATAATCTAAGAAAAATGTTTATGCTTTGTCGCATTTGAAATAAATTTCATTCTACCAATGAACTGAGCACAAATAGGTTTTCACCAAATTTAATCGAAAGATATAGTTTATATTGGCGTATCTAGGAGAATATAAACAGTTTTGGTGAACTGGATGACCACAGTGTGGACTGAACAAAGAGAATGGGTGACCGCAGCGTCTATAAAGAGGCAGTGACCGGCATGCAAGTTATGGCACGTCGCGAAAAGGGTATTCCTTGCGCGCTTACGTGCAGCCCTGCAGGTTACGTTACGCGCAGGGGAAGCGAGATGCCGCGGCGCCTGGCTTGGTTGGCAGCATCTACGAACAAACGTAGCAATATATTTGAGCTAAATGAATGATAAACACTGCCCATAAAGTACTTAGTAGGCTCAGTAGCAACTCTTTACGACGCAATATATTAAGGATTTTCTTATATCTCTCAGTTTCATATAAATTGTAAAATAATACTTAAAAACTGTTTTAAAGATATGAAAGTCAAACTAGAGTAGTTTTCATGTGTGGTAAAGTGCACGCTATGATATATGACGAAATTGACATCAAAAATCGACAATGAGATCTAAATTACGGTATTAAATACAAAAACGGTCAATTGACCGCTCTCGGTCATTCTAGGTAAAAGCTGACATTTCTCCTGGCATGAATTTCCCCCCCAAAAAATTTCATTTTCACATTATTTGGTCTATAATATTAAAAGTTAAAAAATCTCAGCTTCGTTGATCAGAAAGTAACGAAATGGTGAGCGAAAGAAAAACGCAAACGGTCAGTTGACCGCCATCGGTCATTCTACTTCTGTTCCTCCTAATACCAATTATGGCTCGGTGTCATGTGCTTAAAAACTTGTATATCACATTTGAAATCTTGTCTGTTATTGCATTCACAGCCTATGAAGCAGCACATATATGATTTAAGATTTGATATTTCTCATGATATTAATTATTTTATCTTTCGAATCCATGAAAAATTATTTGGAATCCAGAATCACTAAATCTTTGTCTTAGGACGTAAAAATGCATTGTAAAAGAACCTCACCCATACCTCTTTTTATTTGATTGCTCTCAATGCTTACATTCCTCTCGTTTCACTTGGATTTATTTTAAGACTGCATTTTTATAAAAAGTCCCGAATTTTGACAGTTTAACCCTTTTCCTTTTTTAGTTTTTTTTTTCTGCGGCACACGTATGCATGCCACATACTTTATTGAGGAACATTAAAAAGTATGGCACCTATTTGTAGTGTATATCAGCGAAAAGCATGCCGACCTGCAGAAATATCAACGGCATCAAAAAGATATATCAATTTCATAGTTTTCATCCAGCGTTAGTGATGAACAACCTGGATATTGGTGTGTTATAAGTTGCATAATGTTTTAACCAGGAGAAAACTACAATTTATTCCGTAAAATTTATTCATCAGACAAGCCTCCGAACTTTCCTTTTCTGCTTTCATTTCACCCACCGACTGAATAATCTCTTTCATTAATCAAATATTCTCACTGAGTATATTTTTTCTAGTAACTATTTCCTTTTTTAATTACGTATTATTCCCCATAATGTCAAAACTGAAATTGTGAAGTTAGATACATGATGATTTTAAAAATTGAGCAAACACTGTTTGAAGTTATGAAAAAATACATTCTGACAATACTCCACCGCTAGCAAACAACTGGCTAGCTACCGAAATCCTGATTGAGGTTGCAGTAAGCCAGTCACCCTAGCTGTAGGCACGTAGGGCTTTGGGGGCTTCGGCCCCACCCTCAGAATTTTTCCCTAGCGGAAACTATCCATGATGCTTCCGCTGTGGAGATCACTAGCCCGGGGGATTTGTGACATTCAATCTTCCAATATATCTACATTTCACATCGCCTGCCAATAGCGAACAATGAATTTAACTTTCAGCATACTGCTAACGAAATGTATTGCTTAAGTGAAAATGATTTCAATGCGTTGGAATTGATGCCAAAGTCTAGTTTAGACGCGTAAGTATAGGCATCCTGCACACACACATAGCTTCCCCTCAAAGCAAATTTCTCGTTGCGTACCTGCCTAGCTTTTTCAGCTGCCTTCGTTAGCGAATCAGTTAATTATTAACGCATTGCCATAGATAGTTAACACAGAGGTGGGAAACCGGATGGACAGTATGTTAGAGGAGTGGGCAAGTCTTTCCACGACTCCACAGAATGCAGAAATCTTTATCTTGATTATCTTTAAATGTTTGTACGAGATGAATCTGGCGAAAATATTCATCTTATTCCGGCCCGCGCATTCTTCTCTCCAAGAAGTTACGCATAGTACGCTGCCGTATTGCAAGCCTCCAACCTCTTTCTTGGTGGGTGGGAATCCAGTGGGTTTGGCGTGTTGCCACGCGGTCACCAATTCCTTTCAGCCCCCCCACCCCTCTCCCCACTCCCCCCGGCTCCATTGCGCTCGGCTGACCTGCTCCTCGGCGCAGCGAGGCGTGCCACATCTGACGACGCACGGCCGCCCTTCACACGCGTCGACGAACATTGGTCATCCAAATATGATCAAGGCTTTTTAGATAAATAAATATTCGGATATATTTAAATTTTCCCGTATTAACTACTGTATCGGGGTTAGTGGGAGCCTGGTAGGTGGTTTCTGCCTGAAGGGTCCCGCGCTCAAACCCTGGTTGAAAGTTTTCGAAACCTTCAAACGTAAATCCTCCAAGTGTGAGGTTGTATATGGAGAATAACTGGACCTTCTACTCTGAGTGCGTTGCATTCAATCATCTTTGTATTATTCTGGGGTAAACTCTACCCTGACCTATCCTAATCAAAGTTCAGGTGTGATGTGCTGAGTCAATAAGTGGTCTTTATAGTATTAGCAGCAATTACAACTATTCATTGGGGCACTAGAAGGTCCTCAACTCGTGTTGAATCGGAGACATTTAATATCAGACACGGTCTAAGGCGTTACTTTGTGGAATTGCTTCATCATAAAATAGATGAAATAAATTACTTGGTTCTATTCTACACTTTATTTTAAATAGCACGATCCGGGTTTCAGCATCTTCTGCTATCATCAAGTGATGATAGCACAGGTGATCACCTGATGATAGCACAAGATGCTGAAACCCGGGTCGTGCTATTTAAAATAAAGTGTGGAATAGAACCATGTAATTTATTTTATGGTGAGACATGTACATGCTTGTGACTTAGTCTGGCGTGAGCTCTACCCACACCTATCATAATTGACCTTCGGATAGATTTGTAAGTGAATGAGGTACCCTTAGCCTGAATGCGTTCACATGACTAATGATTATTCTGAGGTGAACTTTAAACTCACATACCCAAGCCAAATATCAGGTTAATGCACGGAGTGGATGACAGATCTCTGTAGTATTAGCGACCGAGCTAGACTTGGGTCACAAGGGTTCCTACGTTCGAGTTGGTTGTGAGCCATTTACAAGCCTATGGCTTTGCCTGAGGTTTGCTCTATCCTTACCTGTTCAAGCTAACTATCGGGTTGAAAGTTGTAGAATGTTAGTGTTACTTTATCCATGAGGATACAAGAAGATCCAATTAGCGAGTTACTGTGCTAGTGGCGTGCTCCCATCGTGATGTCATTTTGCTGTCGAATCAACCTAAACAAAAGTATGTCAGAAGGTCAGCAAGCCAGCATAACAATTTCATTCCAGCGGCAGGCCACTGTAAAATTTTACGTTATTGCGATAAAATGGTTTACGAATGCAGGAGCCTAGGTGGCAAAGACGGAAGGATTCTTTAATTGAATGACCGCGGACTAGTTGGCATTGTACCTCAACAGATTTTATTGCAAGGTGTTATAATTAGGTGACAAATCATTTGCCCGAGAGTAGAACCTGGGTCTCTTAAATTCGCGTCGGGTGTTTTATCACTTAAGAATGCAAGGTCCATTTCTTCCAAGAGTGTTTTTGATGTAAGGTTTTCCGTCAAAAAGCATTTTTCTTTCGGTCCTTACGTAAGCTTGGGCTTTCAAATGCGCAATTTAGAGGGAGTGAAATATTTGCGACGGTTAGAGAAGAGAAATGGAGAGCAAGGTAAGCTTGTGTTCGGTAGGATAGGCAAAACAGAGCAAATTTAATAGCTATGTCCGACAGAGAGTACGTTATGCCGTGACTCCTGCGAAGCATATTGGTAAGACCAGGTTCACTCCTGTCCCTGGCCGCTGTATCCCTTCCTTGCCTACCGCTCCATCCTGATGCATGTTGATAAGACCATAGCTGTCCGTCGTCTCCTCCAAACACCAAACAATCATCGGATGCGTGTTCGAATTACATGAGACCAGTTTACACCGATGTTGGGCATGCGTGCCCGTGAATCTTAAGCGAGATACGCAGATATTTGATGCACAGGTACCTGTATATTAAATGTATTCCACTTCTCACTTCACCGATGACCTTCTGCACTGTGTGTTTCGTATCATTTTTTTTCTTAATTCTTCTATCTTACCGTATCTCAATACTAGTTCAAATGAATGGGTAAATAAGGATCCCTGATATGAGTGAATAAAGCCATAATATTTTTCACTTGTATTTTAATGATTCTGATTAATGTAAAAATAAATACACGGGAGACTGAAGTGTTCCAGGAAATTGTAATAATTAATTAGAATTTTAAGTTACAGCTGTTACTGAAAGTATTCCGAGTAAAAGTAAATTTTACACTGCATGCAACAGTTAAGGATGGATAAAACCAGATTTATTAAGATCTTGCCTCAATGTGGGAATAGAGGGAAGAATGGAAAGAAGTATTTGAAGAATTTGGAAACACTTAAATTATTCTAATTTTTCTTAATTACATAGTATGCATACGAGCTCTAACATAAAGTTTAAGGTTAATCGTGTTTTATCCTCTCGTAATCTTATGATCTGTGAATTTGAAACGCTTCATAGTAATTGGAAAGGTAAATTTTAATAAAGCGACTGATAAATATTTTAATCCAACTCTGAGAACAAACCATCTAAAGTTGATATCAGATTTTGGTATAATATTTAGGGACAGAAATTTTCTTTCCGTAAACATTCTTAAAAACGATTATTTTCCTTAGTTTTACATCGTCATCATTTCATGTAAATTTTTCAATTATTTACTATGATATTTTTTTCATTCTTTAATCTATTTATTTATTTTTTTATCAAATTTTCCAACTGCAGCATAATTGCCATTTAATAATATCATGTGATTAACGACTTTTGTATGATGATATTACGTGCATTTTTAAAACGTAACACTCAATCTGCTGGAGTATTGAGTGAATCAATAGTATGATCCTAAGACCTGATATACTGCCATAGATTATTGAATATTTTACATGAATCTTCTGTTTGTCGCGTCTGTATGGAAAGTGTGGTTTTGAATTATTCAATAATATTCAATCCATCATCATTATTTGCCTTCGTTTTTTGTAATTGCTTTGAAACTTCTACAAACGTGGAGGTACGTTCCGCAATCTTACCGCGCTGCGCGAATCCTCATCCTCATGTAACGTTAGACATAGCTTTTAATTTCCGATCTGTCACTCAAATTTACATTCCTTCCGCGTAAAATTGAGGTATTATATCGTGCTTTGCGAAGTAAAGTGTGAATTTACCAACAGTGTGCGAATTGAAATCCGCCTACTGGGAAGCCGTAGTCGGGAATTTTCACTGTTCACGGGCTGTAGCTTGGTCCTCAGATATATTTCCTTGCCTTTAAGTCCCTGGGTCGCAGACAAAAAGGTGATTGCTGTGAGTGATTCAGCCAGCATGCTTGTCATCCCGAGGTGGCAAACTAGGTCACGTTGATGTGAGGACGTGAAGCCCCTGTCGGGAACGTCACGTGAAAAAAAAATCAAAAAGGAAACACGTGAAATGAATGCTTACTTTCTCCGGCTCCATTACAGGAAATAAGGGCGCCTAAGCCTTGAACCCCAGAGCTTGCTGAAAGGCTCTCAAGCTAGCCTGAAAGACGAACTAGTCAGTGTGAAATAAATGACCCTCGTGGAGAAACTACACTGTGTTCCGCGACTGAAATAAGTCTAAATGAAGTGAAACCAGCACGACGTGACTAGCAAACGGGATTGCTATACGCGGAAATTACGATTAGAAAAATGCATTTCCTATGCACAAATGTTTATACTTTCAACTTTCGCTAAGAAATAGGGCAGAATTCTTCGAACTAGAAAACGAGATCTATTCGCCCTGAATTTTCCAATAAAACAAAATGCAGCACAATGCTCATCGACCTCTTGAACAGGAAGTGCACAATGTCATGTTTAGGCCTTGTGTAATGAAATACGTATCTTCCACCTACGTTTTTGAAAAATATTGCTTCAAGCAACATGGTGATGCTCATTTGATAGTTCAATGTACCTTAATATCAATTGCGTGATTCATTACGATTGCAAATATAATACTTTAGAAAGATAGTCCAAGTATGCTGATGAAAGTACTCGTATTATTCGCAAGGCGTTGGCGGAGCATAATTTTTACACCTGACCTTAACCCGATTAGTTAAATATAAAATAATAAATAAGGTAAATGCTTGGGGGTCAACAATTACATTCTAAAATGGCCGAGAAATAATAGGAATAAGATGACAATTTAAAAACAAATAACTGACACAATTAAATACCGTCTTTTAACTTTGGGAAATTCTTAAATACACTTGTCTCCAAGACACCATACAGCTTTAATAAATAATCAACTACATAATCATCAAACAAGAAAAGTATATAATATGAAGGCATGCAGGGTAGTTCACAGAACCTCAGATAGCTACTTTTATAAATAAAATACTTTGGAATTGGAGGACAGCAAATGGTAGGAAAACATAAAAACACAAATGTGATAACACCATTTTACTTAGTTTTGATGGAATTAATATAGTACTACTCCAAGGTAGAAGCGTTAGATTCCTATTTACACAGAGATAAATGGCGTCGTGGTGAAAGCCTTGTGAGAAAAATCAACAGAAAGATATGAATACATTAAGATTGCCATTTATAAGTGAGATACAAACGGGGAGACCTTACATAATGGAATGGATGGAGGAAATGAGTAAAAAATTCAACGAAAGACCTAATACCAGCGATGGATCAATTAAAAATTAGAGGAACATCGGGATAAATACATAGAAAGGAAACCGCACGTTAAAAAATCAATAAGGGCTGTTAATAGCGAAGAATGGGAAGGGAATGTGTTAGGGTGAGTAATAATTTAGGATACAATCGGCAAGCAGATGTGTAGACTGTTTTTATAATTTTTAATATAATTTTATATTACGCTCTATTTCCAGCGTAACGTTACCAACGCTAGCGATAATTATCCATTTCAATCTTATATAATTTAAAATGGTATATGTCAAAATTATTCTTACTCCTACCGCCTCAAAACAAGAATATGATGGTATATTCTAGCTTGTTCTCCCTACATATCCGTACGCCGCACGATCACTGTCGTTCGAACCTTTGCTATCCGCCTCTATGCCTGGCCTT
Source organism: Ischnura elegans (assembly GCF_921293095.1). Taxonomy (NCBI): domain Eukaryota; kingdom Metazoa; phylum Arthropoda; class Insecta; order Odonata; family Coenagrionidae; genus Ischnura; species Ischnura elegans. The sequence continues at coordinate 88,762,886 of NC_060259.1, forward strand.
GCAAGTGCCCTCCAGGGATTCAATGGAGGTGAATTCGCCCCGTTGTGGACCGACAGCCGAACTTTCTGAATGCGAACGGTCGACTTAGCACTTTAACGTGACCTAGTGACGTGGAGAGCTGATCCGCCGGCGGGCCAGAGAAACGATGCCTCAAAGACGCCTACGCAAAAAGCAAGACCTAAGTGACTGCTCTACATATAATGAGATTGTTTTTGTGTCAATCTGGCGAATGTTTCAACCCAAAGGTTGGTTTCAATAACTAACGCTTGAGCTAATCAAAGATTAAACAATACAATGCGTGTACAGAAAAAAACGGGAATTTTTAAATTTCGCGACTTTGGAGAGTCGATTGTCAATTTTTTTATTATTACGTTGGTATAAATTCCTCTGGAGTATGATAAAATTTTCTGCTGTATTCATTGTTTTCTTTATCTGTATCAGCTGCTAAGGTTAGACGTGTTTTGTAAGCCCAACCATTTTCGTTTAATATAAGAAATGGATGAGAATGAGAGAGAATCAGAGAATGACTGCAAAGCAAAAATTAAGAATCAAATAAACTGTTAAAAAATTGGTGAAACGTTCAAGAAGAGCAATGTTGAGTTTGATATCAGTAAAATAAGAATTTACGATCAATGTTTTGCTCTAAATCAGCAAAAAGAGGAAAAATGTGTTTATTCTATATTCATTATCTATGAGAAAATATTTTCTCATGCCTTCACTATACTCTTCTTATCTCAGAGTAAGGAACGACAGTGAGTTTTGTAAAGATGATCTCGTCAAAATTATTCCGTAGCTATGAAACTAAATTATTGATCGAAGTTTTCCATTGCATGAGCGACGACGTTTCCATAGAAAATATCTATAAAGGTTTGCATTTAAATAAGGCTTCAATAGGTGGAACAAAATCACTAATACAACAAAATTTATTTTTTAAAGGGTTAAAATTTGAAATTTCTGAACGGAATGGAGGAGTACTCCACGGCATATATTTTCTCACTGAATTACAAAGTTTTCAAAAAGTATCTAGTAGTATATGGAATGCGCTCAAAGAAAGAAACCTTTCAGTTCACCTCTTGCAGTGCCCAGCGGTTGCATAATAAGAGTCATTCGTAGCAATATTTATTAATTTTACTTTCTGTTGATTAGTTTATATCATTATTATATCTGTTATCCAAATATAAAAGTGAATGAGACCATATTGCATCCACACGCTTGCCGCGTCGCCGTACTCTCCGCCGCCGCCGGCCAGAAGCGGAGTCGACCGCAGGCACGAAAAAACTATTTAAATGCGGGGTTGCGAGTTGGTGCAAGGCTTTACTTTAGATTCACAATGTAGAATCTTCATAGGACGACGTGGTATAAGTCACTTGGCGGAAATTTTGGGTTATATCTACTTTTTCTCTACGTTCATGTAAAAGAAGGGCTGAAAACAGGCTCCGTCGTTTTGTTATATATCTGTGGTTATCGATAAAGCAAAATCTTTAAAAGCCCTTCAGATAAAAGAAAAAGAAGTGCCAATTAAGATGGTATAACAGTTTTGTCGATAAAACTATTCATGGAACCACTGCACGAGGATAAAGTTGGCAATTTTCAGAAGAAATCGAGGGTGGTCGTTTTTCGCTAAATTTGTTCAAATTTGACCTCACATATATTGTTATCGTGAAAACACAGGAAATAAATAATCTGGAAAGTTATATGCAATTTATTTGAAAATACGTATGCGAAGTTTCAACCTCCTAGCTAAAATAAATCGTTTTTGAGGTTTTGGCCAGCTTATTTCGATTCTAGCCCATAGTGCGCTGCGAATAACGTCATAAATATGGCTTATGCTCCCTGATAAATAAAGATTAAAAATTATGCGTCGAGAAATGTTTGGAAAGCTAGAATTTTTACTCAGACTCAATTTTATTGTGTGGAGTTTATCCGACATGGGCATTTCTCGAGTTGTAGTAGTGTCCTATCTATACCTTTCCTGTACATTACGTTACCCGCATAACGAAACGGTATATTTTGTTGCGTGCACACCAGGCGTTATTTTATGTTTCCAACCTGGGTTTTAGAACTATTGCCTGTGTATTTGCATTTATAGGCAGTTATAATTGCAAATAATTTATCTGAAAAATACTTAACAATGATTTATATGTTCTTAAGTTTCTGCAGAGTTGTTTTTGAACGTTGGAACTGTTTAATAAGGTTTTTATGAGGTGAAATAAAATGTAATTTTACATTTAATATTTAACTGCATTATAAATTATTCGTCGCTTACGTAATCTATGGAGTAATTTCTTTTAGAATCAGATTTATGAATCAATATCGACCTTCATTTCGTGACGTTGTAGTAGTGTCCTATACCTTTCCTGTACATTACGTGGCTCAAGTGTGTTCACTTATTTGGAATGCAAATGTTGCTGATTGGGTATTTTGACGGCAGTAGGCCAGGTTGTTTAAGTGGATGAGTTTACGTTTTCACCTTCGTGACCTTTTTGAAAATTGTTTCGGTCCAGTAGTCCAATACAGAGTTGAGTGGGTGGTATTTGGAATACACGCCCTTAAGATTCAACATTCCTTGCCTAAGATGATCCCTTAAGCTGTGGTCCTTTGTCGCGTTCTCTGCATATCGCCTTTTACTTACCTACCACATGATTTAATTTACCTTATTTTTCGATAACCTGCTCGAATTATCATCCCAATATTTTGCATATTATCAAAGCCTACGCATTCAGTATTTAAAATATTTCAAAGTTTACCCACGGCATGCAATGATAGCGCTCTTGATTTGCTTATGACAGATTTTCCAGCATGGCAATTTGGTACTGCCTGCGAGTCATCTAATGCTTATTTTGGAACGCAAGAGGTTTTATCGCCATGTCAACAAGTAATCTCCGGAAATTGTTATAGTTACATTCGGATATGAGATGTAATGGGAAACTAGTAGTACGGCCTCTATTTATCGCATGCCCCTTCAAAGGCTCACTCGGAGCCGGTGAGTTGTAAGTTATATTTTTATGTGACCAAAAACTTTCAGTAATACATCAGGAAATATACACTGATCAGTGGAATTTATTCTTATGTCATGAAATAGTGGATAGTTAGTTTATGGTAAATAGTATTCGAATCATTTACTACAGCTAATCAAGGTTTTGGTTTGGGTCTTATGATTGGCTGTTGATCGCCAAAAATTAATCACTTAATTGGAAGGTGATATTGTTTGTATTTTTTATTTATTATGAAATACATACGACGAACATGATTTAGCGTCCAATATTATTTCAAGGGTACACTTTACAGTTGTACACTTACGTATGCACTTTCTTCTGTTTTACATTTCATTTACTAAGATTAGATTTGCTGTTTTATTACAGGACAATCTTGATCAAATGCATTGGTGCAATTTTATTTCCTTTTTTACCATATTAAAGATACTCGTGCTTAGCACATTAGAATTTATGTGATATTCTAAAAATATTAATGGAAAGAAAGCATTGTATTTTCGAATACTTCGTGTGAACTTCATGTAAAATCCTGAAAATACCAAAACAAATTGAACGGAAGCCAGCCAGCCTTTTGGTCTGCTAAAAATAAAATTAAATCAACGCTGGCGACATTTTGCTTATTTTCGGTGGAACCTAAGTTGATTGGACAAGTATATCTAGCCTTTTAATATCAAAAGAACACATGTTTGTATATATTTATATAATATACACCATCAGTACGAATGAAAAAATGCCAAATTTTCGTCAGGTGTACCGTACTTATTTTGGCGCAGATATTTAAACTAAAGGAAGGGTGGTAGACTAGAGGTTAAAGCGCTTGTCCTTCAATCAAAGGGCACTGAGCTCAAATCCTGTGCAAAGTCTTTGAACACTTCCAAGAAAACAGCTTCGTTAAACAAAATAGCCAGGGGGGAAAAAACTGATTGAAGAAACTCTGAATGTGTGATACTTTCTGGAGAGAATGTCTGTCCTGTTTTCACTAACGAAATTATTCTTTACGTAGGTCCTATACGCAGGACGTTGTAGGGATTGGGAGGAGACAATAGTTATTCAAATCATTGAATAATACCATCATTACCGGAATACTTAATGGTACTTATTATTTTTGTATCATAATTTATCATCTGCCATCTGAGGTTACGAAGATATATTTAATTGACAACTAACAATTATAGTTTCCTGGTTCTCGCGATTGTTCTCGCAGATGAAAAAATAAAAATTCATCAGATTCAAAGAATGAAATCAAACTTAGACGACACATAAGCTCAGAATGACTATCTAAAACATCAGGAATAACTGTCTTCACTTGTGTTAACATATTTGTTACACACCTTAACTAATAGTGGTTTTTGCACTGCAGCAGCCAGTGTTTTTCCCATAGATATTTTTAGGAGAATCAGTTTTCAGCAAAATGAAATTAACCCTTTTGAGATGGTGAAGTTCTCGCCTTAGCACGACTGCTGTACTGATCTCCGAGAGACTCTTCCGTGCCCTCCGTACTGAGCATTTTTGCAGGGCATTCGTGAATAAGGGTCTCGCTGAATATCACACACTCTCAGCACCAACCTTTTTCGACCCTTCCTTGCGGGGACTTCGCATTATCTCGGACTCCAAGGGTAGTTGGGCTCCCTCCGTTCAGGCTTTATAATTGCGGCATGGTTAGCGGTCAATCATGCTTCGTTTGTATGAATTAGCTATATGGATAAATGTTTCTTGCACGTAAATTGCAGACTTTGAATTGAATTCCTCGTTTTATTCTGAGAATTGGCAAATTTTAACGAAGCTCTACTGCCAATATTAACGCATTTAATGCAGTAAAAATATCCATGTTGAAGTGTATACTGGAATCGAGATATAAGTCAATAGAATCCTAGATTTCCGTTTAAAAATTGTACACGCAGCTCAAAAGACAAAGAATTCAATGTTTATTTTATATTGTTTGAGAATGGACAAATATTTATTTCTAAAACTGGCTGAATGAACAATTGAATGACCGTGGTGACTTACCACATAGAGGGATAATATAAGACGTGGGGTCCGGGTACCTGCTCCCGGATCTCTACCGTGGCGTCGACCCTAAGACTTTGTGAACCCGTGACCGACATAAAGGGGGAGAGCAAGGAAACGTATATTTCCGGCATTCGATCGTTTGCATTGAAACATCTCCGAAGAAAATTAGCGGCTTTCGTCTTCCGGGTCAAGAAACGTCCTGTCGTATATTTTCGTTATTCGTGGGGAAAGGGTTAAAAATCAAAACAGTTTTTAATGATGTGATCGTCAAAGCGGTAAAATATAGCCTTAAACCATTGCCAGGCAGTGTAGGTGAGAGTTTGAGCGAATGATCCAGCAACGGAAGTTTTCGAGACACAGAGGAAATTAGATGCATGAAATCTTTGAAGGAGCCGTGCTACTAATAATCAGTTTGGGAACAGTGTCCGTTGAAATCGGCTTTTGGCGGAGCCTGCACTTTCCAGCCTGATTTTGCTTTCATACCCCCGCCCCTTTTATTTGATTACGTATAGACGTTGTCGGCAGGGGATCGAGTTGGAAGTTGGTATGCAGCTAACCCGCTTCCTTTGTACCCACCCGTCCACTCTGCTGTGATCGCCCGCGTGGCAACCTATTCCCGCCGGCTAAAGTCTGCTTCCGCTATTAAGTCCAACATTGCCACATTTTTGGCATCAAACTCTCTTGTCGATGCTGGCTGCTGGTGGACGTCAAACATGTTTTTCCTGCGTCTGCACCCAAAGGTATCTAAATGGATCAGCAATGAATGTATTATGGCTGATTAAACTTCCTCAAGGAAATTTCGATCTAAAACCAGAAATTGAATTTTGGAGTTTTATTTCTATCACCTACTATACCTGTATTCGCTGTATTAACAGCTACATGGGCACATAGTAAGTTCAGCTTATTCAGACATGATATTGTAGAAGATTGGCATGTTTAAATGAAGGAATTTTTATTTCAATGCGCCCATAATAATTAAGGCCTGGCGTTACTATTTGCCTTTCGCGTGGTAGAGGGTAAAGCCATTTTCCGATGTTATTTTATTAAATTTGAGTTCGTAATATGACAACCAAGGACCTAGAATTGGGAAAAACATCCGAAATGGGTAGCAATTTATGTAGACGAAAAGCGTTGTTGGTAATTATTCAACACATAAGTAGCAAAAGTTTTGAAAACTTTCAAACGATTGAGAGACGAAAAACATAGAATGCATTGAAGATGACAGTGATAGAGACTTTCGTTGCAGATAATGTTACTCAGGGTGATCACACTGAACGTAAGATTCAAGGTGTTTTGAATGAAATCGGTGAATTCAAGGAAACAGTAAAAGAGGATGAGTGTAAAGGACTGTGATGATAATGAACGATTGCTGAATGCCAAGGAATTTTGAATTGAAGGCTTTACGAAGAATTTGAGGGAGGCCGAGGAGAGTATAATCAATTCTCTTTTAAGCAGTAAAGATAAGTAAAGTAAGCAGAATTAAGAACAAAATTTAAAAATAAAGTAGACACCATCAGGAAGATGTAACCTTGTAAGAAAATATTTGCCAATAAAGAACCAAGCAAGTTAAGTGTATAAATATCAGGAGCCACATGAGTGCTTGACAGCTACATAATGGAGGCTAGAAAGGTACCACAGGAAGAAAAAGGCTCATGTTTTCTTAGGAGTGAATTCAATTAGAAAATATAAAGAAATTTGAAATTAAAAGAAAAAATCTAGAAAGCCTTAAGCAGAAAATGTAAGCGACAAGAGCACCATTATACGTGGTAATTGTGCTTAAAGCATATTTTTCTGTGTAATTGAAATCGGATGCATAATTTAATCGGAATACTTGAATTCCTCTGCTCCTGAAAATTGAATAATGCACAAATTTCATGGCAATAAAATTCGTGTAACTATTATAAAATATAAAACACACCTTTGATGTGGCGTGGCGGAGCTTGAACTTGCTTTTGTTTTTCGAAAGGTGTGCTTTTTGAAACTGTTGGACCCCAGAAACGCTGTTCACCAAAAAATATATTCTAAGAGCAGTCTTTCTGATGTTTTTTTACGCTTTGAAGACACTTTTGTTCAAACAGTATGAATTATAAAACAATTCACAACTATTTTTATGGAATTATGCCTGGCCGACAGTCGGATAAGAAGTTCAAAATTAGTGCTTAAAATTGTGGGCGTTAGTAGATCATTAAGGAACCCATCTATTACCCACTCATATTAACCTCTTTCACGTTTATATCTTGGACATAGTGGTTTGGTGCTTGCATGAAAATGATATGAAGCTGATTTAAGACAACATTATTTTTCTATATTTGGATACAATCACACCTTCACCATGTGGAAAGATAAACCGTTTGAGTAGCTGATTTAATGAAATAATTAGCTATAATTATAGCTTATGTATGGAAAACTTAAGCTTTCTAATTGGCTGAGTCTTTTGACTGCTTTTATAAGACAGGTCCCCCCATATTTCACTCACTCCTTGATTAAACCCATTTTAATTACAATTATTGCTCTACATTTTCTTGGTTTACTTTTTCCCTGCCTTCTTCTTCATTAATGTTTTCATTCAATCCGTCCCTCGGGTATTCATCTGAACAAGTAGTCTCGTTTTTGTTGGCTATGTCCTTTCCGATTCCTTCTTCTGTCTTGTTACACTCGTTTTTTCTCTTTCTTAGACATTTTCTCGAAATCTTCGATATTTATCGCCTCCTCATCTTTTATCCCATTTTAAAAATCCAAATCCAGGCTTTTATGTCCTCAATTAGCTCTTAAACATGACAAATAAAGGCTTTCTAAAAACTGAAAGCAAAGATTTGATTTAGGCCACCGTACTCTTCCGCCAGGTTGAAGAAACTGGGATTATATCTAAAAACATAAAATTGAATGTTGTCTTTAATCAGCTGCATATCATTTTCATGCAAGCAACCTCTTTGTCCAAGATATATACGTGAAAGAGGTCAATGTGAGTGGGTAATAGATGGGTAACTTCTATTGGAAGTTGAATTACTAACACCCACAATTTTAAGCATTACTTTTGAACTACTTATCCGACTGTCGGCCAGGAATAATTCCATAAAAATGTATATGGTCCGTAATTACGATGTGCAGTAGTTATATGACCTTAAAGGTACTATTGAATTACATAATATATCACAAAGGGGATATATAGGATATATTACTACGGAGATGCCTATTCACTTCTCCTCGATATTATGTGAGTGCTGAACTTAAAAAAAAACTTTATAGGATCTCCTGAGGGGATAGGGTTGGTATGATAGATAGAGTGCTGGCTTCCCACCCCGTGGACTCGGGTTCAAATTGCAGCGGTGGCAGAGAATTTTCAGAGATTGCCCGATCCCCGCTTGAGTGATGTGTGGAGGACATTTCAAGCGCAACACTCCGCCCGTCGGATGGGACGTTAAGCCGTGGTCCCCTTGGCGCCTTTCGTCAAGAGCAGGCTAACGCCGACGCCGGGTTTCTCTCCGCCCTTCCTTCAAAATCCTTCCCTCATGGCGCAAATGACCTCAGCTGTCGGTCGCCTCCTCCAAATGCCATACCGTACTAAGATCATCTGAAAACATCAAGGTGGAAAAATCCGTGTCCTTCCATAATTTGTAAAGCAAATAATTTTAAGAAAAGAATCTAGCAGACGATAATTAGTATAGCTCTATAACTCTGAGATCTGGACTCTCACGAATCTGTAGCAGAGGACAAGGAAGGCTTTTTCAACATGTTGCTGAAGCAATGGAAATAAATTGGGAAAATGATTTCAACAAGTGAAAGAACGCATAGAATTTTGGAGTAGAAAATATGTGATACAATGAGACATTAGATCGGTAGGCCAAATATTATGACCAAAAAGGCAAACTGGAATTTAGACTCATTGTATTTTATGAATTCAGACTGATATCCATTAAGTGGCCTTCTATGCTTTCCTTTGCATTTCCTGCTCACCTTTTTAGTTGCGCATGAAGAAGAGATAACATTTATGCCGGTGTTTGGCCCTTCAGACCGCGTTGAGGTCAGAATATTCCCTTTCGTCGAATTTCTCATTTTGATTCGCTCCAGTTTCTGGTCCAATCTGTCGCCGCAAGTGTTTGAGGTTATTGGAGCTCGAAGCCGTAAAGTACCAAGTTGTCAAATTGTTGCGGTTCCAAATACCAAATACAGCTGCTATTATCTTGCTGTAGAAATGGTTCATGAACTTTTTTACGGGGAAAAAATATTGATGCTGGAGTCAATAAAGAGGTGAAACTACAATACAGTAGTTTTCACTATAATAAATAATAACTTACGTCTACCTTCTAAATACTACCAACTTCTGCAGTAGCATTGTACACGCTTTTAATCGAATGTGACCCTGAGTCAAAATGAATCTGTTGAAATCTTGCCGTTGGAATGTTTATGCAGAATTTGAACATTTATGTATATATTTATATCTAGCGATCGAGACACAAGGAGTATTAAGTAGTGTAACAAGACAATGGTATGCGTTGCCCCATAGGAATAAATAAACGCTCCTGTCATTGAAAGTAAATTGTAACAAGGCATATAGGCATTGAAGTGAAGGGAAGATACGGTATATAAGTAATTCAATATTGGTAAGTAATGCTAAAGTTAAGCAATTAAGCATGTTTACAGAAAATTTCGTTTTATTTGTTTGCTAATATATTCTTAACTTATTTTATGCAGTTACGAATAATCCCCATTAGTGTTACTACTGTCATTTTTTTGATTATCTGCAGATAATTTAATCGGAAATCAATTTTTTGTGCTGGGTAGAATTAGAAAAGGCTTATCTAATAAGTGCAATGCCAAATTAAATGTTATTTTTTCATTACAACTCAATAATTTATGCCTGATTTTGCTCCAATGTCTTATCTCTCTGTAGCTTTATAGCATTCATCTCTCTCTGCAGTTAGTCTTTGTAGTAGCATACACACAGCTCTGTTACAATACCTACACTTGATTTTACGGTTTTAAAGAAATATTTATTTATGCCTGAATGCTTGAGATATTTAGAAGATTCACCTATTCTATTACCCTAGCTTGTAATGAAACGTGACGAATGTCTGGAGGATTGTGACGTAATGGCGGCAGAAAGCACTTGAAGACCTTGGGAACAGTTTGAATCGTGGACGGGCAAGTGTAATGCTCGTGGTAGGTTCCTCTTGAATGGGAGTTGCTCTAAAGAGCAAAGGTAATGAAGGAAAACAGGTGGACGGAGGTGGGCGTGTGATTTGGGATCGTAAAACGCGGAGGGAGGGTGGGGGCGAAGGGGGACGGGGTGGGAGGGGAAGGGGGATGGGAAGAGTGGGGCGTGGGGCAGAATCAATAGATGGGGAGGACTTAATTGAATAAAGTTTGAGAGCGGAAAGGAGATAAGAGGCATAGGGCTGGCTGACGAGGTACGAGGCGGGTGGAAAAATAACCAGGTGTGCTCACGTGAGTGCCACACTCACTGTCTTCATTGACTGCAAGTACGATTACGTGCCTACAGTAACTTTTAGTCACGTATGTCTCGCATCCAAAGGGATCCTGATGTCATCGTTGTTGCAATTAAACTATGAAGGGTCTGTTCAGTTTTCAGCGAGTTTTCTCCGAGAATTTGCCATTTTTATTACTTAGGATATACTTGAAACTTTACAAAGTTATTTCCACTACTTCAGAGAAGATATTGTAAATTATCATTAACTAAGAAAAATTACGCAAAAAATGTAGCGATAGTACGCTAACAACGATTTTTATCGGTTTTTTTAGTGGAATATGTTGAAACAATATGTTGAGTTTCCCAACAATGGTCAAGATACAGTTTATAATTTACTCAGCTAAAATGTCAGAAATAAAATATTTGCTAACATTGAAATCACATGAACGGGCTCAACCTAAAGCGTTTCTGATATCAGTAACAGCTGCTTGTCCTATGTTGTCCTACTGCCACTGCCAGTATTATTTTCATCAATAACAATCTTGATGCTGTGAAAGTAATAATTCAAAGGCTAGTAAAGCTACACGGCGAAAATTGAAAATAATGACTCCATTATTCTCACCTTTAAAACAGTATGTATATTCTTTGTCAGTATTATTTTTTGGTGTTTTTGGCAGAAAGAATTAATAGCGTCATACCTAACCAAAAATGCTCTTGGAATGGTTGACCAACAAGCATACTCCAGAAAATAATATTAGAAGTTATGAATTGAAAAGAGAACTAAAGTGTTCTCTGACTCATAATTGTTTTCGAAAAATTTCTGGTAGTTTATAGTTTTTTTATCAAGTGGAATAATTTTGGCAAAAGAAGGCTTTCATAAAATTATTGATTGAAGGTTTTTGATAGCTCGAAAGTTTTCGGCAAGTGGCGGATATGGATATTTAGATTTCATGAGTTTGACGCCGGATAACCAGGGAAACTTACGGAAACAAGGATTTGTGAATAAAATCTCTCCCAAGAGGCCGTGGTAATTGACGCGTTGTAATGAAGTAATTAAGTTTTCTGGATGGGTCCACGTTCGAAAGGCGTTTATTTTCCTTGTCTCTATTGGTCTAGGATAAGGTTTGACGAAGTTCTGAGGATTTGTTCGCCCTCTAGAATGCTAATACGATGGTATTCAAATGATACAACAGCTTAGATTTTCTAAGGATGTGATACGGCAAAGCTAAATTGCCACTGTACCTGCAAAAAATTGGTAAGAATAATTTTCATAGTTAATGGAGTGTGCGTCATAATTATTGCAGAAATGTCTTGGTGTGAGTTTGTGGAATTTTTCTTTCGTCTTCTTTCGAAGAATTTAAACTTGTTTTGTCTGAAGATTCGCTTTCGAGTAATTATTTTGAAGTCGTTCTATAATTGTAATTGTTATACGCATAGACTTAATTTTTCGGTGCTATACTTAAAATTCCTTACGTAAGACAATTCAATTTCCAGTATCAGCTTAAAAACTGGTTTCATTCCTTTATTGTTCTCTGAAAGTTTAAACTAATTTTCAAAGTAAACAACATCGAATTAAATTATTGTGATTGTAGTCTACATGCATACAGCAAATGACGGATGTAGCTGTTAAGATTTCATCATTTCGTCGCCTAATAAACGGAAAACTTACGGAAACAAGGATTTGGAAGTAAAATCTTTCCCCAGAAGAAAATCTCCCTCTCAACTTTTTCGCTTACCTTTCACATGTTGAACCAAATGTTACAGCAAGGTTTATTTTATACCATTTACTTCCGTAGGATCAGATTGAAATTCATGGAGACAAAATCCGATACTCGCCTTCCAATTGGCCATCAACTCAAGGAAATAGATGGATTTCTACAAAATCCAAAGTGAGTAAAGCTATTAACTGAGTTTCAGCATCCTCAAGCGATGAAACCAAATTCATGCATCCATTTCATTTGGATTTTTGACGATATACTTTATTTAATCCATCAAGCCATTCTTTAGAGATAAATTTTACTCTGAATTAGCGTATCTTTGTTTCCACTTATCTTAGTAGTTGACTTCTCTGAGAGAGCCTCCAAACTTTGTGGACATATGAACGAGTTCATTTGATATTCATATCAAGCTTTAACGTATTTTTTTGTTGAAAGCTATAATTTCCAGTCTATATAATAATAAAAGTTTTTGGTTGTGCTTTTTTTTGTAAAGCTCTAAGTGAAGACAGGTCAAGTACGGCTTCCATCTTCTTCAACAAGGCCACTTATTCTTTGGCTCTAATAATTTCAGAAGAGTCTGTGTTCAATCACTTCTCTAAATACATCTCACTTTTATTTGACCTATTTTGCAAGTGAAAGGGAGTCGGTGTGTGATTTGGGACCGAAAAATTATTGAAAAGGTCTTATTTTCTTGAATATTAACCTTCGATGTTGCAGATGTCATACTTCTCTGAAGTCACCTGGCCGTATCTCTCTGGTAAGTCCCTTTTACTTATTCCTTCAGCGAGCTTTGGGTTTTCCCTACACATCATGGTTATTCCTCGGATTAATTTTTCGTCCTACGGGTGCCCTCAAGTTAATGGTTACTTTGGAGAGGGCGCTCGCAGGTCAGTTAAGTGATGGCATGCGAGATATTCCCCAAAAGTATGGCTCGCATATTTTATTATGAGAAGTCGGGCTTCAAAATAATCATCTGGGTTTTTACACGATACCTTATGCTCTTTCAGATCAAATGATATTCAATAAAGGAGATGGATGAGTTTGGGATTGCTTTGATACTCGTATCGTTTTCATATATTTAGGGTTTTATTTTTCGGGTCAAACGTGTTTATTCTATTTCGTTTAAAATTTTGTGGTTTAACAAGTGTCATTTACATTATTTTTACATTATTTTTATATTTGGTTTTAAAGGTATCATCACGTGAGCCTCTAAACAAATAAAAATTGTCATATTCACGTTGGGGTTACATTTGGTGGGAAAGAGGAGATAGATGAGTTTGAGAATTGGCCCCCGGGCCGTTAAAATATGTTACATGTTTCATTTGGAACCACTGGCTTAAGTTTTTCATGCACATTATTACATTTATTTTTCTCAAGCGTACCAAAAACTAAGAGGCTAACATTCAACTTACTAGTAAATACCCCCTTAAGGCCAATAGAAACGACATGTTGAGTTGGATAAAGGATAAGAACATTGGAATTCGGCCTCATTCAGTGTGCTTGTAAAAATTAAATTAAAGACCGAACAAATTCTCAGTTTGAATTTACAGTTTCCAGTTAATTGTTTTTATTTTTGAACTCTGTCTAATAATAATAAATCATGGGAGTACAGGACTGAAGCCGCTCCACGCGCACGTAATGCATTTGGTAAATTGAAGCCAATATGAATGACGAAGTACGGACCAAAGTACTAATCGAAAGTAATAAAGTACTACTGTTAAATCTTCTAAATTTTCTGTTTCCCCCATTATTCATAAATGCTCAGGAAGCCTTTATATTATTAAAGAGTTGAGTCATATTACGTTCTCAACCTTCCGTCTCAGTTCTCAATTCTTATTTTTTTTAATTCACCCATTATTATGATGTTAAAAATCTCCTCACAATGTAAAACCTATTCATTTGGAATCAAAAAATCATAATGCGCTTCTATTTCACTCCTTATATTCCCAGATAATGTTTTCTATCACTATTTTAACGTACAATTTTAATTAAAGAGAAATATATAATGGATATCATATACTGTTAACGAGTGAAAACCCAGTCAAAGGTATATCCAATTTTACAATTCGATCACTGCTATTTTTTTTAAATATGCTGAAAACTGTTCTCATTTCATCATATGGAATTCCAATTCCTCTCGATGGAAAAGTAATTCTATTTCATCTGTGTGGTAATTATTGAAAAAAAAACAAATTAATTGATTAAGTAACTATAAATTGTTAACTTGGAATTAAGTTAATGCACAAAAATTGGAAACTTGAAGCGCAAGAACAGCCACTAAAAATCTCTTTCTGCGAATAATTTGAATAACGGCGGTAATCATTTACTTTTCACATTTTTGAAACTGGAGTAAGGATTACCGTAGAAACGCAGAAATGGAGACAGTTTCAATGATTAAAAACAACATTAGGCACATGATAACGTTTTTGAAGAGTTTTGCAGTACAACTAGGAACGTATTGGGAAATACAGGTACTCATTTCCCCATCTCACGCTCGACATATAATCATCGCTTCAATAGTGATTGCAAAAAAATTAATTGTTCCCCATCTTCAGTCCAAAAAATGTCAAAGTGCTCGTACTATAAATGATCAGTTTCCTTGACTCAATGACTTTAATTTCCTGAGTTGTACATTTCAGCGACACGTTGCTTATAGCCATTTTTGAATAAGGACTCAGTGTTTTGTCTTTTATGCTTTTTCTTATTGAATGCAAAAGCTAATGGTTTCACAAGGTAATAGGGAGCATGGTAGCCAAGAGGGTAGAGCGCTAAGGATGCTGATCGAAAGATTGATTTTTAAGGACTTCCCTAGAAGCACGGAAATGGAGGTAATTGGAAGAATTCAGAGTAATTATCACGTGGTATCTTATATTCTTAATCTTCCTTCTGATCGTTTTTTTATTGTTTTTTTTTGCTATATCACTCATAATTCTTTCTACTATTAACGCATCTTCTTAGTCTAAGGGTCCCGGGTTCAAATTCCGGGTAAAGACTGCCTTCTAAATAAATTACTTGAGGTGCAAGGTGGCCCAGGTTAAAGAACTGGCCTCTTACACCCAATGTGCTATATTCAGGCGCTTGTGGCTAAATCTGGGGTGAACTCTACCTTTACCTCTTCCAATCAACTTTCGCAGATCATGGACTTGGTGAGCGAATGTTTTCGGGTTTAACTTTGAATGTAGAATGTAACATGTGATTACTTTTTTCTTTCCTGGATATAGACAGTTACTTATACCACTTATTTTATAAGAGCGCGACCCGGGTTTCAATGAGTAATCATCATCATCAGGCGCTAATTATAATTTGTTTATCTTGTTGTTACCTAGTTACTTGATGAATTTTAAAACGGACGCCAGAATAGGTGAAAAGGATGGGTAGAGGTATTCATTTATAAGGGTGCTATCTTGATTTTCAATAATTTTTAAAATTTCTAACTGTTCCCTAGAATCCAGTTCTCGGCGGTCATTGCAAAGATTTAAAATATTCATTTTAAAATCGCTTCTGTGGCAGTTACATATTAAGTGCTTAGCAAAATTACTCTTTTCATCTTTATTATGTTTGTAAGCACTTAAATGTTCTTTTTTCCTGATTTCAAAACTTCTTCCTGTCTGTCCCACGTATACACCATTGCAATCGCTGCATTTCAAAGAATATACTCCACATCTATCCAATCGGTCTATATGGTCCTTGCATTTAACGATCAGTCTCCTTAAGGTGGAATAAGGTTTAAAAGCCAAGCGGAATTTGTCCTTCGGTAAATGATGAGCCATTTTCAGAGAAAGTGCATCGAGGTACGTCACTGTGCACCACTGCTTCTTTTTATCCTCGTCCGCCGAAAACATTTGGTCGATAGCCAATCTTCTCTGTTTTTTTTAAATCAGTTTATCTATTAAATTTTGAGAATAACCGTTGGCAGAAGCAATTTGTTTAATGGTGATGATTTCTTTCTTCAAGTCTTCTTTGGAAAGTGGTATGCTTAACAGGCGATGAATCATGGAATGAAAAGCCATAAGTTTGTGTGAGTAATGGTGTCTTGAACTTGCTGGGATGACATGATCGGTATAACAGGGTTTCCGAAAAATGGAGAAGGAATGCCGGCATTTATCGAGTTTGATTGTAAGATCCAGAT
This sequence comes from Ischnura elegans, assembly GCF_921293095.1. Taxonomy (NCBI): domain Eukaryota; kingdom Metazoa; phylum Arthropoda; class Insecta; order Odonata; family Coenagrionidae; genus Ischnura; species Ischnura elegans. The sequence goes on from NC_060259.1 coordinate 88,779,164, forward strand.
AATTTAAGCAATGGTTGGAGTCTCTTTCACAGGTAAATGAAATTGTAGGATGGATGTCATTCAAAAAACTCAAGAACATATCCAGTTGCCGATCAGTTCCACTCCAAAGCACAATAATATCGTCAACGTACCGGTACCAGTATACCACAGAATTTAGTTGGCTATGCCCTGAGCTAAAAATTTTCCTTTCCCAACTATCAACAAAAACATCTGCCAGCAACGGAGAAAGTGGTGAGCCCATAGCGAGGCCACTACTTTGTTTGTAAAATTTACCATCGAACTTGAAATAATTTTGTGCCACACATATTTTGAGAAGGGTGGATAATTCGTCCTTCATTTTCTTTGCAATATTGGCTGCCCCCAGGAGATCTATTGCTAGGCCGGTTGCTTCCTCTGGTGGCACACAAGTGAAAAGGTTGACGATATCAAAAGATACTAGTCTTGAGTTCTTCGGAGGTATGATGTCTTTAATTTTGTCCACAAGATCAAGCGAATTTTTGATACCACGCTTAGACATAAATGCAGAGTGCTGCGAGATCAGTTGAGTCAAGGTATGGGCAAGTTTGTGCGCTGGATTCTAGGGAACAGTTAGAAATTTTAAAAATTATTGAAAATCAAGATAGTACCCTTATAAATGAATACCTCTACCCATCCTTTTCACCTATTCTGGCGTCCGTTTTAAAATTCATCAAGTAACTAGGTAACAACAAGATAAAAAAAATTATAATTAGCGCCTGATGATGATGATTACTCATTGAAACCCGGGTCGCGCTCTTATAAAATAAGTGGTATAAGTAACTGTCTATATCCAGGAAATAATGGAATACCACAAAGTTAACCAAGAGTTAGTGAATTTTATTACATGTGATTACCACAAAAACATTTTTATCACTATCAAATATGATGCTATTAGGACTTATGGACCAATACTGACCTTTTATGAATTGAATCTTTGAATTTCGGTTATACTTCGTTTATTCATTAGACATGGCAAATCTTTTTAGAGACTCATCTCTTTCTTTTATTAACAACCACCATGAAATTGAATCTGTGAATCTGGGTATGCCAGCTACCTTACTTAGATAGATTGTTATTCGTATAGTAAACACGAAAGACTACTTCACATATTTAAAAAAAACTAAGGCCAAAAAAGATGAACGCATTTGATATCATCGTAAATTTAGCAAAATGAAAATAGAAACATTTTATAGGAGTTATAAATCTTAGATGGAGTAGAGAATCCAATATCCCATAAAAATTACCCAGCAGTCCGTCGCAACGAAAAACATTAATAATTATTCCCAGGCTCCCCGTACATATTGTTATTAATGATGCGACCTGGTGGCATATTGGTGGTTTGCGTCATGCTACGCTGCTGCCACCCGTGTTTCTATGAAGAAGCAAATTGAGGTCGCTGGCGCTGAGTTATTGGAATACATGCTCTAGTTTGCTGCATTCGGTGGAGGTAATAATTTATGCTTATCTTTTATAATTCGGCTTTGCATTTGCCCTCCATTTAGTATGGAATGCAATTATTCGCCTCCTATCACTTTAGAAGAATTTTTAACAGGGTACGTAGTTCAACCATGCATACTCTTAGAATATACCAAATTGCGATTGCTGAAAAAATCGCTCCTGCGGTGGACAAAATTCAATCTTGCAGGGTAAAAAATACTTCAGTTATTTTATCTGTGGTGGATGTAGTATAAAATGCATGTTCACATTATATTTGCGTTTTGTCACGACATCTAGTCCAATGCAGCCCATTTTTGAATCACGGGCATGAAGATTGTACTCCAGTCCAGGGTGAGTACCTGAACTTGAGCGTTTACCTTCTGCAGCAGGAAGTGTATTCCAGCTTGATGATGATCAGCAGATTGATGGGCTCATGTATTTCCTTGTCTGTCAAGTCAAGTCCATGGCTCTCCTATGCTTTAATGGTTTCCATCCAGAATACTCAGGTTTGATTAGAGAAAACTCGCTTTTCCTCGCGGTCTTCAACATCCAATGGCTTATAGATACTAACTTCTCTATTGTCTGTTCCATATAATGCTGGATGGTCGTTCTTTGTTCCCATACCCTAAAAATCTACCTTTTATTATACATTCACGCAGCACTTAGTGTCTCATTTAATCTTCATGTGTCTGAAACAAATTTTTCTCAAGGTTGCACTTTTTATCCACTTATTGGGAAACTTCGTTCATAACTTTATTTGCCCATCCGATTTCTAGCCTACGCCTAAATACCACACCTTAAGCTAGAAAAATCTCTCCTGGATTTTTATTGTTTAATTGATAAAGATTTTAATTTTGAAGTGTTCCGTATGCTCCTATATTATTAGAACAATTAATATTGTATTAATATTGAAAAATGGAATTGAAATAGGGATGCTGCATATAGACACAAATTTACTACAGAGAAATCAGCAGAAGGCTTAAGAAAATAAAGGTTAAATTAATATTAACCCCTCAAGCGCAGCGGGCATTTAATTGAATCCCATCCCGGCGGCCGGATGAGATTCAGATGACTTCGCCTTTTTTGGCATGCTATCATTCAATAGTTTATAACTTTCATGACGTATCATCAGTATCGTTGAAACTTTTTGCACACATGCGTGATATAATGCGCTAACCTATGATAATTTTTCAAGCAATTTTAATGAATATTTATTGTTAAATGCATCTCGTTCTCTAAACTAATGAATTAATTTTCAGTTTTCAAAGATTTAAATTTAGTTTCTCTCGTCTCGAGCCTTGCGGCAACTCTTTTAGCAACCAAGAGTATTTCAATGAGGCATTTTTATTTGATTGCAATTCGGCAAAGTAACTTAGAAAACTGATTTGGCCCAAGGTAGTTGATTCAGATTTGGTTCTATACATTCCTAATACTACAAAAATATTTTGTATGACAGTGGATGTATTGGTTCAAACTCTTGAACATAAAACTTTCCAGCCCTTCTGCCCCATATGTACTTCTAAGGAAAGCAAAAGTTTGAAGAGAGTCATTAAAAAATGTGAATATTTTCAACTTAATTATAATTATTACTGATGGGTCGATTCGATTTCTTGATTCTTCTATACCTCGATTCTATGCCAAGAACTGGAATTTCAAATGAGCATCGTGAAAGGTGAAAAATTGATTCGGATTCCAGTCGTACTCCACAGCGCAAATTTATATCCGACAGTGCTTTATACAGTCATTTGAATTTCCGCGCCACGTAATCGTAAAAACAAAACATTTGAACCTGCGTAATGACCATTTATTCCATGTCGTAGTCCCATAGTGACGTTAAAGATACATAAGTTCAGTTCTGAAATTTAGCAATTATATTTTAATTACATAGTCATGACATGAGTGATGTTTTTAACTGATTATTTCACAGAGTAATAAGTTTTTGCGTGGTTGCCGTGTTGCCTGGAATTAAGTGACATTTTTCTTGGAGCCTATGGTGTCAGAATCGACAGAGTCGTTATTGGTAGAATCGGAATCGAAGTGTCAGAACCGGAATCAGGATCACTGAAATTTTGGAATCGACCCTTTCCTAAAAATTATAATAGCAAATATATATTTGGCCATTTATTTTGCTACAAAGTAATTCCTTTTTCATATTTATCTTTAATTGAACTTAATAAGAGTAATACGTACGATAGACATTCTATTTTGATGTCTCTTGGTAGCAACACTGGGCGAGAGAGGGTTTAAGTGCCCCACTACGGAGTTCGGTCTCGGAGAGATATTTTATTCAAATGCCCCCGGACCGTCGGACGCCGTGGCGTAACTCGGACTTGGCTTGGATTGGGAATGGGTCAGGATGAATAGCGCACCTCACCAGGCAGTGATGGAACGACGCAAGGCGAGGCCTGGGAAATAGATGAAACCTGTTGGAATTCGGTAACTATGCATATAATCAATGAAATACCAATTTGAATAAATGAGAGAGGCCGAATTAAAATTAAAACTAAAAACTTTATTCCTGTATTTGGAATATGTGGGATTGCTTTGGCACGATAATGTTTTTTAAGGTTTTCCTTCCTTCAACGACCTGCAATCTCTTCATTTACCCAAATACCTAACCTTTAAGTTAACAAAGGTAATTACCCAATTACCTTTACTTATTAGCTATTATTGGGTAATTACCTAAAGGTAATTACCCAATTACCCAATTACAATTACTTCATTTACCCAAATACCTAACCTTAAGTTAACAAAGGTAATTATACCAGGCCTTGTTATTTGATTACGATTCTGCAAGGTAACATAGAAAACTGATTTTATCCTTGGTAGTCGATTCTGATTTGTTCAACTGATTCAGCTGTGAAATAATGAAAGTTCGACATATTGAAATGAAAACTAATTGTAATGTAACATTTTACACTTTCACGGGGAGCAGAACATTTAAAATTTTCTCGGGATTCCGCGTGGGTAAGATTTTGTAAGAGCGCCGACGTTTCGGCTACCGACTTGTTACCCATTCCCACGGCTACAAACGTAAGCGCTCTTGCAAAATCTTACCCGTGCGGAATCCTGAAAAAGTTTTATATATAAAGCTAATTGCACTTTTCCATGATAAGTTAATGTGTACGACAGGTTTAGGCTCACATACCCATCACCTGTGCGGATCGGGTTTGTGTGGTGGCTAGAGTGTTGGCTTCCCACCCCGTGGGCTCGGGTTCAAATCCCGGCGGTGGTAGAGAATTTCCAGAGACTGCCCAATTCCTGCTTGAGAATAGGGTAGTTTCCTTCATCAAAGAAAACGAAAGGCATTGATTGCGATTCGTTACCTACCATTACTGTATTCAGAATATACAAATTATCTGGTTTTAGAAATCCCTGTTTAGACGAAATTTTAACCTCATTTGAAAAAGGCCAGATTGGCGCCCATGCGATGCCACTCCACGTGACATCACAGGGACCTAGTTTCTATACCAGTAGATAGGAGTTTTACATCGTCTGAGATTACCAATGCATGCATGAGGCACAGAGCTCAGGGAAACATCTCTTAATAATCACTTACTAAAACTGCCTAAGGTCGGAAAGTTTCCTTCGTTAAATAGGGTATTAATAATCCTTATTTAAGCCAAGCGCTATCTGCTAGCAGGGTACTCTGCTACCTGCTAGTAGCCTACATTGTATCAGCGCTCAAAGCCTCGCCCCAAGGGTCACCTCACACGGCGACAGCGGGAACCAGAATGACGTCAGATGGGGTTTTCCCAGCATTCATACTTAGCCGTCGCGTTTTCGAGCGCTTGAAAGTTTTCACTTTTCATTTAATCTGGAAAAATAGATATCGATATTTAAAAATCTAAATGCGTGAAATACGTACTCCAGGAGTAATAATCTTTCGATTTAGGCAATAAGAAAATAATAGGAAACTACCCTATTGTATGAAGGACAGTTAATGTGCAAGTCTCCGTCCGTCGGATAGGATGTCAAACTAATGCCGACGCCGAGTTTCTCTCCACGCTTCCTTCCTTACCCTTCCATAATGGCGCAAATGACGTCAGCTGTCGGTCCCCTCCTCCGAATACCATAGCAATGCAACCACCTGGTTCAAGACGATGGCTCTCGATGGCTGATGACGATGGTCTTGTACCAGGTGATGCTTCTGTGGATCGAAATGCGTCGTACGCATCAAATTATTTAGGAAAAGTGAAACTAACGTTAATTTCAATTCTGATTTAGTTCTATGCACTCCTATTCTTACAAAATATGATTTTTGATAATTTATTTGCACAAACTCTTAAACCAATACGTTTCCAGCCATTCTACTCCAGTTTTGCTTCTACGAAAAATTCTAAGGTTCCTTAACATTCCCCCGTAGTTACGCCACAGGTCGAACGTTCATTATTTGTTTTCAATGCGTGCGTGAGTATGCATTTGGAGCGGTGGTTACGGTGTTTAAGATTGGCGTCACCAAACGGCCCATCGATCGCTGCCGCGACCGTCACTTGCAATTGCAACTGCGTCGCGGAGTCGTGTCGGGTCATCCTGTGCCGCCATGCGTAATTGATTTTCCCACGCAACTGCCCTCACCATCCCAGCACGCAGGCTCAAGACATCTGACTCCATTGGCCTCGCATCCACACGCAAAACACTAGTGACTCCAGCCTTCTATCCCCGCAAATTAGGCTGAGTGACTTTTTATTGGCTGTGATCTGGAAGTTAAGTTCATGTCGTGCGAGATGTTTCGACCTCACCTCCCGCACAACTGCCACAAAGGAGTGACACGTTTTCAGCCCCTGACGATGCAATTGTTTCAGTCCACTTCAATTTATTGAACAATCGGTTTTCAGACTTTTAGAAAAGCTATGAGGAAAATATAAACACCTTCAGAGGGTGCATCGGTCGCGTTCGGCCGTTCATATTTGCCATATTCTCAAGTGTTAAAATCATTCGAAACTTATGCTAGTATCTTGTAAATTTAAAATACATATTAGAAAAGAATACATTTACCTATGTTATGGAACATAGTGTCCATTGAAGTGTATGAAATCATATCAGGCTTTACGTGGTGGAAATGCGATATACCCATGATAACTTACAAATGAAGGGACCCATGATGAAATGGACAAATAACAATGGTGGTATCCTCACTTCAATGTATAACTTCACTACCGACCATGGTAGTGGAGTTACATACTGAAGTGAGGATATCACCATTGTTATTTTTATTTCATCATGGGTCCCTTCAAGCATTTACACCGAAGCGTAAAAAGAAATACATGTAAACAGTCTCAATTCCAATTATACATAAATAAAGTATTTTAAATAACATCGATGTGAGCAATCTCATTTTAAATGAATGTATCTACCAAATACTTGTAAAAATAGTGAATGGTACAATAATACTTTGTTTATTGCATCAGATGATAAGTGAGCTGCTTTTTGAACTGGTTTGTATTTAAAGAGAATCCTAATTCCTCCTGTAAAAAATCCCGCAAAGATAAGCTGTTAGAAGGATTGAGTGGAGAGCTGCGTCAAACCAATCTGAGGATTGTTGACCAGTGATGATGAATGAAGATTATTATCTTCTTCCCCAACGATTCTGTCTCTGAAATGTTATGTAATGCCGTCATTGTGCTTGTGAAAGAATGCGGAGAAATATGTCTTACTATGCCAAAAGGTGCATTTCTCCAATGAAATACATAAAATCTTTCTGATATTATGTGGTTCCATGTCGTTAGCAGCATTATATATAAGCTATTATCATTTAATGGGCGTTGACTGTTCACATTCCCCTCAATCAAAGTGTATAGTGGCTCCAAAATCCCTTTCTTTGCCCTATTTAATTAGTTTACTCAATCATCCCTCCTTCGTCCTTACTGTATAGATAAAAGCATTTATGTTATCAGGGTCGCTTATTTCTTCCTCTCAGTGTGTAAGTTTGAAATAGTGAGGAATGATTCTTATGTTTCTTTGAGGCATTTATGCTGAAAACTGCACATTCATAATGAAGCGTAGCGAAATACCTGATATCTCTATCTTTGACTCTTAATACCTCACCTTTTGTGATTTGAGATTGTCATCAGCAGCCGTAATCTTCCATAAGAGGCTTACCACTGGCTTCCACCCGATACTTCTTCTGCCATACCGCACTGATTCTCCAAAGTTCCTCATTTTACCATCTGCTACACATTTCCGTATTTATTCCTTTGTTATCATACCTATGTAGGTCACTCCATTGATTTCTCATTCATCTCCTGCCTCTGAGATACTTTTGTATATTAAGCGATTGTTCCTACCTTGTTTCAGGTATTTCATTGAATTGTCTTCCTAATTCTTTTTAAGACCAATTCCGTGACGAATATATTTACATATAAGACCTTCTAAAAACGCTCATGATAAAATATTTTAATTATATCCGTGTTTCCTGCTGGTGTTGTAAAAGTTCCACTAGATTAGATGCATCATTTCGAAGCAATTACAATTATTAATTCAGGCTGTTGACAATCAAAGTGGAGTAACTAACACATAGAGTTCGAATTTTTCTAACTTGCGCACATTATTGCTAGTGCGGCTCATATTTTTTTCACATGATTATCATAATTTGATAAAATATGGAAGTAGTAAACATTTGATTGCATATAATTTAAAAATTTTATAAAAGTAGAATTTTGTACTTGATATTTTCAGCATGTATCAACTACACATAAATGGAAAAATAATGCAATAAATTATCCACAGCAGCGTTAGATTGTTTTCGCCTTTTGAGAGTAAATCAACGAGTGGTTAGCATTAAAAACATATATGTTATTAAGGGAGGGTATTAGGTGATAAACTTTTTAAATGCCGTTTCGTTACCACCTTATTCAATCTACTCATGACTCGCCCAACGTCTACTCAATATCAATTCTGCAATTTCTCATTCCTAGCTGTAACTATTGCTGCAGCAGTTTAAGGCATCCAAAACTCAGGATTCATTACATTTTGCGTACGAGCGTCTTCATCTGCCACGGTTGGTCCGTTTATATAGCGTTCAAGAATCTGCAATGCGGTTCAATTCTTCTGTGATTGCTGCCGGCTGTAATATGAGCAACATCATTTTCGGTGTGAAAGAAAATGACGACTTATAGACTTCAAAACGAGCACGAAAAAGCAAAAATAAGCGTTCGTAAACTTTCGGAGTATTCTTCAAGAGTACTGTTTTCTAAATCCACGGGGTGGAATCCTTAAACTCCTTATATCGATGTTGCTCCCTCAAGTTATTTTCTGTTGGGGTTCATGTACGACTTTTCAGTTTTTCACCTCGTATTTGGGGTTTTCATATATTATTGGAGTAATAGATTCCACCAAAACGTTCGATTGACGACGTTTTTCGCCAAATGAAGCTCTATGCATAGCTACCACAACACAGATTTTGAAGTCAATCTGCTATTCCATGCGGTAAAAAAATCACTTATTTATGTCTTTATCAGAAGTTACATAATTGATATGACAATTTTAGTCGTTGCATGCGGTATAAATACTTAGTAACCATAAACTCTTCATGCACTGATCACTCTAAATATCAATCCACTAGCACGCTAACTTATCATGCTATGCCAACTTCTTGGAATGGCGTAAATGAGCGATTATTTCTCAGGTTTTTCATTCCAAAGTATTTCAAATCACATTGAAATAAATCATTCCATTTTTATGCGACGTTAGTACTTGTAATGTAACTGATGACTGAAATAAATATCAAAACAAAAACTTGCCATGCGCTTCCTACCCATTGATGAGATGTATTTTTTTCATTTTCTCTCTCAGTCAGCAAACTTTGTACCTTAAGTAGCATATTAAAATTCGTATGCCATATAATCAAAACCTGTTTTATTCTAAATGATTATTGGATTCCATCTCCATGAAGTATCTCGTTCGAAAAGTTTGGCTAGCCTGAAAAGTTTTCCTCAATATCCCTTGCGGGACTATACTTCTGCTTATTCCCTGAAAAATTACGATTTGATTCATGAAATTATCTAATACACGTCAATTTACCTTAAAAGTTTTTGCGTAATATTAATTTTTGAATTTACTTATCTGAATAAGTCCAATTCATCAGGTGTAGAAATCAAAGTCTGAGAACAAATACTGGCCGCCTATTTGAATTCAGAGGACCAATAGTGATTAAGGTGTTTAAAGAAAGTTGGCAATCGCTTCCATGCAGGTCATATACCTACACTACTGTCAGCGGCGGAATCGTCGACTTAGGGTCAGTTTCACCAACGAGGATAATTGAATTAACTCGGATAATATTCTCCAAAAACCGAGATATTACAACAATTGCGTTTCACCAGATGTATTAACTCGGTTTTTGGCTATTATCTCGGTTTATACTTTTACTGACGATATTCGTCCGTTCAAAGCTTATTATCCGAGTTAATCTGAGGGCAGATGTAACATGACATGGCGCGCATGCAGCTTCATCAACTCTCGGAAAATACGAATGACAGCGATGAAGAATAACGACATTGTATTCGGAGACCACGTTCATTATAGATAAATGAGCGTGCAGATTCTTGCGTGCGTGATTCTAATATACATGGTAACATACATTTCTCTACTCATCCCAAAATGGCAAATGAAACTGCAAAGGTATTTCTCGCTCTCATTGAAGAAGACGAATTTTACTCACAAGGGGAGGTGGAGGTTTTCAATGCCGTATTTTGTATGGCATTCGGAATGGCGAGCACATCTATAAACTGGTATTGGTTCCATTGAATGGGTATTAGTTTGGCTGTAATTAATTAATATTCGTCCGGTACTTTTAACAAGCCTTATATAATTTTAAAATAGCACGATATCATATACATCGGTCAGTTGGTGTAGAGGTTCCGACATCGACTCTCACTTGATAACCAGGGTTTGGGGCTTCTTCAAGGTAGTAGTATTTTTTGTCGTCTTCATTTTGTTCATACGGCGAAAAGTATAGGAATGATTCTAATTGAAGCAAGTATAGACATGAGGATTTTTTTTATCATCATAATGGAGAACGTCAACTCCCCTTGTCAAAGCAATTTCACGTTTCTTTCTCTTTAACCTGAGCTTTTCCATGCCTGTGCTCTTCTTGAGCCAATGATTCCGACAACTCTTACCAAAATATGTTCGTATCCATAAATTTTACCAGCCTTTCTTTGAATTTTCTTGCATATGCATACAAAATCTTTAATATCCGTCCTCTTCCTGAATTAATACCTATGTAAGAGCATCGTTATCTTCGAAGTCGAAACCAATGTGAGACGTAATTAATTATTGTAGCACAAAATAAGTAAGAGCCGTGTTTATTTAAATCTGGGAGTCTCGTTAAATTAAATTTTTTTATTTTTTAATAACGATGTATTAAACAAAGGTACTCACAAGTTTTTTACCGCAATATTCTCGCATTCATTTAATTTTTCCAAACGCGGTTCCCTTATTTGTGTTTTACTTATTTTTTGTTACCCGTGCGTGGCATTCGGCAAGGTAAATTAATAAATCCTTCCGCGAAAACGTCACATTTGAGCTTTTCTAACTCTCATTGTCAATATTAAAACTGTCGCTGTTTATTTTTTCGCGCTATTCTTGGTTGTACACTTACCGGCTGATTGCATGTCAAACGGTTGCTTACCGTCATTTATTTATCCCTCGTCATAGTTATGAAAAACGTACGAGTCAAATCATTTATTCTGATTTAATCTCGGTTTTCGAAAACTAATATTGAACGTCGTTGGTGAAACACGATCATCACATTACTGAAATAATAATTTTAAACGAGTTTTTGAAAACTGAGATAATAGAAAATATTATCCTCGGTGGTGAAACTGGGCCTTTGTGGTGTGCAATATCTGCAGAACGCCTGGAAAGAAAACCTGATCTGATCGTCATTGCTTATACCACATCAAATCCCGTGGCAATGGGTCATCTCCTCATCTCTCTCCTTGATCCAGCGCTTCCATCAATAAGCCTTGTCGCCCTGTCAATTCTTAAAGTTAAAGAAATTTGTATTCCCAGAGACGAAAGCTCCAGTGTCCCCGATTTTATGTTAGAGAATCCATTACATTTTATCACTTTAAGCTGTACTCTGGCCGGTAACCTAAACACATGAGGGAAAATCAAGTACTTAAGGGTAGAAGAATTTGTGTCTTAGAGAAAATGAATCTAAGCGCATCACAAAGTCTTCTGAGGACAATGTTGATCAGCTGGAATAACATTTTGTCGTCCTATTTTTAAACATTGAGTGGACTTATTAAATGTTTTCAAAGTGTGTATAAAATTGCTGTGCTGTTTTAATTTGAGCATGCCGACGAATTTTGCATCCATTTTTCAAATTATTCTTCCGATATTGGTATCTCACTGAAACATGGCTTACACCGAAAATCCCCGATGAATTTGTGTTGCTTCCAAATTTAAAACATTTGAAGTATAACCGTCTTAGTAGAATGGGGAAAGTTTTGGTTGATTCATTCGCCATAAAAGACATATTTCAGTCCTACCCATCTCCGATTCATTCCACTGTTCTCACTTGAATACCTGAGAATCGAAATCACCGAACTCAGTTCACAAAAATGACGCTAGTTGTAGTCTTCCGCTCTCAAAAAGCTGGGCATATACTCAAAATTCACTTTTGTACATGCGTTTCACACTGAATGTTTATTGAACAACGAGCATGATTTAATGTTGTTATATATTTATCAAGGTATCAAGGTGAAACCTAAAAATGGAAATATATACCCATACATCTTGGGAATTCCACAAGTTTAGCTGAAAACCTTATAAAGTGCATCTTTTTATGGTGCAAAAGGTTCAAACTTTTGTTTCAAAGTTGCCATGGCGTAGAAAGGTTTTAATTGGTGAATTATCAAAAATCAAACTAAAAATTATTTAAATCGGCTCATATTTACCGATCGCGCAAAGCATTTGAGTATTCGAAAAATTTTCTTCGCCCCTTTTTTCGTAATTTTTTTAGGACTGTCCCTTATATTTTTACTTTGCTTTTTTAGGAGCAAAATGAAGCACTGATTATTCACACAACTGAATATTTAGTGCAACACGAAATAGAAGTTGTTTATATTTTCCTAATATTTTCCAACCTCGAAAATACATCATGAATACAAAGAATAAAATTTTCTGGTATTTTGATAGCTACTTACTTTATAAGAATGTACGATGGACGAAAAGGTTACGGCGAACCTGTAAATATTTTTTGCTCAATGAAAATGCATCGATAGCATCGTATCCTGAAGTTAGTTACGTGAATTTATTCAAATGCTGCCAGCTTGGCAATTAAAAAGGCATATTGTCGCTCGGTCCAAAACTGGTAACAATACGCTCGCTGCGAGCATAAATGACTAAATATATATATGATATACTATGAGCACATATTAAAAAAAAGACTCGCTTGCACTCATTGGAGGTTCGGCTCCACTAGATTCCTCCGGAAAAGAAAAGAATTTCGAACAAATGATTATTACGACTCACTGGATCTAATCAGTCCAGAAATTTCTTTGGTTAATATTATGCATAAGCTTTTAAGAAAATTTTCACCGGAAATTTGTGTTTTAATTCTTCCGAACAATCCTCTTCCCTACCGTCAAAACAATTGCCATGCACTGGACCCTTTCGGCTATTTTTTTTGGAAATTTCGTTAGTTGTTCTTTTCTTTTGTAATTTTATATCGACCAAAGACTTATGATCAATCCTACTCCATTACAATACAAGTTCTTCTCAAGGACACTGGGTTCTATAGTTGCAGCCGCTCAATCTGATAGCCTGCACTGGTTGCTGTGAAGTGAGTTACCCACTTCATGCCTTCATTCTCATATACCACGGAGATTCTTCCTAAGAAATGAAGTCTGCTTATACTGCTCAAAAGTCTCATCAGAATTACTACGATTACTATCTTTAGAAATTTAAAGCAAAAACTGTAATGGAGTTTGAAGTGTCCCTTTTTAAGGTGGAGCTTATTCTTGCAATCCTTTGTTTTTAATCATTGACTCCTCTTAACAATCTACCCCAGTACCTTTACGATTTTTCACGATAGATGGATCCTCTCCATTAACCTTTTGCTCTATGGTGGGGCTATAGATAAACCTATGCTCTATGGTGGGAATTCGGGTACCTTTCTAACGCATCTTAAATTTTATTCGATAATCAAACTGTTTTATGTTCTTTTTGCAAGCGTATTTCACGTCCAATACGCATAAATAGGACGAAATAGAAAAAAAATGGTTCGTTTCTTTTACTCATCAATTTTCATCTTTGATCTGGTTTTCAGCTGTTCAACTGTAAGAGCTACCAAGATTACGATACCTATCGTAAAATCCACTGATGAGTTTAACGATTCTGTTGAGAGGCACTATTAGGATGGACTCCTTATCAAAAATGTGTTTGATAGTTGATAGCTCCAACTTATTTATCGTAGAAAATTTTCTAATATTTTATTTTCCTTACTAACTCAATACTCCCTTGAAAAAAATATCGAATTACGTCCTCTTTGGTCGGGAGTTTCCGTGGGAAGAAGTCTCTTGGATGACCAAATAAGAGCACTCAAAACACTTCATTGTAAATTTCTTGGTCGTTGGAGAATCCATTTTTAGAACCGATCGTGTTACGACCGCCACCTAAGGCTAGTGAAGTGCGTGATGCTATCCGTATTGCACAATATTGGACGATAAATCTATTAAAAATAGGCATAACGTGCTAGCGCGAGCACAGTATTGGCATGTTGGGACCAACCAATAATAATGCTTTTCTTACCAGCCCAGCTGTCGGCATTTGAATAAAACTCCGGAAAAGACATAAGCACGCTAATCTCAGAAAGAAATCTATTTTATCAAGCTAAAACTTATGAAAGATTTTTCGTTGCCTTTTTATTCGTCGCGGAACGTAACAGAGTGATAGATATTTCTTTTTGAGGGGCCAGAGCATTCATTCTTTTGTATTTTTGATTACTTTACGCGATGATACTGCTTGAATTATATTATTTAAATGAGAAAAACATATAAGAGCTTTTGTTTTGCGTTGCACAAAATGTTTAGTACATTATTTTTGCTAGAGCATAACAATAATAAATAAATAAATTTTTCAGTTTCAATCATGAGGACCTCGTGCATATGAAATTTTTTCTTAAGTATTTTCACTATTATGGCATAATATTTCTAAAAAAGCAGTAGGTAACAGAAAAGAAGTTAATAGAGACATAAGCTCATTCATCCAGAAGTCATGGCCATGAAATAAAATAATTCAGTGGAAGTGTACAAAGTTTTTCTTATTCGTTCGAGATGAATTTTGGAATCCACAATCTTACAACGTACACCATCATGTTTCTTCATACGATATTAGGTGTTTCACGCTTATGTAGGACTCATTTTAGTTCAGGTGCTGCTGACTTTATAGTAAGAATGACCTACCTACGTCTTGCTGCGACTTTACGCACCTCTTAGAAAATGGAGCTTTAACTTTGGGCATGACCAGGTATCATTTATGAATAGAGTAAATGTACAATATTTATTATAGTTTCTCGGCGAAAAAGTTCCAAATTTAGCCGTTTATTACGTGAAGCCTCAGGTTTTAGCTAATAGAAGTTACTCATTTTTATAATTGAATGCCTTGGTGCCGTTGCATTTCCTTTAATTGCAAGATGCTACTGAAAGACTTAGGCCCCCTTTCGAACTACGTAAGGATATTTATCATGCATCAAATGTGTCTTAAGACATTACGTATTAGTGCAGTAAAATACTAAGACCTGCATGAAATCCTGTATTTGGAAAGAAGACCATTTTTTAAATGAATACAATTGAAAATTATTTCTGTAGGCTGTTTCCTAAGTTTAGTACTGATGACGAATAAGATGATTGTGACAAGTCTAAAAATGGGCTAAATGATTCAGTGCTATCGCCGTTGATCGAGCAAGCTGCGTGATTAAGCTGTTAACTCTTAGTTATAGAGTTCCCTTCTTACGCTATGATTTAAATACTCATAGATGCCACTACACTTTACGTTTTTATTCGCCAGTAAAACTTAAAAAAGTATTTCCCAAAAGTAGACAATGCTTTTCTTCATGGTGGAGGGTGCAGTTAGCGTTCATGTGGATGGGAATGTGTTTCCGAAATATCAGATATCTGCAAAATCCACTGCTGCGCGTGGCCATTTTATGACGCGCCTCGTACCAACAAAAGATCACCCTAAGTTGAGTATCTGCCTCAGTGGTGCGAGCAAATATAAAGCCTACAACCTGGGATCCTAGCTTAGACACAATGACGCCACATGCGATACTGGCTTAAACGAGACGAATTTCTGGAAATGTGCATCTGCAGCCTTTAAATAGCTAATAAAGCCTTTATATCTACCTATCGATCAAATTGCCATTTTTCATTAAGAAACCGGTGAACATTGAATATTTTTTCTGCTGTTCGTGAGGTAAAGCAAGCTTATAAAATTTACAACTCTTCACTCCACTACCTGGAACACCTTTTCTTGGCACTCCATCGTTAAGATTCACATTTTATTCTTGATCCCAGGCGAGAAATCAAAGCTATGCCGAAGTAATGCCCTCATTGCATCGTATTTATCCGTTTTGGCTTCCATTTGGAAATGCCGCTATGAATTTTAGAACACATTGTTTTGCAAACTTAAGCTTTCGAGGTCTATGCGTTTTATGTACGTGCGATAAAGGTCCAAATGAGCTGACACGCGTGAGTTTCTTTAGAAATACCCCACTTTACCGAAATTTTATTTATTTTCTGCTCTATTTTGCTTTAGGATGGAGCTTATGAAGTGTATGCCCATATGTTCCACACCTTTTCTTCAATATTTATTGGCCGAATGAAAGAAAAATATATAGAGTGAAACAGTTTCCTCTTCTTAATTATACCCTTACATTCTAGGTAAAAACGAGCCATTTTAACGTGGAGACCTCATGCATTGGCGATCAATGTGCATATAATTGTGCGTTATCGACTGTTGTTCAGCAGTGTTAAATATTTTTTCATTAGGATCTCAATACTATACTTTTTAATCTGAAAAATTTGACATTTTCCGTTTTACCGCGTGGAAATATTTGCCTATGCATAAAAAATATAGGGTGAAATTCAAATGCAAATTTTGTGTAGAAAAAAACCAATTTAACGGTGAACATAAAGTCAAAAATAAAACTAATATTCACACACACCACGACTCTACTCTAGAGGTTGCCGGAAAATATCTTCTGTGGATAAACTCAAAATTTTATGGCTAAATAAAAGCGCTAAGACCGATTTGTCCAGCACATGGAAATATGGTGAATTTACCAATGTAATTTATTCAACGTTTAACTATCAATTCATATTTCATAAAAAATATTTCTTACGAAAACAAATCTACAATGAGCAGCTAATTCTCAAAGCAATTACAAAAAATCGCAAAAGTTACGGCCAATAAAAACTTCGTGATTCCATTGAAATTAAATTCTCATAATGGGAAGCAGTGTGAGAAATTATAAATTCCCTCATTATGACTGAACTGGAGCGATGAAAAAAACCACTGTCTAAAAAATGTTCAAGTTATGTTTTTCTGTAATCAACCTAAACTTGATGCATCTTCTTTAAAAATAGATTAAACTCAGTGTTCTCGTTGCTCTAATTCTAATTGGATCGGCAACCGTAACTGGCAGATGTACTACTCATTCATTGAATGCAGTCACTGAGGGAGGGTAAAAATAAGCTAATTTTAAAAATGATGAAAGTGCGAGGTTAGAAGAAACTATGTGGTGGTGGCTTTTTTAAATGAATACATTTATTTGCCTAGGAAATGGGATAAATACTCTTGCATAATAATCTCTCAGTGTTGCCATCCATAGCAAGATTGGCTTCGATCGACGAAGATCTCCCCACAGTAAGCCAAGTGTCACTTCGTGTATAAGCAGGAAAGCATTCTCACTACCTGGGAGAATAAGCAATTTGTAATGAATTCCTTGCCAGTAGTCAGTAGAAAGGGCGTAGATTTCAAAGGTAGATTCCCATTTTTAGTTATTATTATTATTTATTTATCATATATAGTAACGATATCAGTGATAAGAAGATTCACAACCTTTGCAGAAAATAAGGCTGCAGACCATATAATTTAATAGCTAATCCTTTATCTTGGAGCAATTTTCAACTGTAGCGTATCCTTCGGAATAAATGTAATTTCTGACCCCAAATAGAAAGATATCACGAGGTGACAGCAGATATTATTCTACCTACGAATAGTATTTATTACTGCATACCATTGAATGCGTGTGAGGCTGCAATATGGAAAATGGCATTGTGTATTTGGATTTAGTTCGCTAATCTGCCTTAGGCATTTGTGTGAACTTATTCGAAACTTGCAATCATATATTTATCAGTTATGCATATTAAGTTGCGCATAAAACGAACAAAAACATTCTTTTCACAAAATGGTCTCGGGGTATTAAGTTTGAGAAAATTTCATCAAAATCTCAAGCCCTATAGGACAAACGTTTGTTGAATTGAGGTAGAATGACCCTTAAACCTTGCCCTTAATTTCTCTGACAAAACCCAATTTAATAATAATAATAATTACTATTATTATAATTTCGTTCTTATTTTTCAAGCGAATTTAGGACAACATTGTCCTCTCTTACAAATTAACTTGATTGACAATCACAAACATCCATGCCCTGGATGGTGGTCAATCCACCCAGGCAGAATTCGAACCCGCGACCTCTAGGTTAGCAGTTGGGGACTTTACGCCGGCGCCACCGAGGCCGGCAAAGGAAGACGACCTTTTAGGATTTTGTGAAGGAGCGGGACGCGTGGATATTCAAGAAAATAAGTAACGTGTCTTTTACGGCCACTGTATTCAAGAAGGGCCACTCGACCGAACGACGCTAACGGGGTAGTTTGATGGTCGGAAGGGGATCACGGAGGTGAATGGTGGGAGGGAGAGTGCTTGGAGGGGGAAGGTGAGTGGTGTTGGTGGGGTCCGTGATCGGTCGTCGATTGGCAATAATGAAGAGCGAATTAATTGGGAGGCGAGACGCGGACGTGTGTGGGATTCGTGGTGCTGGGTGCGGCGGCGCAGGAAATTAAACGGTGTCGTGGAAGGGTGCGGGAATAAGGCCTTTCTTTTTTTAATTTTCGGGCGCCCCTTCGGGATTATTCACGAGCACGCGCCATCGGGCCTTTGTCAATATGAGCCGTTAATCGAAGGAACCGACCGCAATTTTTTTTTTTACCCTTTGCTGCAAATTTTTACCCACATCCCGAGTGGGATAGTTCCATTTTCGGCAGAAATGGGGAAGAAAATTAGCTACTTATATTTGCTATTCCTAATTAAGGGATATGCAATCGGTACTCAGTATTGAGGTAATCAACGGTATTTTTCATTTTTTTACGTTCATGCTCCAAAACTTTGATTCAGACCACACGCGGTGTGGTGGATAGGTAATAGGGTGGTGCGAAAAAACTCAAGTTCCAAATTTCGTGTCGTAATAGTGCGGAAAAGTTGCGATACGTTAGTACAAGAAAAACAAAAAAAGAATTATTAAAATCGGACGTCATCTTCCGATCCCGCAAAGCGCCTGAAAAAATGACAAAAATGAAAAAAATTGTTTTTTTTTCGTTGTAAAAAAATTAAATAAAATTAATATCTTTTAACGCTGTAGCAAAAAATGATTACAAATAGCATAAGTTATTATTTATATATGCATATTTATGGCTTTTAACTGTTATTACCGATCGCACAAGATCATTAAAAATGTATAAATTTTGCGATTTAGCCGGTTTTTCAGAGTTGTGTCATAATAACTTAAGGTAATATTTTAGTCTAAAATACATGTTTGATTATGCAGCTCTTCCTTTGTTTATATATGATTTAATAATATTTAAACAACCCAGAACTCACCACGGAGAGGTGGCCGCACTTTGAGTTTTACCCACACCCTCCATCCATCTAACCAATGAGGGTTACTGCTTCTACAATATTTAAATTTTTTTTCCTTCTTTTAAATTTTAACTTTTGAAAACTACTTTGTACTGCGATTTAGTGGTAAGGTCTGGCATAATGGACCTTGATTTGAATTAGCCCTAATAAATCCACCTCTGGATCGATAGCCACAAAGCTTTAAGGGATGCCTCCGTTACCAATTTCACACACGGCTCCATTGCTTGCGTGTGATATGGGAAGTTATAATATCCCAATCTTGTTTATCGCCAGATTCAATGAAGGAAGCTATTTCTTCATTAGTAATTATTCTCATAAGAAGAGGTGGAGTAGATAGTTTGACTACATTCCAGTCAATCAATTCTATATGGTCAGTTATTTCGAAGTTCATGGTAGGAGTAATGAAGTTTACAATAGGTTTGCATTTTGGTTAAGTCTGTCTGGCTTTAAATACTCTTTTTAGCCCTAGCTCTGTAATGTGCCTTCTGTAATCAAAAACCATCGCCATCAATGCATTCTCTTCGTGATCAAAGTTAGAGTTCCGTTCAATAACAGGGAAAACTACTTTCTTTTAATATCCAGGTATGTATCGAGAGGTTTCCTTTGCTCTGTTCACACGAGCCATCTAGCATGTGAAAATGGTCCAGTATCCCGGTTTGCTAATTCATTTGGAAAGTCGGCACTTGTGATTGCTTGACTAATATCAATAAGGTATCTTTGGTCCTTGCTCAAAATTTATCGATCAACTGGTAGAATTTCACTTTCAATTGTTTGGAAATGCAGTTTGGAAGCTTTCCACAACCATTCATATTAGTCCAATTGGCCCACCAAATGATTTTTGGCCACTTGTTTCACCATCTAAATACTGAAAAATATGACAAAAGTAATTCAATGAAATGAAGTAATCCAACTGCACACTGCAGCGGGTGTCATTGGTGTTTTACGAGCTTTCTCATAGTGCAAGCTTTCCATCTAATGTTGATGTTCGTGCCATCACAGCAAACTAACTCTAAGAACTCTAATGATACTCCTTGATCAGAGAGATAAGATAGTATGGAGACCAATAAATCTTTAGCAGACCCGGAGCTTGGAGAAACATAACTCAAATACACAAAAGCCGGCTCTTTTATTAGAGAATGGTGTTCCTCTATAACTGTCCGACAGTACTCCTTCGATTCAATCATTTCTATTACTATGGTATTGTCTACCCTTCCGTCAAAGTATAACCCTGTAGCTCACCTAAATCAAGATGGATTTGCTGTAAATCGCTAATAATATTTTTATTTTCCCTTTTAATTCTACATACGTCAATGAACCTAGAAGTATATTCTTCAGTTATAACACCAATGTCTACAAGTACACTTGATGCTATAGCAGCAGCTGTACGGTGATAGAGCAGCTGTACGGTGTAAGGTATCAAGGTCTCCAAGGTGGCAAGGTCGTCTTCCTCAAAGCAATGCTAAAATGCAATCGCAAAGCTGCCAGTCTACATCAGTATATGACTAAATGTCGGCGCGTGAGGACGTTTTTTTCTCCGAAGACGGTTTGAGGATTTTGTTGCTTGCAGGGATTGTAGCTAATTACAATGTAAACCCCGTATTGATCACAATGAAAAGCTGTACTTTGGAATTTTACCCTCATTTGCCATGGTGATTTATATTTTTTTTGGATGTACTAGGCATGTAATCTTCCTAGTCAACAAATTTCTCCTTGATTGTTGAACTTTGCGTTGCGTCATTGAAAACCTCAACATCTTCACTTTCGGTTTCAATAGGGTTAACATGCTGCCTTTTCATGTACCATAATGTGGAATAAATATATATATTATTATTATTTTTAAATTGCAATTTTGTCTTTCAATTCTAGTGGTCAGTTTTATTGTCATTTTTGATCTAAAGAGCTAATTAAAACTTCTCAAAAATTATCCTCAAGTAATTATTACAAAACTCTGAAAAATAGGCGAAATTGCAAAATTTATACATTTTTAATGATCTTGTGTGATCGGTAATAACAGTTAAAAGCCATAAATATGCATATATAAATAATAACTTATTCTATTTGTAATCATTTTTTGCTACAGCGTTAAAAGATATTAATTTTATTTAATTTTTTTACGACGAAAAAAAAAACAATTTTTTTCATTTTTGTCATTTTTTCAGGTGCTTTGCGGGATCGGAAGATGACGTCCGATTTTAATAATTCTTTTTTTGTTTTTCTTGTACTAACGTATCGCAACTTTTCCGCACTATTACGACACGAAATTTGGAACTTGAGTTTTTTCGCACCACCCTAATAGGTAATTCCGAACGTACCGATACCTAATACCATAAGCACTATATCTAAATTTTTGTGCTCCAAGTACAGTATGGTAATTAGAAGCTGAAAATGTTTGGCAAATTTTTCTAATGCTGTGTTAACTGGGGAGCAATTTACGTTTACACACTGTATTATTCGTATGCTTAATTAGAGTTTACGTACTCCGCATTAATCGGGAAGGTGGGCACTCAAATTTGATGCGCGCGTTTTTGTACATTTATTCATTCCTAACAGTTTCCTTCCATATTGCGCGCAAGGGAGTGTACCAGAAATTCTAAATGAGAACGTGGTGTATTTATTTTCAGGCTCAGTGAAGTGAGGGAGAAATTTAGTAGAAAAACTAAAGAAATGCACTAAAACAAGGTATGATTCTCAATTTACTTAATATTATTTATAAACCACCTACCATTTTAAATCTAGATTTCTAAAGGAAAGCAATGTGACATAGTAAAAATGTGGCTTTTATGGTACTTATATTCTTCAATATGCATCATTTATTAAAAGGAGTTCCATATCATCAATAGAGCAAACTTGAAGGCAAAAGACCGGTAGGAAGACTTAGAATGATGCACGTGAGTGCTGGGGCAATGAAGGACGTGAGAAAGATGGGAGCCCAGCTGGATATGGCAGGCGACCGGAGAACGTGGAGGCGCCTAGTTGGTGAGGCCAAAGACCTTCTAGGTTTCAAATGGTCACAGGAGTGAGTGAGTATGATTCGGTAATTCATAATTGATTCGATCTTAACCAAAAGCAGATTAAAGTCTCAGATTTTGATAAAAAAAATTTCCTCACCTCAAATCTTGAGACCATTTTGCGAAAATAAATTTGAGTTTTATTCACATAAAATCAATTTTTAAACATTTAATATGTTACGTTACGTTTTTTAAAACATGGAAAATAAATTTGTATTCTTAGTCGTAGTATCGCAAATCGCATGGATCATCTACGAATATTCTTAATAGATAACTAGCTAGAAATCACTAAGTTAGGCATAATAACCAGAAATTTTCCCTCTTTCCCCATCTTAATTATTCACCCAGGGAATAAGTTTAGTTATCTGGGAATAATACCGCTACTTTGTAGGAAAATATTGAATGTATGAGACAAGAGAGCGCTCAGAGAAACCAAAACAGCCTCCCCACGCGATGCTCGGTGAACGTTTGTGAGAACTAAAATGACTGCGCAAACAGGAGGAGCGTAATATCTCTTGCTTCTCCGTGGCACTCACCTTAATTCCTTGTCACCGTATCCGAGCAAACGTTGCCTCACTCCAGCGGGCCTAAACAAGCCGTGGATCGTCATGAGCGAGGCCTTCCTTACTCTCATCGAGGGATCTCGAACTCTGTCGCTGATGAGTCCATAACATCGCTGTCGTCTTGGATGAATTATAAGATACATCGATTGACCCAAAGTAAAGGATATCATAGCTGCTGAAGTTTTGTTAATATTATCCAAAGTTTGTGTTATTTAGGATGACTTGCATTTCGTCGTCTATTTTATAAAATGAGGGTTTTAGTAAGACTTTTCCAAAGGTAATGATATATATTCAATTATTAAGTCCTCAATTATTTATAGGATTAAGTACAGGATTTTTATGTGATAAGTGTCAAGAAAAATATACTGGTGTTCATCATTAACTTACCATATATTGAAAGCATCAGATGTAAGAATTAAATAACAGAAGTTTACTATATAAGTATAATCCGTTATATTAAAATTTATTAGGAGGAAAAATTTTCACTTGGCACTATTTAGCTCGGGCAATGCTCACATTACTAATTTTGAACCATTTATAATTCTTGAGTCCCCAATATTGTTCATTTCGTGCCAATCACTCCTCCATTGGTACACCACTTCCTTTGAAGCATCTATTTTAGAAAAATACAGATTATATTTTTATATTTGAATGTGTTCAAATATGAATTCACGGTGCTGGTTTTTGCTAAGCTTCTAATTACAGCGATTTCTCTGCCAGGTTTCTGATATGAGTTCTCTCATAATTTGGTTTATTTGCTGTTTTGTCCGCTTTGAAACGGTACGGAAACGCATCCGGCGTTTAAGAAAATATTAGATTTCATGTTATATGCAAGTTCCCATTTTGGTTGAGAGATCCCATTCAAGATGCAAGTGCTAGTGGTTCAGCCAATTAGGCATAACTTCCCATAAAAAAATTATCGGTATCACGAAAATTGATTTTTATGATAAAAACTGTTGCTAGCCTTGTAATATGCGCATTAATGATGCACAGCCAGTTGTATTTTTGCTTCCCGATTAATATAAATAAAATAGGAATAATTCTACAAATTTAAATTTTAAGGTCGTAGGATTTTTTTTAGAATTGAATTTACCATCTGACCGTATAGAAATATGAACTGTCCAAACAGAGTCAAAAAAGGGACTAGACTGCGTTTGCGTAGTTGACGATTTGGGAGACGCTTCTTCAAGAATGGTCCTCCTTAATAGCACGGCTATTTTGCGTTCATAATAAGTACGCACCTGTACGACCTATTTATTCATCCGTTGTCTTATAAAGTGAATCTTTTTGAAAGTGAGTCTCTTCTAAATTAGGTAGAATTAAAGGTGCCCAGAGCTAAGATATAATAAAAGAAAATCTTATTAATCCTTGGATTCCCGTTATGTCAACAAATTTCCCTCTCTTGATGAGGCTTCTCAAGACACTCGCTGAACGAGCGTTCATTTCCAACCGGATTTTTGTCCCCCTTCTTCTTCCCATGATTCGCTGTCCTTTTCAGGTCTTTTCCCTTCACGACGTCCCACAGCACCGCAAGCTAATCCTTTATTTTATGGCTTGAAATTTTTCCGTCATTCCATCCATTGTCTTCTCGGTGTGTGCAGTAAAGATCAAGGCGATTATGAGCATCCTTGCCTCTTCTCTTGCTTTCCTTTTCAAATTTCGTCCGACTTGAGTTCCCGCCTACTCCCTGTACAAAGTGCGACTTAATCATGCGATGCTGCCGCTCGGAATAATTCTTCAGAGACTCCCTATCTGTTGTTGAATGCATAGCAGCTCAGTAATTCAAACGAAATTTTCAAAAGATGTATTTTATTGTGTAAGTGGGTAGAGTGCTTGGCTGCTGATCGACGAGTCCCAGGTTCGACGCCCGCGGGAAGGCGTCGGGCTCCCAGAGTGCGAGGTGATCCAGATCCAGAAAAAGTATTTGGCCACCCAAACTAGAATTTTTGTGTAAACTTGTGGCTTAGTCAAAGGAAATGTCTCTAAATCACTTTAAAACGTTATCAATTACTTGTAGTTATAAAATCAAACTAAATTAACACTTATGGGAAAGTTGATCTCCCTTCTTAAGAAGTTTGTCGTCTTCTGCTAGTGACAGCTACCTTCAACTTTCTACTATTTCAACATTAGCCATGATTGATCTGTTGCTATGTAGAGTATAGGACGAAGCTTTGGTTAAATGCATTTGAATAGCTCGAAGCATTTGTACTCCAAATGACAGAATCGAAGTGTTTTAACTGTTCTCGGTTTTTTATATCATTTTATTTGACGCATATTTCATGGATTCTACGAAGTCAAGAACAAATCATCCTAAACGAACCTCTAAATAGAAATAAATTATCTTTCAAATCGTAAATAAGGAGGGAAGGAACCTTGTCGAATCGTAGAAATGCACGTAATATGGCTGCTGGGATTGATAAGAGGCTTTGTCTGCTTCATGACTCACTCTTTCTGTCCTTGAACGCGAAGATTGCTTTGGATGCATGCTTCACACTTAACAGCAGTCGTGAAAAATTTACATTTACAAGTTAGGATGGGCTGATCCTTTCCCTGGGCCTCCTCGCGTAGCAAGGATTTTTCTGGAGTCATTCAAAGGTTTCAACCGGAATATGATCCCGGAACCCTATTTCCAGTGACCAATCACTCTTCTCAATCGGCCACCACGCCCAACGTCATGGCAGTAGTACTGCAATTTTATTTGTTAGTCTCATATTTCATGTAGAGAGGTTTTTTATCTGATGCGTACTGACATAATTTATTGCTTTTCGATTAACTGCTCGAAACTTTACCTTAAATATTTGCAGATATTCGGAAACCTAGATTTCTCAAGTATTAGCTTTAAAACTCTTGAAATGCTGTGATGTCTTTGGTTTCGGCATGTTTTGCCTCAGGTAATTACGAAAGCCAAATCTGATGTCCCTTTAAAAATATTTGAAACGTGCAACCTCTCGAAGTAAATGAATCGTATATTAGCTCAGACAATATTTTGTTTTACAATATAAGATGCTATTCATATGAGTCATATCCATCGATTCCAGCAAAAAAGTAACTTCTTTCCTGTTTCTGCTGAAGAAATACGGCAACACTTCTTTATTGAGTCAAAGTAGCACTCTGGATTTCATTTAAACGATATTAAAGGCTTATTATTTAGCTTTTTATTTCCTCTTAAGCTTTGGAGTTTGCAAAGATTTCATGTCTGCAACGACTTGAAGGCATTTTTGAAAGGTGATGAGAGCAGATATGTCATAGCGGAAAAGAACGTCGAAGCATGGTAGATGTTATAAACGCTTTTTATATACTATGTCCGCTCTAGTGATCTAAAGTTAATACTGTAGCATCATTCATTTCCAGGGAAAGGAAACGAAAAGTGACTCCATTCAAACCATTCCACGCAGCTTGAATTGTCATGCCATTATTGGAACCCTACACAGAAAATTACTATTATATGGGAGCTTAGTCAACTTTTTAATCTCATTATAACAGTGAATTTCAAATGCAAACATTTTAATTAAAACGAACATTTTTTAACGTTTTTCCTGAAAAATTCGAACATAGAAACCGGATAGATTATCCAGTGACACAGGAACTCCATTGAAGAATGTCGTTATAGTTTGTTATGCAAAAACAGGAAAGTATTTTAATCTTTATTACATCGTTTGATGTCAAAATGATGAAAAAATCCGGTATTGTAAAACGCTAATACTCATATATGACTTGATTTAAGACGCTTTAGCTATTCTCAATGCTAGAGAAATTTACGGAAACTATTCTGGAAACTGGAAAAAAATATTACATGCCAACATTGATAAGAAAATATTTAATATGAATACTCAATGAGCCAAGTTTTAATCAGTGCGTTGTGGGAAATATTAAAAACGAAAATGCGATTTCTATATCTTTTACATATGTAGAATGAAGAGAAATGAAAATTAAAAATAACCTCAAATTTTAATTGTGACTGGAACGGAACAAATACTCATTGTAATTTTTCGATGATACTTGGTACTACTCTGTAATCTGCCCCGAGTTTTTTATGTAGGTGATATAATATTATGGTGGCATATTCAGTTGATATAATGAGGTTTTTATGCAAGATGGCAAATGTGAACTTTGCAAGGCATTCAGCTAAAACTGAAAACAGATTTACAAAAAAATACACGGATTAGGGTTGTAGCCTGGAGAAAATTTGTTTATTTTTTTACTTTAGGTGACTACTTTTTTATATTTTATGTCATTCATTAGTATAGTACTACTTTTAGCGGATTTATATAAAATAATTGTTGTTCTGTTCGAGTCAAATGATGTTTTACATTTTTTTAATGTTTTAAAACATTTATTGCTAAAAGGGAAATTATAATTGCTTATTGCCGTTGAATCTCTCTATAAGCTCCTCTGTCCCATCCAAAATCGGGGGTGTGACGGTCGTAGTATACGGATTAGAAATATTGGACTGGAAATAGTTCAATAATTTCCACAGTAGAGTCATCCGAGACGCTTGAAGCTCACAATGTGTAAGGCATGTGGAGGGAACGAAGCCATCTGTATTAAAACGGAGCCAAAGGCCGACATCGACCGCCCATCTGTATACATTTCCTCGAGTTCTCAGGGAATCCTTCCGTTGACGATGAGTGCTGGGGGATCTGCATTAAAGGGTGACGGAAAAGGTTTCGGATTACACTTTCATAGCGTTTTCCCTCGATTAGAAAGAGAGAAAGTTCCGGAAAGTCCCGAAACGAATGTAACTTTTCCACAGAGAACTTCGTAGGCGATTGTCAAAGGTGAGTGAGAGGGCGGAGCGGCTCTTCTCGCAGGAAATGGCAACTTAAATTCATGCTATGACTACGTAGGAGTACAAGGAAGAGGTATTCGTGGTTTAAACGCACTTAGGATTAGGCAGAAACATTTAAACTGGCAGCAACTGCAAAACATCATGCCAAAAAGGTAAAATTAGAGAAAATGAGCGAGAAAATGTAATGTAACTAAAGGGAATACAAAAATAAAGTTGTTATTTCTGTAAAACTTATCTTACGAATGCAGATATCATGTAAATACTTATTATGAAACACTTAATTGCCATATGAACGTTTAAATAGTTATGATGTGATTCATTATTACTCCATAGACCATCCGAATCTTACGACTAGGTTTTTGGAGCCGGAAAGTAATCATAATCATAATTCACGCGTTCCGTATGCAGTGGATTATGGACAACTTTTATGATTAGTCAATGGATATGATAAAAAAAAAATATTTTCTTCATTTATTCATGAAACAGGGTGTTTACTCTGGAACTTCCCTAGTACTTGACAACTGCAAAGTTAAGAGACATTACTGCTATGGGCAGGAAATAAACTTCCACCGGCCCAGCTATTCTATATTGGCGTTAGGTCCATCGAAAAATAAACGTAACGAGATAGCCAAGTAAGTTTTTAATCATCTCGGCTCCGATATAATCATAATACTAATATTACGATTAATAAGTCATATTTTTAAATACTATATAACAACTATGCTTCGCAAGAAGTTTACGAAAAATATCAGAGGTGTAAGGGTTTATTAGCTATGAACTAGTTTACACTTCTGCGTTTTAATTAATGACATGTAATCTATGCCTCCATATTAAATGATTTTTTTAATCCGAGACCGATTGACGCTAACACTGTTTTTAGAATCATAATGAAAATTGGTATAATAAAATATTTATCAAAGGGAAGGCTGGAAAGACAACTGAGCAGTCAGAAGATATACTGTAGTTGATTAGCACCGGTGAGTCAGTTTTAAGAGCATTAAGTCTTCAAATATAAGCTAGAGTAAAAAAGTGCGCAAGCAGGACAGCGTCACCTAGGATTTTTTTCATGCAATTTTATGGCAATATTAAACTGCGTGCTCAGTACAACAAGCCTCAATTAAAATCAACTCCAGCGTTGCCGTTTTGGTGAAGATTTAAGTACCAAGTTATCCACTGCGATCATCCTATCTTTCCTTTTATCCTCGTATCCTGTGCTTTCTTCTTCCACGGTTGCAAAGATGCGGTGGAAAGGGTTACGGAGAGCACAGGTTGGATGCATGGGAGCCATGAGGGGCGTTCATTTTTCTAGTCGATGTCATGCATTAGCCAACGATGCGTGTCAACCCTACGCCATGAACGCCTTCTGAAATCCTTAGATCGATCAACTGCCAAATTTATCAATTATCGTGACCATGACCGAGTTTTGATGATAAATATTACCATCGACCAACTGCCGAAGGTGACTGATAATATTTGGCATACCATCGGCAGTCGTAGGAATTTTTTAAATATCAAAAGCTTCAGCCAAGCATTGTAGTTGCGTTGCCAGGGAAAAATAGTTGTTTCAAAATCATAGTATTCCCGTGAGGAGCTTGCCCTTGACCACTAGCGTTGCATGCCTCATCAGCAGTCATGACCATGCCCCACCTAAAATATGTATCTGAATCCAGTTCATGAATGGGTTCCTCGGAAGAAAATATACAGTCGGAGTGATGTCAATTGTCCAGATTGATGTTGCCAAATGTCTAAATGGCCAATTGTTTTAATGGGTGTATTTGTTTACGGGAATAGGTAATTGATGACTGAAGAAGAAGAATGAAGACAGATGTTTAGAAAATGGGTGGAAAATCTTCAGGTACATATAAAGTCCATGATAACAAATGTATTAAATGAGAAACAACAAATGGTTGTAGGGAAACAATTTAAACTTTGTTTTAACGGATGAGTTTGAACTTTATATCTTTCGATTTTCCCTCCTCACTGGACCATTTATGTGGGATTACAGTTATGACGACATTGCAGCGGGTTCATTTTGGTTAATTAAGTCCACAGGATTGAGTGAACTGTCTCTTAATTATTTCTTCCAGCCTGTGCTTAGATATCTTTCCTCTTTCATTCTATTTTGCCACTGTTACCACGGGAGATGTGGGCCGTGGGAGAAGTTTTGGCACCTCGCCATTTGACCTAAAACCGATAACGATGTTCGTAAAAAAAATATTTTGAAACCTTATAAAATTAGCGTTTGGGCTGGTTTGGTGCTTCGAGTGTTGCCTACCAACCTCGTGGGCTCGGGTTCATACCCCGGAGATGGCCGAGTTTTTTCCAAGGTTGTCCGATTCCTTCTAGAGTGATTTGCGGAGGGCCCCCTGAGTTCAATAATCCGTCCGTCTTCGTAAGAGACGTTGGCATGAAGAGATTTAGTCTTTTTTTTAAGAGCAGGCTAATGGCAAACCTTCCTACTCTAATCTTTCCAATGGTGAAAATGGTATAAGTTGTCACTCACCTCCACCAAATATGTCCATGCTTACCAGCTGATTTTAGCGATTTGTTAGATCGAGTTTGACCTTAATCCGATTTTGCATGATTGTGATATTTCTTCAATGTTCACTGCCCTATTTATTAGTTTGTTTTTCTTTATTTCTCTGTTCATTTTGCATTGATTAGTAAGAAAACTACATCTTAAATTCTAAACTTCATTGTTATTACATACAAGGCTCTATACAAGAAGCGACGATGGTCAGCAAGCAAATGAGCTCAGTTTGAATGCAGTGCATGCGGCAGTTTCGTATTAGTTCTACCGAATGGGATGGGTGTTATCCAGTTTTCGTTTCTTAATTATTTAACCCAACGCTCTGAAACCGGCTTTTTCATCCTCCGATCTCTAGCAATAAACGCCATACAAGCGACAGGAGGGTAGCGTACGCAGTGAGATAGGTAATGCACTTCCTCCATGCCGCACGCGCCATTTTCAGCCATACATTGTGGGTCTGAATTGATATTCTCATAAACCTGAGAATCTCATGAGATTCTCCCGCCAAGTGCAATTTGCGGAGAGATAGCTACAAAACTTGCCGAATGGCTTCATCTTTGACACGCGTTGACATTCATGACGATTAATGAGAATTCTTTTAAACAAGACATTTGAATAAGATATGTTTTCAATATAGCTCGCACAAAATCAAGAAATAATTACAAAAATTATTGCAGAAAAAATAAACTAGCAAACCAAAAGAGTTCAGACAAACCTTCAACAACGTACCCTGCCGGCCTCGGCGGCGGCAGGGTAAAGTCCTCGCCTGCCAAACCCAAGGTCGCGGGTTCGAGTCCCGCCTGGGGAAGTTACCCTTATCCAGGGCGTGGATGTTTGTGATGTTAAATGTTATCAACCCCGATGTAAAGGCCGAACAGTGCTGTTTTCGGTGGTATGTGAAATAAATAAAAAAAAATAAAAAATGAATGACAATACCAAGGTTATGGCTAACATGTTTTGAGAGAAAAAATTAGTATCATTTCAGGATTTCATGTAGTCAGTGAGAGTGATCGATGCAGCTTTATAGTGCGAACCATTGGGACGATATCAAAGAGCCATTCAAAGCAAAATATTAGACATGCTAACTTCTGAAAATTTTCAAATCAATGACAACACCTTCTCCGTGATGGTGTAACTTCTTCTCTGTGAGGGTGCAACCCAACTGCTTGACAAATTCAAACGCGATGTTTTAGATCATCCGCGGCGCAATCCTGATATCACCGTGTGACTAGCATCTTTTCATTGTAATGAAGATGTGGCGTTATCGATCAGTGAATGAGATTCAAGATAACGGAAAAACTGACTTAAAAGTTATCGGTGGCAACTTTCAATTAAGAGTGTATTGTAGTATTGTTTGCCCACTAGTACGACCAAAGTTTCCATTATCGGGGTGATTATGTAGAAAAGGAACACAAGAGTGAGTCATTTTTTGCTAAGAAATGATTTTACATTATTCACTTTGCCTTCTATTTATGACCCAGTGGAGGTTGAAAAAACTACCTTCGTAATACAAAGTTGGAATTCCGCGGAGTTAGGAAGTTGGAATTGAAAAATTCTTCCTCTAGAAATACTGACAATTGTCCTGTGCTTTCTTGCATTAATCCTACCTTTTCCAAAATAGCTCGTTTGTTAATGTGTTTAGGTGTCTCTGATCCACGATTCAGGTGAACAACGCCAATCTGTCTCAAAATTGTTGCTCTGACCATTGTCTTGTAACCATAAGGCGGCTACCTTATTGGCTTGTCCACCTCTTCCTGTTACTTGATTATTCCCGATAAAGTCCCATTTCTCTAGGATTTGTACCAAAATATCGTCACTATTGGGCAGCGCCTTGAGCACGATGTCAGTTATATGGTGAATCGTGGATCGTGGATACAGTGTTGAATCTAATCTTTCTAAAAGTGTTCAACTTGATTTTTCGCTAATTTTTTAATGCAAAATGGCATTTCGTCTTCGTATTCATGCGCTATATTTTGTTCCTCCCCCCCCCCCCCCATCCTTATGCTGCCGTAGCCTTTTTCTCTGATTATCTGCTCTTTGGGGTTCTTGTAGTGCTTAGGGCGGTCAGAGTGATGGCCTTGGTTCATTTTCCGGCGGTGCCACTGATTTTTCAGAAAAAATTCATGCCCAACTTGAGAGTTTTATGGAGGGCGCTTCAAGTATAGCACTCCGTGCGATGAGTAGGACATTATGCTATGGTTCTCTTGGCGCTTTCAATTTGGATCAGGCGAATTCCGGCGCTAGTTTTCTCTACGCTCATACTTCTCATTCCTTCCTTCTCATTACTTTCCTTCAACCATTGCTATATTTGTGCATGTAGATTACGTCCCTTTCTTGTGTGAGTGTTTTTGCTCTGGGTTGGGGATATATGCCTCTAATCCTCACTTTTTTTGCGGTGGAAGTCTTTTTAGATTCAAGCTTTTGTTTTAATATTTTATTCAATTGTAAATTCGCACTTAGCTCCAAAAGTTTGTTTCATCTTTATGTTTCAGTGGCTGTTGTATTCTTAGCAATTGCTGCCTTTTTTAATTGTTGGGGCGTGGCAGCCTAGTGGATAGAGTGCTCGGCTGCTGGTCGAAGAGTTCGTGATACAAATACTGGTTGGAAGTCTTCGGACACATCGAGATTACATCCTAGTAGCTCAAGGTGGCCCAGACTAAGGAACTGGTCTCCCTCTCCTGAATAAGAGATGATCACTCACCTTTGGCTAATTGTGGGGTGAGCTCTATCCTTACCTGTCCAAAGCAACCTTCGGGTTTAATCAACGTGTGAGTGTGTGCGAATGAATGTTTATTTTTCACTAGAATGTGCTCATATAACCTTGAAGATTAACGATGAGTAAGGTGAAATTGTAAAGGGAGCGTGGTAGCCTAGCGGGTAGAGCCCTTGAATGCTGATCGAGTGGTCACTGGTTCAAATCCTGGGTGAAGCCTTCTGACACCGCTAAAAAAATCCTCGAAGTGCGTGGTGGTGCAGGGAAAGGAACTGGCTCCCTACCCCGAATGGGAGAAATTCTCACTCCAGGGGGTTTGATCGAGGTGAGCTCTACCCTCACCTATCCATACCAACCTTCGCGTTAAATCGGGAGAGCATAGAGTCAAAATCTTACCCGAATAAAGGGAGTATAATAATAGTATTATTTTTGTCTTGGCGCAAATGCCCTAAGCTATCGGCCGTCTATTCCAAATCCCCACCTCTCCTCTGCCTCTCTTACGCTATTCACTTTGCACCCTATGTTTCTCCTCCCTTCTTCCTTCTGCTCTCTCTTCTTCTCCTCTCCCTCCGCCTCCACGGAGGGTGAGGAGCCTCGCGGAAGGGTTGGGGGTGGGGACGGTGTTTTACGAGGGACGGTTTGAAAGCCGAAGCCAGTCGGAGTAAGTGCGTGGGGAAGTGGTATCGGGGGCTGGCTGACTCAAGTGGATGGGCCTCTCTCCCGGGCGGCTCCCTCTTCCTGCGCCTGCCTGCGCGTCCCATTTTCCGCGCGAGTCTTTCTCCATCGGAGAGGAAGGTGGTCGCGCGCACCGACGATTCCCATCCTAGTGTTTTGAATGTGCTCGCTCAAAGTTGTCCGGCTGGGAGATTGGAATCCGCTTCTCTGCTAACGGGAAGTATGACGAGGCTTGGTGAATCGCAAGAGTCTTCTTTCCTCTCACAATGACGGCTCTCATTACGATACTTCATCAATGTATTTCACATGATTAGGTCTGAGATATATAAATAAATAACATGCTTTGACCTATGATTGATATTCGGGTAATTGGCGAAATATTATCTTTCCCCTTACAATAACGGCTAAAATAATGATGATTCATAAATTATTTCACGTTATAAAGCTATATGATTTCTCAATCAATATTGACGTATTGCTTTGACGTACGATGAATGCTCGGTTAATCGCCAGAATCTCATATTTCCTCTCACAATAAGGACAAATATGAGTATGCTTCATCAAAGTATTTCACATGTAACACATTTCACATGTATACTTCAACAAAGTATTTCACATAGCTATGAACTTAATTATTCAAAATTGTGCTTTTCTTTTTTCACAGTGATGTAGTGCTAAGATTTGTATTCTGCAGCTATCTATATCACCGTTTGGCAAGGAGATTCCTTTAACTTCCGGACGTTCCTTATTTCTTGGTCTTCCTCGATGAGATTTTACTTCAATGCCCCATAAATTTTCGTTAATGATTGTTGATTGTGGTAGATTCTGATAAATTGAAAGACCACAATGTTTCCGTTTTTGGATCCGACGATTACTTTGGGAGCTCTTCGCTGTGACGCCTTCAACCATTTCGCAGTTACTTAAATGGCGTCGCGAACTCATTCCAAGCGTGTCACCATATCTCAGCTGTTCTTTGCTCTGATGTATGCTCTTCGTAAGGCTTTTCGTTCTTTACATTATTCGTTGCGATTTCTTCTCGTAATGAAAGGCTCCTCTTGATAGATTAAATGAAGAAAACCTATAATAACGTCAGCAATTCATGAAACGTTTAGATCCTCCAAGAATAATTTCATATTAATGGTGTACTAAAATGGCTACACATTCTCGGACTCAGTGTCATTATAGTTCTAATACCTTTTAGTTTGTTTGTGACCATGTTTTCCGAGGGGCTACGTTTTTTCACCATGGCTCGCGGGTTAATTCAGCAGTTTTCTTTCATTGTCTTTTGTAATAGAGTGAAAACAATCGAGATACCCATAGTTTTCGAAATTTCAATCTACCATCAACTTCTCAAGCTATTTGCGGAAAAACGTTGACAGCCTCAAACCTTAAAGTGGTAAGTGGATGACGTCATTGTCCCTCGGTGAACTGTTCTCCGCCTCTCACATACTATTCGATCACATGCATGGTCTTCATGTGGTTGGTCGTTGTTAACCCTCTTCCTTGTCATTCCTTCCCGGTATGAAAAGTTCCTCTTGATCGAGTCAATGGACAACTACTCTAATGATGAATCAAATCAACGGTTCTCGAGTTCAATTTGTGGAATAGTGACGTAAGCGATAAAAAATGAACGTTGTTTTACTATACACAGTATTCATTGAAAAAACTACCGGTTTCTACCTTTTCAGGTCATTGGTAACAGAACAATGGAGGGAGGCCTCTGTTACCTCTTGATAATGACCTGTAAAGGTCGAAACCGGTAGTTTTTTCAATAAATACTGAGTTAATCATAACAACATTTATTTTAGAATGTATCTAATGACGTCATCAATTCATGAAACATGGACGCCAACGAATTTTCTTTTCTTTTCAAACATTTTAGAGAATGAGTAAGTGATGAATATTATTTTTCGTTAACTTTTATTTTTCCCTTCCATCTAAATTACTATGTTAGTTTTGAGTGAATGACCCCACTTTTTAACATTAGTTTTACTTCTCATTTAGTTTGTTTTAATGTTATTATTTATTTTTTTTCAGAGACCTGGCCCACCCAACGGATCATTATTGAGCGTACGATGCTCTACTGTCTCGTTAGGGTCGGTTGTAGATATTTTTCTAGTGAGAACGAACAACATTCCGCCCCCCATGAAAAAATAACCTGAAAGGTAGATGGGATATTCTTTGGATACATTTGAAAATAAATTCAAATACTTTAGGAATAAGGGTCGACGCTTGAATTTAAAACATGGTTGATCTTATATATTAAATGTGATATTTTATATCTTGAAAATATATTATATTGATATTGGACTGAGGGCTGAGGCGCCACCTTTTGCTTTGCGCGTCCGCGTACTCTGCTAACCGCTCAAACGGGCCTTGTGTCCCATTCTCCTCCTGCCCTTCGGCTCAACTCTTCGTTTCTCTCCCCCTATCCGTCCCTTTGCTCTTCATCTTCCCTCTCCAGCACCTGGACCCGAAGGATTTAATTCATTTCGGTTCGGCGTTCTTAATGGCCTTTGTTTACTTGTCAATAATATGTAAAAAAAAGGAATATTGGCAACCTTGGTGGCTAAATTCTCACTCTAGGCTTGCTCACTCTCGCCATGAGAGAAGTGTTCTGTTTGAAATGCGTGTATACAATATTACTTAAATGATGAATTGCAAGCAAGAACAAGAGCAAAGATCCATTTCACCTCGAAAATGCCATGCTTGTGCAGTATCAGATACATAAATTTCATGTATAGTCCGGCTTTCCCAGTCATTATGGCTATGTGTAGTTTTTCGGATGATACACGGGTCAAATTGTATCAAACTTTTTGGCTCTTTTGTCAAGTGCCGTCTTCGTAGACTAAAGTTTATGTATTAGCTAGATGGTCAAAACTTCTTTTGTAATACGCTGTTTAGTGCGGTGTAGAAAATAAAATTGCCAGAGAGGGTATTCAAATTTTCCATTTGATAAATTACTGAAATTTCTTATCCGTAAATCCACCATTTCCCTTCCCACTATTTACTTCGGGGGCACTCATTATAGTTTCTATCTTAATTCCTCAATTACCTATTGCCTTAGAATGTTCATTATCTTCCGTTTCATACCACCAGGAATATAGGCTCAAACCTTTTTATTCCACCCGAATGGGTGACGCAGAAACATGACAGGGAAGATGATATAACAGTGACGTAGCGTTCCTGC
The DNA here is from genome assembly GCF_921293095.1 of Ischnura elegans. Taxonomy (NCBI): domain Eukaryota; kingdom Metazoa; phylum Arthropoda; class Insecta; order Odonata; family Coenagrionidae; genus Ischnura; species Ischnura elegans. Next base: position 88,816,012 of record NC_060259.1, read on the forward strand.
GATGTGGGAGGTGATTATTTGCTAGGTGTAGAGCAGTTGATAATCCCTCAGTGGATCACCTATTTCTATTCACAGTGAAATATTTATTGTTACGACGAATGTTTATCCTGAGAATATTATTCTTCTACTAAAAAACGAACAACAAATATTAATGCCCGGCTATTTTTATTCAGAGTAACAGAAGCCATTAATCGCCCTATCCCCAAGTAAAATATCAAAGAAATGACGTTGAAATGAGCACTAAACGGGTACTGAAGAAAGTTATTTTGTAAAGTTTACTAAGGGCACGCGTTACATTTTCCATGTCTGTTTCTCAATCATCAATGACCTTCGATTCCTATTAATCCTTCGTTTCTCGCCATCACTGGGCAACAATTCTCCCTCCATACTACTCCTATCTTTTGAATGTATCGTATCGTTCGTCCAATTGAGATATTACCCAGGCCCAGCTATCGCTTCCCCCCTCGCATCTTTTGGCCCCCTCTCCACTTTCCCTCCGTCACAACGAGGAGTGGGGAAGGGGAGGGGGACGAATGGGGGAGGGAGGGGGGACGAATGGGGAAGGAGTGTTTTCCTGCTCGCGAGAGACAGCCATTCCAGAGCATTCGAGGCTGGGCGCGAGTCACAGATGGTGACGGAGAAATTGATCTCGATTAAAATAGAAAATCTAGTTTTAAGTGCCCAAGTTCGAGGAAATCGAAATAGAGCCTTGATCTTCGAATCTTGAACTAATCTCGATTTTTTGACGTCGATGTCGAAGATTTCATTTTTGATCCCAGCGGTATCACTCACGGCGTTTGGTAACGCCATCCATCCCATTTAAGAAAGACTTAAAGGCCGGTAAAATCGGAAAGGCAATCCCTCGATCATCGAGAAAATATTTCAATCAGTAAGTCTTCCTTAAACATTTTAGGGCAGCGAAATGGTTCCAAGCGGTGATTCCAAAACTTAAATGTGCGTTCATTTGTAAATTTTTATTACTCATGCACGTATCATAAGTAGATTTTTGGGTATTTTTCTCGCACATCTCCATTTTGTATTTTGTTTGTTTTTTGAATGTATAATAAATATGTTTTTGCATAAAGTGTATTTTAAAGAGCCAATTTTTTTGATTAATCCATCTTTCACTTAGGATTTCGATTTTTGTTGAAAAGTCGAGTTTTCATTTCGATAAAAAATCTATCGCTTAAAAAATCGATCTAGACTAATATTTTTCCATCACTAGTGACGGATATTGCTCGTCGTAAGAGACATTGACTCATGTTCTCCTATATCCTAAGTTTTACATTGACTTTCATTGCTCGGAAAATCTAATGTTGGGGCCGCAGGAATACGCAGAGGAGACCCTAGTTCGTCCCGTTGGACAGTTTTCTGTTCACTTACCCATGATGCACGTCTCTGACTGAGGCCGATGGTTTGAGAAGTTTCGGAAAGATTTTGAACAATACTTCCTCGTAATCAGATTGCAGTTTCTTTAATCCAGCAAAGTTTGCAACTTAAGTAGATTATGCAGACATATCACAATATGATGGTGTGGGTTCACCGGATATTTGCTTGATCTGTGAAACTTTTATGGTGTTACGAGTGTTGATTCTAGGAGTTATAATGCAGTATACTGAATACTTAGGAGTATACTGAATCACATCGGCTAGCAAAAATTGCCGAAAAAATATTGAAAAGGTATCAGGTACATCAGACAGCGCTAACTCTAGAGGCATTAAGTGAGTGATTTGGAGAAAAAATTCTTTCAATTAGGATTTCTTTCTTAATAAGCTGCATAGGAATCCCTAACTAGGGATTAATCTTGTCTGCATCGCCACGCACACATTCTCCAAAATTTAGCGACTTATACCTCAGGTGCATAATTATTTCCTTTAAATCTTTATCTTGAGAAATATCTTCTTGAGTTCTTACCTACCAAGAAGAAAATTTTGAAGATTGATCTCAAAGCAGTGGCGAGTGTTTTTAATCTCTTCTGCGGATATTTGCTTGACCTGTGAAACTTTTATGTTGTTATAAGTGTTGATTCTAGGAGTTATAGTGCTCCTTTAAGTGTTCAGTAGATTTCTACGTGGAAAGTAATGAATCCCATTGGCTTGCAAGCAAAATTTGAAAAAAAGATGAAAAATGAAGCCCTCTGGTTAGATTTGGAGAACCGACGACTGGAAGTTCAGTGTACAGAGAATATTAATTCTATTTGTCGTAATGCATGTAAAAATGTACCCAAGTCCTGCGGAAGACCATGCAACGGAAATGGGTTGGCAGAATAAAATTAAGAAAATTGTTGAACATCGACCAAATTTATTTTAAAATTTGAATTTGTAATCAACTTTATTTAATTTTTAAATACTTGACTGATAACTTTTCTAAATTCAAGAACCTAAAGTGAGCCAGCACTTGTATTTTTATCTTTTTTATTAACGGATATATAGCCTTTAATGCACTAAGTCGGACGCCGCAACAGCGGGTGGGCAGTTGTTATGCCTTCACACAAAAATGTTTTTCTATCTCAAATGAAATATTACCAGTACCATTTTGTAACTTATAGAAGAGGATCGCATCTATAAATTTCTGATTTGAACTAAAAATGGAAATAGAGGGGGTATATGAATCTTCATAAATCGATTTGAAAATTTGAATTTGTTAAAAAAAATATAAAATTGTTTATATTACATGAAACTACGATAAATATTTAAATTTTAAACATTATAAATGAAACATGGAGAAAAAAGGAGGGGAAGACCATAGAGAAAATGGAGGGAGTGCGTCGAGAATGATTTGGGGGAGAAGGGTTTGCCCGAAAGGGGTCTAGAGACTCGAAGGCGACGAGTTAAGAATAATCTAACGGGAATTAAGATGCAGTGAAAGAAATAAGAAGATTTTCGGAGTTATAACGCCAAATGCGCAGAGGTTTTCGTCAATTTTCAGTCTTGCAACATTTCAGTATCTTCTAAACCGTTGCATTAATTACGGAAAGATTTGGGGTATCGTTTTGTTGTCAAGTAAAGACTATTTGCCAAAGTTTGTTGAGATTAGTGACCTAAGGGTCAAATTTAGGTGAAATGACCCATATAATAATTACAAGTGCGAGGAATGGCATCAAACAGTTCTGAATTTGATCGATTGCATCACCACGAATATATATTTTGGTTATCAAGACAACTGCTTATTCCCTCCATTAATTCGGATTTCTGTGATCTGCCCGTCACCGGCATATTTGGCGCCTGTAAACCCATTCAAATGCGTGGAGAGGGGCTTTTGAAAACTCCTCTCTATCGCAATATTCATGTCTTGGGCCACGAGTGTAAAGCTGAGCTTAAACGGAGAAGTTGACTGCTTTGACAATAGCTCACAAACCAATCTCTTTGATACAATGAACCAAGAAAAGTCCCAAAAGTGTACACTTAGATTGAGGAAAATTAAATAAACAAGAGAAATCCAGTGGTGAAGGAGGAATACTTTCTCGTCTTATCTTTGAGATAACATAATTAAATTTTATCTTATGATCGATCCCTCGATCGATCGCAAGAAATTGAAAAATAGCTAGCTGTGACAATATTATTTGTTGGCGTTGTTACATCAGCGTTTCGGTGGCGATTCATGCATAGTCATCGATTTTGTCAGCGTTCCAAGTTGCTTCAACTTCAATAAAACTAGGTTTACTTGCCAAAGTTGACCGCTATAGCTTGCGACTGTTAGGATCTACTTGTACGTGTGGACATCGACCACGAAGCACTGTGAAGGGAGCACGGATCGATCGAGGTCTCGATTCTATCTACTTGCGAATTTGAAGCAGTTAAAGTTAGAACTCAAAAGGAATCGATGGCTATATCGGAGGCGACAATTGCTAATTTGACTACAGAGGCAAAGAATATAAATAAAGATTGTGTCTGTATTTTCCTAGGGTTCTTGCCGAATCTCTTGGTTTTTGTTGACTGCAGTTTCACTGACACTGCAACCGAACCAGAATCCGAAGAAAATACAGAGATTATTTGACCAATACCACGAAAATCTTTTAACCCACATCATAATACGGTGGTTTCCTATCGTTTTTTTATTGCCTGAATCGAAAGATTATTACTCCTGGAGTACGCATTTCACGCTCTTAGATTTTCAAATGACGATATCTATTTTTCGCGATTAACCGAAAAGTCAAAAAAATTTCAAGCGCACGAAAACGCGACGGCTAAGTAGGAATGACGGGAAAAGTCCGTGTGACGTGTATCTGGTTCCCGCTGCCGCCCTGTGAGGTGACCTTGAGGCAAGGCTTGAGCGCTGATAGGATGCAGGCTGCTAGCAGGTAGTAGAGTACCCTATTAACAGGTAGCGGTTGGCTTAAATATGGATTATTACTACGTTAACAAACGAAGGAAACTTTCCGACCTTAGACAATTTTAATAAGTGATTATTAAGAGATCTTTTCCCGAGCTCTGTGACTCATGCATGCATTGGTAATCTCAGACGATGTAAAACTCCTATCCTCTCGTGTAGAAACTAGGTCCCTGTGACGTCACGTGGAGTGGAATCGCATGGGCGCAAAAAAGATGGCATTAGAAGCCTTGTCCCCAGGACGGGTGTATGGTCTTTCTTATTTCTTAGCAAATGAATAAGAGGAATGATAATTCAGTTCAATTCATAGCACTCAACACGGACCTTATGTTTTATGATAGACCTTAACTGCTATAAGGCTAATGTCTCAGCAAACCAACCCTCAAGCCTATGAGGTGATCCACAGGTTAATCCCATACAATGTGCATTCGCATCCGTTGCCCTTGCACTACCATTGTTTCTCCGTACAGGCGTGTCTGGAGGCGTCTGAAGGACGGGGTACCACTGGGTAGGGTGATAATTGGGAGTAAGAAATGCCACTCATGTCAAACGGAGGGTCCAGGATTTTGTGAAATATTGACATATTTAGCTGAAGTTTTGAAGGTATTTTAAACATAAAATATCCCTTAGAGATTGCATGTTTACATCCTTTTCTCCTGCGTAAAAACTAAAAGCTAATATTTGTACCGTAAATATCTTTGTATTCAAGTTTCTCATCACATTTTTCTTTATTAGGACATCTCTCACAATTTATTTCCATTTTGTGTTTTCATTATTTGAAGCAGAGCGTGGTCGTCTAGTGGCTAAAGGGCTTAGCTGCTGATAGAAGAATCTCGGGTTCACGTCCCGGCTGAAGCCTTTTGACACCCCCTAATGAAATCTTTAAAGTACGAGGCGACCAAGGGAAAGGAGGCGCCCCTAAATGAGTGACACTCACTTGCCTGTGACTTAGTCTGGGATGAGGTCAACCCTCACCTATCCAGAGCAACCTAAAGATTGAATCTATGGGGGAGTTGTAGCTCCTTTGGAATAGCATTTCTTTACGGATTTCGAATTTTTTAAAAACATTTTCCGCTGTTACCGTCGTAGCCATCTTCATTCAGACAAAACGTACGTATAGCATACGTATTTCTTCGCATTTTCCCATTTTTATTCCTTCAAACGGTAAATTTGACCCTTGTCTGTTTTTATTACTGAACATTTATCACTTGTAGGTTGCCTATCAATGTATTTATTCCAAACCTTTAAAAGTTCCACGGTAAAGTTAATTCTAGACTCTCAAAGCGCCCATTTTTGTAACGTGTTCATCGGAATACAAAGTAACTATTGTGCGCATACCAGTCACTTTGTTTTCCCTTATTATTTCCAACGGAAACAGATTTTACATTTAAGTTTTACCTTCTTCATCCCCTAGAGGTTCCATCTGAGTATCTAGTTTTAATAATACATCTAAATACCAGTTGGGAAGGTGGAAATGGCTGTACGCGGGATTTAGCTAAGCGTTTAAATCATGTCGATTGCTCTGTCACTGCTGTCAATTGTACTTTATGCAGAAATGTATTACTCTTATGCAAAAATTAGCTCTCATTGGCATCGAAAGAGTGTCAAAATGAGATATTTACCTTAAATTATGAAATTTCTAAGCACAAAAAACACGTAATCGAATGTTCTTTACCTGGATGGTGGAAAAAAGTGTGATACAAATATTATGAGTTAAATTGTATATAAATATTTATAACACTTTGTATTCCATCTGTAAGCTGTTTAATAGGTAGTAACTTCACGTTAAACATCATATTGCTATTTGTAATACCACAATAACACGAGTAAGTTTTCCACGGGGATTTCCTTCCTCCTGGCCATATAATTCCGTTGAGAAGAACACAAGTAAACCTTGTAATTAAAAATTAATTCTAATTTTTAGGTTTAGCATTAATATTTATTCATGGAAATGGCTGAATAGCCAAGTTATATGAAACATTAACTACAAAATCCCTCTGAAAAAAACGTTATACTTGACTGTAATTTCAATTAAGATATCTAATTTCCGGTATAGAGTGTTATGTTATGAAGTTGAAATTGGGAGTTCCCATTCAATTATTTTGATTTTGCAAACTTTATATCCTATTTCGTAAGCATAATGTGAATATATCATATGTTCCTAGGATTATTATTGTAGCTGATTGTGTTGCTTGTGATGAAAAAATTTATCTAAACATTTTGTTTTTTCACACGACCGGGGATTCATCGGGTTTTCATCATCCTCGGCATATCTTTCCGCCAGACCACATGGGATCTGGCCCTCGTGACTCAAATATTTTGAGAACCGTGGGTAAAAAAACAGTACAATTAAATCAATCACATCATAAGACACGATTGTTTAATTTGAATTATTGTTGCAGGAAAGGTGAAACGGAAGAATGGCAGATGTAGGTCACGGGTGTGATACTTAGGGCAGATGGTGAATCTAAAGTAAACGAATTACGTAGGTGCTTAAACTATTAGCCGATGGGAGAATTTAGTGGAGAGTTACGTCAATCGGTCTTAAAATTGATGGCTGTTGATGATGATGGCAAAAATATGACATAATGTTATTCTGCACTTGATACTCTTAACTTTCTAAAAGTGATCAACTATTTGGACACATGACCTGCCATCTACCGATTTGATCGATAGATTTTTCTTCCTCATAGGAAAATCTACTAAAATTGGTAGCATATTAATTGCGTAAGCTTGGTTTCGCTGATGGTAGGACCTGCCCGCCTTGTGACGGTGCAGGATTCCTCGTCCCCTCCCTTCCTTCCCCGTCCTTCCCCTGGAGGCGTCGTCGGGCTCTCATCGCGGCGGCGCCTCCTTTCCTTGTTCCTTCCCGTCCTTCCCCTTCTGGTGGCAGAGGAAAAAAGCTGATCGCTTATAGTCCCTGCCCCAGGAGTGTATCCCGCGAGCCCGTCCTAAGGGTTTCGTTCCCACATGACCTGCCACAACCCGCTATTTTAAAGGAGGTTTCAAATCAGAAGAGGTTTTGATAATGAGGAAGAGCTCTCAATTTGTAATCAAAGAGAATCATAACGAGTGTGGCTAACCACGGTTGGCCACTAATGAGATCTTAGCACGCAAAAATTATTTTCTGTGCCTAAATAGTGTGCTTCTACGCCAGGCTTTGTCACATAGCTAAAATGGGTTAAGTGAAGTTGATGTATTTCATTACAGTGTGATTGGGAACATCAAGCTCACCTAGCTGGTGGACAAGCACTTTCAAGAGTGTCCGCAAGGACATGGCGGTGATGAAGGCTGGATATGAAGGCCCTGCTGAGTGGGTGATTGAGCTTCCGGAGTGCCAAGGACTGAAGCGTGGGAGGACCTTCAATATTGGCGGGATGGCTTATCTCAGAATAGCCTCTTGTAGCTCATACACGTACGTATGACTTACAATTAGTCTTGAGCTTATGGTACACTGATATCGCTGCCAAACACAGGGGCAATCCCTCCACAGACGGAACTGGTCGTTTAAGACTTCCCCAGTAATGACCACGTGAGCCAATAATAGAGGTAATTTCTGCAGCGCAATGGTCAGGGTACTTTCAGTCCGAGGTAATCCTAGTTGAATTTTGAACATATGGGACCCAGTTGCTGAATACATCTATCTCGCATGAGGTGAGCTTTCATATGAGTTTGGTTTCTGAAATGTCATGAGCACATGTAGGTGTAAGTTATGGATTTTTTCAGATGGAGTATGACAGAGTCCACTTTCTTCTATCTAAATAAGTCAAGGCCCGTTAAAACGCTATATTTACGTGTTTCCACTACCTCCGATGTTTCGTAACCACCATAATATATTTTAGGTCGTCCAATATACTTTTTTAGATGATTTGAATTATTTTTCAGTTTAATGCTACCGATTTCCCTTAAAAAACTGTTCTCCAATAAATTTAGTGGATGTTAAGTACAAAAAGAAAACTCTGGATAAAGTGCTTGGAATCTATACACGCTCACTATTTTAATTAATCACTCGTTACCTGGTATGGGCACTGAACTTGGTCTAATCGACACTTAGTTAACGGAATTGATATAATTCGGGTGAAAAAAGGATTAGCGCAAAAATATTAGTGGGAGGTAACTAATTTAAAAAATCATTTTCCGTTGATTACTAAACGAAAAAAACTGCTTCTACAGAATGGAGAAGGTAGCATTTTTCCATATTCATACCTATTTGATGATCGATGATCATATCTAACATATGTCATTTTTTATTTCAATTGTTGTGGCGGTTGTGGCAGTATAAGCGATGGTAAGACATTCGGTAACTTTTGGTCATTATAAGGTGTTCTACATTTTCATACGTGATGGGTAAGAATATAACTGGAATATTCGACAAACTAACGTTTAAGCTAAACTTTCAGATTGGTTATTTCCATGGAAAATGAGAAAATATTTATCTTTTTACTAAATGATTCCGGTCATACTAATAGTCATACTAAGAGTAAATCAGAGTGAAAATAGGGTGATCATCACGGTTTTAATGTAATTTCTCTCCTGCTTGCGCCACAAGATGTTTTTAGGAAGCATTTTGGGATTCACAAAGTCAGGTGAATGATTCTGGTGAATAATTTGCTTCTTTACACAAGCGCCATTAATAAGCAATATTTGCATTGATAGGTAAGAAGCTTGCATTCATCCCTAACTTCACGAACCTAAATATATGAAACATGCAAAGCGATTTTGCCTTCCTGATGTTGGTTTGTGTAGTTTTTCCTGTTTTTGCGTCTATATAATTAGAATAATATTTCTTTTGTGTATTTCACTTAACAGTTGGACGAAAATAGTAATGAATTCGTGTTCTTTTTCAAAGAATCAAAGACTAATGATCCAGTACATTTTGATGCCCTTCCGCTGTTCTTCATGGTAATATTAAATAAATGGGACAATAGATTTCCTGGTTTGAGTGCTCTAGAATATTCAGTTTCAATTCTCCTCAATCGTCATTATCAATCCGATCGCGGACTTTTTTGTCCTGACATTTATTGATTTCCCATTGTAAAAGTTGTATGAGTATTTCACTATTGTATGAGCAATTAATACCATAAATTTTGGAAATCGTCTGAGAGTAAATAATGAAATTTATTGTTTAATTATGCATCTATTGAGAAAAATAAAAGGTCACACACACTGTTTGGTTCTGCATCTCGGAGGACTTATGTAATTGGGGTTTAAGAAAGAATGATATTTTCTTATTTATTGCCATTTAGGAAATTATGCGACAATTCAAGTGCTGTTTTAATTACCACCTTTGTCCTTGAAATATTTTGGAAGTCATCATGCGACTCACAGTACAAATGATCATTCACATCTTTTATTGAAAGCATGTATCTAAGAGTTCCGTCTCTTTTTACGATTACGATCAATTTTCACGATTTGGTGGCATTAACTTTAGAACATATGCTTTTTTAGTACCTGTCAGATTGAGATCAAATCCATAACCATCATTCTTGTCAAGTGAAAAGTAACGTGACATTAAAAGCATGCAATGTCTAGTTCTTCAGTTTCAATTGGCGCAGTTTCTCATATTATTATGATTGATATTTCATTCACCTGCAGCACTCAGATGTTGTTCCATTTTGTGTGAAATTCTATTGTCAAGCTTATTAATTGCAACATAACCAGATTAGTAATCTACAAGCGTATGCACTCAGCAGATAATGGCTCTTTCCTGTCGTTCACATGTACTCCATGTCTGCCTCCCCGATCATCGAATTTTTGCCGAGTTTCAAGATAATTCACTACCACTCTATGGTTTGATCTCAACATGCCAGACCCAATTACACTGCTGCTAACAACATTACTCTTTGGTGACATTGATCTATACTCTCTAAATATGTTGTCGCAATGCACTTACAATGGAATATTACCTCATATTTTGGCCAACTTGGTTTGAGCAAAAAATGTTTTCCTAGAATGTGAAGTGGATTGCACATAGCATATAAAATATAGCTGATTTTCTGGCTGTAAATATGAGTTCATTTTAGTGCATGGGTGAGATTATGCGGGAATTTAAAGTCAGGTAAATAAGTGGCCATTCTTGTATGATAAAAAACCAGTGAAAAATACATTCTTTATGCATCTCGATTGACAAATTTTATGTACCAGATTTAGAAGTAGAAGTATAATTTTTTGCTTTGGTACATGTTAAAGAGTCATTGAAGACACTTACATTTCCTCAAAATAACATCAATAATCAGCCTAGTAGGTTGTAATTAAGTTATAATGAAAATATATGAATTTATAAGTTGAATATTAATATTTCACAACTAGGAATGCTAATATCTATCTTTGACGCTGAAGGGAAATAGTTACCGTCTATTATGGAATCGCATGCGTAAAATCATGTTACGCTTGAAAAAGTATTAGAGTAGCCGTCTCTTTTACTTTTTCCTCCGAAAATCTTCCCGCTTCCTAAAATCTCACTACACGCTTGACGAATCTACTCCGCTATTCACGCACATGACAAAGAGTCGCACGTCACGTCAAGTCACGCACTTTAGATTTTAACCCGGAAGTACAACGAGCAGAGGCGAGTGATATATGAGATTGCCTCTGTGTTACACAAATTTTAATGGATATTTTCGTTGTGATAGCATATAGCATAATGTTTGAAACCCTCCGGAGGCTCAAAAACTCTATAAAAATGTTTTTGGGAGTGAGAGTATCAGTTGATATTTATTGACAATCGTCTCGTGGTTGGCCGCGCGTCTCTCAAACAGATGACCATCCACGAAAGTCTCTGTTGCACGAGTGGTAGAGAGGATGAGGATGACGTCAAATACAAGCAAGAGATGAAAAGAAATATCTGGGAGTCACTACAACTGCTAACCTAAGGAGGTGGGACAAGTAGAAGGCATATTTGCGGAAGAGCCCTAAAGGAGGTAAGATTCGTCAAGCGTGTTGTGGGAAGATTTTCGGAGGAATAAGTAAAAGTGAGGTGTTATTTTGCACTCGTGCGGCCACACCTTGAATATGTAGCTAGCACATGGAATATGGTGCAGAAAGTCTTTATCCGACCCGATTACACAGATGTTAAACGAATTATGCTGGTAGCTGCCAGCGACACGGAAGCTGCGCGCTAGGCTTAGATTGCTTGAGCAATTGAGAATAGATATTTCTAAGAGCGTCACGAAGAACATCATATATACCGATATATCTCCAGGTCCGACAGAAATGACAAATTAAGTGATATTTTGACGAACGGATAGATATGGGAATTCGTTTTTGAAAAATAAAGGACTTAAATTAATGACATTTTTTTATATATTTTTTTTCGAATTTCATTACAGCATTTTCTTTTTATTAATTAACGGTTGGTGTCCTAGCGCCTCCTGCCACACACCTCATGAAGTGGCTTGCTGGGTAGTATAAATAAGTAGATGGCATACATATCGTTTGAGTGATTCAGAGGGTATAAAAGCCCTCAATGAAAATATAACTTACAGTTGAACACCTCTTGCTCCGGTTTTGCTGGGTATCATCTTACCCTTTCCTCTCTATTACGTTTCTCACTTTCTTCTTAATGTTTTCCCACCACCTTACACTCCTCTCTCCCTTTACTTTCCCTCACTCCAGTTTAACCAATCCAATAAATTCAATGCACTAATCACTATTTGTACCTACAAGATGATGCAGTAATTATAATACTTGCAGCTAGGCCGTAATAAATAATATACTCGTGGAAAATTATAAGTATTTATTTAAAGTATATAAAAGTATGTTGTCGCTTAGAAGAGGAAAGGGGAAAGAGATAGCATCAGTATCGTAGCCGGGATTTTGAAATGCAGGGGGGTTCAGCGTAGATTTTGGGGCCCTTCCAAGGTATATGAAAAACACCTTACCACCACGAGGGAGTTTTCAGGGTTACAACCCCCCCTTGAGCCTTAATTTCTTTATTTTTTATGCATTATTTACGTTATTTTAATAAACACTCGTACAAAACTGGAAAACGTACCCAGGGAAAAGGGGTTCTGGAATATTTTTGGGATTTTTGATGCTGAAAAAAAAATTTTAATTACTCAAAAACAGCAGTTTTGTACGAGTGTTTATTAAAATAACGTAAATAATGCATAAAAAATAAAGAAATTAAGGCTCAAGGGGGGGTTGTAACCCTGAAAACTCCCTCGCGGCTACGCCGCGGATAGCATGAGCTACTCTCCTCCACTTCTTGCGACAGTTCATTGTTACGACTTCGCAACGAAAAGAAGTCGTAACAATGGCGGCGGTTGCGCCTCAGTCAAGGCGCTACCGCCGTAATACCGATTAAGTCCTTTCCCCGTGCACCAGCCGTGTCCCATCGGCTCGCCTCCAGTGCATGTCTTCTGAAGAGCTGTGCAGGCGCGAGTGAAAGTATTTGAAGTGCGGAGGTGACGGAATATTGGGCGAAGAGCGTATCAATCGATGAAGGACGGAGGCAGCTTGGCGCAGGATATCCTCACACTGATATGTGCCTAAATGAATTTAAAGTTCGCAAAATTTCCGCCAAGTTCTCCTGGCTGGGGATGAGGAAACATCGTCTTCCAACGGCTTCTCCTCGTGCCGCTCACCGCTTTGATGGTTTTACGTGTCAACGGCAGAAGGTGCTGAATGATGATGACCCAGCCATGTTGGATCAAAGGCGGACGGGTACTTGGAAATGAATTTTCGCCGACGTGTATTGATTTTTCGATCATTGAGCTGTAAAGTGTATCAAAGTCTTGGCTGATAACATGAGAAAATGGCTCATGATAGCTATTTCCTATGAAATATTTGTCAATTTCATCACGTTCCTACTTTTTTTGATCGTCCTACCCCTTATCTTGGAGGCAAATTTATCCTTGAACATATCATCCAGTGAGATTCTTAGGCAATATTTTGCTTGCGGGAGAATACAACTACAGTGGCAGGGTATTGAAATTTTGGCCAATGATCTGTAAAGTATATTTAAATATTGGATGATAATATGATTACATAACTAATGACAGACATTTCTTTATTTATGTCGCGATCCTAAATTTTTCAATCCACTTATTTTTCGTCATTGAAGATATTAGCAAGTGTTAGTCTTGAACATACCATCAAGTCTTTCCCTAATCTAAGGGGATTTCAGTGGTTATTCTACTCTGTCCGACCCATATTTCTGATTAAGGTAGGTCCAATTCAATTTCTATCACTAAACTGATACAGTAATTACCCTTTAAACAGTCCGCTTTAGCAGCGATTCTTGCCTGATTTTTAAATCACATCTATTTATTTCCCCTTGCCGAGTCACGTTCTCTGGGACTTTAATGGAACTTTCCGTTCAAGAGACTTTCCTCACGGCACTCTAATACCTCGTTAAGTCGCATGTAAGCGCACGAGGGCAGTTGAGCGTTTGTGTTCGCTCATTTGGGAGTGCACTCACAGTCTGACTGCCAAGCTTCCAAAGCGCTTTGATGCAACGCGATACGTGGAACTAAGATTAAAATGTTATTCTACCCTGCTCTGCCGAAGGGAATAACTTCATGGGAAATATAATGGAGGGAAAAACTGACGGAGAGTTTCTCCGAAGACAACCGAGAGAGAGAGAGAGAGTAGTTACTTTGGGTAAGCAAAGGACTCAAGGGTGAAGAAAAACAGGGAAGAAAGGAAACTGGCTGGGGAAAGGAATATATGTGGAGCTATTGAATACCAGTTATAGTTATACAATAGTGTAAACTGGGTATTTGTATCTAGTTAATTATAAGAATATTCAGATGGTATAATCACAATCATTTCTGCGGTGAGTTGTGTTAAGATGACTACAGTGTCTCTACCTTTGCAACCGGCGCTTCATAACAAAATGATGGATTTCCGAGACAACGTATCCTAAATACTTTGGACATAGCAAAAGTCATCATATTCACTACTTATTCTAAAATATTGCGACTTTTCTTCATCACAAATGGATTACCAAATACTTTTTCTCAACATAGAAATCCGATTCGGATACCCAACAGAAGGAATTTGAGGTCGGTTTTTGTGGGTTCGCCGTTGAGACATGGATTGGTTGGGCATTTTTGAACCATGCCGGCCTCGGTGGCTGCGGGGTAAAGTCCTCACTATTCTAACAAAGGGTCGTGGGTTCCAGCCCCGCCTGGGTATATTGCCCCTACCAGGGGAATGGTTGTTCATGCACGTGTAAATGTTATCTTGTGTAAAACTCCGGTGTAAAAGACCGATGTGAGCTGATTTCGGTGTCATGGGAATAAATAAATTGAGATGATGGTAATTTTTAACTGTCGTCTATGTATTACAACTTCACCTCGGAGAGCTTTGCCTTATGACAATCTCTTGGGCGAAAGCAGGTGACTTGGATTGTGTTTTCATGAGGGAATTTCTTGGCATTGAAGGAAGGAAGACGGGAAGATGACTCCTAAGCCTGCGCGTGGGTTGGCGAGCGTGGGCTGGCTGGTCGAGTAAGGGTCCGAAAATGGATCCATCGCCAGTCAATTCACAACAGCAATGTGAATTTTGGCGTACTGATGTGAGATATCGGATTCGCCTCACAATGAGGAAGCTTTTCTCCTGGCAGTTTCAGGAATGATTTTTGAATGAGAACTGAATTGGCTCTACCAGGGAGCATGCGGGCATGCTTACTTTATTATGTATTCCTATTGACCTTTGGCCAGGCTACCCGTGTTCTTTGATATTTTCAGCCAGAAAATCTATCACCTAGGCACTAGGGGCGCGTTAACCTGATTATTTCCTTACCTGAACATTATGCATTCGGAGATGGGAATGCTTTCCCACGTAATCTTCGCGCTTGCTCCTTGCCTCGCTAACACTTTTTGTGGCGCTCCTAGGATTTCGCGCTATTTTTAGACTATATATGCAAGCCAAATACAATTGCGGTGCCGTATAAAAGGAGTTAGTAATATCATTATGAGGCTTGAAAGGATAATTTGTAATTTATAGAGTTTCTGGTAAATATGCGTCATCTTTAGATTTTCTCTCATCGCCGAAGATAATGGACACTTTTCATGTGAGCATTCTAACGCTAATTTTGGATCTTGGACCTGTCTCCATACTTAAGGGTATTTGAAGTAACATTTCAACGAGAGCGTTTTATTTGGCGGCTATAGCGAGCAAGTTTTTCTGTCATTTCAGCAAATTTTTCGTACAGACCGCTGGTGTTTTGATTTTGGTTCGCAGAGCAAGGAAATTTTTCTTCATCCCTTTTCCTTAGCTTCATATTTCTATTTGGTTTCGTGAAGTTTAGTTTTAACCAAAAACATATTTTTAAGTTTTGTCGCCATTATTATGGTAAATTTTCTTAGATAACAATATAATCTCAGAGTAAAGATTGATTAAGTATATTGCTTAGCAACATAATGAGTAAAAACAGTTTAACTCTAAGGATGCAAAATCCAAATGACTAAGGTTCGAATTCAAACAGTTGCCGAGTTTTTTCTAGGCTATCCCGGCCTGTTCTTTAAGAGCATGTGGAGAGAGCTTCGCCTGTGGAAATACGCTCTAATTCGAAGGCTCTTGTCGCTAAAAGCACGCTAATGCCAACGTAAGAGTTCTTCTCATCTTTCTTTCCCCTCTTGTACTTCGTTAATGATCTTAACTGCCGATCGTCTCCTGTGAACGCCATCGTCAGCGTGGTGTCTAACCGGCAATGTTAAACTATAAACGAGTACTTTTTGGAAATGTCCAAGTAATTTTCTGTAATACGAGGCTTAACTCAGGTACTGGTCTGGAGTTTCAGCCTGGCTTACAATCAGGATTCAGAGAAATTCAATTATATACTTATTGGTCCAGAGGAAAAACCAATGGTATCATTAAAAATAATGGTCTATGAAATTGGAGGAAAGTAATGTAGAGATTCAGGAAATCAATCAGGTGGAGACACGGGAGACGGGGACACACATACTCATTATATATGGTGAATGTACCGTGGGAAACTCGTAGTAGTGGGTGAAAGGGTAAGTTATCTGGCGGTTTGAGAAAGGTTAATCATGTGAGGTTAAAGGTATTAGGTTAGGTATAATGAATACTTAGCTTAGTTAGGGATTTGATGACGATGAGTGGATAGAAGCAAGGTGGGAAGTAGTACTTGGAAATTTGGATGTTTTCGCATGTAGCTAACTCAGATTGTAGGGCAATTAGTGGAGTTTTTCTGAAATCAAATATTCAATTCGAAATCTTCCTGCTCATTAGCAGATCAATAATCTCTGCAATAATTTTCACCATTTACTTGACTAAAAAGTCGCATTATTTTCAACCTTGGCCAGTGAATGAAAATTATTGTGAATAATAATTACCTATGGAATTCTTGTACATAGACGATAATACATAAGCTCCCTAAATATTCTGGTATCAGTATTTTTTGTAAGTCTACTCATTACCAATTAAGATTAGAGCAAATTTTTTATGTGTTTGTTTGAGCTTGTTTTGCCATTTTGACGTTTAACATCTTCCGCTTGCCTTTTTCCGCCTCCTTAGTGTTATGACTTAAGTCATGTTTGAATAAATAATTGTAAATTCGTGCCTTCGATCGTCTTTTGTCTCATATATACAAAAATTAAAATAAAAACTTTAGGAGGCATTTTAAAATATGTAATATACATGGACATATTAGGAGATATAACTGGACGTATTGGAGGATTCCTCACATTTTGCAAGATGACGAGCAAAGGTTTCTCAACGCCAGGCGTTTCCCAGGACGCAGTCGGGCGCCCGATGAAAATCACTGCCCCGAAGCGGATAATTTACTGCGATGTAATCCTGCTTCGGCGAGACGACGGTTACACGTGTACAGCGATAGGGTGGGTGGCGTAGTTACAGGCGGTGCGTGTGAAGGTCAGAGGCACGGCGAAGGCCAGGGCCAGCGCTGAATTTCCGGGAATCCAGGGAGAAAGAGGGTGGAATGGCCGGAAAGGATAGAAGAGAGGAGGCTTTTATATCATTTTTCTCTCCGCCCCGTGGGCTTAGTGAAGATGAGGGAGACGGGTGCCTTGCGGGAATTTGATGGAGCCTGTCAAGGTAAGTGGTGAAGTCACGGGGTGGCCCGGCCACCAGGCGAGTGGGGGTATCGGAAGGGATCCCCTTTCAGGGTTTGCCAGGGGTGAGGGCGGACAGGGTTATGGGGGATGAGGAAAGGGACGCGGAGATGCGCGGGGAGAAAAGGAAGGTGAGGAGGCGCTCTCCAAAAGTTAAATATTTAGAAAAGGAGGGACGGTTAGCGGGGACTCCTTTGGGGACGGACGGCGGTGGATCCATTTGCTCCCGTCCCGGCTTTAAGATCTCATTTTCGTTTCGGGTGACCGAGGGAGGCTGTGACTGATGAAACCTTTCAAATGGCTCGGGATTGAGCGACGCCGCCCCATGGAGATTGCTGGGACGCTGTGCCGCCGCAATCAGCCGCGTGGTGAGAAATTGTTCTTTAGGGAGTGAGCCGGGAGGGGTTGTGTTTGGGTAATTGCGGGCTAAAAAAAGAGAAAATCTTTGAGAACCTAAACTCGATCAGGGAGAGTTAAAACTCAGTCCAACTGGACTGAAACTTGATCTAATACTTCAAGTATACTGGGACTGGCCACAGTGATAACTTTACGGAGTCACCCGCAAAATTCCACTGAGGATAATGACACCTCGGTAGTTGAACTGGCTAAAGCACTCGACCAGCAATCGGGAGATCCAGTTTCGAATCCCGGTCAAGGCGAATGACTTTTTCTCGGTGAATTTTTCACACAATTTGATCTAATCTTAAAAACTATCTCTTTCAGTTCATCTAGTAGGCCCTAAACTACCTTTATCATCCGAAGATTAGATATTCAGGTAGTTATGATGGCTTCTATGTTTGCCTCCCACCCCGTGGGCTCGGGTTCAAATCCCGGCGGTGGGAGAGAATTTTCAGTGTGTTACCCGATCCACGTTAGAATGTTGTGCGGAGGATATTTCAATCGTAACAATCCGTCCATCCCGTCCATCCCGTCCATACCCGTCCATCGGATACAACGTTAAGCCGTGGTCACCTTGGCGCCTTTCGTCTAGAGCCGGCAAATGCCGACGCCGGGTTTTTCTCCACCCTTCCCTCCATACCCTTTCTTCGTGGTGTATATAACCTCAGCTGTCGGTCGCCTTCTACATACGTCATGCCGAAGGTTGGTAGAGACAGGTGAGGATAAAGGTCATCCTAAAAGAAGCCACAGGCGTGTGAGTTTCGCACGTTTATGATAGGGGGGCCAATTCGTTTCCCCGGGACACACTTTATCGACCTTCTTATAGAGGGTTTATGATTTGGGGTGTCCAAAGGCTTCACCAGAATTTGAACGCCAGATTCCTCAATCATCAGCCAGGTACTATACCCTCTGGGCTCCCACGCCCCCCTAAAACTATTTTAGGGGGCCTAGCTTCGGCGTTCGATATATTTCATTGTTTCAAGTAACCCTGTTGAGACCTTGTGGTACTAATTCACTCGCTAGGTATGTTCCCGAGCGGTGCATACGAGATCCCTTCACGGCATATATGACGTGAAAATTCGTGTTCGAGTGCAGAAGGTTATCAAGAAAATGAGGACTCCCGCTCCGAACCAGTGAGAGCATTTGTTTGTTGCATCACACCGGCAAAGCATTGTTTTGCAATAAATTAATTTTTAATCGTATTCATTTAATTTTATCTAGTGTCAAGTGTTATATAAAAGTTAGTGTGGGAGGACAAATGTTAAATTGTGCATCGGCATAGAACACGTTTTAATTTTCGACGTAAACGTTCTGCAATGCGATTCTTTCAGTTGAACCCTTATTTCCATTTTTAGGCACAGCTCATTGTTTCATAATCTACTTCTTTGGGTATTTTATCCGTGAATCTGTCTACCGATTGCCTCAGTTTCATTTCCTATGGATCTCCGTTAAGGAAGGTATGCAGATACAAATGGTGTGCATATTCCTTGAATTAAAGGATACAAATAATTAGGATAACATGAATGATGCCGTTTAAAATTACCACTCTGGTGCTTTTAGATATATCAGCAATTATTTCGTAACTCTTGCAGCCGATAATAAAACTTTTGGCCTGTGATCGGAGGACACAATTTCATTAAAATTCACGAAATATCAGCAATTTCAGTATCGTCAATGAAGGGGAGACCATTTAAAATATAAAAAAAAACAGTCAATGTGACCACTCCGGCGCTTTTAGTGCAAAATAGTGATATCAGATCAGTCATCGATCATTTTTAAACCATAGTAATAAAAGTAAAATTTATTCTTCTTCTGGAGAATAAAGGCCGTATTCTGAAGTTCCCGCGGAATTTAGGAGATGATGAAAAATATACTCACAAGACTCATTTCAGTCTACGGGAACGCATCTACAAGGTTACTACTCTCGGCTAGTTACTATTACTGTAAAAAAAATGCTTACATATCCTTTGGGCATGGCTCCCCTCGCGGGAATTGGGCATAGGACTCGTAAAACATGCATTTGAGACATGGTATATAATAATATACCATGATATACATAATACTCCTATAACTTCACAATAGATAAAATTTCGGAAATTGCCCCTTTTTTTGCCGAAAGATCAGGGGTAGTTCAGTTTCAATTTTTTATTCATCTAGTTTAGTTTATGCACCAACACAAACTACTGGCTAAACTTTCAAGATCGGTTTTAAGTATAGACGAATTCCAGCAGTTCCAGTGTTAAAATATAGTTCTCCTTTTTGAAAGCAATATTTCACTGACTTTTTTGCAGGGGATATTTATTTTAATTTTTAGGGAGGGAATATATTCACACTGGTGACAATAAAAAAATCCGAAAAAACCTTATGACCATGCAGTACTTGATAGTCACTGAGTTTGAGTCACTAAAACTATGTTGGAGTTATTTTTCAGACATAATAATATGAATTTTATTTTTCAACGCAAATTTGTTCCATAATTATGAAAATAAGAGAAATTATTTCATTAGTAAACTATGGCTTTAAACACCTATTCCCAGAACTGACTTAAAACTTCAAATTATCATTTGTACTTGATTTTGTGACAAATACTTCGTTAATAATTTGGTAAAATAAAAAGTAAAAGGAATAAAGTTCCATTTGAACTCTTAATATCATGATAATCATCTATGGTTTCCCGCATCTGAAATTTTATCTACCCTTTAATTTTTGATATCGGTTTTAGAATTATTGTTTAGACAAAAAAATTTAAGTTACCAAAGCATTTATATTATCAAGCCTGGAGTGAGCTGTGGTGCATAATACCAACGCATCGCAATATTTGATGGTGATGGTAAAGTTACTAATGTGATAATTGTATCATTTTCCAATTTAATTAACGGATTGATGGTATCGCTTTATTAACTAGTCAGTACTTCGTGATGATGCTTGGTGTGATTTGAAATGTTTTCACAAATGCAATTTACAATAGGACTCATTTTAGCTGATTTTTTTATATTAAGATATGATCAGCTTGTATACGAAATTTCATATTCATCTTTATATTTATTTATATTATGATAATGTTAATCTTAATTGTTGGGTTCAGGTATGTATTTCAAGGTTTAGCTTATTCCCCTCTGTGGTTACCAAGCAATTTTTCAGAATGTTTAAATGATAATAAATTGAACATAACAAGCTCAACTAGACAGATATATGGTAGGATGTCCATCACGTAGGCACATCGAGAGGCTCAGATATCTGTGGCCCTCGACGGTAATTTTTGGGATCCTAAATGGGGTTTCGGATTTACGTAATGCAAGCAATTATTCTATTTTATCGAATATGATACTTAAAAAATTATTTAAATCCAGATTTTTCCGCAAATCGTTCCGTCGCCTAGTTACCGAGTTCTTCGAGATGGATAAGTTTACAGCTTTAATATCTGTCTTTTCTATTAATATTTTAAAGCTTCTCTTCTTCATAATTATATATAAAATATATCTCTTCTTTTTGTGGTTTGAAAAGACAAATATCGGGTACATATTAGTTGCTGAATGTAAATAGTAAACCTTCAACCATGACCTTCCAAATTCAATCTTATATCCGATAATAAGCTACAGAATGCATCATTTAATTGCCAAGCCTAAATGTCGATCGATAGATTTCTTTAGAATTTCCCCATAATTTCGGTAAGAGTTTTTTTCATTTCTGTTAATGTAAAGGTCTTAAATTTTACGAATGATTTTATATATAGCCAAATCAATAAAAAGGTACTGAAGAATAAAAGATTGATGAGGAAGTAAATGTTGACGCCTACGTTATAATGGACTGACCCCTCGACACATATTTTGAACTATCTTGGTGGTTAAAATTTAAGCCTTTTCATGATTCTCGAGTCAGTGGAACACTAATTTTATGAGTTTGCCAAGGTAAAATGTAGATAGGATATCTTCCTTTCCATTTGTATAACCATTCCTAAAAATGTTTATTTCTATGCAACTGCTGCATTATACTTTCTTTACCTCTATGTACAGGCATTGATAGTTAATTTCCCAAAATAAAATGCAGGCAGTATGGTGAGTATTACATCTGTGCTTGAACTTACTTTAGGATCTCCTCGTTTAACTTCTGCCTCGTCCTATTTCTTCCTCAAGGGTACGCCACATGTTAGAATAGCTCATCAGTTCCAAATTCGGTGTAGTGATTAGCATTTCACTTCCCTAAAGGTACTACATTAACATTCTATCCCGGAAGCAGTCTCCATAAGCGTGTGGCGGGGACCTTATTGAGAGGGACCGTTGGGACACTAGCCAGTATGAACGTGTAAGGCAATCACGCGAGGATTGTTTTGGAAATTTTAAGGAGCTAGCTGTGGTTCAACTTCATTTGTGAGGGAGCATGTACTGCTTGTGGGAGCACGCTGAACAATTGGCTACGGATCGAAGCGTTCCAGGATCTCATCCAGGGTGAAACCTTTTGACACTCTCAAATCAAAATGTACTACATGGTGGCCAAAGAAATGGAACGCGATCCTTAAAAAATGAATTTCATTCACTTATTTCTTAGACCCGTTGAGTTATACGCTCACCTATCCGAACTAATCTTCAGGTTGAAGCAATGAATCAATAGATCCAAACATGAACACTTCCAAATTACTGTCAACAATGTCAAATTATATAATAATAATAATAATAATAATAAATTACTGTCAACAATGTTCCGGAATTAATGCAAGGCCTGATTTTTTAATATTTTTTTGCATTTTATCCATCCATGCAGATAATAATCACTGGTTATTTTATCAATTCACCCACGTTTAACGGCAGAAGGATTGAGAGGGATTTATTCAGCGTATTTGTAATATTGAAGAGGGCTTCATGAGTACTTGAAACACGAGGATCTATTTTCAGAAGAATTTTACCATATTCAATGAATCAAAATTCAAAATATTCAATGCGTAAAACTTTAATGCCTTCCTAATAACATCCCATCCAAAGCACTCCACTGATTTCAATATGCCTGTGTCAGTCAAGTATCAGGGAGCTCTCAGTTTTGGATCTGTACACTCCACTTCTTCATTTAAGGGGAACAAAGGGATACATCACTAATCCGATAGCAACTACGCTGAATTATTTTATCATTTATTAGTTATTATTTTTGCGCAATAATGGGAAAAATAGGTCATCATTACTTACATCACTCATATTTATTTCTATTTTGAGTAACATGTCACTTGAATGGGCTCGTTCACCAATAATGTATTATTTTTATTGTTTTGATTGTGATACGTTTTTGAAAATAGAGATCACCCTATTTTTTCGTTTTCCGATCCGTAGCCAACTTTTCGAGCTATTGCTGGCGAAATATTTACGGCCTTAACCATACTGCAGATAAGTTGATGACATCACAGACTTATTCCCAGCGGTTTCGGTAGTTTCAGCTTATCCTCCGCCTTGCGTGGATTGCTGTTGTTAACGCTCTAGTGAGCGTGTCCTTCCTGGCCTTAATATACGATTCCCTGTGACCGAGCTAAATACCCACTGACGTCACCAACTAAAAATTGAGGATTTTTTTATTGTAAACTTGCGAAAGAATGGCCGAATAGGGAAATTTATTTCTTATTATAACTTATCATTCCCTCCCATCTAACCAGCACTACTATTCACAATTTTTTCTGGGAGAACGTATTTCCTCTAAAATGAACGTAATATGAATTCAAGAATATGAAGAAATTTTTTGCAGTGGTGGTATTTGGTGAGAAATTTGTGGCTGGGTGCCGTACAAATTTTCGTTTATATTTCAATGATAGGTCTTGGATGGATGGATAGGAATGTCATTCAAGCATGCATTAATCATGTGAGAGATAGTTCAAAATGTTCTGATAAATCCAGTGGTTACATAGCCTTAATACGCCCATTTACTACAGATTTTTAATAATAAAGTAGGAGATATTTTAGGTACAATATATGATCAATTCAATTTTGATAGCCAAATAATGTCCACATTTATCTTTTTAGGCAAAAATGTAGCTAAATCGTCCTGGTTATAAATATTTTTATGAAGCTACTACTCTTAGATTTTATTCCAAATTATGAGGTATTCTTCCTAATGCATATTGAAAAATCTATTGGAATCATTACTAACTTACATGAATGATCATTCCTGTTATGATTAGGTGACTACTCCTCCTTCCATCAGTAAGGCATGTAATAGACATAAGGGGCCGACTGTAAGAATAAGGTATACACGGGAAGAAATATTTAATCAGAAATCAATAGCCATAGATTAGCCTTTTCTCAGATTCAGATTGTAAGAATTAGTATAAGAAATATGCTTTGATTATACGAAGCAACCTTGGATACACTTGACTCAATGAACTCCAAACAGTTTTGGCTTTCAGGGCGAGGTACAGATTTCGTTCCTCAATGTAATTAATAGTAAATAATAGTATATTTTATGTTCCTCGGAGTGAGTAATGGCAAAGAAGAATTTATTGCTCTTAGAATATTGCTACCACTAGATGTGAAGTATTGCTTCCGGTATTTTATGAGACAGATTCAAACTCAGACTGAGCAATTGGCTAAAAATCAGGGATGGCGATAGAAAATAAACGAAAATCAAAACCTTTAATGTTTCAATTGTTTCGTTCCCAGGAGCGAAATGTAGAAGCGGAACTCAATGGATTTAAACCTGGGGAGCTAAACTCAGGGTCTAAACGAAATCGGACTCAAATCTATTTCGGGTCGAAACCAAAGTAAAACTCTGGGACGAAACAAAGCGCAGATTATGTTTCGCACCGGAGAGACCAACTAGTTCATACTCTTACCTGGTAATAAATATTTTTATGAAGCTACTTCTCTTAGATTTAATTCCAAATTATGAGGTATTAAGATGATGTTTCGCGCCGGAGGGACCAAGTGCTTCACCTCCGAACGGTTTAGCTTCGACCCACACACCGAGTACGAAGTATTGTTGAATGAGGTTCGACCTACCGCCATTAGATGCATGGGAAACTCGTATTTTTACCAATAACAGGAGAACGGTGAAAGCAAACTAGCCATATCATTTTTAAGCTCAATATTTTAACCTCTCTACACGAATGTCAAACGTAATAGGTCGAAACATTTCCCTCCTTTCCCCTTCCACTCAACTTATGGGATCGAAACTGAACTATTAGTAGCTGGATTTCGATTAATTAAGTATCGTTCCCAGGAGTAATGTTTCGTTTCGGGTCGATACTAAACTCCTTAATGATTTTAATTTCGTGCGGGAACGAAACTGAACTTAGGCCTCGTACTTTTGCATCCCTCCGGGTCGAAGCGAAACATTTTCGTTTCGTTTCACTTGCCATTCCTGCTAAAAAATCTTTGCATGTTATCCCTGGATTTATGCCTCATTCCAAATCAGATTTCGTTAGGCTAGTTAATCTCCCCAAGTTTTGCACCAGAATTGCAAGGAAAATGATTTTTAAGAGTATTAAGACACTTTGTGCAACCACCATGACTAACAGCATATATAATCAAGCAGAAAATTATATTACATCGACCTCGATAATACTCACGAGCCGAAATCTTAACGACTTGGAATCATATCTATAGATACATGACCATGAAATTTCGACGGCGCGACGTATAAGGGGAGCATATCAACAATGCATATGCACTAAGTTCCTTAGTTACTATTTTAATACATTGGTGAAAAAGGGATTTAAATCAAAATGAGATGGAAGGGCAATTTCAAGGCAACGTATCGACGTTTATATTTTCACCTACCAATTAATAATCGGTCTCGACAAAAGACGCCATTTGTAACTCGCCCGGCTTGATGTTTACAGATAAGGAACTCGGTGACTACGGGATGCCTGAATTGTGCTGAAACCATTTAACCAATGCAACCTAAATTCTTGGTGCTATAAATCATATTTGAAACTCGAACTTGTCCTAAACTGCATTTTTGGAACTCGTTTTCGATTTAATCCAGCTTTAAGCATAGGCTCAGCGAACACTTGACTCTTACAATCAGCCTATTTTAGCAAGGCATTTATTTTAGCCATTTATATTGCAATATCATCATTTATTTTGTTTGTCCAATACGCTTACAATTAACATTGCACACTGCTTTGAGCAATTTCCGTTCCTTGGGGGTTATCTGAAAATAAAATCGGGTGTTTTTGTTCGTCTTATTTTACGAAGAATTGGAGACAGCGGTCTCTATAAAACTCATTTATAAAATTTCAATTTTATAAATAAGAATAGTGAATCTGTTTTTTTCAAATTCTTCTTTACAGATGGATTTGTTCATTCCAAGAAATAATTTTAATTAAAAATCTGCTTTTGCTCAGGTTCGCCAATTGAGTACCATTGATTTAAAGGCAGCGAGGGTGTGATCTGGGTGATACCCTGCACAAAATTTGATTCCTAGGCCTTATATTTGCTAATACACCTTTAATGGTGCCTATGGTGAATAGCGGCCAACAGGGAACAAGTTACTGTCTTACCATTTTATGCTCGGCCGTAAAATGAGGTTCTTTCTTTTTATGGTATTAAAATATTTACACTCAAGAATAATTGATACAGGGATACTGTATTTCATGTTCCATCTAGAGGCTTGGAATGGTGGTTTAAAGATTTATCAAAATTAAGGCAGTTCTGCTCAGCTATATATCAGGCAAACGTTCTTGATTCACAAAAGCAGGAAAAAAAATAGACGAGGCTTAGTTATTTCACATCATTGATAATGTAGTTAAACATTCCATCAGACTTCACTTATACATTTATACCTACATTACTTGAATCTTGATTAAATATAAGAATTACGTATATTAACGTTAACAAGTTTTAACACATTTTCCTTTTTTCTTATTTTTTTCTCACACTTGACTCTTGCTTGAGGCCAAAAAGAATACTGAATTTAGATACAAGGCATAGGAGTCAAATTTTTTGAAGCAGCATTGGATCAGAGTTACAAGTTTTCTCAAACTATAAGATACTTTAAGATACACTTGTAAGCCACAATGTGTCATAACCCGCTTACCCATATTTCTTGAACAATTTTTTAAACGAGATTGTGTTTTCATTGGTGAAAGTAATACCCGCACTTGGAGGATTTAAAAAAAATATTTAAATAGAGTTAAATGCAAATTTATAACCAACGTTTCCCTGATAAATTATTCAGAGTCATACTGGTTTACCCCTTTCGTACATTATTCCTGTCTACACTCTCAGGAAAACTTGGTGACATTTACCAACCAAAAGTTTGAGGTCAGTATTGCGAATGAAACCTTCAGGAGTCGGCAGAATTGCGAGAGACTACGACGGGCAGCTTTGGAAGGACACGATTCCACCCGTTTCGCATCCCTCACAGTTTTCCTGGAGTGGGCCTCTTCATCATCCCGGCAAGTTTGGGCGACTAAGGATAAGGATATGTTTGAGTTGTTCCAACCCCTTGGCGTTGAAGCTACAGAATATATATCAGCATCCTCATCTCTCTGCGCCACATTCGTTGCTGTTCGATATGCTCGTAAAAGAACCAAATATTCAACCATAAAAACAACATTTTTCGAATAAATTCAACCAATTTAGACGTGATACAGTGGGAATTCAACAATGTAAGATAAAATGTAATTGCACTTCTCCACAGTCATTTTAATGTGAACGACGCGTTTTGGCCAAGGAGGGTCTCGTAATAGATGATGGCTCTCTGAGTCGAAACACAATGTATCCATGAAAGTGATTGCGGAAAAGTTCAATGAAATTTAATCCAATGCAAGCATTTCCAGTGAACATCGATGATTATTAAAATTTTGAATTTCCGTCAACGTGAATGCTTCAACCATATCTCCTTCATAGCTCTGGTTCCATACCTAATTAATAAATATAAATATTAACCCGTTTATTTTCACGATTTTTTAATTCAAGAAATGTCTCCTTTAAAGTTTTTTGCATTGTCAGACATAATGAAATTGGTAAAGAAATGTAAATATGTACAAAATATACAATTTTTATAATTTGACACGCACTCGCTTTTCTGCACTCATTATGTCTAACTTGTAGGCATTGAGCGCTTCCAAACCTCGAGCAATGATCCACAGAGTGTGAGACGAGCAACGGAAATAAATAAAAATTGTTAATTGATCGTTGGAACACTAATCTCCGGGTCCCGGTTTCACATCCCAGGTGAAGGCTTTGAGCGTCCCAAGCTCAAATATTCGAAGTGTGAGGTATTCCTGGGGAAGAAACCGTCCTACTGCCTTGAATGTGAGAGTATCGCACGCCTGCGATTTAGTTTGGGGAGAGGTTTACCCTCACCAATCGAAATAGATCCGCTAGTTCAATCTCTGAATGAGTGAGTGAAGTGGAAGGCTTACAAGACTTATGAAAATATATTGCTCAGTAGTAGCTTAATAAAGAGTTTTAGGCGGATAAACATAAGTATTCGCCAATAATTCCATACACTACCTTACCACGTGCCTTATATATTTTTGAGCGGCCAGTGAGCTAGAATCTTATGGCCTCGGCGTGAGTTGTGCTAATAGTTTGGTGGGCCTGAAATGTGTAAGCAGTTGGCAAAGTGGGAATCGAAACCCTCTGACATGGATACACAACGTCCCGGAAGCCATGACAATTTCATCTCTGCGCAGTGGCTCGTGTTACCGAGTGAACCCTTCCCCGGATTTGGGCCGCTGGCCATCGCAATCCTGAAAGCGATCATCGACTAGCTGCGCGCCCCATATCTTCCACCCCAGAGTAGAGAGCCGGATTATTCTTTCGCTGCCCGGATCGGGTTCTCGTTTGAGAGGAAGGGGTCTTCCGGATAGGCGCACAGACCACCTCAAGTGTGCTTAGATGTTAGGCGAGAAAACGTGGTGGTATTTCGATGTTGTAATTCGGATCAAGTGCTTATTGTTTTATAGATATAATGTACTTGTATTTATTGTAAAATGCGATGATACAAGTACCTAATTGTTAAATGTTTAATACCTCAGCTGCTAGTGCTATTTGTAATTTGGCGTAAAATACGTCTAGGTGCCATTACAGAGATAAATGTAAAATTTTATAGATCGAGAGGACTTGAATCTCTATGCCCTCTAATGTAAAAAATTCAAATGAAACCTCATTGGCCGTAAGATGTTTTCAAAAACTATCCAAAGCACAGACAAAATCATTGAATTGGTGTGTGGCAGTCTAGTCCGAGGTAACTACACATTTGTTCTGCAGGCTTATATTATTTATACTCGACCGTCATCATCCAACCATTTTACATGGTTGTATAATTTAAAAGAGCTACTAATAAGCTTACGTGGAAATTTCTGCAGACAAGGATATTCAAGTTGTAATCAAAGTTATAAATAAAAAAACTCGTTAAATAAGTTTGTAGATGATCGATTACTATTATGACCGGAACACGATTTCCGAGTAAAGGTAAAACCGATCCTGAGGTTGAAATTTTCACCTTTGTATTTTCTCACTTTCATAATTGAGGCAGGTGGGAGTGATGCGTCATCTTAATACTTTGAATACGTCTCTCATTACCCAGCTGACCCTTTACACTTCTCAGGCTTCTTAACCGTCTCCATTTACCCTAACGTAAATTTTTTCTTCATCGTTATCAAGTCTCAGGCCTTAACTTAATTCTAATATATTGAATTTCCAGGGTGTTGAACTAGTGTGGAAATATTAAGTCTTGTATAAAAAATTCCTGGTTATATATAGACCAAAATCTTTGAGATTTTGGAATTTTGTGGTCTTTTCTCAAGGCCCAGTTATAAAAATTAAAATAAAACTATATTGGGAAGGAAAACACAGGATATTAAGTACCTATATTATCAAGTTACCAACCAGGGACTTTTACAGCGATGTAAGGCCATTTTCAAAATGCAACGTAGGATAGAAGTCAGCGCAATACCCATTGAGATTGTACTGAGTTGTAGGACATTGTGCATATGCGAGAACGTAATGGATATATTTTTTTATTCGTGTGGTATTAATATAAATATGTGTCACTGATTTTATTTGTTTCTTTTTGATGCTTATTCCGGATTTATATCCTTGAATAGATATTTTCCGATAAAAACAGGAGGAACTACTAAAAAATATATCAGGATGCGATCCATGGGTTGAAATCATGATTTTGGATAGTTTTGACTTATAGGGTAGAGCGTTGAGCTTGTGGCATCGTTTCCGTGATACAAGTTCCTTCCTTGGCAGAAGAGAGATTTATTTTGCAGCTTAGGCCTGCTTATTATTTTATAGAGATGACAACCTCATATCTCTTGCTAAATGCGGTGGTGCACGTACCAAATTTTGAAATTTTTAAAATTTTTGCTAGTCTTATATGCCGTAAAATAGTAGGTGCCATTACAGAGATGAATAATTTTATAAATTGGGGGGAATCGGATCTGTATGGCTTCTGTATGTAATAAAATCAAATGAAACTCCATCGCCCGTAAGTTTTTTTTCAACAATTGTCCAAAGCACATAAAAAAATCACTGAAGTGGTATTTGGGAAGGGGGCAGTTTCAGTACAATGGCCAGCGCCAGAATTTTAAACCAGAAATTGATACTAAAAATGGAGTTAATTAATTAAAAGCAGTAATCAGTCTAAATTAAAATATGTTAGTCAATCTATCACGTAATTAATTTGTAAATTTATGGCGTTCTTCTGAAATGAGTCATTTCAGCCTCTTATTTGTTTTCGAATGCAAATGTGTTTGAATCAAATCTTTGAATTGAACCTAATGGCATTTCTACGGAGTAATTACGATAAAAATCATCACCTGAATAGTTAGAAGGTAAGGAACATGGTAACAGGAGCTCTTAGTCGCGCAAAAGTCGGAATATTTCGGATTGTACCTATTTGATAGATAAGTTGTCAGAAGTAGGTGAATTGATTTATTTATTTTTATCCAAATTATGCGTGCTGGTTCGAATTTTCACACGGACAGCAATTGCAATATTTATATGTGAGAGAAAATTCATCCCTGAGATAGCCAACATCCATCAAAATTGATTTAAATATAACGCGAGTGCTGCTCGAATGACGCCCGTCTTACTCATTTGAAAATGCGTTGAGGACGTCCATATTCTAAGATGTGTGGTCTGTCATGAAAAATCACAGTGGAAAACGAATATTATTTATATTGAATGCCCTTCCGTCTGTTTGTAGTTTGAGTAATACATTTTTATTTGATGAATGTATTACTTTTAACTTTCACAAAATATTTTTTTAATTTTTACACCAATTTATTATGTTTATAAAAAAGATATTAACATTCTAACACGATTTCGTAGTAAATTATTTTACGTGGAAATAAAAGAAAACTATTTGCTAACGATTTATCACCTACTTATCACCATTTAATTTAGCAGGACCCTTGCATATTTCTTGTCCATTCCTATATTTAACTTTCGTTAATGCGTGTTAAATATATAATGTTAGAAAAAAAGTAAAAAGACTTTTTCAGCAGTAGAGCAATGCTTACCTCACCACTAGGTATTCCTAGCGTTCAACGCTTTCCTCGGCAATTAGTCATCAATTATGCAATCGATTGTGGGTTTCCTCAAAATAGCTGCGCTCACGTGACTGCACCCCTTTGATGCTTTTCTGCTTTCGGCTCTTGACAGAGAAAAGGCCAACGGCGCCTCGCGACTACTTTGCCGACGCACTGTAACAACCTGATAAAATGGCAAAAGCAGGTCCGATGCCCCGCGCAGACGATTCCGTGTTGTCTTGATTTTGGTTTGAGTACAAATGAGACTCCTCCGTGGATACATTTAGCTTTATTTTTGACGTTACAATTCGGTACTCGCCACCTTATTTCGTATTGATTACTTGTTCATGCTTTAGCAGAAAAGCGACAAGACTTATCAAATTACACTCAATATATACATTAAAATTTTAAGTTAACTAAAACGATAAAGATAGAGTAAAATTTTCCTTGCAATTGGGTTCCACGTAATAATCGGCCCCTACAACATCTTTATTCATGCGATATTCGTCGTGATGACCAACGTTTAACCGCTTAGTAAGCATTTTGAATTCATTTACGATCTTCTTCATTTTGCCTAGCAGTCAGAATAGTTATTGAGGGATCCAAAATTATAAAAAAATATACTTAACGTAAGTGTATAAAGCGGAAAAATTGCTTTCTTGATGATTACTTCGCTTCTAGGAAAGGCATATGTGTCGAGGCTTTAAGCAAGTTACAGTTTTTTGAGTATGGACCACTGACTGCTTTATTTTGACTAAATACTTAGCTGCAAGTAACTTTATTTGATAAAGTAACAAAAAATAGTTGGCTATCATTAATTAGCATGGTATATCAATAGAATGAAGAAGTGTTGTGAATGATTCGTAAAAATGCTAGATCCTTATATTGGTAGCAGAATCTACCAAGTTGGTCAATGGCACCTATGAACGTATGTCATGTCAAAACAAGGAATATGTGATATTATATTTATTACTTTAATTGATATTTTTTATATTGATCTTTTAACTTTATTTGATATTGATCTATTGATTTATTACTTTGATGGCCACATTGAAAATTATGTCAGTACATAGCCCATACAAATTGAAAAGAAATGTGCCTTGTAATTAAATTGATCACTCATCCGTAGTGGCTGTTACGGGTCGGTTAGTTGGTATTCAAGTGTAATAGGGGAACTCTAAGGGCCTTATAGGCTTTGATTTGTGGTAGATACGTTGATGGAATGATTTTTTATTTAAATAATGGCGTTAATAGGTACTTTTTCCAAATAGTAATTATCATCTATGCTCTTCATATTTATGTGTGGTAATTAGAATATTTATCGAGGACTATATTTAATGAAAAATAATACTTTGGGATCGTGAACTGAATGGTTTGATTGAAAAAATACATGTCTGCATGATCATTACCAGATTCCATTTTCTTATGCGTTTAAACATATATTATGCTTATTTCATAGTTAGTGATGATGAATAAGAGCATCGCATTCTTTAAAGTCATATGTACGTAAATTACGGACTTGTAACCGCCGTATCTGCCGGGGGGTGTATTTTACAGCAATGAGTCATTCGCTGTTGGTTTTTTTATGAAGTGGAATGACCTTGTTATTTTCAATTGCTGGAAATAGGTATATTCCGGATTCTTACTGCTAATTTCTTTTATACTCTCGTATATAGCTAGATATTTCCATTTTCTGTAACCAGTGTGCGCGTTTTTCAAATGAATTTCAGTAGTTATTCAAGTTCATCATTACGCTGATTATTTGCGGAATTTAAATTCAATTTTAAATTATGGTTGTTTGAAAGTACATTATCTGAGAAAATTAGCCAATTATCATACATTTAAACGATTCGAATGAATTTATTACTCAATAAGATTTTGTCAAATACGCCGCAGAATACTTCTCGTAACATTCATCCTTAGATAAAGAAAAAATAGCAGAATATTTCATAAAGAAATATCAAGGAGCTTTTAGACTTTTTTCCATTTCTAGCAAAAAGTAATCCCAGAAAAATCCCTACATAGAATTTACAGAAAATTAGAAAAGCGTCGTGAAGCTGAGGAAAAGAGAAGTCGAGAATAAGGTAGGTGAGCAATATGCCCTACATCCAAGTGCGCAAAAAAAGGCTTTTTCTATTATTTGCAAATGATATTGGTGCCTAAAGAATGCTTGGATTTTTATTACAAAATGAGTTAATAAGAAAAATTTATTTTCATTCTCAAGAATAGTTATACTATCTCTTGATAATAAATTTTTTATTCAATTTTACGCGGAAAATGGAAATGATCGCTTGGAATACGAGCGATAACATCTTCAACGTCGTTTCTCGTAAGTCTAAAGCTTTCTCTCAGATGGCGGACCATCGATCGAGAAATGGGATAAATTTCACGATAAGAGAACAACCAACCTGATTTTCCACTCGTACACCTTTTTCTGGTCCAGAACCATGAGGGTCATTCCACCTGAATAAGACAAATATTTGTCCCTTAGGGTTTCTCATTTCGATATAAATTTCTGCATGGGTTTCTATCCAACTTACAGAAAATATTCCTTTTTTTGTTTATAAAAATATTTTTATAGACAACTGGTTGATTTATTTTCGACAGTATTTAAATATTTAATTTTACTCCAGCAAGACTCCTCCGTCCGAAATAGATACCGCGGGCTTATTTTACAAAGCTGTGAATGTGATAACTGCTAGCTGATATTATTTGTTTATTTTAAATGATTTGATGTTATTTTAACAAAATATTTTAGCATCGTCAAAAATAATATCTGAATAAAAAGTACGTGTTTACTTCCTCTATTTTGCTTCACATCGTTTTGGTTAGAAGTTAATATTATTCTAAATTTTGAATGTGAATGTTACAGCAATAAAGTGGCTGTGTTTTCATTTAAAATATTAAATAATGCAATGGGTCTGCATTCCAGGAATCCTTTAACGTACCAACGAAAAGTTTTCCAATATATTTCTACCACACGTAGGGATAAAATGAGTCCTTTCTGAACTGGAATCACTGTTGATGATGATTTTAAAAAAGCGTTTAAATAATTACTTATCCTTTCAAAACAATAAATAATACCTTATGACTTCCTTTTGACATGAGTAAAATTTAAACTCAAATCATAAAAGCCGTTAGTCTGATCCAAATCTTCAGCATAAATATCGCACAAGGTTCGTCAAAAGCACATTGTTAATAATATGAATAAGAACATAATTGAAGCCTTACGGTATGTATTTCCGATAGAGAACCCGAAAGGCCGCACGGGAGAAAATTTTAAGCATTTAAACATTTTCTTAACGTCCAATAATCAGTAGCCGCTTAATTTAATTATTAGAATTATGAGATAGACGATTTTAGATAAAAAATAGATTGTTCTGTCAGCTCTGAGATACAGTTTTTGAGAAAAATTTGTAATTATTTTTTTATTTAAATAAAACAGTGAACTGCATTGCATCACTATCATTGTCTTGCGTAGATTCTAAGAATTATAATAACGCATAAACTATGACCCTTATCGGTAAAATATAGGTAATTATATGATTCAAGGCACTTTCTTTGATGTGATAAAATTAAAATGCGCATAAAATGACATCTTTTTCTCAAAACGGTCCCGGGGCATTTAATTTATGTTGGATGTTGACCCATATATAAATTTACATCGAAATCTTAGACCCGAAGGTACAAATGTTAATTGTATTGAGATTAAATGACCTATATATATATTATCTTATAATTTATACCTAAAGATAGAATTCTCAGGGAAATGGGAATTGTGTTTGTGGGATTATTAGAGTTCAACAAGAGTAAAATGCCTGTAAAAATTTGTCCCGCCGAACCAATCAGCCGACCGTGACTGCAGCGTGCGAACATCCTACGCGGAGTTTAGTGTAGAGCGTACCGCCGTATTCCACACTAGCATCACTTATATATGTTTTCTCGTGAAAACGTTTGTCTGGCTAAATAACTAAGTGAATTTTGACCCAGGTAAACACTAAATTAATGAACGCTGATAATTTTCATTTTACCTCTAGACATTACGCCATCATCGAGATTTGGAAAAATAAATTGTTCTTAGATTTAATAATCCCGATTGGCCTCTTAATGTTAATCACCAGTTTCTTTACTGTATCAATTCGCTCCCCACCTCATATTATTAAAAATTAACATGATACATCCGAGACGATTTTTAAAATAAGCCAAAACCTATCAGTTCAGCGAAATAGAAAGTATATAATCGTAAAAATACTACGTTATGTATTATTACGTAAAAATTAAGGAAAGGTGAAATTGTTTTTTGACTAACCCGTAAATTTCGCCCTGCCTGGGTCATTGAGTCAGTAAAAGAGGTGTGAGTCACGGTGGGTCAATGAATACTAGTAGGTAAGTTTGATAAAAGCTGATAACGTTGATAAATCACTTTACCAGCGTACCGCTTCATTTTTATTACAAATACATTCCTACTATCCGTTAAGTAACTGCCCGTATGTTACGGGTGCAGGTATATTTCTTTGAGGCTATTTTTAGAGAGAAAAAAGGCTGAGTAAACGGGTTCTGTCTGAACACCCAGCCTCCAAAGGCGGCTTACGGCGCAGTATGTAGATCTATATTATTGGAAACAAACGCACTATGTACTGTTATACATTTAACTTGCAAGCATTCTTTTAGACAGCGATTCAAGC
The DNA here is from genome assembly GCF_921293095.1 of Ischnura elegans. Taxonomy (NCBI): domain Eukaryota; kingdom Metazoa; phylum Arthropoda; class Insecta; order Odonata; family Coenagrionidae; genus Ischnura; species Ischnura elegans. The sequence goes on from NC_060259.1 coordinate 88,851,936, forward strand.
TGGGTGTTGGTTTTGACCCATTGATGTCTACCTTCCATCCCTTGAGCTTCTTGCATCCTGCCAAATGAAAGCGCCTGGTCCCGCACTATGGATTATGATGTAGAACTCTCGTGCAACAAGTGTCTTCAGAGCAGCTCGCAAGCCAGGTGGTGGTCATTGGCAGCGTTATTATTGTTTCTCTGCAGAATTTCAGCTACTGTACCCAGTTATTTAGGAAAGTAGTCGCAATTCAACGATTGCGAGGCTTGATGCATGGCAAAAAGGATTAAACTAATCACAATTGATGGCGTCGGTGGAATTTCGTTCTGAGATTTCAAAGGAACTTAATTTATGACAATCAATTTCAATAAAAACCGAGATTCGTGTATCCAGGAGAGAAAAAACAGTGGCTAACATCTACCTTGCATACATACTTAGTATTGCAATACTAAGGCAGCTGCTCCACATATTCTACCAAAATCAGAATTATCTGCGATTTATCCAATGTGATCTTATCTATAAATATTCGTTTGCCTGAAGGCCGTGCACCAATTTGATATTAATTGACGCAAGAGCGATGGACGCTGCAATGGTTCTTCGCGGTCATCAAATATCATGTCTGCGAGCTTCAAGCCGATGAAAATAGAAAATTTAAATTCCCATCCGAGGTTCACGCGCGGCGTGTCTCAAATGCGTGGAGTCCTCGGTTAGATGATGCGCTGGAATGTGGCTTCCGGCGTGGGAAGATTCATAAAATGAAGTCATTCTCCAATTAGAGCCAATATGAGTTGAGGAAAACAGACACGTTGAAATCTGCATTCCACGGTAGAACTTTACAAAATATTCACCTTATATCGTTTCATTTTGAATTCCTCGTGGTCAGAGAAACAGCTGGAATACGTAAATTTTGAGTTTGAAAAAGTATTTCATTTTGTTGCACGTACAGGAATACCTTTTCTCTAGAATTCCTTCGGGATTGAACTATTCCAATTAGAGTCTCAAATGGTCTAACGGACAAGGATGTTGTCACTAGAATTCTAGAGAATCGGAATTTACACGTGTCTCTCCCACTCCCAGATGCATATCACAATTCTAGTGCAGCAAAAAATCGTTAACGGCATCCTCTGCAGCGCAGGAACTTGAAAATAAACTTATTTCGCTACTGTTGGAAATTCAGCTAATTAAAAGTTTACAGAAGATAGTTTTGAGAAAAGAGGAACTCATGAAAAAGTTATGAATAGTTGGAAATTTTCATTAAACATTAATAATCACGAATAGTCTCGAAAAGCGCTACGAAAAGCATTTACTTTAATTAATCTTATTTCCAAAAATTAGGTTAATTAAAGTAAATGACCGAGACCTTTTAAATCTTGGCCACTGACGTGAATTTTTATTCGTCAGTTCACAGTGTCAAAACATGATTTTACAGTCATTCTGTGTGAATCTTAATACTAGAATATAATCCCTACTATGCTATCTTTTTATTCATTGATGGTAAATAGTACATGGAGTGAACGAAACTATTTTTAAAGTGCAATATCTAGTTTTAAAAGGTATTCATTTACAAATGCCATCAGAATATCAAAAAGAATTCTATTATTTGGATAAAAGGCATTTTTTATATTAATTTCATGAAATAAACCGTTTGCCTAAACTCAACCACCAAATATCGCGTGAAAAATGCCTAAAGCTTTTTCACCTCAGTGCTGCCTCCCTAAGGCTAAAAATGAAATACAATTCAGAGAATTTAATCAGAATTGAAATATATGGTAATGGCGTGTTTATGATGTTTGGCTTGTGTATATTGTGCTAATGCTGTATTTTCACTAAACTGAAGAAAAATTAGTGGATATAAACAGTAACGTAAGGCAAATTTGGCAAATATGCAAGAATATTCATGTGCGGAAGAATATGCAAGAATATTCACAAATTATATAAGCACTGACAAATCAAACCTAAACCTAAAACTAAATTTTCCGAGATCGTTTTGTAAAAAAAATTATGTTTTTTATTCGTTTTAATTTCTGGTGTATTTTTGCCAAAAGAAAGAGACTTGTGTCGTTTAAATACCGATTAATAACAACCACATTACCCTATACACAAAGTCTATGGCTTATTTTAAAGTGAAGAATATTTACAAGGCATTGAATTTGAAAAAGCGCATTAAATTCCCTCCCCCATTCTTGCTTAAATGTTTAAAAAATATGTTAATTATCTTTTTTCATTTCTAGATTCACATAACCTTTTATTTTATAAATACGACAAATTTGCCTAAGACAATTTTGAGAATAAAATTTAGTGTCAAGTCATAAAAGGATTTTATAAATATTCAAACATTTACGTTTTACTACAGCGCGGCGTTTCGGCTCCTCCGGCAGAAATAAATAACCCTTATGCAAGAGCCTTCCTCAAAACTTGTATCAGACCACCAGCCACTGCGATTTCATTTTCAAGCTTACTCATGCCATTACGCTTATTGAAGTTTTTTTTTTATTTTTGTGAATTTGAAGTATTATTTAATCAAGATATTTAACCACTTTGAAAAGTGATCCTTGATTAAAAAGTACTATTTTCATCTCTGAATGTAATCCAATTTCTCAGAATGAGAATTAAACTTTTCTGCAGCGAAAGAAATGCACCGAAGTCAGATTCACCGATGAATGATATCGATATCAATTATTTTTATCACACTCTGGGCATCTTGGAATTTATGCCTTTACTTCAGGGTTGTGAGAGTTATAATTAATTTGTTAAAATCGCTTGAATGACACTCCTTATCTAGGACTTGGTGTGATATATACTTCTTCTTCCGCAAGGCTTCATAGACTAAGTTGTAACAACATGGTATTAGTTAGGTGAAAAAAACCTAGAACGCTTCAATGATATATATTATAAAACAAAAGTTTTCTTTAGTATTTTGATTCAACCTTGCCAATTTATATTTAAAAACAAATTATTTGGCATTTTCTTGATTGATTGTTGACTTCTGAAATCGTTACTTTATTATTAATTGAGCAATAGTTTCACACAGCTACAATCTAGCATGAAGTAAGCTAATTCTGAAAAAACTGTGTTTTAAAGATCAACTATGTTGAACAACATTTGCTATTCCACACTTATCATTTTGGGTTATTTACTATGTACTATTATATCCTGATCAGTCATTTTCTAATGAATTCATTGAAAATAAATATCTCAAGCGTCGCAATTGTTGAAACACTATGTCATTTCATACGCCTATTAAACCAGCGTTTAGTGGAATGAATCTCAATAGTCTTCCTTCTTAAGAGAACATATTTATCAAATGCTACAAATTTGATGCCCTAATTCATCAATTGAGCTTTCACCGTACCATTTTGGACTTCAATTGTTCGCTAAACTTCAATTGTCCGCTTTAATTTGGCTCTACTGAAATTGAGATTCCTCTATGCTGTTAACGAACGTGTAAGTCTAATAACCGTAGTTTTATGCTATGGATTGCAATATAGAATGTTTTAATACATGTGTTTGAATCTATAAAGCTGCAGAACGAATGAAATGTCACTTTTCAAGTTTAGAGCATCATTTGGCGTTATTAGCCGCTGATAAAATATACTTGTGCATATATAAATGCGTGTCCCTCACAAAAGTGATTCGTTTAACTAAGCAAACAATGTTTTCATAAATTGCGTTGTGTATCGCACGTGTATACAATCACTCTACGCAAATATAATGGTTCATTAATAACAGAGGCCTTTTCCAAAAGCTGCGAGGGTTATGCAAGCATATTTAGTATTTGAACTTTATTTTATAAGTTCTGACTGAGGCGCGGTATTTTTGGCTTATCATTTCCACTCAGCCATAACCGTTCCTCTGTTTAAACGATACTAATTTCATCCATTTATTTTGTGAGCTGAGATGAGCAGGAGATGATAGTTAACGCAGTTCAATGTAATTAGTATGAAAAGTGCTAATTTGGTGTGGAAATATTTAGAGAATTGTGGAGGTTTAAACAGGTCAAGCGTTTGGTTTCGAAAATGATTTTATTTCGTTTTTGTTAGCAATTAGCAACATATGCTCCTCCATTTGATTTTATTAAGCCTAAAGAAACAGTTGTTCACGAAACACGAGCTTATGCGTGATTTGCCGGTGATAGCGGGCATACACAGCGTAAAAGCACTCCCTGAGGTTTGTGCTATGGGTTAAGCCAGCTTCCTGAGCATTCAGTCCCATCTGCTTGAAATATTGAAGAAAAAATTAAAATCCTGCAGCGTGGAAGATCATGAACAAAAGAGAAAACCGGAAACAATCGAACGAAAAGGCGGAAAACTCCCTCGGAGGACTCTCTCCTCCTGATGCTATTGTGTTTTTCCATTGAGGAGTTTTTTACTTCCAAACCACTCCGCAAAACCTGAAATCGAATTTTCCGAGTTGCGGCCGGCGGTGAGAGCGGCAGGGAAGGGGACGAACCGCTGCGATTATTTGAGATGTCCCCGGCATTTTCTCTCGTCGCTCCTGGTCTTTGGGGGGGGGGAATTGAAGGGGACACCCACACCTCCCGCCACCTTGTTTTGAAAAGAAAAACCTCCTTGAATTACGCAGGCAAATAACATACACCATTTCATAATGTCGAATGCACCTTTGGGGATTGAGTTGGCGTGGTGGCTCTTTCCTCCCAGCGGATCCGAGTTCAAATCCAAACGGTGGCAGGGAATTTTCAGTGATTGCTCGATCACTACTTGATTGCTATGTGAAGGGCATTTCAAGTACAGCACTCGGTTCGTCGGATGGGACATTCAACCGTGGTCCTCTTAGCGCCTTTCGTTATTGGAAGTAAATGCCGTCGCCGGGTTTTCCTTCACTCTCGCCTCCCTATCTTTCCCTCGACTTGCAAATGATCTTACCTGTTATTCTGCTAATAGCACGTCATACATTTTGAATTCACCTGGGTGGTATTTCTAAAGCCTGAATTTATCCGGTACATGGGTGACGATAGGGCTGGGCCTATATTAGAGTACAGGTTTTTGAGTACTCAGATGAAACTTCAGTCTGGTAGATAGATATTTCAGTACCCATACGTTCGCCTTGTTGCGTTTTACCTATGGGCAATGATATTCACGTAAATACTCATCTTCAATTCGTCGAGGTGATCGACCACTCTTGGCGGTATTCAAATATCCTCCTCAGGTCAAATCGTCTGCGCGCTCATATTCAAGAATACTCATAATACCTAATACATGGTGACTTACGTGCCTATTTTATCTAAGAAATCGAACACCATCTCGTACTTGAGTATATCAGGTCCACATATATTTGAGAATACCTAAAAGCACAATAGCTTTCCAGTATTTTATTTGCTGTCACAATATAGAAGCAAGTAAATGGATTTTCTAAAGAATTTCTTTCTTCTTTCTATTAATGTTCAATTTATACTTGTAACTTTTGCACTTTGCTTTCCTTTAAAATTTCTCTTAAAGGAGATTCATAATTAATTTCCATTTCAATACTGAAAATACTTTTCTTCGAAATTGCCTCCTATCTCCTCCGTTATTCAATCTCTTTGACCATACTTGCTAACCACGTCAGTTTTTGTTCCAAAAAAGCACCTTCAAGTATAATAAATTGATATACAAATTAATTACTCTAGTCTCACCTATATTCCGCAAAGGTTGGTGGTCATTAAATATATTTTTAATAGGGATTCCTCTGGGTACAGCTTTTATTCTTTGGCTTTTTATTCATCGGAAAAGTGATCATTTGATGATATTTTCCATGAAGTACAACAAACTTTGAGACATTGTGACATCGAAATTACCAAAGTCATTACCATCTCATTGCTTTTACAGTGGTGAAACATATATTGCAGAACTGTAATACTGTATTTTATTTTCGATTACACATTTTTTACATGCATATACGCGATGAATAATATTTACAATTGCTAAGGTTTTGGTAGATTAGTTTTGATTCTAAATCTTGTGCATCTGCTGCAGCAGTGTAGGAAAGCAGCAAGGTTTTGAAACGTGACTAATTTTGTAAAAATATTTCTGCTCATGAAATCTGAAGGGTAAATCGCTGCGGTGAAGCGTTTACACAGGCTTACACCGTACTGCACTTAATTCATTACGTAAACAGACCCCTATTGGTTTAGCTTTCTCCTCATAATGTTTAAAGGCTTGATATTCAGTACCTTTTTTCAAACAACAGCCCTATTTTTTGTTACCTTAGCCCTCCAAAGCACGGGATCTGGTAATCTGACTTGCCCTGATGCATCAAGCTTAAAATTTGTATGAGGAACGGACAAGGTACGAATTACAAGCTCTCATGTCATCCCGGAAAATCAATGGGATCTCTAAGTGACCCCGCGGTGTTTCGGCACACTAGGACGGGAGGGGGAAGGTCATTCAGGTACAGCCCTACGAAAATTAAAAGTGATATCTTCGAACTTTTCTCGTTACACTTTTATTAAATTCGGTCTTCATAACCATTGAAGCCCAATGTCTCTGTGTTCTTGTACGAATATAAAGGACAGTATTATGCATGACTATGGAAGTTGAAATATATTTCGAAATATTATATAACCCCACGGAATGCCTGGTTAACTATGTGTGGTTGGTAATAGCTTCATCTGCAGCGGAATAACTCTCATATCAGAATTGAATATGATAGTTACAATCCAATATTTAATGCAAACAACAACGCTATACAAATACGCATCCGAAGCAGCGTGTAGAAACAGGTGACTGTGCTTTCAAAAACATTTCAGCAAATATTATATTTTTCACACTGCATATGTATACTTTTCTAAAATTCAATGGCAATGAGGCTAAAATGGCAATGGCAATCAAAGAATTTTAGGTGTTCAAAAATTATTAATATTTTTATCGTATTTTAAATTGATATCTCATTTCTCTTAGTTATTTTCGAAGCGTACGAAACTAATTTCTTTAGATGTACAAGCGTTAAAATCAGGAATGACAAGTGAAGCAAAACAAAATTCAAAACCAGAAAAATTACAATACTTTCATTCCCGGCAGCAAAATGTAGAAACGAAACGAAAAAGAATTAAACCCAGGGAGCTAAACTCAGGGTCGAAACGAAATCTGAGTCGAAACTACTTCGGGTCGAAACTAAAGTATAACTCTGGGACGAAATGAAACAGATTATGCTTCGCACCGGAGGGACCACGTGCTTCACCTTCCAGCAGTTTAGTCTTGACCCACACACCGAGTGCGAAGTATGGCTGAATGAAGTAGAGGTTCGGCCTACCGCCATTAGATGCATGGGGCACTCATATTTTACCAGTAACAGGAGAACGGTGAACGCAAAATGGCCGTTCAATTTTTAAGCTCGATATTTTAACCTCCCTACACGTATGTCAAACGTAATGGATCGAAACTATTTCCTCTTTCCCCCCTCCACTCAACTTCTGGGATCGAAACTTAACTATGAGCTGTGGAGTTTCGATACATTTCGTTTTGTTTCTGGGAGTAAAGTTTCGCCCAAGGTCGAAACTAAACTCCTTGGTAATTTTAATTTCGTACGGTAACGAAACGAAACCTTGGCCTCGTATTTTCGTATCGCTCCGAGTCGAAACGAATCACTTTCGTTTCGTTTCACTTGCCATCCCTGGCTAAAACCATAAGGCATCAGATTAAGGTAAATTTATGTTCATAATAATTTTGAAGGCTAAATGTTGAATAACTGCGCATCAAGTTTTTGAATATTTTTCTAGAATTCAGTGAACGAGCGCAGTTCATCAAAACGGATGGTAATTTATCTTGACACGCATTCATTACACTTTCCAAATGCAATAAAAAATGGTTGTATTAGTATAAAGTGTTTTTGCGCGTATACTCTGCGTGCGTACTCTGCGTTTATACTCTATATACTCTTTTGCGTCTTAGATGGGTTAAAATGTTTTAACAGAGCGGAGTGAAAACTTTTAATTTAAAAAAATCAAAAGAAGTGCACAATCTTAAATTTCATTTTCCATAAAGTTACACATAATTAAGGACTTAGCGAGGAAGGACCGATGAAATATCCAATACTTCAGCGTAGATCAGGATAAATATAATTAGTTAAGTTGAGCTTGCACGAATTTCATTTAAACGCGATGTGAAAAAGTCAACAAAATTCTCCTTTCTTTTATTTTTAAAGGAAGTAAGGAATTTTTTAGATATAAGATTTTTTACACTTTTAAATTTCTTTACTCTCCACGACTTCTACGATAATAATTCATTTTTAATTTTTCGAAGGAGCTGGGTGATCATGATCTGTGAGACTTGGCGCTGCGTGTATGGCATGGATGTTATAATATTGTTCTCAGCAATGGTTTATGGAATGGCAAATGGATATTCATCCCTCCGAATGCGGAAAAATTCGACGATTTGCATTTTAGCTGTAAAACTTAAAGGTCACTTCGAAACATATATTCAGTCCAGTAGATCATAATATTCGCAAACTTTAAATCCAAGTAAAAATTACTAAGTTTACGAAATAAGATATTTTATTTCCAAATTTGCACGTGGTAATCGATAAATTCGTATTAATGTAAAGCGTTATCACTGCACATAATTTGCTCAAATGATTGAATTCACTTTTGAGTCACCTCAACATCAGTTCCAAGGAAAAGGCCAATCAGTTCAGCCAGATTACATTTTTAAGTATAGGGGTCAAGGTTTTGAAATAATTTTTCTTCCAATCTTCGGAGTCGCGGCAAATGAGCCATAGAGGTGAGAAGGGGAGGGAATAGGATTATAGGCTTAGTCAGCACTCAGAGTATCACAAAGTGTCGCTGATACGGAACTGATTAGAGCGTAATCAGGATATGATTGTAGCTATGCGGATTTTTTAAAATGGGGAAGTAAGCTAGAATATCCGCTTCGATTCCCTCTGCTTAGCCGCTAATGATGGTTAAAGAATAATTGCCCAAACGTTATGCTAATCACGATGACGCAACGCATCGGAGCATCCAACAAAACCATGGCCGAATCCTGATCCACTTTACGTTATAACAACGCGTGCTTTAATATCACCAGTTTCCGGCATTGGCGTAACGTTTTGCAACTTTGGGCGAATTTTGCGACTAAAACAAGACTAGTACGGCTAGTACTGTTGAAGGCTTACTACGGGGCTGTACTAAAAAAAGGCGTTGGACACGGGCCAAACGAATGACCATATTGTTTGTTCTTAAATTGTTATTTTATATACCTATGCTACACTTTTAGGTTAAAAAGGGTATTTTCAGATCATGAACTTGTATTTAAAAGGATCAGTTAGAAAAATTATCAGCTTATTATTGACTCTTTATGTTCACCTGGTGAGTGTGTGAGCTTCCAAAATTTTCGACCAGAGAAATTATGTTTTGGCTTTCATTATTGCATTTTTATGTCCATTCCCGGCTGATTAATTAAACTAATGTTTCATAATTAAAGTGTTTATAGCCTCTTTTAGTATTTTTGTTTTAATGCAACATTTAATTATGAAGAAATCAATCGATTCGGCTTTAGCTTTGTGAAAATCCATATTGAAATGAAACCTTGGTAACTTTTCACTGGAAATTTTTATTGGTAAGACGCGTTTCAACGCTGAGTCGTCGGAGTACTTGAAAATGACGCCTCAGTGTTGAAACCCGTCGTACCAATAAAATGTTTCAGGTAAAAGTTACCAAGGTTGTTTATTTTTCCTCTAATTATGAAATTTAACGTACTGCATCATAATTCTTGTCATAAGTCTTCGACGACACATCACTATCCCACCATCAACACCCATCCCACAAGTGAATTAATTCCTTATACCCTCTTACAGACGTAATGATTCTCTAAGCAATGCATAAATATACTAAGGCAGTCACTGACGGGCAAATCACTATTGCTATCCATAAATGTTATGCACATCCAATGGCACTACGTAGCGATAAGCGATTTGTTTTGCTTTTTAGTTCACGAACGGCCGCATCGGTGTTCAAGCGCTTTGGTAGCACACCCCCGAGATGAACTTGAATTGTTACAAGGTATATGCTGATGTGGTACACTTGGGTTGGAATTCGCCCTCTATTCCACAGGGTTGATTCTTAACTATCTCCTCTCTGCTCGCTTGATACCGCGAATGACCTTGAAAGTCGGTCGATTCCCCTCAGCACCGCCATACCAACGGTTTACCTGCTTTCCTGACTCGTTTCTGCGAAAGCTCCCAATAGATCTCATTCCTCTTGGTATTTCAGCGGATTAAATATCTTCCAAATCGCAAATGATCCTCGTGTGAAAAAAAACCTTGATTTGATTAACAAATGTTGAAGATCAAGTCATTCGTTTTATTATCTCGTTAATTTCTACTTGTTCTCAATACACATTTCCTACATTGATAAGGTATGCGCTTAAATTATTTTACCTTAGTTATGAAAACCCAAAGGGGCGTTACTTTAGCTTCTGAGGCTCCTATTTTTTCCATTACCTTAGCCATCAAGTCTCAGTTTGAACTCACTTTCCGTTTTTTCCTGCATATTTGTTCCAAAATGCACATTTGTGTTTCTAAAGCCTTTGAAGAAGTTAGCATGGGTTGAGGGTTTCTCGGCGCAAATTAAACGAATGTGTCCCTAACATTTTTTTCGAAATCCTTTCTACAGGTATTCATAAATATTGTTATTGAGAGTTAAAACTAACCTCTATGATTTTCATTGGTGGAAGATTTACATGGTGCGATGTGATATCATATAAATCGCTGCTATCGATGTGAAATAGGTAAAATTTTAGAATTTCACGAACTCAATCTATAAATTACTAGGTGGGTGCTAATTTGTTACAGTGATATAATGCGAAAATAATTCTTTAGATGGATTAGGCATGGATATTGGCTCGTTCGATTATAATTAAGCATAATGCCCAATGTAATACTGAGTTCAAACCGTTTGGTGTATCATCGAGTTCTTACCACATGTTTACGAAAAAGGTTTCAGTACATCAATTTTTAAATGTGTCATCGTAATGTAACTATTACATTGGGTGTCTCTAGTTGAGTTTTATTTTTTATTCATTTTTGGATGGTATAGTATTTGGAGGAGGTGACCGTTAGCTGAGGTCATTTGCGCCATGAGAGAGGGTGAGTAAGAAAAGGTGGAGAGAAACCCGGCGTCGGAATTAGCCTGCTCTGAACGAAAGGCTCCAAGGAGTCCACGGCTTAACGTCCCGTGCGACGGTTGCACTTGAAGTGTGCTCCATACAACACTCAAGCAGGAATATGAACACATCTGAAAATCCTGCACCACTGCCAGGATTTGAACCTGGGCCCGCTAAGGGTGAGGCCAAAACTCCAGCACTATAGCAGCCCGATCGCCGTATTTGATATTTATGAAAAGGACAAGTTAATTTGATAAAAATATTTTTATAAAAACGTTTTTATTGCGAAATAAAAAGAATGCAAGTAAATTTTTGTCCTATCAAATTTGCAGTGAACTTTTATGTAAACAAACTTGTTATGGCACACTATCATTCTTATTCTTTTTAATTGATACCAGCGCCGCCATCGGATTTTGGTGGTCTTTTTTGATTTTATCTCCATATTTTATTTTAAATTCTGAATGACAATCGAGATAAAGTTAAAATAATAATAAATTGTTAGAATATTACATCGCCATCTGGTTGTGAGTTGTTCTGAAAATTTCAGCTTAATAGCGAACTGGAAAGTGGTTTAAAATTGAGTTGCAAGATTTGGTCAGTAAAAGATGACAAACAACAATGCGGGCTAGTAAAAACGTTATAAAATGGACTTTTTTATAATAGTTTTTTTTTTTATATTACCATGATCATCTCTTCCATGAAGCTGCATGAGTTTCTATTGCGCCTCGCGACCCTCTCCACTCCGAGCATAAATAGATATTTTCCCGCATTCCCGTCCGGCAAGCATATCAAGCTGACTCGCTACTCTGCGGAGCCAAGGCACGCGAGGCTAAGAGTCGTGAGGAAGGTCCCACCGAAGGCTAAACTTACCCCACGGAACAGCCAGCTTCTTGGCCGGGGGACGTTTTAATTGGGCTAGCGGTACTTAATCACCCGAAAGGGGGGTCTGGGGGTGGCGGAAGGCCCCCGTACGGACGGCTGACCTGGTTGAAGAGAGGCCGTGCCATGACGTGGTAGAGTTCACGGTGCCACATTGACAGGCCCCCGCATGGTCGCCAAAACATTATATACTATGTTCCCCTGTTTTGTCCATTATTTTTTTCTTGCCTCAACCATTATTTCGTAAATATGTTTAATAATTACCGTGCCTTGTAAGTAATATCTGGGGAATATTTAGTGCTAATAATGAAGTAGAAGTTACCTATTCAATGGGTGAAAAGCATACAGGTATAATTTGTGCATTATTTAATAATTTTTTCAGAAGGTAAGAAAATACTCGTTGGCATAAGCCAGTGTATAAAACCATAACTGGAAGATTCTGTCGTTGCTTTTGATCGGTCATTCCTCCGTGTCTATGCTAATCATGATGTTCATCGGATCGATATTTTCAGCTGCTTGAATTTTCCCAATTTACTCATTTTGCCTTTCTACATTTATCGTACAAGTACTGTTTGCTATAGTACACACGAAAAATGTGATGGACAAATTGTATACTCAGCTGATTGAACAATCAATTTGAAAGGAAGGACAAAAATTTTATATTTCCTAGAGCAGCAGTGCCATTAGTATGAGTAAGTATCTCTTTCATTCTCATCCGATGGACCAATCTCAGTTTTTTGAAACATAGGGATAGTTTGATTTCAGGGTGTCAAAGGGTGAGTGGAGAAATCAGCGGGATTTTGGTTCGCCCAGCAGTAAAATTTCAGGCCCTCCAACTGTGTGCATTGCACAATATTAAATACCAGGGCAATTATTAGGGCAAATATTAGGGCCAGGGAAGTCGAAGTTTTCTTTTAAGAAATTCGGACAATTTTCCTGAACTTGGTCTCTTTTCCCAGGTTTCCCACGTTGGTGGTAGACGACAGGGGTCATTGGACGGAGAGAAGTATTGCCGTGACCCAAGGGGTAGCGGCACCCCGCAATAGGCTTCGCTCGTCTATTTTTGCGCACCATTCACATGCATCGGTGCTAGTGGACACGAATTCCCGCGAGGGTGGATCACTGCAGACCCCTCGCTGATTTTATATGCAAACCCATCCCACAAGCGCAATGTATCAAAATAATCAGTGAAATATATCACTGATAAATTTTTTTTCGCTTCGTCTCTGTAGCATTTAGATGCTATTATTATTTTCAATTTTTTTCACAAAATTTTTGCTGGGTTTAGGCGAAACACGGGTTATTCCAAACACCCTCGCCTTTTTATTCTGATAAAATTTTTTCTCTATTCGACACGTATTTAACATAGCTGCCTTTTGGCTGTGATAAGGAACAAGTTTTTCGGTAATTCGATATTTTTGAGACCTTGATGAATTGAGTGAGATAATAAACACACACATAAAATAACACACTCGGCAGAGATAATAAAATATTTGATGTATACTTCCTCTGATTTCCATTATCTCTCAATTTCCTCTTTCAGTTCTTCGTTTTCCTCATTTTATTATTATTACTATTCATATTATTATGATTAGATATATTCTATCGTTCAAAGTCGGAATGCGTGAAGCATTTTACGAATAACCCAGACTGTCCCCGTCCTCCAATTTAATTTCCTAATCCCATTCGCAATAAAAGCCTTCTTATTTTATCAGTAAATCCTATTCTCATCTTTCCCTTCTTGCCTAACATGCTTTTCCCCTAACACGGTTTCCACATCCCCAGTTCGCTTGGTGCCCGCTCCATCCAAACTACCTGTCTCCTCCTTCTTATCGTTCTCCTCCTTCCATACGTTTTCTCTCCTCACCCGCCATGTTTACCACTTCCTCTCCGTCCACCTTACCTTCTCCATTACACACCAAACCCATATCCCGAATGCTTTCATCGTATTATTCCCAGAGACACCGCGTTTCTGCACCGTAAAGTGATACAATCCAGTAGGTAAGTGGAGAGTCATATCCGAATACTGTTATAACCACCTTCTTATTACCTGTTCCCAATCACCGCTTCATTTGACGAATTTTTCTTTGTGATATCGTTACTATTCTGACCACTCCAAATGTAGACTTGGCATGAATGCCCAGCGTTCTTAAGAGCCGTAAACCGTTTGGAGAGCAAATTTCATGTTGCATTTTCAGGGAAGAGATATTCATAGAGTTTCCTAGATTTATAATAGTAGTGTTTTTATGTGACACAATCACGTGCATAAACTTTTATATGGTTCTTACTCTTCTACCTATTTTGTATAAGTGGCTCTGATGGAAATGAAAATTGCACTCTCAAGGGCAGTTCTTGGGATCATTGGAGGGCAAACCTTTGCAGTATGATGATTTTGAGGCCCAAGGTGAAATAAGTAGTTTATTTGTAATGGAAGTAATAAGAACTTGGCAATATTTAATTTAGTTATTATTTAACCAACAAATTTTGGGGTTTACCACGTCAACTATCATACACATTCAATTTTTTGAGAGTCAGTGTCACACGCCGACAGCATTGTCATGCATGCGAACTAATTTTCATTTTCTAATTTCTAGGTATTTCCATAGACACTAAATAAATGGGCACAAGGAATACTTTACTTATTTGTCAATCACTCTTTCAATATTTTAAATTATACCCTTGAAAATGGCGTATTCAGCACCAAGCCGTTTGCCTTAGTGAATATTGCTGATCTCTCTGTATTCCGAATGCCCATTAATTTTATCTCAATTGATGGATGGGGAGATACCAGAGGATTTTGCGGTGTTCCAAAAATTAAAAGAATCCCATCTCAGCGGAAGACAGTAGATCTCAACACAGGCGTATCCACTTAATGAGAATGAAAATAAAATTTCTTATTGCCTAAGGCAGAGGATATCCGAACAGTATAAAAAGGTAGTCGAAAAATATTGTAGCGGTAGGGAAAAACATGATTTTGATTTATAAGTGATAAAAGCTCTCGTGTGATATGATTTTATTTAAGTCCCTTAATTTTTTAAATTTGAATAGACGTGATTGCCGCCGGCTGCAAAATGTAATGAAAGTAAATGCAACTCATTGTCACTAGAATTTTACCCATTTAATATAGAAACCGACCCATCTTGAGGTTGTGCTACGGTTAAATTGACAATAATTGTAACGCAGACGAAACTTAATTTCATGTAATTTAAAAATACTTGCACGAAATTTTACTAAGCTGGGTTATTTTAATTTGATTCGAAACGAATTTGTTAATTGAGAAGTTTTGGCATGGATAAAAGAAAACTGGTATCACGAAGATTCAATTTCAACACTGCGATGAAATGGTCAGTAGATTAATGCTGTTTGCTACTGTAGCAATACTTAAACTTTCCAGATCTTAATCTTAGTTTTTAAGGGAATCTTAACTTTCCCTTGGTTCCATATGTCTTGGGTTTTTTGGTGCTGTATTCCGTGCGCTTGCCGGGAGAATAAACCACTCGCCCTTTTGCAACTGGCAGCATCGATAATTGCCAACCGTCCATCAGCCCAGCTAAATTATTTCAATTAATCTTTCATCGACCTATACACTTCAATTCAATCGCAATAATGGCATCACTTTCTCCCACCCAAAATAACCACTCACTAAATAATTATACCTGCACATGGCGGTTAATATTAAATTACCTATACGGAATGGCACGTGTTGCTATCTGATGGCTATTTGTTAACTATGACAGAGATACACGCTTATTTGACATATTCATGAGCATGCATGAATCATTTGAAACACGTGTTGATGGGATAAAATAAAATTTTGATGTGATTGCTGTTTTTTAATAGTGTTACAGAAGGGGACTGATTAGGATTTTCTGCATTATTTTTCTGGCACATTCTTTTCTAATTTCCCCATTATCAAATACGACTTTCATGATCCAATTAATTGAGTTGGTTTTATTATGTATTAGGGCAAGTTGAGCTGTATTTTGTTAGTATTAATCTCATACTTAGTACTAGTGATATTTCTTATTTTGACAGCAGCACGCCATCAAACTCCATTGTAATGTTTGGTTGCCTGCTTTGATCACATGAACTGTCGATGAGTTGCTAGGGCAAAACATTCATTCCAGCATCAGAATTTATACTCGAGGGGTCGTTAGGCGTTTTCCCTGGACCAGTAGCGCTACACACGTCATGAGTGCGAGCCGTGAGCCCAGCCGTGCGACCTCAGTGATCCGGGTAGACTTTGGGACTAACTGCCTCAGTGACGAAGCATACTTTGGTGGTGAATGCATAATGGTGAATAAAATAATAAATGAGTCTTCCCCGGCGTGTGTGAGCAATTAATGTTTCTCGGGCTATCGCTCTGGTTAAAAGCCCCATCGACGCCAACGTTTCGAATAGTTCGCTGCCCATAGTATTCAGGGCAGTCTGATCGAACATCCGGGCTTATTTATTTATTGATTTATCTTCTTAACCCCGAAAACAGCACTGATTGGCCTTTACATCAGTGGTATAGAACATAACGACGATAGACGATAACTGACATCCATGCCCTGGGCAGGGGTAATCTACCCCGGCGGGACTCGACTACCACGGCGGCTTCTATACGATTGCCGACGGGTCAAGTCAGATATGTTTGGTGGTTGCGTCTAATGATAGGGTTACAATGATTGGCTGAAATCTTCAGGTGGGAAATTGAGGAAAAATCGTTTCAGGCATTTGAGAGTGAGCAGCAGACATATCTCTTGACAATGGGTGATTTCTCGGGGGAGGCCCAATAAAGACCGAGAGACCATAGAGAAAGTAAAAACAGCCACTATCAATAAACGTGACAAATATTTCGCGCTTCTGAACGCTTTGAGGCAACTCGCGCGAGGATTGCAACTGGCTACTTCGTTCGCGCGATATTGAAACTTCCGTATCGGAATACGATATTTTTATAATAACGATAATTGGAAATTGAAACCTTGGCTGTATCACATTTTTTAACTGTGGAAAATTCCAAGTAATAATAATAATAAAATGCCTTTATTCGGGCGAGGTTGAGACTAAGAAGTCCCCTCTTCCACCTAACCCCTCGATAGCATCAATGCAGACATATTAAAAAATGATAGACAAACTTTTACAATACAAAGGATATACAATATACACTATTTGTGAAATGTCAAAAATATAAACAACTATATGTGAAAATTTTGTGTTAAAAAGATTTCTGTTTGTGGGATAAAACATGAGGATAAGGGTGTAGTATCCTTTAGCGAAAAAACCCACTGCAGGTATGTATTTCTATATGTAACAAGTATGTCTTTCAGTACGAAAAAAATCCACACCATCATGCCTGAATTATCGAACTTCATTCTATGCGATGGTTTCTTACCACGTTATCTGCCTCATACATTCTAAGGGAGGAACTCAATCATTCACTCAGTGGATCATCTCTTAAGCTTGTTCCGCTCGGTGAGGGTGGAGCTCACCTCAGTCTAAGTGACTAAACCATGATATCACACATCTAGTTTATGGGGCCAGTTCCTTTCTCTGGGACGCCTCGTACTTTCAGGAGTATTGTTTATGGGTGTCAAAAGGCTTCATCCAGGCCCTTCGTATTTAAAAACGCTATCAACTTAGCTACCACGGCCCTCACGAGATAAACGCAGGTTCTAACTTCGCGAGGTAAAGGAAGACGTAAAAATGTGAATGCAGAAATGCGTAGTTACCAAATTGTGTCATACAAATAAAGAGGACGATTCCTTGAAGTTCTGACAGGATATCTTCCTTTTTGGGGTAAAAATAATCTGCTTGAAAGCAAGTTAAAAATTCGCTATTTGGAGAGTTGGTTTCCTACAGGTTTAATACTGACGTGTATGATGTGAAGTGGAGCATGGATGTCGATACTGAGTTTTTAAATTTGGCGATACATTGGCAGACCGATTACATTCGCGATAAAAATCAAAGTATCACGCCCAATTAAAATTTATGTCAGGATAAAATATAATTATGAATCATCCGATGCATATCCAATATAAGGTGATACAGTTAATGATCGGAAGTTGATTTTTTTATCTGGTGATATATTTTGATATTTTGTCGCGATATTTTTATCAGTCCCATTCATAATAAAGATTTTGTCTAGTACATATTTGCTATTGTAATCGCCAAGTATGGATATTCAAAAGTTATCGTCTTCCGATGCCGAATTTTAAATATCGCATAAAAACAAAGTAGCCAGCAGCAATCCTAGCGCGAGTTTCCTCAAAGCACAGAGAAGTGCGAAATAGCTATAAGTAGCTGTCATCCGCTTTCATAGCGGCTGTTTTGTACCCCTCTATGGTCTCCCAGTATTTCTTGAGGCTCATCCGAGAAAGCACCCAATTTCAAAAGAGATGACAGCTGCTCACTCTCAAACGCCCGGAACGAATTTTCCTCAAGTCTGCCCGAACAGGACGCACGTTCCGTATGAGCCAACAACCTGAGCTTCATGAGACGGATAAAGCCGGGATCTCTTGCCTGAAGACGCTTGCTGCAATGACCACGAAACTTAATATTAAGCGTGAATGCACGCGTCGTGAATTCCGAGGAATAAGCCGCGTACTCGTTCTTAATCGTTCTTAGTACCTAAAGTAACTAATCCATACGGAAACAGCCACCTGTAGCGCTAAGCACTGACAAACTCAATTCAACCAAAGAAGAGAATGGTCCTAACGTATTTTCCTTATTGAAATGAGATTTAAAAAATTTTTTAAAACCGCGTATTTAAGGTAAAATAATTTTTCTCCTTCGGTTTCCTTCCTACAATTTCAAAGGAAAAATTATCAGCTGTAACTTTTTGTATCCATCTTCCATCAGTTAATGTAAAATAATTCTGAAAATCAACATAAAAGAGCGCTAACAGAGAGAGTCTTCTTTGAATAACTTTGAACGCGAAAGCCCTTGATAGGATTAGTTTTAGATAGATGTAAATATTTTTTTAAATTGCGCAATCTTTCGTTTTGTTGCCTGTACTCTTCGTTCAGCCTTTTGATGCCGTATTATCTTTACAAATTTCTCTAAATTATTCAATCATTATGTTATTCAGTAATTGCATTTAATTTAATCCACGTAGAATTCAATGTTGAAGACAAGAATTAATTACATTTACATACAAGAATTAATGAGAGTAAAGAGTCATAGCAGGCTTGCTGCTAGTACGAATAAATGAAGATCTCTTCCAAGATAGGGCCACGAAACTCAGTACTTTCCAGCACGGGCATCGGGTTAGTATGGTTGCTTGATCGTTAGCTTCCCACTCCAGGGTCCTGGTTTCAAATCCCGAAGGTGGCAGAGAATTTTCAGCGGTCACCCGATCATTGCTTGACTGTTGCTTGGAGAACTTTTGAAGCACAACGTCGGTCGGCTAAGCCGTGGTCCCTTTGGTAAGAGCCTAAGAGCCTTTTGATAAGAGCAAGCCAATGCCGACGCCGGGTTTCTCTCCACCCTTCCTTCCTTACCCTTCCATCATGGCTCAAATGGCGTAAACTGTTGGTCGCCACCTCTAAACACCGTACCCTACACCCCTTGAACACTGGGAAATGTTAAATATATCATGAATATTCCTCGAGCACAAAATTATAACCCATTAATTTTGAGTAAGAATAATATTGGAGAAATTGGGATTTTATCGAGAGCATTTACTTTTATTTTCAATTTCCAGGAGTTAGCGTCAACTAGAGTACTATGATGACCTTTGACCTCACTTTGACTTCAGTTAGTATGGAATTCATATGCATAAATGTTTCGAAATATTTCATGATGCAGTGTAAACGCTTAATCCTAATCATCATATATTTCTTATCACAAAAAATCTGTTATTTTCAATGCGCAACATCTAAAACAGCAGTAATTATAACGTTTTATCCACGCATAACAGAATTTTTAAAATAATTCGTAAATATCAGTTGGTTTTTGAAGAGCAATTTCCACAAAAATATGGTATGAAGTTCCAGTTTCTTAAAAATAGTTTTCAGGTTACTAGTTTGAGGGCGTCACTTGACGCATTCACGAAAATGAAATTGGCTCCAAGGCATTGAGGCTGGTGGCATTCCAAAGGGGAATGGCTTGATGGGCGTAAAGGGAGGGGCTTTCCCATTCCTAGGACTCAACAACAGCATATCAATATTAGAGCCGACGACAGATGCGGTCCCCAAATGATAAGAACGAGCCTCCCAACTCACCTTATGCTGGGGTGCCTCACCTTATTTCCTTCAGTTATGAAGCTAAATTATTTTGGCGGTGGGCATCGAAAGGAACACCTTGTATTTGGGGTTCTTGCTCGTTATAAATGAAAGAGATGTTGCACGTTCCACTGGATAATTTTATTCTCAACTTGCTTGTACGCTTTAATATCACTTTTTACGAGCTTCTTCCTTTAACGGAGAAATCAACGTTGTGATCCCTTCTTCGAACCTTTTCAGGAAGACTCCACCCCATACCACGTCATACCATTACCTCAAACCATTCTACTTCCCCCTAACCACCCCCTCTACATCCGAAGGACAGAGGACGCTGACAGGAAAACACTATCACCTCATCCGCTGACCTAAGGAATATGCAGCAGTGAAGGAGCCGTCACCATCACTACCCTGGTAGCCACCCTGAACCATCCCCCTACTCCTAGTTACCTCCTCCATGTACCATTGCTTGAAATGGACAAAATAAAATAGCCTGGAAAACTCACTGGAAAATGTGGTTTGAAGCAGCTCTCCACTAAAGTCTCCTTTCAGCAAATTTTTTCTCTCCAGCGTATTTCTTCTCTTTCACGTCCTTCTTTACATTTTCCATTTGTTTTATTTGAGGTCTTCCTTTTCGGTACCTGCTATCCACCCGCCTCTCGACGGTTGCCTTCACTTTCCCATTCTAAAACACTACGAACGTGTCCAAGCGTCGAAATTTTTTTTTCATCGTACCTTGCAAGCTCTCTTTCATTCATGATGTTTCCTCTACATCTCACCTGAAACAATTCCATTCTTCCTTGTTTTATCTATGAGGTGGTGTCGGAGCTCTTTGGCCATTTTCGAGGGGCGTGGGCGGTTGAAGGAAACGGAGAAGGATGGGCGTCTTTCGGTAATACATTGCCTCTTGGGGTCGCAGCGTCTGCTTTATTAAACACAGCAGTGCGGCACAAGGGGATTAGCTCAAGTCGCAGGAACGGCGCACATCTCCTCCTCCTCTAACTTCGACACTCAACCTCTCCAATCAGTGTTTCCTAGACTAAGTGCCATTTTATTTTTTTAATAGTTGTATATAACCTGATATATGTTCAGTCCATTCGAATTGAATTTGTAATGGGAAAGTTAAGGCAATCATAAAGTTTTAAAATGTTTCTTTAAGTCAAGGCAAGTGGTAAGTAGATGGTACGCACAGAAAAGGAAGACCTCGAACAAAATAAATGGAACTTGTAATGAACGATGCATCGCAACTTGAAAGAGAAGAAATAATTATGAGTGAAAAGATTAGCTGAGAGGAGAATTTATTGGAGTACTACGTCAAACCAATCTCAGGATTACCAATTCGAAGTGTGGTACTATTTTTCAGCAAGCCAATTGTTGAATGTTTGCTTTGAAACGATCTACTAAATTTTATCTTGATAGTAAGTAATCAAAACATAATTTTCTTACAGATATGGGGTTTTCTTATGATCTGGGTTCGAATATTATTACCACTTGAAAAAGCGTGACGGCATTTTTTAAAACTCGGTTTGAGGACCCAATATGGCTATCAAAAACGCAACGCGTCGACGGGGATAGAGCCACTGCGCTTAGTAGAGCAACTAGAGTTAATGTGTGCCTTCAAGTCACATTTGCTATTTGAAACTGGGACCCTCTACCCATTACACTTTCCAAATACCGGATAGTTAATGTTAATAATCAATAGAACTAAATAATCTCATTAATGCACAAAATTTAGTCGTTTCCAATCGAAGATACTATCTGTATATCTACTGGTGTAAGGAAATCTCATAATTCCTCCGTAAAACTATCTCCGTTTTGGCTAGACTATCAGCACATTTTAATAAAGTCGGATTTACGTTGGAAGAAATTATGGTTTTCATTCTGAGAAATGATTGGATCATCCTATTTTCAAGTGAAAAGCGTTCTTGGGGAGCAGACAATTACCTGGAATTTTATTGTTTACGCCCTATTAGTGTATTGAAAAGAGTAAAGTTTTTCCGACAACCTTATGCTATTGGTATACACGATAAATTAAATGGTATTTTTTAATATCAAGCATGAATTAATGTCATAAAGCAATGCTATCATAGAAATTTATTCTCATAAAAATATATTCAATGTGATGGTCATTGGCAACATGTAGATTGAAATAACTTACTCAGAATAAATTTTGAAAATCTAGCTAGTTTTGGTCTAATCACTCTATGACTTTACTATTCAGGTTTCTCTGCATCTGCTATAAGGCTTCCCAATTTTCATCATAAGCAAACGAATGATTTTTTTTTCTAAAGAATTAGCAACGAATCATCGCAAATCATTGTAAAATGAAATTCTGGGAACGATTGCTAAGTTTTTGCTCTTCCCTTAAGAGAAGTGACATTCTGGGCAATATCTTTGATCTGTGATACCCATTGTCATCAGTTCTGTTTATCCTGTTTTGTGATGGGCACATGTAACCGGCTTATGCCACATAATGGCTTCAACTCACCGAACTCAACCGGCAGGAAAAGGGCGATAGAGGCACTGGGAATGCCGAGAGATGGGAGTTCCTCATTTAGGAATTATTGAGCTGCAGGAGGGAAGGTACGCGTATTGAGCGCCAAATGGTGGTGCAGGCGATGCTGACCACGTCACGGTTTCATTGAGCGCTCATCGTAGAAATCTGCTTTGCTCCGTTGTCATCGGAGGTTCAGTTCTCAGAAACGGGTAGTCTATTTAAGCGATGGAGCCTTCCTCGTTCTCCGCATGAATAACATTTCACCCTATCAAGCTCCAGTTTCCCGCTAGAAAACCTTGTCCTGTGGTGAAATTGTAACGGGAAATGTTTCGCCCGATTTGTGTAAGCATAAATTGTTTAGAAAATTTCATTCAATTGAATGTAAAAGCATTTAATTAATAAATAATTAGGTATTTTGGATTCAGATAGGTAAGTGTATCAAGTGAAGGAATATAATATTTGTGAATCATCTAAGTATCTGTTTAAACTATGTGCATTGCGATTGACTGTCTCCCTATTGATCGTAGTCAAACATCATCTCGAAATTGAATCCATACCTGTAATTACAATCAAAGTATGACGCATTGGTGTTATTGAGTACTGTAACATTTGCCTTGATGAAGCTGGTTCTCTGGAGATATTATGATTGGCTCCGCATGAAAGGCTGCATTTCCATGGAACGAGCTTTGAACGTATCAGCGCTAGGTTAAAATTAAATAAAATATGAGATAAGTTGAATATGATTTAAACGTGGTATTATTACTATTAATATTATTTTAAAAAATTCACATGAGTTTACTATGTTTTGCGTACTCTTCATCGAGAGGTCAAAAGCGACCTACGTGCAAGAGCTTAGGCAAACGAAATGGCGACGCACATTTTCTTGGAAGTAAGGCTAATATACCCTGCCATTAGGAAATTATGCTTCACATGCCCATTAAATATTTTTACAATGTTCTCTTGAATAACCTTGAAAAGTTAAATAAATTTAGTTATAATCTACCGTAGCAGGCGTGACTTCATGGAAGTTTCATATATTCCTACTGATAGTTTGTCCTATTCTAATAACAATAATTTTAAAAGCTTAAAATATCAGAATAAATATTTAACGTTGAAGTTTATAATTTAAAATAGTACCATAGATACGAATCAATCTATTTCTTCTTGTTTCCAATAAGAAATTTCCCATTTTTCCGCTGCAGTGCTTAATCGGAGCTAGTATGACCCATTCTTACGTTCATCAATCTATCCATGATATCTTTGCCTTATCTATAGCTCCATAATCTTCGTACCTTGACCTGCACACGGTTATATGTTGCGGGAAAAACACCCGCTAGTTCTGATTTTTAAGAACTTTCTGGATATTCTCTCTACTCAAGCCTCAATTGAGGAAACAATAAATTGGTGGAACTTAGCGTAGAAGAGGCAAAATTTATGTCGTGGGATTTTTCATTGAATCACAATTGTATTTGAATTCATTAAATCAAATGCCTGCTTTGCAAGTTAATTAATGCAAGGGAAAACTTACACCATAAAGGACACAGCTTCAAAATAATTTTATTCTGATCTCAAATGTATGATAACTATTTATTTTATTCCGATTAATTAAAAATTTTGATGATCTGTGTGTCATCTCAAAATAAATGGAGCGTGTGGTTTAATTGGATTTCATTAATTAAAATTTTACTTCATTCAGTTATTGATTTGAAATAATTTACTCCTCTCGGGATCTTTTAACAGTCTTATCAGGTCAAAATGAATGCAGATAATTTTAGTGAAGTTGCAGCCTTAGGAAGGAAAGATGTTACAGGATTTGAAGCCTAGAAATGTTATTTTAAGCTTTAGATCTTAATAAGAAAACCCTCATATTCTGTAATGCAGTGGTTGATTTGAAACGTTAGCACTGATAATTGACTGAAAAATAAGGTAAAAAAATAATCCGTTTATAAATTATCCTCTCTTCCTCTCTATCCATTTGTGTGAAAACGGTGCTTTCAGCTCAGTGAAATTCGTTCTTTGAAAAAAAAACTATCATTGGAGGAACTTATGTGGAAACTAATAGCTAGAGATTGAGCGCTCTAACCACGAGACATGAGCGCTAGAAAATCGTTGTTAAAGAACATGAGTATCAATTTCTTTGAATCATTCAAATCCTTTATAGGATTATGATTAAACATTTTCAACATCATCTCATGTTTCCTTCGGAATCGAGCTTATTTCCTTTACGAAAAATATGAATATCACTCTAGCGATGCTTTGAGGACCAATTATTTCCTCATTGATTTGTAGAATCTTCCACGGACGGAGCTTGTGACGGATATGAGATTTTTTTCTTCTTAAGGCTGGAAGACATTGCTTTTCAAGAGTCGACGGTTTATACGAAAATCGGCCATTTGATGGCAAATATTGCGGTGGTGTGGCTTTTTCACTTCCTTCTTTCAGTCTCTTTATATCGAATAAATATAAGAGGAAATAAGTGGATGGAGTGGAAATTGAAAGAAACACATCCAATTTTCCACGAACAATCGTGGAAAATTGCACGTTCTTCTTGCAATCTTTGTAATCGATGCTCTCGCCAGGTTTTGAGTTCGGATTTGAAGATAGTTTCCAAATTCCAATCAATCATGAGGATTATGCGGGAGAGGTCTCAGGTTCAAATTGCGAGTGAAGTCGTCAGGCACCCGAAAAATCCTAGAAGTGGTTGGTATCCCAAAGAAAGGATCTGGCTTCCCAACCCAGAATGTATGAAATACACGTGACTTTGGTGATGGAGAATTTTGCGGAGTGATGCAGCATGCGCAGCAAGTTTTACGGGTTGACCTCCGCGTCAATTCATCTTCATAACGACAGTTTCGCCGGCGTTGCAGCTAGCGTCTTCAGGTTCCCTTGTAATATAGGCCTAGACCGTCTAATATAGTCCTTGGTAGCCTAGACCAAGGCCTGCATAAGACGGGAAAAAACCTGCGTCAAACACTTCGAAGCTGAAGACGCCAGCTGCGACGCTGGCGAAATTGTCGTCATGAAGATGAATCGACGCGGGGGTCAACCCGATAACCTTGCTACGCACACGTGACTATGGCTTAGTTTGGGATGAGCTCTACCTTTACGTATCCAAACCAACCTTCGCGTTGAATCACAGACTGAGTACGAGGATTTGTTTGCGTAAAATATTTACCACGGAACCTTAATGTGCATTGTTGATATATAAAATAACTATGTCAGATTTTACACTTTCCCGGCGAGCAGAATATTTAAAATTTTCTCGGAATTCCGCGCGGGTAAGAGTTTGTAAGAGCGCCGACGATTCGGTTCACTCATTCTTACGGCTACTGAGAAACGGGTAATGGCGTGTAAACGGTATGGGTAACGAGTCGGAACCCGAAACGTTGGCGCTCTTACAAATTCTTACCCGCGCGGAATCCCGAGAAAAGTTTAAATATAAAAAATAATTGTTTTGAAGTCATCAAGGTGTATTTTTCTACTAAACCAATGGTTGCACGCAAATTTAAAGAAACTGAATGATGGACTCAGTTATGATCTATAACTATAAATTAGAGTAAAAAGTAAAGATATAGCCGCATTAAGCTGAATACTTGTTGAAATAAATGTGATACTTTCCAAGAGTTTGTCCACTAAAGCTTACGCAGATTATGTATTTTTCCAACCAGGTTGGAGCGGAGCAGAAAATTGCAAATGAAGAAATTGAAGGTTGCCTATCAAAATTTGTTTCGTAGAAAATTCGGTGGCTCACGATTGAAAGATAACAACGTGGCTAGACAGAAATCTCTTCGACGTATGCAGGCCATTTGAATGAGGCGCAGTGTACGCCCTGGTAACCATAGCAACGGCCCTCTTGGCCACTCCTCACTTCCGTGTCATGACCCATGCACTGCATCCAAAAACTATATTTGGAGAATAGACGGAGAATATGATCGATTTTCTCTAGTTGCCATGGCGAAACTGCACACTACGT
This sequence comes from Ischnura elegans, assembly GCF_921293095.1. Taxonomy (NCBI): domain Eukaryota; kingdom Metazoa; phylum Arthropoda; class Insecta; order Odonata; family Coenagrionidae; genus Ischnura; species Ischnura elegans. The sequence goes on from NC_060259.1 coordinate 88,878,564, forward strand.
CTAACAGAAAATCAAAGAACTACCAAAAGTTTGTACTTAAGAAGCGGTATTAGAATTAGGAACTTGTGAAAAACTGGGTAAAAATCTCATTATATAATCCTTTCCACTCCTTTTCTTTTTGAAATTTAATACAGCGGTACCTAAACTCTATATTTTTAGATTAATTTGACCGCATCACAGGTAAAATATAAGGAACGCGTTCATACACTGGCTAATATTCTACTATTACTCACTTCATAATTATTAATTATTTGCTACATTGTAACCATGAACCTTCTTGAATTTTGTGATCCCAATGGATATCTGCGGGTAGATTAAAAATATTGGTATAAAAACTATTGAAAATAGTTAAGCATAAATTGTAAGCTGATGAAGTTTCTCAATCATATTTTTTCCAGAATAGCATAAACCAATTCCTTTATTTTCTTTATACCGATATAATGCGGACAATAGCAATTTCCTTTGAAATAACGCATATGAGGAATGTAGGTACATCGTGGTTTTTGGAATGAAAGATGGCTTGACCCGGAGATATCAGTCACGTCACCAAATATTTCTCTGTCTTCAAGGCACAGTAATGACATGTCCTTTCCGAGGAGTGATATTAGCCTTACCATTAGTGCATGCGAATTTATGTACGATTGGTTGCCCTCTTGAGGCATAATTTTTAACAGCCTTATTCGGAGAGCTGTATGCGTCATAAATGCGTAACGATGAATCTCTTGGGAAAAATTTCCTCAAATCATATTTATAAAGCTATATTTCTCTGTAAATGTCAAAAAAGATGCTTCAAAAGCCGTAATAAGTTACACTTATCCATTTTACACTGACCCGGAATTTTCTGCGATGGTTTGCGAAATGGAAAGGACTGCAGGGACCGAACACAGCCTCTCAACCGGTAAGCCTTTGCACTCACTCACTCACACACACACGCCAAGCTGAAACTGCCGGGACAATAAGCTCAAGAAGAGCGGGTCAAGATGTATAATAGGAAAGTGAGAAGCGTGGACTTACAGTTTTATACCGACCCGGGTTTGCTGCAATGGATTGCAAAAATGGAAAAGGACTGCAGGGACCAAACACAGCCTCTCAACCGGCCAGCCTTGGCACTCACTCACACACAATCACACGTAGATACCAAAACACGCACGCTAAAACTACCGAACTATCGGGAGAAAAAGCTCAAGAAGAGCGGGTCACGATATATAAAGGCCGTTTTACACAGTACACGGAATTGCGCAATCTGACGTACGTGCTATGGCGATATCAAAATTGCGTCGTGTAAAGCGGTGAATTGCTAGAACACATGCGAGAATGCGTGGATGCGAGACGGAAAAATAGCCCCTGTTCTAATTTCGTTCATGCATTCGCGCAATTCCACGCCATTTTAGAAATTAATGCAGCTCTAACCTGCACAATTCCGTGCCCCGTGTAAAACGGCCTTAATAGGACAGTGATATGCGTACAGCGCTATTTCGGCCTCCACGATGCCCTTTTCATCGCGGAAAATAAATCTTCACGACAAAACAAGGCTGTAGTGGTAGTTGAGTGGGGACATCGCCAGAATAAATAGTTGAAAGGAATTTGGGGGAGGAAAGGGGGGAAATGCATTGCTGATCAGTGAAGTTAGGGGTTGACCAGGGGAGAGGGGATGGGGTAGGGGGGGACGGTTAGTGACCGTTGCAGAAATGTATAAGGAGGGCTTGGGTTTAAGGGTGAATGGGGGTGGTGTGTGGAAAAATCCATTGACGGAGGGAAGAGAAATAGTGGGCTGTTGGCACAGCTATTTCAAAAGAAAGAAAAGGCATGAATTAGGGGCAGGTCCCGTGTCACTGTTTAGTAATTACCCTTTCTTTTTAAAAATAAAAATGATCTCATATGCAAGCAAAAGATTGTTAGGAGAACGTTTCAACAGTTTTCTTGGGTTATTTCTTGACTTGTGGTAGCCAAGTGTTGGGCTATTCTCGACTCCTCGGGTTTGTTATTTTTTAAAAATTGAGTAATGTTCATTGTACCTAGTGAGTACGTTGCGTCGCTTTTGACCAATATAGGAAGCATGGCATGTGTTGCATTCTATTTCATATATGCCTGACTTATCGTGCAGTGGAATTTTGTCTTTTGTGTTTCCCAGTAGTTGTGTCAGTTTGTTGTTGTTAGTGTAAGCAATTTTTGTGTTCACGGTGTTGAATATTTTATCCAAGCCTTAAGTCAGTTGAGGGCAAAAGGGAAGTTTAACGTATTTTTTCAGATCGTCTTATCAGTGTTTGGTCGACCTCCCTTTTATTTAACATTTACATGTCAAGGCCGTAGAGCTAATTACCTCATATGCATAGATTTCTCTGTGCTTGAAAACCTACCGTTATTCATGCACTTTGAAGTTTTTCCTTCCTTCGTGTATTCATTCCAAAAATTAGGTCTTGAAAATACGTCATGATAATTTAGAGGCATGAATAAGAGTTGAGTGTATCTCAATGATACGCTTGATAACAGTTGGGGATATTTGTCGTTCCATTGACATCGACGCTAACTGACTTAATCGCAATTACCTCCACGCAAATGGTTTTACCTGGTAGTAATCTCTCTGTAGCTGATCTTGACCTAAGGGATATAATAATGGATATTACTACTTCATAGCATTCATGGCTAACATTAATGACACATGACCTCTACCACGCGCGTGTGAATTCTCCTGGAGATTTACAAAAATTTAGGCTAAAATATGGGTGTCTCATCGGAATTTTTCTCTAGGTTTCCCTGTTTTATTCCATAGGAATTTTTCCCTATTTCAGAGTTTTTTACAGGATTTTAATTTAAGAAATATTTTCTGGGTTCCCACCTGGAAATAGAAAGAAATCCTAATTTAACAGCTTTCCATGAATTTCATTCTCATCAAGAGGACTACAGGACATTATACTTCCTAAAATTGGTCCTTGATCTTCGTATAAGACACTGTGCTACATAGTGCTGCATTGCTTCTGCATAGAAAAAACATGGGATGCCGGTTTTGCCAGTTTTGCCAATGCCAGTTTCTTTATGAGGATTAGTGCGGCAGTGTTGGAGGCTTCGATCCATGTGTTCGTGTATTCCATACTGTAGATATATGTACATTCTGGAGACAAATGGTTCGAATGGAGCGACTGCTAAGTTCAGATATCCGTGTTAGAGAGAAAAGTGTTCGGTAAACGGGGAAGGGGAGGAAGAGAATGGGATATATGGATAGAGTAAAAGTGAGAAGGCCTTATTTTCATTTGAATAGATAAGTTGTGTCTAGAGGGAGGATAGATAGGGGTGATTTGCAAGAAGTGTGTGAGCAGAAATTTACTTCGGAGGGGTTGGGTGGTATTCAGTTTGTCTATACAAACATAATTTGTTGTCATTTCACTCGCATTGAATCTGCATTTCGCACCATACATTTCATTAAATGGACTATGCAGAGTGAAGAAAAATTGGGTCACGAAAAAATTAACCCTGGATAGCTGACGCCAGTAGGAACGCAATTACTAATGTTTAAGCTAATCGCTTTAATTGACCGCGAGTTTGCGCTGTCGCCGGATGCTCTAGGCAAAGGCAAAGGCAAAGGCAAATGCAGGCAAAGCATTCCATGTCATGAGTTGTCCAGAGCATCCGGCAACAGGGCAAACTCGCGGCCAGTCGGAGCGCTTGGCTCAAAGTTTTCGTAGTTTAAAAAAAGTCCATTTTCGACCCAAACATCATAGGTAATATTGGTTTCTTTTGAAATTAAAACTTACTATTGCCATGATAAAATTTTCTCCACTCTGTATGTTTCTTTCACGTTATGCTGAAAGTTAAAATCATCGCTCAATGTTGCCGGAAATTACGAAATGTAATTTTATCGAAAGTTGGAATGGTCCAATACCCCTGTGCCAGTAATCTCCACAGCAAATGTATAGCGGGTGATCGCCTCGAGGGAAACAATTTCTGGGGGGATTGGGGCAGAATCTCCCAAAGCCTTCCTCCATGGCTGCGTTCCTACATGTAAACCCATCTCTCCATGTAGAGCACCTTCAGTAATGGGTTTACGTTAAAAATTTAAGTATTGCATGCAATTTTTTTTGCGGATTCAAAGAGTCATTCAGTGTCCTTACTTGTCTAAGTAAACGCTTTCGAGTGAGCGTGAACTCTTCAAAGGTTCATCGTTGATGTGAAGGCGTGGACCGTGGACTCAGCCTCTCTGATCTCGGCCAGAAATTGGAGAGGCCTAGCCACATGGTGGTCAGCGGCGTCCACACACATTCCGCCACACCTCAAGTGCGCCACCTGTTACCCAGAATGAATAGCATCGGCGTTTTTTTTTATTTTTCTCGCAAAAATCAATCGGGCCGCCCGTCACCCTCCTTGTTGGGCTCCGCTTTCACGGCCACAGGAGCCGGCGTGCGGCACGCGGTCGGATCAAAAGAAAATCAATCGCTGTGTGTGTCTTATGGGAGCCGGCGAAAAGCAGAAAGGACTGGAGTTGATCTGTATCGTTCTGGAACCCTTTCTTTTTCCAACTAAAAGCACACGGTAAATCACAAATATACCATTAGAATAGATAAAAATATAAGAGCTCTTGCGGCTGATAGAAAATAATAAATTAACAAACCACCTGGACCGTGAATATATAATTATCCTCTATGTAATAGGTTTGGCAAACAAAGTTTACTGTGGTTTGCACAGAACCGTGGTTTAGAGTGATTACGAGAATTATAGTGATATTAAATATTGAATGGTGTAGAAATTAATTTTGTAAACCTTCTCTTGCAGAAAATTTAAAAAATCGTATTTTTTCAACGCTTTTTTGAAGTATAAATTTCAGCCTTGAATTTGTTACTTTTTGCATAGTTACGATCCAACTTTTTATATTTTTTTCAGCAAACAATAAATTATATTATAATGAGTTTTAGGCAATATGTACCTTATTTCATTCCATTCACAGGACTGGAGTTAATCCTTGTTTTTCTGCGACTCTTTCGCCCAAAATAAACCCATGGAAAATTCAAAAATATACGAGTTGATGTCCATTGTTAAATAGATAAAAATATAAGAGCCCTGGCGGTAATAGCAAATAATAAATTTGAAAACCACTGGGAACCGTGATCTCTCTATATAGTCAGTGTAGAGAGTTTGGCAACCATGCTTCTCGGCGGTTTGGAGAATTAAAAAAGAACCATGGTTTAAAGTGATTTCGAGAATTATAACGATATTAGCTATAACATAGTGTAAAAACTAATTTTATTGATTTTCTGTAGCACAGAATTTTTTTAAACAATTTTTAGTGAGTTTTATAAAGTTCTATACATTTTCAGACGTGAATATGTTACTTTTCGCATACCTAATTCCCTCTTAACTTTTGATAAAAATTTTATTTTCACATCTTTAGAATATTTAATTTTTATAACGAGTTTTAGGCTATGCATAATTCCTTTTCCCAAAATGTATGTGCCCGAAGGTCCCTTGACGAGTTCTACTCCACGCTTCGGTACTGTGACCATTGCAGTCGAGTGCTGCCCGCACTATTGATTAGGTTTCATGAGTCTTTTTCCGGCGGTTTGTAATTTTATACTCGAATCACATCCAGTCCCTGTTATTGTATTATAATTGAATTAATATCAAACGAGGTATATTCAAAATCATAAAAATATACATGGTTGCAAAAGATCGAGTACCAGTATATATGAAATCATACCATAGGCACCAGTACATTGACTTCATTACATTTTCATTTACATTTGCAGTAAATATCAATTTTTTTCTGAAAACAGAAAGAAAACGCATCACTTTTTTCCAAACGTAAATGATGGACATTAATGCTGCACTAATGCGTGTACCTTTATAAGTATTATGCCCTAAATTGTTAAATAAGAAGAAGAAAATCGTTCTAGGCGAACTTTTTTACCCAATACATAAATACGAAATCTCAGCAAAACATCAAGTGTGTCCAATCTCTCATATATTTCAACTCGTTTTCCCTATTGCCTACACTTCCAGGAGCCTCCCATTTTTTGCCATATGATACAGTTTTTGCCATGGTACGTAGCTTTCTTACTAAGCAACAAGGCTAAGTATGTCAGTAAAGTTATGAACGTTCGATATTGATAAGGCATCTTCTATTATGGTTTGAATACAATCTTTGAGCTTGCACCTTGTGGTAACAATCTAATTCTTAATAATTTTGTTTTTGTCATCAAAGTATTATGAATGTATTTATTTTCTTTTTCACATAATGATTCATAGTTTTATAGTGATTTTTGTCAATCCTTTATTTTTTGATTTATATCGATCACATTCTAAATTACAGTCCCTATAGACGTAGGTTTAGGCATGAGCTGGCAGCGAGAGTTTTTTCAGATATATTATTGTATTTTCTATCCATGTACCACAAAATCTGATTTATATAGAAATATTTTCTTAACAGAAGAGAATTACTCTATCCAAAATGCAGGGTTGGAACAGATGCTTATGATTTAATTCCAATTTATGAAGAAGAAACTCTTAGTGTTCCCCTGTTACGTACGGATTTGTCTGAACCGAATGGGTTGGGATTGGAAAATATCCCCATCTTATATCCATCTCTATGTATCGGGTATCCTTTACGAAGAAAATTCATGTATTTGTTGTTATAAAATTCTTAAATTTAATGTTCATCAGTTGTTCACCAATTCAATGTTTATTCCGTCACTGTGTCGCTGATTCACGCCCCAGGATGGGGGGTATAGATGAATATACACTCGTCACACTTGGATTCAAGTGTCATACGGAAGTTTTCACAAGTTGTATTGAAGCATAGCCTAATTCACTGAGGGTGGCAACCTATGACAAGTTGTTGGTGAGAACGTTTTTCTTCTTAGCTTTCAAATTTCTACACCTACTCACATTGATTCTGTAATGAAAGATCTCGCTCGTTTCGCAAATCATAATAAAGTGGAATTGGGCCTATTTTTAGCTAGAATTACATCTTGTTTTAATTTTTATTGGTTATGTTTTTTATCTTTGCGATTATAATTTTTGTAACTTTAGGAATAGCAAATTTTAAATTACCCCCGTTATTAAATCATGCCTAGTTATTTGAGCCCAGTGCCGAATTTTGACGGAAGCACACATTTAGATAAATGAAAACATGGCAAAAATTAATGGCTGACTGTAAAAAAACCTCACTTTATTTAATACAAAGCTTGGTTCTAACTTATTGCAATGATGATCAAGATCAAGTATTTTCACCAGGGAAGGCTGAAATTTTACTTTTTATTGAGTGACGTCAAAGTTATTTAATCCCGAATTATAATCTAAGAGTATAATAAAAGTAGTTATTATTTTTTATTTTTAGTCAGGTATAAATGTGTTTACAATAAGAATTTCGTTGAAGCCAAGTTCTCCAATTTGTACATGAAATTCATAGCTGAAAATATGAGAAATGCGCATATATATTTTGAAAATTTTAGCTTATATATTCTCGTTATTTACTAAAAAATTAATGCATGTTTAAAATTTGTCCCGTAAATAAATGCTTAAATTTGTAGTAATAACATTTAGCATTTTAACGCAAGAATATGAATGGTGAGAGCGCTAGATTTTACCCGACATGCAAGTGAGGCGACAGATAAGAAGGGAAGGGAACCACAAAAAACATCGATATATCGGGAAATATACAGGAAATGCTGCGCCATATCGATATACGGATACGTACTCTCCCCTCCGCTGCGATGAGGAATGACGGGTCGCCGCGGAGTAAATGAAAACATGGCCACACAATCCGGGTGCGGAGCGCAAGAGCGGGAGGCGCGGTGGGGTGCGGCGGCTGCAAAGGAACCCAGCGCGCCCCTCCCGCATCCCTCTCCTTTTGATCACGAAAATTTTTAAAGGGAAGAATAAACGCGGAGACGTCAACGTCAGGGGATGTGGAACCATTCCCGAGTCCGCAGATACATGCCACGGCCCCGCAGCATTATCGAATGGGCGCGCCTCTCCGAATCCATACATTAAGCTGCGTTTACGCATCGAAGATGGCTATTAAAGCCGTTAATGATTAAAACGCCGGGTGAACTGAATGGGTTAGGATCCGGAAATAAACGCAGAATCTATCGCATATCATTTAGAAACAAACTTACATCTACTCGTTGTTGTAAATTTCATGTTCATTAGCAATTTACTACGTTGATGGTTCACGCTCCAAGGTGGTAACCTAGATTTCGTCATGTGCATGAGTTGCCACGAGAAAAAAATCTCCTGGACCGGGAATCGAAGCACGGGCCGTTGGCTTTCCGGGCCTCTGCGCAGACCATTACGTTATCCAGGTTCTTTGACTTCCATGGCAATTATACCGAGGCTCATGGCACAAGTTGTCATTATATTTCGTAGTCAAATATCGTACAAGTGGACTGGTATGGCAGTGGATAAATAATCTACCTTTTTGCGATTTCATGCTCTATAAATTAAGTTTCATAACTCTTTTTTTCGGTGATTTTTAATTTCCCATTTGTTTCTAATGATACCCAGTCAGAGTTATTGTATTCTTTTTCAAGAAATATCAACCTGACTCTTCTCCAAATTACCAAAATAACAGTATTATAAAAATAAGTGTTTGTATAAGATCGAGTACCAGTATTTATACAATAAATTCAGTGACACCAATGCTTCATGTCACCAAACCTTCATTATATCTTTACCTTCATGAGCAGTAAATCTCCATTTTTTTAAGGAAAACGATGAAAGAAAACGTATTACTTTTTTCCAAACGTTACTCATGGAATTTTAACATGCACTAATGCGAGTACCTTTATAAGAATTTTATCAGATAATTATTGAATTAGTGAAGTAAATTTGTTAGAAACGTACGCAAATAGATCAAATGAAGTTCGATGTTAACAATAGTTTCAAAATGTCAACGTCCTACGCATCTACGCATTTTCCTAATAAGTAACAACGTGAATTGAGTCCATAAATTTCTGAATGCTCAAAATTATATTCATCAGAAGACATCTCACTACTATTATCTATACGGATGTCTCCCTAGACTGCAAAAGTTCTTCGTAATGGTATAGGTAGAAAAAAAGAAGCAGCATTTTTGAAGGGTAAATAATTTCATCTCCCCTTCCTCGTAAGAATATTGAATCAAATTTGGCTTATCCTTGATCCATACTGAGCAATATATTTAAAAAGAGTATCTGTTACGGTATTCTTTGCCAGGGATAGCCAAATCAACATTTGCCGTATGCGATTATTCCATAGCCACTGCGTTCGAAGTGGAACTGATTCAAATTCGCTAATACATTGAGTCAAGACCTCAATTGATTCGCTTCGCAGTCGCTGTCCTCACGTAAGAGTCCAGCCAAATGCTGAACTGCTATTTCAGCCAACTTTGACGAGAAACCCAGCGTTATTACGGTTGACGATTAACAACCACTACTCGAGACTCGTTATGTGTGGCAATGGCTGCGTTGAGGTCAGCATGCATTGTGGTCGATCTTTACTCGATGTATCATCGATATTGAAATAGTTTCGCGTTTCACGCAATCAATCACGCAAGAAACGAATACAGCTACGCAAGTACATGATCTTACTCAGGACCACAGGATGAAATGGGATAGCGCAAAATTAATCTGTCATGCCAAAAACTTCTGGGACAGGCTTGCTATGGACGCCATCTAGCTAAAATAATAGTTTCAATCGAGAAACGGGTTAAAAACGTAGAAACTCGTGAAAACCCATTTTACAGAAAATAAAAATACGATAGAACTCCTCCTTTTCATCTAAATTTCAGAATATCAGATATAGATTTAGCAAGTGGCAACGCTACTTAAACTACGCAGTTGAATGCAACTTCAACTTGCTATCATCCATAATTTACTAATGAGGCGCCAACAGCAAGCCAATGTGGAAGTGTATTTCTTCCTCCGTAAGAAGGGGTGAGCATTTTTCTCTTTTGCTGCTCGTATTTCTTTTTTTCGCTACTGTCATCACGTGACACATTGACACTCTTTCAATACTTCTGCATTGGTTATAGTAGCGAGATTTGAGCTACTATCATGGCAGTGAAATTCACAAAAATAGCGCAGCTTCATACTTAAAAAGTATTCTGTTCTTACTACGAATACTTTCTTGATTAAATGGTACATATATTAACTAATCAGTTCAAATGTGAACGCCTGAACACGGAAATTATATTTGTTATCTCCCAAATTACACAGATGTGAGGCAGGAAACCTATTTTAGGTTAATGGACTGTAGCTTATTTCTTTTCTACCTCAGATATTGCCTAAAGACCTCGTTTCATGGTAAATTTAGTTACAAATGTCAATATGTGAAGTCTAAGACGCAACAATTCATCGTGTAAAAACACAACTTATACGAAAGTGTGGACAGGAAATAGCATTTCTTTGATTTTGGTACATTCCGTCGTGCAAGTTTCGTACTGTTAATTGACCATCGTTGTACATGAACCACGTAAATGTTGATGCACTGTGTTACCATACCTTTAACTCGTTTGATGCGAGGGCTTTTAATTCAAAATATATCGCATGCATAGTACAGTGTGTCAGAAAAAAGTGGAAATGGTACTATTTTCTCAAGTCGCTTTCATGCATTTGTCCATTTGATTTTTTAGTTTGATATTCTCACGATTCAATTCTTTCGCTACTTCAGGTCGTACATTTAAATTTCCTCTTCAATTCCTATGTTAAAACGGAATTCAGACCTGAATTTCATTGTCGGATAAACATGATGATTACCAAGCATTGCAGGTGCTGCAACACCCTGTTCCTAAGTAAACATTGGTGGTGTTTACATCATGGATGATTGGTAACCATCAAGGAAACTCTTACTGTTCTGTTTTTATGTATGATTTCAGTGCTGTCCTGAAAATGTATACGCCATAATATTTTATGAAAACGTAGCTTCATAAAATATTATTTTTAAAGAAACATAAATAGATCCTTGTGTAGGAAATATTATGAAAAAAGTTGAGGGACTCATAAAATCAATGTTTTAAATAAATTAAGTAGAAAAAACGCAAAAATTTAAGAAAATTAAGGATCATCATGTAGGGTATACAAAGCAAAAGACCATGTTGGAATAGGTTCAACAGATTCAGGCTTCAATTGGAGGAAGTGAGATATTTTTAAATAAATAAAAGATTGTAGCACTTTTCCACAAAATTTTGTGGAAAATTGCTACGATCTTTTATTTACTTAAACATTGGAATAGTATAATTGGCTCACAAAAAGCTAATGTAATTAGATTTATACCTCTATCTTTATTTAATATATACCCAAATTTGCTAGCCAAACACTCATTTTGGGTGGAAGAAATTTGATTACAACATATAGTGCGCCTAATTGAGACTCCACATTTTTTCGCTTCTTGTACTGATGATGTATTACTATTTCCCAATAGTTCATTAGTGCGATATCACTGTTGCAGCTTACTGATCAAAAGTGCCTTTAACAGCAGAAGAAATTATACTAACGAAGAAAAATAATTTTAAAGAAAGTATTCTCTTTTGCGCATATTGGCTATGAGCTTGTGGGCATATTTAATTGGTAAAATTTGAACATTTCTTCCGATTGCTTGTCAAGGATCGAATAAACTGTAGTCATGAATGATGCATACCAGATCCAGGTGACGCAGGAAAACATTTTCTGCTCCCTTAAATCGCTAATAATCGCCAAGATTCCCACACGAAAACTGTTTTTCGTTGATATCGTTGGTGTTTTTAATGAAATATTACATATTGAAATGGAAGGTATTTGCACTTTGTCACAGTAATTTAATGCGTGCGACGCATTTCGGCTCAAAGAGCCAACATCTGGCAGAAGATCTAGATCATCATACAGCCATAATCTTTCTTGTACGTTGTACCAGATGATGTTAAACGCATGATATTGTACGCAATAAATTACTGTGGAAAATTGCAAATTTTACTTTTCATTTCAATATGCATACGTTCCACTATATCATGAATTAACTGGACTTAATCGAAATGTTGCTTTTTTCAATGTAGACTATCTTCTTAAAATTTTCAGTTATTGTAAAGTTATCAAAATTTACTGTATCAAAAAAAAAGAATCTATCCATTCTCAAAATACAGGAGTAAATTTTCATGCTTAGGGGACCGGCTGGTGTTGAATACGGTGAGCGTCTCTGGCGTTATATAGACTGAAAATTTCAGTATGATGGTTCAAGTTCTTATCGTGTAACAGGTCACGAAGGAACAACTATCAAGCGGTTGTGATGCGTCTTTTCGGCTCCACATTTGGAGAGACTACGGCAGCATGGTGATTGTACGATCATTCTCATGTTGTTGTAATCAACAAGTGGGCGCGCAAACTAGCACTTGAATGATATGTACGTGTTCTACACGATAAGTAGTTGGCTCCCATGTTACGGGTACGAAAAAGTGAAAGTATTGAAGGTGTAATCTTGTTCCTATTTTATGCGTGTGCATGAACTAACTTTGTTTGGTTAAGTTTATTGTTGGTGTAATAGCTTCACAGTACAAACTTGTTAATGCATGATATAGGATTCACGGGGAATCTTATATTGGAGAGACTGGTAGAACTACCCAAACTACAGCGAAAGAACATAGACGGTGCATTATGCCAGGATATGCAGAGAAAATCAGCCATTGCCGGGGCAGCCTAACACAAGGCCACCGTATCTGTTTTGATACGGCGAAATTCATCGGTAGAGCATACTTCGTAATTCTATGCAGATGAATATTGGGATGGATAGGCAAAGGAAAACATTGAGATACAAATGGAGGAAAATGGATTCAATAGAGATGCTGCATATGTACTCAGCCAATTGTAAAGGCTCGTCCTTTGGAAAATTAGGGAAGCAAGGAGGGTGGAGGACAACAGCCAATCAGGAGCGAATAAACAAATCAAGGATGTTAATGCGCAACTACACAATATTAGTCAATATGACAGTATTTGAAGCATGATCACATTTTTGTATATTCCTGCTTAGTAAAACGTGAATGGATTTTTCAGTGTACGGACGCATTTCATAGACATTTCGATCAATTATAAGACGAGTTATATATTGCTTTTAAACATCTCAGTTTCACGTTATTATAAGATGACAAGTAATTAAAGAGAGGGGGTACGTTGTTATAGATATTTTTTAAACATCTGCTGTATTTCATAGTTACAGCTGAAGGAAGCCATTATGCATCTTTTAAGCTGTTTAAGGCAAATCATTCCAAAACGGTTTCAATATGGATATTTTTCTCTAGAATTCACATTTAGAATTATTATGACTTAAAAAAATTATGACAGCAGAAACTTACTGTTATTAGCTGTAAAAAGCATCTCCTAACAATACCTAAGAAGGAAGCCAAAACGATCATCGGCTTTTATAGTGTTAAAAAGAGACGAGAACTAATCGTGAATCTGGGAGTGAGACTCGTGGTTCGGGAAGCAAGGGCTTTTGTACGGCAGGGGTGAGAAGAATATGGAGTTGTCCGTCTCACTCAGACAGGAATAAATCCGACTCGAAAACAAGCGAAAATAAACCACGCGTAGCAGTGTCCTTGTCAACTGGCAATTCCTCGTGGCGAGTCACAATGAAGGCGTTCCGGACACAACAAATCCGTTTTTGTGCCCATTGACGCCGATAGCTTCTTCTGAATGGCTTTAAAACTGCTGGAAAGCTTTGATTACATTTTCACCTTGAATACATAAATATTTTTATTTCTTTTTGCGAGCTATTATTCTAAATTGTTCCAGTCTATTCATTTCATTGAGCTAAATGAGAGGAAAACATGGCTTATTCAAATATGATGTAAATTTGTCATCTTTAGGTTTACAATCGGTTAAATCTTAAGGCTATACGGTGAGCACGAAAATAAATAATAGAAAACTCAAGTCACGAAAGGAATGATGTGGAATGTGGCAAACATTTTTTTAAATTTCCACATTTTTAGCCTCATTTTACATGTTTTTCTCATATTACGAATAAACACTATTTAGTCCAACTCTTTGCCTCAAAAAACATATTTGTTGAAAATTTTCAGATCTATAGACATACGAATTTATACTTGACGAAAAAGATCAGCTTAACACAAATATTTGAGGCTTAGAATGGGATCGAAACGCTTGATATTGGGTTTCGGAGAAAATGAGATAGTTAAGCATTAAACGAGAAATAAATGCAGGGTGAACATGGTGGGAGATGAAATTGCAAGAAGAGATAAAGTGGGGTTGGTGCACGGGGGCGTTTACTGTGAAGGGCTGCTCTGCCCAAGGGGAAGGAGGCAGGCTTCAGGAGATGTGAGAGGGTGGAGAAGGCGACTAGACGAAGGAAAAATGTAATCGTGTGATAGAGCTCGATGATAGGAGGACTAATATTGCTGTGCCTGACGCTAATATCTGACATAGAAGAGTTGAATGATGAGTTTAATTGATTCCTTGTGGTTACTTGATAGAGTTGCAATCCATATAAGTCGTAATCTATGAAAAGAATACCACGCAACTCAAATGAACGAATAGCCTCCATGACGCCAGTGATAAAATTGCATGAACTCCATTCAAAACATAGCCAGCACAGGGTCCCGCATGATTCTAAAAAGCGTACTCAGAAGGGAGACAGGAAAACCTGTACATGACTCACAAGAAACTACATGGAAATCAAAATAGGTGAACGCAATAATAGTTCTCTCCTCCATACCGTTTGTTGTGCTAGAGGTTTATAGCTAGAGTAAGGTTCGTGTATTCACAAGATTCGTAATTGTAATTGCATTAGTGTAGTGAAAGAACGTGAGGGAATTGAACAGTACCGGTGTAACTGTGATGAGCTAACAAAAATGTAAACTTTGTAAAACTTGGATAATTTTTGCCCAGGCGAAATAAATGAAATTTTCAATTTGTCACCGCACCGAACCATATGTTGGTCATGAAGCTTTCCACCTTTATTTTTGATATTTTAACTATAGAGAGAATTAATTATCAATCAGTGTGACTGTAAAAAATAAGGTTGATGATTAAATGATAGCTTATTTTGCACTCAAAAATCATTGCATACATTATTTAGCAATCCTTATATTATTTGAAATTAATCCTTTCATTTAAATCGTTACTGAATCAATATTTATGAGAATTTATTCTTCACAGAAAATTATCTAGAAATGCTCAGAAACTACACAAATTCTTCAACATAGTTAAAGGGACCATCACATGCTTTAAACCCTCCCACTGAAGCTTCTCTTATTTTCAAGGTAACTGCATTACGAGCACAAAAAGATTATTTATATGAACTTTTAATTCTCTAAATGAATTCATATCAATATTTTGTATTTTTAATTTTAGCAGTTGTCAATGAAATTACTGCATCACAATAAATGCTAGTAGAGTTATTGACGCCTTTTGAAATAGCCTAAAGCTTAGCTATTCCTAGAGTTAAGCTTGGTATCACCGATTTTTGTTCAATTCATCATTCATGAGACTGCCAGTTGCTATAAAACTTAGAGGGTTATTTTATTTTCAAATTGACAGAATTGTAAGAACAAAAAAATTAACTATTTGGACATTGAATTCTCTAACTAATATTTTATGTATCTTTTCAATTTTTATTCCTAAGATTTTTCATTGAATGACATACAGTCAAGTATAAGTGTGTTTGACGCCTTTTCAATTTTTCCAAAAATTACCATCGTAAAGCTAAGTGCTTGCTTGGCTGAATAAATTGGCACACTTTTGCTGCTATGGTACGATCGCATGCTTGGCTGCTGCGTACCTTCCTGCCACGGAATGTAGTTCACTGTGGATGAACTTCCTCTTCTTCACACCTTCGCTTATACGCTTGGGAAAAGGCGTATTATTACCTTTCAATTGTTCATCGATTGATAATTAACCATTATTATTTTAACCATTAATAAATTAGAATGAATTGAGGTTAAAAGGACATAGAATTCACTTTTCCGCCATGCACGATAAGATATTCAGGTTCTGTGGAGTGATGCTTTGTTTCCGCTTCACTAGTTCTACGCTGGCCAAAGGATGAAGGGTAACCCAGCTAGTGCTCCACGTGATACAAAAATAACTCTCGTAAGTTTTTTGTCACACTTTTTTTCGATAACGGTGCCTATAAAATACGGAAAAATTGAAATTGAGTTCTGAAACAAATAGATGAATCTGTAATGATCACTTGAGCTCTCACACCAAAAGAAAATAGCATTAATGTCATTTAACACCTAACCCGCATAATTTGGTTACCATGACCGACGGACAGGATTAAGACTTGAAAGGTTAAAGGAATAATTTGTTATTCCGAAAAGGAGCATTGAGTTGTAAACTATTTTAAATAGCTTGCCGTACGTAAAGTAGGAAAAAAACAGTTTGCAACTTACTAACTTCATTTCACCTCTAATATAGGCTATGATGCGTTCTTATTCTCAATAAATACACTAATCATCCGACGACAAACTCGTATTTTATGTAATGTGATTTATTTCTTGGTAAAATTCCACAATCTAAGCGTAACGTTGCGAAATGTTACCGAATAATTAGATATTTGACCGTATGAAATCCATCGCGTATCAGCTATGATCCACGGACAGGAAAAAAACAGGAGCTGTACACTATTACTACTATGCCAACCCCTGTCAAATTTTACAAGCCAGCCTATCAGGCGGATGAAAACACCTGGATTCCTTTCTTTGTTCAATTTTTCAACGCTTACTACGCGTATATTACGATCGGATTGTAATGTTAACTTAAATTTATCCCTTCGCACCGCGACGAAATGTAGCCACGGTGAGGGCTGATGTATGGGCGGAGCAAAAGTGGAGTGGAGTGACTTACGTTTGTCGGGGGTGTGCCGTCGGCCGGAAGGTCAGCCGGGGTCGCCGATCCAGCGGCGGCGTCGTGGGTCGCGTCGGCGGGAGAGTCGGGTGCCGGCGACGGAAGATGTGCAGCCTCGGCGGAGGCCGGCGCGTGTCTGAGTGCGGCGGGTCGGCCTTGCTGTGTGGCGCGTGGGTCGGCGGTGGGGAGGCGCGGCTTGTCGCGCACCCGCCTCCGCGCACCGTGACGGGGGCAGAGAGGGCGATGGGGCGGGGGGTAGGGTCATCCCTGACGCAGGTTGCCGAGTCGCCGCGCAGAGGCCTCACCGAGTTTGCAGCCTCCCGATCTGCCATGTCATTTGCTTTCCACGTCGCTACTATGTCAACCCTTACCATATATTTACGAGCAAACCCATCCGGCAGATAAGAACACCTGAATTTCCATCTTTTTTTATTTTTCAACGCTCACTACGTAGCCTAATTACTATTGAAATATAAATTTGCAATTTACCACGATTATAAAATTTGTTACGACCTAGGTTTCAATGTCACTAGACCATCTCAATGACCTTGAACGTGATGTAGTAACATTGATATGATGTAGTAGAATTGACACCTAGGTCATAGTAAATTTTATAATCGTGGAAAATGGCAAGTGCTTATTTCAATATGGAAAAATTCCACTCCATCACGCTTGAATCTCCGGAGTCTGTCCTAGTAAACTTTTTCATGCGTCCTTGCGGATGGCTGATGTTTCAGTAAATGTATTTGCCATCATCAGTGATTTATGATTCATTCCTTCAATTACATTGAGCAAGGATATGTTGATAGAACCGTCTGATATGAGAAATGTAAATTTCAATTGTACCTTTCGTAGGGATATATAATTATTACACGTGCACAGTTGAAGCCGTAAATTACAAAACAGCACAAGTTCATTATTCAATGTTTTGAATTTTATGTCCATGCCCTTAAAGCTACAAGAACTCTTTCCTCGATTTTTCTCCATGAAAAAATAGGATACTATACTGAAAATCTATTGATAGAAATGAATGGGAGCAGCGGCTGTCGTAGCCCTCTGCGTAAGCATGTAACCTCTTCCACCCTAATTCCTACAAAGTGGACTTGCGCAATTTGAATTCATGGCTTTGTTTGGTTGAAAAAATATAAAATCCTAATATAATTTTATTGCATAATATGACTAACGCCAGGTATACGTTGAAGTTCTACGGGATTAGAAAAAAATAAAAAAGCTTTCATATAACTATTCTGTTTGATTTATTGTTCCATACCAGTTCTATCTCCGTCTCTGGAAGCCTTTACTCGTTTTAATTCTGAAGAATGAGAAAGAAGAAACTTTGTGCATTCACAATATTTATTCACACATTCACATGTGTGCATAAATATTGCAGACCATTAAAGACCATCAGTCATATTAAGTCAAATTAAAGAACATTTGTCACATTTAAACGTGCGAATAAATATTGTGAAAGAACAAAGATTCTCCTTTTTCATTTTTCATAATAAATGCTTTTCACAAAGTTACGCCTTAAACCATCAGTTTCACCGCTTTAATTCAACAAGATCCTTGTTTCTGCACCACTTTCAGTGACACGCTATGTTTGGGGTGGTCCATGATCAGCCAGAACTCTTCCAGTTTTGTTCATAAGGTTTTACTTCCATTTTATCACGTTTGGAAGTCCTGTTTTTCCATGTTTTCAATGCATATTTGATATAGGACGTCACAAAAATATACTTCGACGGATAGGCTAATTTACGAGAGAAAGTGAATTGAAATTGTGGAGGAGGATTCATTATCTAGCATGAGCAGCACAATTGTTGTGGTATTTAACATTGCACATATCTCGCATACATTTCTCATTGATGATGTTGTAATAAAAATATTGCGGGAAAAAATGCGGGTAAGAATGAATAGCTATCCTTCTTTATGGTTCTTTATATTCTACGAATAAAATAAGCAATAATTAGACCAATTACTTAAAACATTTAATATGCAATGCAAATTTAAAGTCTAAAAAATGTGATTTAACGTATTTTGGCACGAAAAAAATGAAAAAGATAAATATTACATAGAAACTACATCATAATAAGT
Organism: Ischnura elegans; assembly: GCF_921293095.1. Taxonomy (NCBI): domain Eukaryota; kingdom Metazoa; phylum Arthropoda; class Insecta; order Odonata; family Coenagrionidae; genus Ischnura; species Ischnura elegans. The sequence goes on from NC_060259.1 coordinate 88,897,451, forward strand.
ATCTCATACATAAATATCGATAAAAAATAATGACATATACTGATGTGGAGAGAAAAATATGGAAGAAAAAATAGAGGGAGGTTTCCGCGGCACAACTTCCGTTCAAATACTCCTATTTACAAACGGCGCACACGGTTAGAAAGAGGGAAGCTTGCTGATGACCATACACACAATTGGAAGACTCGAAAGTGGATATTAGTTGCGTACGGAGGCGGAGAAGAGGGCTCCCGGACCGACCGGCAGAGTACGTCAATTGACGTGCTCCGCGCTGAATATGTTAATTAATCCGTCGCTGGTCACTAGGATACCCAGATAGCAGAACTCCTTCGTGTCCACAAGTTGAAGGTCTGGTAGTTTAACTTCGGCCTTCACTCCTTATTATCAGCCGCAAACCAATGTCATGGTTATCTTTGCATTTATTTGCATCCTATACCCAGCGATTGTCTTTTCCATATTTAAAATTATTTTATTCAGATGCATCTCTGTCTCTGCTACGGCTGCTATGTCATCAGAAATTTTCAACGTGCTTATTTATTTTTCCATTGTGGATTTTTGACGTCTCCTCTTCAATGTTATGAACAGCTTTCTAGATGAAAAAATTGAAAATTACGGATGACAGAGCTCAGCACTTCTTTCCCTTTCTTGCTTCTTTTCTGCTGGGTTTAAATTTAATCACAGCTTCTCGGTGTTTGCATTAATTGTGAATAATTCTCCCGCCAATATGGAACACCCTAATTTCTCTCAGATTTCAAGCATTTCATTCCAATACTTCCTATCATAAACTTTATAATAGCCCTAATATGATCCTGAAAAATTGAGCGTAACCCGGCCATAAGATTTAACACACTGGTTCTCCGTTGTGTTCTCTGATGTGGTTCATGCGAGCTCTCCATTATAATATCATATTGAGTAACTTAATTCGTGTTTAAAATTAAGTTGCTGTTTTGTCAGCGCAATTTAGTGTCCACATTGCTAAGCTTGATGCCATCGGTCCTTTTTTCTCTTCAAACTCGCCCTCTCAAATTCCTTTGCTCTTCTTCGTCGAGGAACAGCAGAAATTCATTGAATTGATGACCAGCATCGATTGGATGAAGACCTGACTGTTTCCCTGGCATACACTGAGAGGCAATGACCCTCAGTGGACCCTCCCTCGAAAAAAAAATCTCCAGTATTCAACCCAGGATCTCAGAATAGGGAGCCAAAATTTTGGTCACTACACGACACTTTGTGCACAGAGTTTATGGATGTTCTAAGTGTGCCCATAGGAATGAAATTTTAAATTTACCGAAAGTAATTGGGTTAACCGTAAAGCATTTTTATATCCCATTTTTACGGTTAACATTACTGCACGTGGATACCACAGGGTCTTCATTGGATAATAGGTGCGTGTAGTGGCCGATGTTGTCAAAAAATTCATTGGAAATCATAAACAGGGGATTAAAATTTCGTAATTAGGCTACGACGACGCTCCATTTAACAATGAAGTTCCATTGTATATTACTGAATTAATTTTCCAATAATGTTTTCTGGCTTCCCTTTGCTTTTGCGGTTGCTGCCCGAAATGACCCTGTCACACACGTGCAGAATCGCTCTAGATTCATGAATGTATCCATGACTCGCTGATGAAGAAAACTTGCCTCAATTACCTGGGAATTATTTATATGAACCTGATAATAATTACCATTAAATATAGGGGACCTTCACATACAGTGTCAGAGAAATTAATTATCTAAGAATTTTTTTTCTGATCATCATTGTTGTTTCTGTCATTCTGAAAGGCACATGATAATGCGTATGGCGGTATATGTGAAATATGTTCACAGGTTTTACATTTGCTGAAAATTTTATTGCTGCAAATATCTTCATTAGTGTTATCAAATCGCTATTTATTTTTCCTGGTATATATTATATTTTTAAGAATAATTTGGATATAATCGCGGAAAAAATGATGGTACGCTTTCTTAGTTGGTCAGGAGTACTCGGCACCTATTGGGGTATCTTGGTTCTTTTCCAGGCATTGGCAAATAATTTTTTTTCCGTCTACGACATTTTAAAGTTTATTCATGCCTCCAACATTCAAATATCCTATTTCTTCAAGTAAAATTTAGAGTGATGTAGGATAAAATTTCAATTTCCGCTTGGATTTCGTTGAATAATGCTGTTCACAGGTGGCTGCCTGCATTAATGGCCCCACAAAATGGACATCTGCAAATCAAAATTTTGAACCATTCTAAAATATCATAGCTGAATTTTCGCTACTAATTTTGTCCCTCCTATTATTCATTTCTTGGGTATTATGTTTAGCCCGCCATCAATTTTTGAGGTAAACCTTATTAAATCCAGCGCTAAGTAAAAAAAAATAATACTGTAAATTCATAACACAATGAGTAACAATATGATTTGTCGATCAGCGAAACATTTGTATTTTTTGTGAGCATCATATTTTCGCAGCAGTATTCACAATCTTCTCAAAGTCTTTTGGAGGATAATATGTCTTCTTCGGCACTATTTCCAATAGGTCATATTGTTACTTTTCCACGATCGATTTTCTTTAAAGTCTCAATTTAATATTTTTTTCTCAGCGTTTTAAATGGTAACTGCTTTTAAAGTGCACGCCAGGAGAATTGATTGCCATTCACCCGTAAATGAAGATCTTCAATGTCCATAAGTTTCCTTTTCGAAAAGTTTTTGTCGTCATCAGAGGCTGGAATGATAGCGAATGGAGGAAGGCTCATTTGGCTCCCATGTAAGAGAGTGAGTCAGAGTATGAATAGAATGCTCGATATCGTCCCCGAGTAGCATAAAGCTGTGGCCAAAATCAAAACTGCTGGCCTATGTAGAAATGGCAATATTCTCATAAAATTTAATCAAAGGTAATGAAAGTAAAACTTTTATTGCACACTTTTTCTTAACTTGCTTCGTCTGCTTTTCAGTTTCATCGATGAAATCTAGTCATTGGTTCACTTCCCATTGTCGGATCGACTAGAAATTTTAGCTTGCTTATAATTAATTATAACACAATATTCTTTGATCAGGCATTTGAATTTTTGTTCCATTGTGCTCTAATTAGTTAACTCAATTACTGCGTGGAAAAATAGTCTAAAATGTTTTCAGTAGATGGTAAACGTCATATTTTTTTGCAGAAATTTCTTTTTCTTCACAATTATAAAGTAGAAAATATAGATAAAATAAAAATACATTTAGGGAACATTTTATCCAAAAACAGTATAAAGTGCCATAAGAAGTAAAACTTAAGCTTTCCGTCACTCGGAGAAAACAGTGAGTGGTGATTAGGTTCAAACATGGGCGGATTTAGGGGTGGTAAGGGGGCAAGTGCCCCCCAGACGCTTAAAAAAAACACAAAATTATTATTCCGATTACCATTTATTTTGTGTATTACTGAGCCTCGAGCATTTAATGCCATATTAATAACTTTAATATCAAAATAAAGAGTATATTTCATGCAGTAATTGTTGTATCTTTTTTTAGTCTCAAGTATGAGGAAATCTTTTGCCGGTAAGACCCTTGTGCCCCCCTCCCAGAAAAATCCTGGATGCGCCCTTGGGGTCAGATATTGATATTGCATCTCAATCCTTACTCACCGATCAGGCTCCTCTGCACTCATTGCGAATAAATATAATCAGTAATCATGTTTTATTCTCCATGTGACGAAAAGCTTGTTTTTTACTTTTTAGTGCATTTTATACTGTCTTTGGAAAAGCGTGTTTTTATATCTTTTTTATTTTTGTAATAAATTGATCTTCGACACTCTTACTGCGACATAATTAGGCCTCTACATAGAGAGGGTTACAACCACTAGCTATGGGTGACCACTAATTCACATATTCTGAATAGGGGTGACCTACCCGTAGAGGTCTTGAACCAGCGACTGCCGATGTCGGTGATAATAATTCTCATCATCAGATTCAAATTAAAGTCTGACCTGTCTCAAATTTTCAGCTTTTCATTGAATGAAATTGATGTTTTAACTAAGGGAAACAAACGTACCTCCGTATCGGTTGCATTAGTCAATGAATTGTTTTTCTTGTGAAGAAGAAGTGGAGGTGTGGGGGTAGTACTCTCCCAATCTTTCTCTAAGAATAGCATCTTATGTCGCTGATAGCTTGGAAATAATATTATTATTTATTTCTAAATTATATTTAATTAATTTACATTTACAGGATATAGGTTGGAATTAAATAACCTCCGATGGTAACCTGTTTTGAATAAGGAACATTATTTATCGATAGCTGAGCTGCTGCGTGCATTACATATCACATAATGTGTATATTAAGTGATGATAGTTCTTTAATTAACTCGAGCAGTCATACTAAGATAATAATTGGTGTAAAGTGACCAACATCCTTATAAATATATCACATGAGATACATACGCATCACATTTTATGAATCCTTTTTTAATATAATCTCTATTTCCTTGCATCACGTAAGCCAGCTCTAATGAGGGCGAATTTCCTTATTCTAGTATTCAGTAGCAAATTACATAATTTAGGTCCCAAATATACATATGACTGACTGATATGTCATATATATAGAAGACATCATTAATTCCCAACCGATCGTCTTTTTCGTAACGTAACACTCGTAGTAAAATTTCGCACTCATCTTGAGATTGTACGGAAAATAAAAAAAAATCTGTTTAGTATTTCCCTGAATCTCATCATTGAAATATTATCCTCCGAAAAATAGTGAGGATACGATTTAACGTATGAGGTAAAGGAAAAATATTGCAAAAGTCAACTCTAAAATAGCACTAAATTTCATAATGAAGTCATTATTATCAGGCAGTGGTCATAAGGTTGCTAGGACGAAGCTATCCATTCCTATCTCCTATCCGCTAGCCATTACATGGTGACGTATATCTCCTCGTGTTCATCCTTAATAACCCGTCCTTGTAACTCATCCGGGACCGTCCCTTAACAATCTTCCCGTTCACCTGTACTTCGACGATCGTCTTCATTAGGCTATCCTATCTCATGATGTGGTCGACTAAGTTGTCCTTACTTTCGGAGTTTTTAGAGTACTTCCTCTTTATCCCTTTCTTCGTAACATTTATTCATTGCTTACTCGGTAGACCTTCATACCGTCATCATTATTCGGTGATAGCACATTTCGACTGCATCCACTAGGCTTCTTTTAAGTTCAATCCTCGCTCCCGCACAGACTAGTTATAAATTAGTAATAATTCACGATTAAATATCGATTGAGCCATTGTGATGCGTCCTCTTTAGCTCTTGATGACAGATATTCTCAGTTGGTAACGTTTATTTGGGGGAATTTCAATCTTAGGTTGCTCAATGGTGAAAGGGAGGAGAGGAAAAGGAGGTAAAAGCGGCGGAGAGTGACGAGAAAGGATGATGGGAAAAGTCTATGACTTAACGCAATAGAGATTTATAACATTTTTCTTTGATAAATGCTTATCTGCTGCATTTTAATAAAGATTAATTGTCTACACCAAGTTAATGATTCCAATGACTGAAGCCTGCAAATTGAAAATAAAACTACCTACTTAAAAGCATCAACGAAAAATCAGGACCGATAAAATACAGAAGTGTACCTCAAATAATAATAATGTTAACAATAATTTTTGCGCTGGTTGTAGGGTCCCCCAATGACCAGTATTTTAACATAGACGACATATTAAAAATCACCCATACCACGTGATCTTCGGTTTGGCGGGTGATTACTTGTTCTCGCCGCTACCGAGGACTGCTGGCAATAATTGATAAATATTTAAATATAATAATTATATGCACATATTTAGTTAATATAATGATGATAAAAATACGTATTTAATTTAAATTCCTCTCTATGCTTGCAATCCTTTTTAAACTAATACATCTTCAATCAAACTGCCCATTTTTTCCGAATGTCTTTAAATCATAGATTAAGAAACGGGATTAGTTTTCAATTTTTTGAATTGAGTCCATTTGAGAAACATGAATACTCACCTGAGGGAAACTTTGCATGGATCCTTTCTTTTCATGAATTTTCTTCTTTTTGTCGTTCATTGCAGATATTTAGGGCCATTATCCTGACAGCCCCTGCCTCGCGCACACGAGCATGCACCAAACTATGTCCCGTTGAGGGGGAAAAACACCTGTTGTTTTCCTTCAGTGCTTGGCTTGTTTTTAGACCGCATGGAAGCTACCCATTCCGAAGAGCGGTCCAGACATTTCTTTAACAAAAATTCACATAAATGATTTATGAGTGAAAAGGACAAAATTTCATTCAGGAAAGAAAATCAATTGCATGCGTCGTTCATTCAGTGCCCATTCTTTTATGATGACAACTATTAATGTCATGCTAATGTTTCATGCTCTTATTTGAAATATAGTGACACAGCTTTCCCATTTCTAGATAGCATAATGCCGGAGAATATTTCAAATTTAAAAAAGTAAACATTAACAGGGCATTTATATCCGTATGTTATTCATGGAATTATTTGGTGAGTTTCCCTATCGTCTATAATACATCGTCTATATATCGTTTTTCAATCTTTTTAGATAAGGTCACAAAGAATGTATGCTATTTTTCGGTGGCATCTTTAGCTATCTGCCTAGGAAGCAGCAAAAAAAACTTGATCTTCCATTAGTGTCAAATTGGTGAGAGTAAATCACATGCTTAGGAATGTAAAACAGGTCATTTTTATCTCTACTAAAGTCATAATTACATCAGCAATGCAGCAGCAACTAGGATCAAACTCATTTTACTCTTAAATATGCTCTTCACTTGCCGGGGTGAAAATATTTCCTATTACGACGTTGCGTGTCAAATTTCTATTTCTGCACATAGTTCTACGATTTGTATAATTTTTTGACCAAAAAATAATGTGTTACACTAAATTGTAAGCTGTGTTATTACCTTATGCTCCAATTGATGCCTACATAATATTTTAACACGGCAATTTTACTGATTTATATCTGCTCTTTATCTAATTCGTTTTCTTAAAGGTAGGTATATGTATGGTGGACCCTTGATTATCCTCTCGAAATCGGAATTGTGAGCAGATAACTCGATAACAGCTTATCGTGCATTAAAAGTTTCTGTATGTCTCATGGATAGATTATGTAAGTTGTCAGTGCGTTAGAATTAATGGCTATAAGTTTCGTTGACAATGGTTTTATTATGATTAGTGACGTTCATTTGCGGCGAGGAATTCAATGCAGGGTATTATTTTCAGAATTTTTGTTCGAAGTGGAAAACTTGACTTGAAAGAACTAAAATATGCTCTGAATAAGACATAAAATAGGAAAGCTGCAGGCATAGATGGAATTGAATCAGATCTGATAAAATATGGAGGTACATCCCTACAAAGAAGAATCCTGCATCTATACAACATGTGTTGGAAAAAAACTTGAAATCCCTAAGGATTGGAATGTGGCTAAGGTTGTTTCATTGTTTTTTCAAAAGGGAAAAAGAAATAACCCAGAGAATTACAGAGGTGTAAGTCTACTAAATACTGCATATAAAATATACAGTAAAATAATAAATACTAGACTACAAGCTATCTCTGATACCATTTTATTAGAAGAGCAAGCTGGCTTTAGGAAGGGAAGATCTTGCATTGACGATGTTTTTATTAAAAAAAAATCATTCAAAAACGAAGAGAGTTCAATCTAGAAACGCATAATGCATTCACAGATTTTGAAAAGGCATTCGATCGTGTTAATAGAGAAATGTTATGGTCAATTATGAAGAAAAGAGGTTTTCCTAAACATCTGATAAAATCTTCCCATAGTCTATACAGAGACACCAGAATTGTAATTGACACTAGGAAACAGATCACTCAAGAAATTGTCACTAACCAAGGAGTTAGTCAGGGTTGCAGCCTACCCCAAACCTTGTTTAATCTATAGATGACGTTCTGAGAATATGGAAAGAGAATAATGTATCACCAGGCATAGAATTGCGACCATCTCAATACTTAAATACAATGCTGTTTGCTGACGATCAGGTTATAATACAAGATAAAGAGGACAAACTCCAGATGGCAGTACACAGACTACACCAGTTGAGCAAAATATTCAACCTGAGAATTTCAAAAACCAAAACAGAGACTATGGCATTTTTAGGAAGCAACCCGATACGAACAAACATTTTTATTGAGGATCAAGTCTTGACGCAAGTGTCGCACTTCCAGTACTTAGGATGCGATATAACATATGACGAGGAAAAATATATTATAAATAAGGTCAACACTTTCCAGAGAATGTGTGACACAATTAGAAGAACTCTAAAAAACAAAACAAGAAAAGAAACACGGATAAAATTTTACAAAGTGATGGCAGTCCCTACTGTACTCTACGGATCAGAATGTTGGGTACCGAAAAAGAAGGAATTAAGGCAGATAGAATCGTCTGAAATGAAATTTTTAAGATCAGTAAAAGGCTGCACAAGATTGGGTAAAATAAGAAACACCCAAATAAGAGATGAACTGGGTGTCCAGGCAGTCACTGACAAACTACAAGACTGCAAACATAGATGGAAAGAACATTTACTTCGAATGCCAAATGAAAGAATTCCAAAACAAGCAATGGAATATCAACCATTTGGCAAGAGAAGTATAGAGAGACCAAGGATAAGACGGTAATGTGGAGCCGGAACAGGCTTAGTAGCCTAATCCTGGAAGGAAGAAGAAGAAGTAGAAAATTTTGCCCAGATTCTTGCCTGTATAATTATCCCAGTTGCGTTTCGCAAGTTTAAGGAGAAAGAAGAGACTCATTCTCATTTATTACTTCTCACGCCTCGAATGTGACCACTAGCGCATCACTGCAGCATCAAACGACTGAATGGCACGCAGCATAAATAAGAAAGTTATGTTGTCGCACCCTTGACCCCTGTTTTGCTAGCAAGACTCATGGTAAATGCCAGCAATTGGTATTCTCCCTTATTTCATCCTTTATACTATGTAAAATAGAAGTTTAGATACATGCCTAACTATATTATTATTAGCATATGCCCTATTATAACAGGCAAATAAAAATTTTGAATTCATACAATGGGTTTTATTAAGTTATCAAAAAAGGAAATTATACACTCTGCATGCGCAATGTAGTGCACAATACGATAAATCACCTGGCATAAAAGGCCCGGGCTTTTAGGCATAATAATGACTACGGAACAATTGAAGCAAAAGTTCCCCGAGTAAGACCAAGATGTATTATTTGGGCCATGTTATTTAGTGCACAGGGGATGAAAGCTGCAGGGGGTTCGAGTAACTAGTTTGGGGTAGGGTAATGCATGGTCAGTATGATGATAATGCAAGAATTAGAATAATTTTAGAGAAATTGTACTTTATTGAGTATCACTCACAGTTTTAGTCTTCCCAGGTTGTTTTAATTTCTGTAAAACACATGACTGTGGCTTAGTCTGCGATAGGCTCTTCCCTTACTCATCCAAAATAATCTTCGGGTCGAATCATTAATTTTTGATACTAGAAATAGCTTTTTATGGATCCTTTTTCTATCATTTTGAAATTTTCAAGGTGCATAGAGTACTCTTTTCATCATTTCCTCTGCCTCAAATTTCAGAATTTTCCCCCACTAAAATATCGAAGTAAAATGCTCGAGTTTGAGGTAACCGCAGATGTCAAAAGGGGCCTACTCTTGATATGATGAACATTTTAATGCAACAACGGAATTTGTAAACAAATAATGCGTCACAGAAAAAAACACAGGTCGGATGCATCCTCTTAACGCTTTCCGTCCAAGGAGTGAAGGAGGCTTTTGACCGCGGCCTGAGATCGACCAGCACCGTCATGCGGCTGGCTAGCCCGCCTCCCCCGCCAGATTCCTTGCCCGGATCATAAATCCCCTTTTACGGCCGGGAGAGGCCGTTTCTTGCCTCGGAGGGTACTATTTCGGAGCCAAACACCCCTCGCCTGATTTCCCTCGGCCGCCTAAGGAGCGGTTTGGACCGGCGACTTATAAACTCCCCGTGTCACATCAATTGCTCCCTCCTTGGAATCTTAAAGTTGCTGGTTGAGCGATGTCCCACCGCCGATGTTAGCCCGCGTTCCTGGAAACTGTGGGTGGACCGCGGTAGCTTGGTTAGGAGCCCATGCGGAGGCCTCACCCGAAGATCTTCTGTGGCTTAATCTTCGCGATGCTCGGCCACATCCTTGCTTTGAAAGCGAGCGCAGTGTAAATTCTGGCTAGAGTTTGGAGTGGTCAGGTCAAGAGGTGTTTACATACGTGGACAATAGGTGAAGTATTTTGGTCGATTTTCCATGCATCCGCTCAAAATCGTAGTAGGTACCAAAAAACTCACCGCCTTCTTAATAAATGTATTTGAAAATTGAAATATTATTTTCCCATTTAGTTGCAGTAATGTTATTGATTTGTGTTGTAAGCAGATGTTGATAGTGAATTTTGTAAGTTCTTTTTTACTTCCGAGCTGAAAAATAAAATTTTAATATTTCTTTTGCCTTTTTTCGACTCTGTCACAATTTTCAAAATCGGTAAAAAAGAAATATGACCGGTTGGAGATTCGAGGAGAATATAAACGCCAAGCACTCTGGGAAAGAAGGGTATTTTCACACACTTTATAGGAGAGCAGTTTGATATCGTAATTGTTAGATCAGAAATGACGTTTCACCACTAATCACCTCGTACCAATATGTATACATGATATGTATATTGTTGAAATGACACATTGCAATATTTCCACTTATAGATTTATTTTACACTACGCGTTTCGTCGTTACAGCGACATTTTCAAGTGTGTCGCTGTAACGACGAAACGCGTAGTGTAAAATAAAAAAAAATAAATCTATAAGTGGAAATATTGCAATGTGTCATTTCAACAATATTACGAACTTCCACCACATCGTGCCTAACATCATACAAGATGATATGTATATTTGACTTCTATGAAAAATACTCTTTATTTGACATAAATGTAGCTAGCATGCGTTACCCAACTAGACTTCTTGGCTCTGTAATAACACATGGAACGGTGGAACATACGAATTCCTTGCTCAGTAAAAGATAAATACTCTCAGAAAGCTAACAATAGAAACAATGTCTGTAATCCGAATCCTCTACGATGTATACACTCGGGACAAAGTGCGGGATTACAGTGAAAGTAAAGGTTTCCTCTCGGTCATACGCGAAGTGCTAAGTCTTTTTACGTGCATTAAAAAGGCTATTGCTCAAAATTTTACTCCATGAAGTTTTGGTTAAGCTGCAGATATTTTATCCGAATAGACACGGTTCATGTTTTCCCTGAATTGAAATTTTCATATCTTGAATTTTTTTGAGCTCCCTGAGACATTTCGTGTGATTCAGGTTCAGCTGTTTTTCTCAACAGTGTCTCTGAGAGATAAGGCAAAATAAATAAATTTTAAAACGTTCTATCCCGCAACATTTTACTTTTATCTTCCTTTTATAATTTCTAATAACTTCGAGAGTCGGCAACTTGAGGTCCAACATCAAAGTTTACCGTTAAAAAATTTAATAGTGGTTAATCAATTAAACCGTATGGGTAGCGCATTAGAGAAAAACTGAAAAGCAGCAATTGGCAGGGTAGGCAATTGAAGGCAATTGCGTAAGCAAATGATAAAGAATATGATTTATTTATTTGTTTCATATTACTTCATTTTCTTATAAATATTAATCAATATCAGGAAAAACCTTTTAGCAATCCATGTAAAAAATATCAAATTTTCTCAGACTCAGACGTCGGGGTTATTAACAAATATAACTTGTGATTCAACCCTTAAATGGTATATTTCCTTAATTAATACTACCTGACCTATGAGAATGGCACTCTTTGCTATGGGAACCCATTACCCCGAGTAAAGATTTCCAGCCATTTCCAGACTCCCATTGCAACTTGTAAACAATGCTTTGCTACACAATTTGCCACGCATCAATATTCTTCTATCTGTAGGATCTCCATGAATCTACTGTGAGTCTGATGCCAAGCTCAGAAGTCAATGAAATTCTGTGCTTCCTCTTGTAAACAAATATAGTTTAGTTTTTAGCCACGCCTGGCATTTTGAATGGTTCCATATGATAAATATTAAATGGCTGATCGGAGCATTCAGAAAATCTGCAGCAGATTTTATCGAAATTCGTATATGGTCTCACTCCTTAGTTTATGGTCTCCTCCTGTCTTCATCCATTTTTTACGCTCACATATACTTTTAATCCTTGCCTGAAAATTCGGTTATCCAAATCGTGGAATGAAAAATCACTTAAAATGCGAAGTGAAAATGAAATATATCAAATTGGCAGCTATTTTAATAAGTCACTCTCCGTACTACAGGATACCTGTGCGATTTTTATTCGCTATTTACGCTTCAAATCGTTAAGTCGCAATCGCAATAACATTATTATAAATTTTAAGTTAAATTTCATAAGTATTGTGAATGCTTTTAGCCATGAGTTTAATACATGATTAAATAACGAATATTTTTTCTCGCATTTGTAACTGTGCATTTGTTTAATCAATGTATTTTTTTACTTAAAAATAAGTTATTCATTATCACATAATTTTGAAAAAATTGATGAAAGTAACTAGTAACAATAAGTTATTTTACTTAATATGAAGCAGTTTCTACAAGTTGCGCATAAACAATTCCTTATATTTTTACCTTTTTAAATGCGACTTCTTACAATCCTCTCCTAGGTGATTTCAGTTGGTGAAGTATTGAAAAAGTTTTCTATAGCAATCATTGCAATACTGCTTTTCTACAGCGTTTGCCAGGGACCATGAGCTATCTCTCTCCACATTTTACCTTGGTTAATTCCGCGAATGCTACCTGAGTCATTTTGCTTTCCTATAGCTAATGCAACATAAAATTCATACCCATTGCCTTATTTCAAATTTCCCTGACTTGCTGAAAAAGCTCGAAAACGTTTGTAGATAAGTATTTATTTTTAGTCTTATTGGATAATAAATATTTTCAATTTCAATAGTAATCATCAGAATTTTCACCGCCAGGGAGAACACATCAAAGGATATAGTCGGCATATTCTATAATCATAAATATATTATGAAAAATAATATGAGTGAAATTATAAATAATAAATTTCTCTAAGTATGATGCGTGAGGCGCTCTTTCTTACCAGAATCAGTGATTCCAGTATCAAAATAATTTCGTCCAGTGAACCAGTCTATATTTTTTGTATATTGCTAAATTAGCAAAGTGCTCACTGGCAAAGTTCCGGAAACTATAATGAGACTAAGCATTTTTCCCGTGGCTTTGAAACTATTTTCTTACTTTTTTCTCGCGAAAATTTCAAATTAAAATAGTATCCAATAAAGGGACAAATGGCTATTTTCTGTCATTGAGAATGCGAGAAATTTAAAGCTATGGAGTATTGTTTAACACTTCATGCTATTTTATGGCTTGTAGGGCATACTATAAGTGAATTATTTTAATGTCTCCTCTTCTCTTGGAAAAATGTGGTACTCTTTCCTGAAAAATGCTATTTCAATATCACTATCACTCTCCATGTATTTTTACTTTTTTAAATCTCTGAAAACCCCTTCAAAATAATTCAGGACTTAAAATTCTCGTTGAAAGTCGATAACAGTGGATGAAACACCTTCCTCCTCCTCGGAGTGGTCTTCGGGAGACTTCCGAGTGATTTGACCGCAAGCGACGGTGCACCGCGGCAGTGGCCTGTTGACGCGACTCCTCGTGCCTCAATGGATCATCCGCCTAATTTGAAGAGCAAAGGTCGTGACTGGCCAACGCCAATGCAAACGGCTGGCGCCCCCCCGCGGTGGCCTTTCATTGCGCCATTCGATCCGCGGGTGATTGTTCAGGTAAACCTGTCCGCGATCAGCGCAGCGCATGAATCTCGCCATGGTGACCTTTTGAGCTGGGAAGCTGCTCCAAATGGATCGTTTTTCAGCCTCGCCGAGTTTTGCATCACCCTCGAAAGCTCTCGTCCTTTATTACTCTGCGCATGCGCTGGACATGAATTGTCACGCATGTAACCCCGTATGGGCGTTTCTCTTCCTAATTTCGGATAAATAAGAGACATCGCCACCACTAATTGCTAAAAGTAGTTGCCTCAGGCGTGACTTCGTAGAATTTGCTAATCACTGTGATTGAAAGGAAACAATCTTGTTGATTCGTTTATTTTACAATTTTTTGCCTTAAACTACATACCTGTGTTTTCTACCTCTGTTTTCTGTACCTGATTAAGACGTTCTACCTTGAACGATGGTTGTATAAGTAAATGAGATGGAATTACCAAGCCTTTGCTTTTTAATCTTTCCCACTAAATGCATAGTGTGTTTATTTTATCTCATGCCAGTTCCTTTTTCTACCATATCTAAAGTTTGGTAAAATAGGAGATATGAGTAATGAAAATAAAAAAGGAGAGATATGTTGATTTTATTCAAAATCGTTAAAAATAAAATGAAAAATTCTGGTGCGAAGTATATAAATGGCATTTAAAAAAATATTAATCGAAAAATTTCAGTAAGGAATCGATCGTTGCTAGGAGGGGCTACTCATTTTCATTGCTCATATCTCCTTTTTGACCTTCCTTTAGATATGGCAGAAATGGAACTGGCATGAGATTAAAAAAATGGAGGTCTGCCAACAATCTAAAGGATTGTAATTTTGTGTATGCGTATGTATGTATTTTGGAAATGATGCATTTGATAATACTTCCCATTTGGCTTTTTTTTCATAATTATTAACATTACATTATTCTCAGTATGCGTTGCTGATATTTTGATTTTATTTCATTCAAGTATTTGAAATCCCTTTGATTTGCAAAATTTTCCAGAATTGCTTCACTTTGTGAGGTTTTGGCCCAAATCCATGTTTCGTTTTCCATACTATTAGAAATAAGAATCCTTAATAAATGAGAAACAATTTACCAGTCAAAATTTTCATTCAAGCCTATTATGCCCAGCTTCACATGTACCATACGTTTTTTGTGCTACTAGGTTTGTGATCTGCTGTTAAAACAAATAATGTAATGTTTTGAAGACATAAATTTTCATCATCATCATTAGTCAACAATCCTAAGATTGGTTTGACGCAGCTCTCCATTTCTCTCTCCTATCCGCTAATCTCTTCATAGCTACATATTTATTCTCTTTTACATCCTTTATAACCTGTCCAATATAACTCATTCGGGGCCGTCCCTTGCCCTTTTTCCCTTCCACTTGTCCTTCAACGATTGTCTTCATCAGACCATCGTGCCTCAAAATGTGGCCAACTAAGTTGTCCCTTCTTCTGCTTAATGTTTCTAGGAGGCTTCTCTTTTCTCCTACTCTCCTTAGCACTTCATGGTTACTCACACGGTCAATCCATTTTATCTTCATCATTCTTCGGTAGCACCACATTTCGAATGCTTCCACTCTTGACTTCTCTGCTGCTGTCAACGTCCAAGCCTCGCTTCCATAGAGAAACATACTCCATATGTAGCATCTGATGAATTGTTTCCTTACTTCTTTGCTGGTATTTTCAGCTGTAAGAAGATTCTTCTTTTTGTAGAAAGCCCTCTTCGCCTGCGCTATTCTACTGTGTATTTCTTTCTTGCTCCGTCCATCGCTGGTAAATCGGCTTCCCAGGTAAGAGAACTCGTTCACCTATTCAAGCTTATGCTTTCCTAGGTTGATGTTTGTTTTAGCCTCCTCTCTTTTACTGCAAACTAATATCTTAGTCTTCTTTTCGGTGATTTTCAGCTGATATCTGGCCATTGTCCTTTCCATGTTTGTCAACGTCTTCTTCAAATCCTTATTTGTCTCGGCTATGACTGCTTTGTCGTCAGCAAAGCGCAGCATACTAATTTTTTCTACGTGGATATTGACACCCGAAGCTTTCTGCTTGATTTCGTTGATGGCTTTCTCTATGTAAACATTAAAAATTAAGGGGGAAAGCGCACAACCTTGTCTCACCCCTTTTCTTATTCTCGCTTCTGCACCGTTTGGTCCACATTTGATCACAGCTACTTGGTTTTTATACAAACTATGAATAATTCTACGATCATTGTAGAGTACGCCGATTTCTTTCAAAATTCTAAGCATTGAATTCCATTCCACGTTATCAAAGGTCTTCTCTAAATCGACAAATGCTTTTAACTTACATTATTTGCTTTAGCGTGGGGTGAAATTTTAGTCTTAACTAATCATTGAATTCGGGACACAATGTTCTTATTATGGACAATTTAATTTACGGATGAAGGACATAATTCATTGAATTTACGTACGTTATACGTGTAAAATGAAACTATTTTTACTTTGCACACATCATTTTCACTATTCGATGGATTCAACAAAAATGTCTTATTGTAAATGAGAGGCCTTTTTTTTATTTAAAATGTTTTAAGCATAATGTACTTGCACCGTCACGCTACTAAAAGAAGAAACATTAGAGGAAGTAAGAAGAGACAAGTTGCATTAGTGCGAAATTTTATATGCCATTTTCTCCTTGGAATGTGAAAGATGCAGCATGTTATGGTATGTGAAGGAAACGTCCAACAGCTTATGTCATTTGTGCCTTAGGGTGAAAATGGCGGCGAAGGGTAGGGAAAGAAGGGCGAAAAGAAACCCCAGCGTCGGCATTAGCCTTCTCTTAGCTAAAGGCGGCGAGGGGGCCACGTCTTAACGTCCTATTCGACGGACGGAGAGTTGTACATGAAGTGCCCCCCCCACACACAGCACTCAAGCAGGGATCGAGTAGTCTCTGGAAGTCATCTGCCACCGCTAGGATTTGAACCCAGACCCACGGGGTGTGAAGCCATCACTCTAGCCACTACATTAGCCGGATCTCCACTTTATCAGGCATTTCGTCCAAATTATCCACGGTGCTAAGGCATCACTGACGATATATTCGTTACTGTAGCACCATGCGCCCACAACATTAATTGATTTAAAAATTGGAGTACATCCAAGAGCACTGAATTGGAGGGAGAGGGGACGGCCAGAAGTAATGTGCCACTATTTACAATCTTCTTGTCCGTAGCAATTTTTATTATTTTGCTGCCATACTTGCAGCTCCTATAATCCAACATGACCTCTAAGTTTATCATATAAGAATTACCACTTCAATAAGTCTTCCCTTGTATGGTAAAAAGGAACCAATTTCCGCGTTGCAGAGCATAGCTGTAGTTGTAATGTATATTGTCGATATTGGTTCTCCCGCGAGAAGGGTTGGATATATTTTCGTTTTAGTTTACAACAGAGATTTCCGCATTCCTTTTGCCTTAAATTTTTTTACTATTCCCCAGTCAGTGTTTTAGCGTTTATACGGCTGGAAACTTTTCTATTTTGCTAATCTGTGTTTAACGCGGAGCCATACAAGCTGGATGGAAACCCGTTCACTAACGCTAGTATGCATCTCATGAGTTTGGAAATATTTATGTCTCAATGAATTGTAAAGCGTCGTGAACTTGGAAAAAAACTTATCCCCTGCTAAACACCCTTGAGGTGGCTTGCCGGCTATTGCGTAGATTTGGGTAATGTATCTGAGGACCCTACCCCTATCTTCTATTTCTTTAATGGCAGCCTTAATGTGACTCTCCTGTCACAAAATATGCTTCTCTTAGTTGACTCTCCTTCCCTTCAGTTCTGCCATGGGAATTCCGGCCTCCTTCGCTGTCCTCAGCACCTCTTTGTTGCTTCTCCGATCGATCCACTTGAACTTCAACGTCTTTCAGTAGCACCACATTTCAAGAGCATCCAATTTTTCTTTTCTTCCGACTTCATCGTCCATGTTTTACAACCTTAAAGGAAGATATTTCAGATCGATGTCCCGATTATATTATTTCTATCATCTATGCCAACATTTCTGCCATTTTGTAGACGTACTGTTCGTGTATTCTGACTCACGTATTTAGGACCCGGCTATAATACCTAGCACTCTCCTGGCAAACAATATGAACAAAGATTTCTCGGGTTATATTTGTCATATCTTCCCCAGACATGAATAACCTACTCAGAGTAATGTCTAAGATTTCCATTCAGATCAAAGATTTTATCCATTGACTCAACGGCAGCTTACCTAATAGGGATGAAGTAGCGAAGACGTATTGACGACAAGTCAGCCGCCATTTGTATCAGTCTGGCGTCGAAGTTTTCATCCTCCCATTGATCGCTTGCTCTCTTCTGTGTGGCACCAGCAGTTGCATCCACGTCGTGGGTATAAACCCGATTATTCCATCTATTTCAGTTCGCATTTAGAAACTAATATACTTTTTAATGGAGTATAGAGAAAAAATGCATGCGCTAATTTACAATTCCCGTCATTTCATTATTTAAAAAATGCTTAAAAATTGATGGCTGAGTATATATCTGATTCAAGGTTACCAGTAGTTATACCATCTCCCCAAGACTTTTACAATTTATGCAAATAATAGTATTCATCAAATTTCACTACCTACTCTGGGATGCTTTATAATAAAAATTTCACAATCCCTTAATCATAGAATAATCAGCTTTAATTTTATAAAATCTCCACTGCTCATTGACAGAAAGAAGAATTTTCTCCTCTCGTGCACTTGGAGAGTGAAAATTATTTGAGGGGTAGCTGTGAAGAGTTGAGTAAAAAATACGATTGAATTAATTCAAATTTCTTCCTTGATATTAATTTATCTGTCAACTAATTTCTACTATTATAGCATATTTTCAGGTCAAGTGCTCGGTTTCATGTCAGACTTAAAAAATTCCATTTTTTAACGGTCCAACCACATCCACATTCTTACTTTATACATAAAGTAAGAGTAAGGAAACAATTTCCTAGAACTTACTTTCGGAGTATACTTCACATTGAAAGGAAGACTTGGACAATGACAACAGCAGAGAAGTCAAGGGTGTAGGCATTGGCAATATGTTGCTCGAAAAGAATGATGAAATTCAATGGATCGACCGAGTGAGCTATGAGGAAGTCCTAGGAAAAGTAGAAGAGGCCGGATGAAAACTTTTACTAGAATGCGGAACAAGTTCTTCGGCCATAACTTGGGGCATGATAGACTTGTTAAGACAATCGTCTAAGGTGAAGTGGATGGCAAGAACGGAAAAGGAAGACGACAAATACAATATTAGGAGCAAGCAAAGAAAGATGTGAAAGAAAGAAAAACGTCGGTGTAGCCGATAGTATAATTGAGCGGAGAGCTGCGTCAAGGCAGAATTAGGAATTACGACCAGTGGTGGTGAGTAATTGGAATTGATTGTGGCAAAAATAGACTGTATCGTGATGAAAAATCAATGGAATCTCGAGTACATTAATGAAAAAGAAAGATGAATCTAAATATTTTCACGTAGTCGGCCATTCGAAAGTGCAAGTTAAAATTGCGCACAACAGAGGCTGACGCGCTCAAAAGTGGGGGTCGGAATTCGAAAAGCACAGAGCCCTTGTTCAGTCCCCACCTATATGACCAATCGTGCCCTTTTCGATTATTAACTTCCGGAAGCCTCCACAGTAGGTGTTGTTCCAGTGGGCGAAAGGAAATGAAAGATAGATGGGATAGGGTAGGCTGGACCTAATAAGCTATCCAAAAGGACAACTGTAGTGACACTCTCATGAGCACTCAACATTCGTGTCGATCACTACTCTTTATCCTGTCACTGTTGTTATATTTAATATCGTTTTTTCCCCGAACAATCAAAGACTTGGGGATCAAGTTCGTATCGTTGCTACAGTGCTGCCTTCCCACTCAGATGGTCTGGGTTCAAATACCGGAGGTGGCAGTGATTTTTAGAGGCTGCTCGATCGCTACTTGAGTGCTTCATGGTGGGCACTTCGAGCGCAGCACTCCGCCCGTCGGATGGGACGGTAAGCCGTGGTCCCCTCGGCGCCTTCCGTTAAGAGCAGGCTAATGCCGACGCCGAATTTCTCTCCACGCTCCCTGTCCTTCTCTCATGGCGCATGGCCTTAGCAGCTGGTCGCCTCCTCCAATTACCAATTGAGGACTGTTATAAATGCTAGATTGAGCTTAGTATTTCCTTTTTCGCTCCTCCTCTTTTACGTTGGCGGCTGTTGTCCAGACACACCTTGCCACACGCCCATTCGGCGGCTTGCGGGGTGGTATTTAGATGTAATTTCCATGGCGCAATATCTTTTTATGAAATATTTCTTTAACGTATGTTTCATCCAAACTCGTTTCTTTTGCTTGATGCTCTGCTGTAGATAATCGACGAAGCACAATTGGATGGAAACAAAGACAAAGGCCTACCCTAATGAGTTACATACGTTAAGTTACTAGGTATACAAAAGAGAATATACTTATACGTCAGTGTGAAAAGGTTATCTGATGGATGAGCGGAATGAAGACTAACAATTATTCGGATTGGTGACCTTTTTTGATGATGATGCGATCAGTCTTCGTCACCAGTGGGGGTTGCGTTGATGTGGTGGCTATACTTCGTTTTTTTACGCTGTAGGTCAGGGTTCTAATCTCGGAAGGGACTGAGAGTTTTCAACGACCTACTGATTCCTGACTCAGTGCATTTTGGAGGGAACTTCAAGAATATCACTCCATCCACCGAATTGGACGTATAGCAGTGAACCCCTTGACGCCTTTCGTTAAGAGTTGGCTAATTCCGACGCCGGGTTTCTCTCCATCCTTCCATCCGATGAGAGTAATTCTATATTTCTGAATTTGTGCTCAGGTTCGGATGAAATCTTAAGTTTAGTGGAATACAGCCATTGTTTGGAAGTTCAATGGTTGGCCGCCAGACGGCGCGCAGGTGCGGCTCACTTAGAAGGCTTACTTGAACAGGAAGAGTTCATTTCCATCGTGTTTACGTTGTTACTTCCAGCAGTGAATGAATTATTGAAAGATTCATTTGAAGATCCGACAGCTCCCCAAAAGTGGTTCCTTTTATTTGGAAACAGAATAACCCCCTATATTTTCATTTACGGTGGAAATGATCTTGGTTATCAATCTCCAAGCACCATAACTTCGTCTATATTATTTTAAATTTCCTAACCGCGCCTGCCGGTGATCTAGGGAAATAAATAAGCAAGGAAATAGAGTTAAAAGGGGAGAATTTCTTGAAAACTTTACATTCGGGGTCATTTACTCATGCCAAACAGCATAACTACCAAAGAAATTTAGTTAGTGGAAGGAAGGATACTACGAAAAAGTCTTCTTCATTCAGACATTCTCTTATAATTAAAAAATAAACAAATCGCGAAAGTTGCCGCCCACTTTTCATGAATTACTGAGGTCATTTAAGTTTCGGGCCTTGCAATCGTTCATGTATGATCGTATATTGAAGGAGGTAATCGCTCCCAAGACTGTATGAATAAGTTGGGTTCCATATCAAGCAAGAAACATCAGGGATTATGCGAACTGGGATTTTGCTTGGATGCTGGGAAAACTGTGGCACTTGGAATTTCTTAATAATATCAATGATTTTTGCCAGACCTGTTTCAACGCTACCCTGTTATCTTGAAGGTAAGAAATTAATACAAATTAGTGAGCTTACATGGACTCGGAATATATCTAAAGTAAAAAGCATTAGGCTCGCCAAATTTCCATAAATTATGTCTCCATCTTGAGGCATAAGTACTCCAGAACGCCCGATAACTCAATCTCTTAATTTTTCTTCCTTTTCGAAATTAATTGCTAGGACTCTTACTTAGTGCCTACTAATTTTCAAAATCTTTATTCTTATATTGGGAGAACTAATTGCATTTTTCAGGAATAGTACTTCTTCCGGCCTATTGTAACTAATTTCTCCCACATAATACCGGCCTTCTTCTACGGTGAGTGGGCTTTCATTAATTAGGTGAGGCGTTTAGGTGGGTTCAAGCCGATTCTCACCGGGGGAGAGGGAGGGTCCTGGAATGAATCACCTATTTTTTTCCGCAAGAAACATGTAAAATTGCGAGAAAATTGGGTTGAATTGAGCAAATCGTATTTCTCTATTATATGGCCAAAATGTACACAATAATATTTATCGCGGTTGTGCGTTCACCACAAAGCAGCAGATTAATTCTTCAATTGCTTAGCTACTGGCCAGTCAAAATGAGGGCCCACATTTGTGACTTTCTATTGTCACATGGCTTCAAATGTTATAATGCCAATTGAAATTTGTTTATAACTTCAACGTATTTACACTGAAAATACGGATTTTGAACAATTTCACGTGAGATTGGAGCGAGGGGGTCGAGCCAAATCTCACGATATCTCACTAAGTGGGGAGGGGTTCCAAAAATTGCTAAAATCACCTCACGTAGTTAACGGACCCCTGGCGAGGACCATTAAGTTCCTTCCGAGATACTAAATTTTCTTCAGAAAAGGCACAAAAAGACGAGTAGGCATATTTCAGTCTCTATTTTTTGTGATTTCATTGAAAATAATCACAATTAGAGTGGAAATCCATAGTGCTCATCACCCCTCTGTTATTATCTTATGTAATATCGAGAAAAATATCTGGATCATCCATGATCCATCATTCCTCAAGGAACAGTAAATTCGGTTTCCCTAGTGGTAGCACACGTCACCCTAATGACGACGCGGGTTTCTGCCATCCTTTCTCTTCCGTATCTGTCCTTAGCCAATAGCTGTCGAAGGCCTCCCATCGTGGCACCGATTTCTTTTTTTGTTCACCATGCTCCTGAGGTCTGGTCGTAAAAGTCTCGGCCTTATAAACCTGGCCGCTGGAGTGTATCAGCGAAAAGTCCACCGTGGAATTTCCGTTTCCTTTTACCGTGCATATAATGCGAAGCATTAATCAATTACTACCTTACATCAGTGCTCAAATATATATAACTATAAATTCACTTCTTCTTCTAAATAATTGTTCGTATGATACGCCTTAATATTTTATTCTGGATCAAAATTCGTGAAATAAATCCTAACCTGTTATTTATATAAGAGCCTGGATTGCGCTTGAATCATGCCGTGAATTTCGTGATAATAAACAAGATATAAGCTGGTACAAGGTTGGCTTGTGTGTTTAGCTGTTTATTTTACGAAGAGCTAGGCTGAATGTCTCGAACCAGGAAAATCGTGATATTTTTCACAGCGATATGCTCGGCAAGTTCACGCGTAAGAGATGTGCGGGGCGGCATTTTGCCGAGTCTCTCTCCCCAGTTCCGTATGCCTCAGTGCCTTCTCCTTATTTATTGATTTCTTGCATTCATCGTTCTCTTGAATAAGCTCTCTCATTTTCATGGCCGCTTCGAGTCTGTCCTCTTTGCTCATGAGCAAAAAGAACAGACTCGAAAGTTCCCTTCCCCTACCATCCCTTTATTCTGAGTTTTCTACATTTTCTCAGGCCTTCGAACTCTGCCATCTGTATAGGGAAAAGTAAACCATCTCATTTTGCTTATTTTTCTAGGACAATTGGGTACCTTTTTCCTGATTCATCATTCTGTGAAGCGTTTCCAAGGGATTATGTTGTGGAAATTCATGATCATTAATGGCAAGATCTTTTAAGCTTTTTCATGCATACAACAGAAAACTTTTTAACGAGTGAGGAGAAAAATTATTCATGATTATTACTCAATAAACCTTGGTTGCACTAAATAGAATAAGGATATACACCTGACTTTGTGTGAGGGGTACTGTATGTGGATGAGAGTGCAGCAAGATAGTGACCAGAGAAACTTAATTAGATAATTACTAATGAAAGTCAGGCAGAGTAAAAGACATAGAGGATTTGAAATCTTTACATAGGAACATTCTCAACATTTATACGCTACAAATACATTACCAGTTTATTGTTATTTATATATAGTTTACGTATGAAGATTATTATGGTGAATGAGTTTTAAACTTAATGCTAAAAATACTTAGCTAGGTTCGCGGTTGGACTTGCTTTGAAAATATTACCACATCTTGAGCGAGTAGCTACATGAAAGCGATAAGATTAGTTAGTGTTGGGGGAATGGGGCATCATCTGTGAGGGTGGAAGACCCCAAGACATTCGAAATAAATTTCAAATTTAATTTGATATGACGCTGTGATTTTTAATGTATTATTTTTCGTGTTCACTCAATTTTCCCGCGGTAAAATATTGCTGGATTACTCCTTCACCTGACTACCACCTAACTAACAAATTATTAACGCGGAAAAAGGGTGCTTAGTTCGTAATTTTTCTAAGAGCTCCTTTGTATACATCTCTTATTTCTTCGCCCGAAGATTTAGTGCGAGTTTTAAATATAACACTTTGTAAAACTTGTTTTATACGACAGTGTACTTCTTTCGCTTTTTTTTCTAGAGGCTCCTTTAAATATGTCTCTCATTTTTACGCGCAAAGATTTTCATAACCTTAATCACCAAATGTATTTGAGGAAACTCTCTCTCGAGGAAGCTTGAAGGGTAAAAGGAAATTAGGAAGTTGATGCTTGAAACCCCTCGGCCCCCTGTCTTTGGTTTTGAATGACGGCTCATAACTCTAGTTCTCACCTCGTCTTACGCTTCCTCTGTTTCCTAAATCGACCTTTTAGCATAGTCATCCTTTTCCAGTAGTTCCATGCCTCTCTCCCGTCCACTACACATGCATCGGGGCAACACCCAATCGCTGTCCCCGAGATAATAACGTTTTTTTATAATCCTCGCTCGGGCTCATGCCATTAAATTCATAGGAGAGAGGTATGAACATGCGTGAGAGTCTCGAGGGATAGGAATTCAGGGAAAAGCGAGTACGTGGATGACGGAATGGCCAACGTAGAGACTCAGAATGAAATTCTTAGACGTATACAACATCTCGAGTGTGCAGGCGGCTCCCCTCCATGCCTCTCTGCGGCGTATGCCTGGAGTCAACCAATTCATCCAAGGGATACGACAAATTTTGCGGTTGGTCGTAAAAATCGCAAGCACTCTCCCGCAGATGCCGGCTACCCGTCAATAACTTACTGTGGCTTGATGCTGAAGGTATTCAGTTCAGCGAAAACATACGACAATTTTCTGAGTTGGCATTGAAAATTGAAAGATTCAAAAATAAATTATTCAATGTGATGATAATCCATATTATCTTATCTCAATGCTTAACTAGTGGTTCAAATAACCTTTACTTCTAGTTTTAAATATTCCAGGTAAAAATCGTTTTTATTCAAGGGGCTCCTTTAAATATGATTCTTATTTTTACGCGCGAATATTTTCATAGCCTCAAATACCAAATTTAATTGGATAAATTCTCTAAATGTTGCTTGCAGGGTCACTAAAGGAGAACGGTCGAGTGGTAAGTATACGACTCCATAAGAATGCATAAAATTGTTCACAGCCTTGCGAGGAAGGAAAATATTCTATTCAAATCTCGCGGTCAAGCTAAATGGCGTCAATTTGACAGCAGAAAGCGGCCTCGGTCACCTCCAAGTCCTGCCAACGGAAGAATATTCATCATCTATATATTTCACATGAAAACCTCTGACTGGGGCCTGCCTCCCCCCAACCCACACGCTCACCCCAACGAAACGCTAGAGAGATCACTACCGTAGATTACTCAAGGTTAGCTGGCCTTGGCGTCTGGGCACTTGGTATCCATTCGGACAGCGACACACCCGCTCGTCTGAGACTTTGGCGCACCAAGCACACCGATTGCTGAGTGCCCAGGGGCTTCATAGAGGAGGCCTCTGTCCTTCCCGCTCAAGCTTTATTTATGTTGCATCTCTGGACGCATTTAAATCGGTTTTCAAAAATGTCCGCAGCGTGGCGATGACTCTATTGCGATCCACTTCTCCTTCATAATTACACCATAATACTAGAAAATTGGAGGAAAGTTACTGAAATTTATGAGTTTTCTAGATTAAATTGTCAAAAATATAATTGCTGGTTAACGGCCCCAATTGTATCTTATTTCTCCGTATTTTTTTCTGATGTTATCGTTATCCCCACCAGTGACGTGAGTAACGACTTAAGTAAACCCATTGGAATGGGCGGCGGGTGACAACACATCTATTAGTTGACTGGGGGATCCTATAATGTTAAATTCGTGGCTGAGTGCAAGAAACAGCGAGGTTCAGTCGACAACTGATACGAAAGAGCCTTCAAGTCAAGTGGCTTTCTATGCGTGACGCCATATAACTCGGTTGCATCAGACCACACGATACCGCTGGTAGCACCCAGGCCTCAGTTTGCGGCTGGAAGTGTTGAGGTTCACGTCGAGTGTTTTTGTGCCCGAGGATCAGCCAACGGTGGAGAACAGTCGTGCGCGATCGTGCTTAAATCAGAGGAAAAAAATCTTTGTTTTGGAGTTGATTGTGGAAAACGTTGTCAGTGAGGTGCCATGAGAAATTAGGATGTTTTATGCAATTCCCAGGTGCTTTACATCAGGGGTAACTACTATTCCAGGCCGAAGGAAGCTGCTTTTTCTTCTCCAGTGGACGACGAAGCAATAAATGACCTGCGTTAGTTCATTGGAAGTGACTGTACAGTATCTGCATCGTATTAAGTGAGTACCTCACATTACCTCTATGTTTTTCCAAGTGATATTAAATGTGTATTTACTAGGGATGGTCGGATTGGATACCTCGGATCCAAATATCCGCGGATATAGCCCTTCATCGGACACATCGGATCCAAAGTCGCGGAAGACATCGGATCTGGATCCGAAATTTTAAATAATAGCTTCAGTGAAAGCAACACCCTATCAGAGTGGAAAGTGTTCCGATTCTATCTTCGAATGTGTCGTCACATGCGATTCTTGTCCTACTCATGAACCGTTTTGTTTGAAAGCTCTCGCAGGGTTTACGTAGGAGAATTTCAGCCATGGAAAATAAAAAAGGCAAAATACGATTGGCACATAGTGTGACTCTTCCCAAGAGATTGAATAATCATCGGGGGAATCTCAGCGTCAGGAATTTGAAAATGCATTTGGATCCGAAAATATCCGATCCGAAAGATCCGGCTCCGAAAATCAAGGATCCGATCCGAATCCGGATCCGAAAAAAATCCCGGATCCGTCCATCCCTAGTATTTACAGAAGAGTATTTACCATTGGTCCTAAGATTGGGTTGACGTAGCATTCCACTCATTTCTCCTATCAGCAATTGTTTTAATAACTACTTACTTCTTACCTTTAAGTCTTTCATTACCTGTCCCATATATTTTATTCGAGGTCTTCCTCTTCCTTTCCTGCCATCCACTTGTCCCTTGACGATTGTCTTCAGCAGGCCATCGTGTCTCAAGATATGGCCCAATAGGTTGTTCCGTCTTTTTGTCAAGGTTAAAATATTATTAGCGTACTGTCATGTATTCATGATCCAATTTCTGTATCTGCATAGGAGAGTTAAAAATCATTAGCTATTAAATCTCTACAGGAATGTGCTCACCTAGTCATTTCAAAACATTACTATGCAAAGGTGTCTCCACTCTCACATTTCTCAAAAGAACCACTTTTATCAGTCACGACCCATGCCAATCGCAACCGGTGTAATTTTATGATCGGTAAATAACGATATCAATACCGATATTACGCTCGACTTCGGTCAGGAATGTCGACGACCGACGTCGGTCGTGAACGGCTAAAAATATTATATCGTTCGTCTGAGTGATCCCCTACCTGAGATCTCGATCGCGCGCTTCGGTCCCTCACGATCAACTTATCACCGCCCAAAGGTCAATAAAATGGGTTTTCCCAGTGTTTAGTCCCTAATCGTGCCACTAATGTCCTAAATATCCAAAGTTGACGGAAAAATGGGGATAATAATGTAATTATAACAGGTATACTATCATTTGGAATGATAACAGAAATATATGTTGTTGATAAAGTTATTTAAAAAATTCATTACTTTTAAATGCCATTCTTCGCAGTTACAAATTCTACACAGCAAAATATGAATAAACTGACGATCAACCTGCTCTCCTGCGGAAATTTTTGAAAGCCGATTCATAAGCGATCAATGTTGATTCGATGAGATGAAATGAGGCCTTCTCATCATTGTACCTCCGGAGACAGTTTTCGGATAGATTTCCCACATGCTTTATCTGGTGGAGGTCTAACATCATTACTATATATATCAAGTGTTCAGACTTTACTTTCTGGAACCACATTGCTATATTGCGAAATAAAGTAAAGCAACTCCCTTTGTAAAGTTCCAGAAAATTATATTATTCCGAAAATGTGTTTCAACTACTAGATAGTGACTATCCAGATGATGAGTATCTAGTAGTTGAAACCCAAGGTCGGAATAATAAAGTTTTCTAGAAAATTACGAAGTGTATCATTTCGCGTTACGGATACCTACTATACTAACTTGCATTTTTTTTGCGAAATGTTTTATCCCAAAACGGATTTCATGCATTTTGTATTGTTATCAGTTTACTTCATATTAACAAATCTATTTCCTCTTTAACGTATTTCTTTGAAAAAAATTTCCTTGGATCAAGCTATATGAGCTATTTTAGCTAGGAGACTACAAGAATCCCAAGGAGTTAAATGCTGGAGTAGGCATAATGCTCAGAAAGAGCGCCAGGTGGCCCCAAGAAGGAGACTTTTCGAGTTGAAGCTACGGAATGATACACACAGGATCGCTAAATGTTAAATGCTGGAGTAGACATAATGCTCAGAAAGAGCGCCAGGATGCGTATTAAAAGGTACTTGCAGTTTAATGAAAGGACAGTAATGTTGAAGATAGATACTAAACCCGTAGCTACTGTAATGGTACAGGTTTACATGCCTACGTCAGATTATGAAGATGAAGAAGTAGAAGATGTCTACCAAGATACAGCGGAAGTCATCAAGCAGGTAAAAGGGGAAGAAAATCATTTTATAATAGGTGACTGGAACGCCGTCGTCAACGAAGGTCAAGACGGAATGATAACTTGGAAATATGGATTAGGAAATCGAAATGAAAGAGGTGAAAGGCTACTTGAATTCTGCACTGAGCACAGGCTAGTAGTTGCCAATACTTCATTTAAATCCCATGCGAAAAAGATACACGTGGAAGATGCCAGGAGACCTAAGAAGATTCCAAATCGACTACATTCCAGTGAAACAAAGATTCAGGAACCAGGTGAAGGACTGCGAAAGTTATCCAAGGCAGATATCGAAAGTGACCATAACTTAGTTATGATGAAATGCCACCTTAAATTTAAAAAATGAAGAAAGCTGTAAAAATCATATGGCAGGTTGAAAAATTGAAGGAGGTTCAGTATCAACTGGCCTTTAAAGAAGCTGTAGAAAAGAGAATAACGGAAGATACGACCAATAAACCAGTGGAAGAGAGTTGGAAAACCATTAGAAGTGGTCTGCAGGCAGCTGCTAAGGAAGTTCTTGGTAAAAGTAGAGTCGTTATGAAAAAACCATGGATCACGTAGGAAGTATTAGATCTCATTTAAGAAAGAAGTAACTACAAGACTGCGAAAACAGAGGAAGGACAGAATTGTTATAAGAGACTAAGTCGTAAATCGTGGAAGGCTAGAGAAGCGTGGATGAAAAACATTTGTGAAGACGTACAAAACAATCTTGAACATGGAAAAGTAAAGGCCGCCTACAGGATAGTGATAAACCACTTTAAGGGAAGGGGCGTAAGATGTATTACCCTTAGGGACAAAACGGAGAACTAATGATTGAAAACGAAGACAAAGGGAAGATATGGAAGGAATACCTGGAATATTTGTACAAAGGAAGCAGCCTAAGAACGAATGCTATCGAAAACGAGAGAGAAGTGGATGCCGATGACATGGGATCCCCAATTTTAAGATCAGAATTTGATGCGGCTATAAGAGACCTAAGGATAAATAAAGCGTCTGGCATTGATGATATTCCCGCAGAGCTAGTTAAAAATGCAGGAGATAAGACGTTGAACCAGCTGTAAAAAATCATTAGTGAAATGTATTCGACAGGTGAGATACCAAACGATTTCAAGAGGAACATTATAATCCCTATTCCTAAGAAGAAATGAGAGGAGAACTGCGAAGATTTTAGGGCCATAAGCCTAACTACACATGCGTCAAAGATACTGGCAAGGATACTCTACAGAAGAATAGAACGAAGAGCAGAAGAGTACTTGGATGAGGACCAATTTGGATTCAGATAAAACAAAGGCACTAGGGAAGCAATATTGGCCTTTACACTGCTCATAGAGAAGAGAATGCAAAATAACAAGCCAACGTTCGTAGCGTTCGTGGACTTAGAGAAGGCATTTGACAACGTGTATTGGAGCACAATGCTTGGAATCCTAAAATAAAATGGGGGTTCTTTACTATGACAGAGGAATCATTCGCAGTTTATACAAAAACCAAGTAGCGGTGATAAAATCAGGGCCCAGCTGTGAAGAAGCAAGAATTAGGAAAGGAGTGAGACAAGACTGTGTATTGTCACCCGTAATTTTCAACATTTACATCGAGAAAGCCATTAATGAAATCAAACAAAAGGAATTGGGAGTGAATATCCATGGAGAAATAATTAGCATGCTAAGATTCGCCGATGACATAGCCGTTATATCAGAAACAGAGAAGGATTTGAAATATATTCTGGTTATAATGGATAGGGTAATGGGTAAATATTAACTGAAAATAAACACGAAGAAAACCAAATTATTAGTGTGTAGCAGAAGAGAAGAATTCAAGACTAACATTAAAATAGGGAAGCAAAGACTGATAGAGGTGGATGAATTCGGTTACCTGGGAAGCAAGATAACTAGTGACGGGAGAAGAAAGAAAGAAATTATCAGCAGAATAGCCCAGGCAAAGAGAGCATTCCACCAAAAGAGAGACCTGCTTACAGCGGAAAACTTAAATATGGAAGTAAAAGAAACAATTTATAAGAACCTACATTTGGAGTATGCTCCTATACGGAAGTGAGGCATGGACAATGACCGCAGCGGAGAAAGCAAGGATAGAGGCCTTCGAAATGTGGTGCTACAGAATAATGATGAAGATCAAATGGATCGACCGAGTTAGTAACGAGGAAGTCCTAAGAAGAGTAGGAGAGAAGAGAAGCCTCGTGAAAACCTTAACAAGAAGACGGAACAACCTTTTAGTCCACATCTTGAGGAATGATTGCCTGATGAAGAAAATCGTCGAGGGATAAGTGGAAGGTAAGATCGGAGAAGGAAGACCTCGAGCAAAATATATGGAACAAGTGAATAAGGATGTGAAAGAGAAGAAATACGTGGGTGTGAAAAGATTAGCTGATAGGAGAACTGAGTGGAGAGATGCGTCAAACCAATCCTAGGATTGTTGACCCGCGATTATGATGATGATGATGATAGTATTCTACCGTTTAAGGTAGTTTTTCATTGAGTACTAAAGAAGTGATATGGGAGCTTTCCTTCCCTTCCCGCACTGCCTTCTTCAATTCACTGTTTAGCCTACTCCCTTTCAATCTATATAAAAATGCTATTCTTTTCCTTCCTCTCCCTCGTTTCCCTATCATTCTACCCTCTAACACCATTGTCAACATCCCATCCCCGCTAAGTACTCGCTCCATCCAAACCATCCAATCCATCCACCGCAGGGAAGCTGCGCGAGTTTTTCACACTTTTCCTAAAACTCTGTCTTACCATAATTTAGTCTATTTGATATCTCCCCACATCCCCTGGACTTTTCCATGTGTACATTTGCCCTTTATGATGATTGAACCACATTTTTTCGATGAATAATTTGTTTCTTCTGCAAAATTCTGCTGCTTTCTCTCCCATGTCGTTCCGTATTCCTTGTCCAAATTTTCCTATTTCGTGTCCATGCCGCCCTTCCCCGACTGAGACGTTCCAGTCCCCCATCACTGCCAGATTTTTCTTACCCGGGGTGTCACTAATTATTCCCTCGAGCTGTTCATACACCTCATCTACTTCTTCCTCCTCATGATTGCTAGTGTGCATGTAAACTTGAACCACCACAAGGTTGGTGGGCCGCGCCTCAATTTCTACCACCAGAATCCTATCGCTTACCTGGTCTATACCTACCTCACGCTTAACCATCTTCCCGTTTAATACTAAAGCTATTCCTCGCTGGCTTTCCTCCCCTCCGCCATATATAACCCTATAACCATCACTCCAATAACACCCTTTCCTTCCACCTCACTTCGAAAAATCATAAGATATCTATCCTCCCTTCATCCATTTCCCTTTTGATATTTTCTAATATTCCCGCTCTTATCATTGTCCTCACATTCCACGTCCCTAAATTTATAGCCGACTCCTTCTCCATCTTCTTGGTGTTTGTTTCTTCTTTCTTCATTTTTGCTGCTGCTGGTGATGACGAGAAGTTTCTGCAAGGATTTTGCATGTTGACGACCCCGATGACCTTGCCGACCTCGCTAACGTGAACGACACTCGCCCTTTGCGGATGGGTCCCGTTCGATGAGATTCCGAGGTTCATTTGGTTGTACTCCATGTTTTCAGGGAAGAGATAGTTAATAGGGGTTGAAAATTAGCGTTATCATGTGGCTTTAGGAGGATTATTTTAAGGTATATCAAGAGAGATATGCGCAAATTTAGTTCTGGATTTGATTGTAAAAAGTGATTTTCAATACAAAATTCACTTGAGCAGAGTGGAACAAAAATCTAAATCTTACTTAATGATAGGTAAAATGTCAAATAGGTTGGTACACGGTTCAGAATATGCTATCCCCAAAATTGCAGGAATTGATTGAATATGACGAAATAAAATGGAAAAGATGCGTCGCATATCCTTGTGCATGAAGAGCATGAGATACAGGCACCATTGCCCCTCCCATGAGCCGCTGACTCGATATTTTCAAACCTCACGTGCAGTTTATTAATAATAAGGCTGGGAGATACTAAAACTACCTCGTATAAATTTTGCACTGGCATGTAGCTCATTAATGTGCTTTTATTGGCGGAGACCCTCATTTTGCGGGACTTAACTCTCCCTGATCCATCCCTGCCTGTAAAACCTTGGGCTCTAACCCTCGCAGCAGGAGACGGATGACCATACGGCCATATTTCAACTTTGCCATTTTTTATAGTAGGGCATGGTATTTGGAGGACGTGAGTTATGTCCAAGGTCATTTGTGCCACGAAGAGGGGGCTGGCTATGAAGGTAGGAAGGAAACCCGGCGCTGAGGTCGGTCACCTACTAAGTGGACCACTACACTCAAATAATTATAAAACTAACCATGGATGATAGTAGCGTGACTTGGAAATCCTTTATCTAAGGAGATGAAGGAATAAAAACTGTGCGTTTTCCACGTGGTGATTTATTTTTATCTCATTTTATTTGTTTTATTATTTATGTCGCAATTTTTTGTTTTATTCCTTTGACTACGGAAACTATGTTATTCCGCAGTGTTTTATACAGCAATCTATATCTACACCTACATAATACCCTGCGAGCCACCTCTAGGGTGTTTGGCAGGGGGTGATCAATTACCAGCATGCAAATGGACTCCCACATGCACACTACACCGTCCAGAAATAATATTAAAATTCGGAAACATGCATTTAAGTATACATACAGGTAAGTTAATAGGCTACACTACTAATTCATCTAATCTATTTATAAGTTATAACGCTGCCGTTGTAATCTCTTATTCATCGTGGAAAAAAGACATTCTGAATCTGTCTGTTCTACAGTCTATCTCTCTTATTTTATTTATATGATCTGATCTTCCGTAGTATGTTGGCGTCCGCAACATATGGCTAACTTCGTTAGAAAAGACACTGCTCTTGAATTTATCTAAAAGGTTTAGTCTATTTTTCAATCTACGGTCTGACAGGGAAACCCATCCGAATTTATCTAAGAGGTCAGTTACACTAACAAAACTATCGTAACGACCTTTCACGTACCTGGCAGCTCTTCTTTGCCACCGTTCTAACTCTGTTATTAAGCGTTTTTCATGAGGGTCCCAAACACTGGCAGCATAATCTAAATGGGGTCTAAATAATCTAAATGGGAGGGAAAAGTAGGTAATTTCTTCCACTTTCTTGTCGCACTTTCCTAGTGTTCTTTTAACAAAACCCAATTTACGATTAGCTTGACCGGTAATTTTCCAAATATGTTCATTCCACGATAGGTTATAATTGAGTTTAACTCCTTGATATTTCAGGGATTCAACTGTCTTTAATTGGGTGCCCCGAATTATATAGCTATGTTGTAGGGAGTTACTCATCTTCCAGAAATTCATTACGACGCATTTTTTTCAAAGGGTATAGCCGAATAAGAAGGTGAAAAGTCCCCCCTACGGGATTTTTCCCGGACTTAGGGCATAG
This sequence comes from Ischnura elegans, assembly GCF_921293095.1. Taxonomy (NCBI): domain Eukaryota; kingdom Metazoa; phylum Arthropoda; class Insecta; order Odonata; family Coenagrionidae; genus Ischnura; species Ischnura elegans. The sequence continues at coordinate 88,931,522 of NC_060259.1, forward strand.
GATTTGGGATCAAATAGGACTAACCTCCCCACACTTCCAGCCCGCTAGAGGCCCATCAGGGCCGGCTAGATCGAAAATTCGATTTCCCGTGTTTTTTTAAATATATTGTGGTAGAAAGCATATTTTTCAATGCAGTTTTCGGTATTTGAGGGCTTTTTTAATGGAGCAGATGCCCATTTTTTCGCAAAATTTCAGTGGCATAAGGAGAAATGGCGTCGATTTTAAAATTTCAAAAGCTATTTTTCATAAAATATTTTTGAGAGGGCCAAAACGAAAAAAAATGTTTCCAAGGATTATTTAAATACCTTTCGGCTAATGTTATGAAAAAAGAATATTCAGGTGGTGGAACACCGCGAAAAAAATATTCGATTTTGGCCATTTTTTCTGTTTTTTCATGACCTGTGCCCCCATAGCACCCGTTTCATACCAACTTGTTCATATGTAGTCCTCTCACTAACGCTCAAACTCATACCGATTGTAATTCCAAAGAATTTGCCATGGCCATTTCTCCTTAAACCACTGAATGTTGTGAAAAAAACTTCTGCTACATTAAGAAATCCCTCTAATGCCGCAAACTGCATTGGAAAATATGCATTCTACTCCGTGATATATAAAATGCTGGGGAACTCGAATTTTCGATCTAGCCGGCTCTGGTGAGCCTCTAGCGGGATGGAAGTGTGGGGACGTTAGTCCTTTTTGATCCCAAATTCTATGCCCCAAGTTGGGGAAAAATCCCGGAGGGGGGACTTTTCACCTTCTTATTCGGATATTCCCTTTAATTCTAATTGCCATGCATCTCACCACGCTTGGATAGCAGCAAGGTCTTTCGTTAGTTCATCCCTGTCTTTGCTGGAACGGATTTCACTGTAAACTACAGCGTCGTCTGCCAATAATCGTAGATTACTGTATACTATTTCACCAATGTCGTTTATATAAACAAGGGATAGGAGTGGGCCAATGGCACTACCCTGAGCGACGCCAGAAGTGACTCTAATATCGTTAGAGACTGCACCGTCAAATAATACTCTTTGCACGTGGTCGCTCAAAAGTTACCCTATCCAGGAAATGACATCTTCATCTAGGCCATAAGAATTCAGCTTTATTATTAACTATCCCTGGGGTACTTTATCAAATGCTTTTTTGAAATCAAGAAAAATCGTGTCTACTGGAATGTTGTCCTCTCTGCAGACTAAAATATCAAAAGCGCTAACTGGGTTTCGTGTGATCTACTTTTCCTGAATCCATCTTGAGTTCTCATTATCAAGTTTTGCGCGTCTAGGTGTTTCATTACATAGCTGCCAACGATGTGTTCAAGGACTTTGCATGAGATAGACGTGAAAGATATTGGTGTGTAATTAGTTGGCTGTTCCTTGTCTCCACTTTTGAATATTGGCGTTACATTAGCAATTTTCCAGTCATTAGGTACTTCGTGTTCCTTAATGGATTTACGGAATATTAGCTGCAAGAAGGGGACAATTTCTTAGACTAGTTCTCTGTATGTATACGCAAGAAGGGATTTCGTCTGGACCAGGTGATTTATTTGGACTGAGTGATTTCAATATATTTTGTATTCCGAGCGCACTAATGCCAATAGGCGGCATCTTTCGTATGCAGAGATTGTCAACTGTCTCGGATGAGTTCTCAGAAGGCTCGGTGAACACGCTCTTGAAGTAGGAATTTAATAAATTGGCTTTATCGTAACTGTTTGTCAACACTTCTCCATTATTGTTTCTCAGCGAACATACGGTATATCGTTTACCTTGAACTTCCCTAATGTAAGACTAAAATGCTTTTGGGTTATCCCGGAACTGCTCTACTAGTGTTTTCCTTTTCAAGTTCGTGAATGCATTCCTGAACACTTCCGTCGTGGCGGCTTGAGACAACCTATATTTTTTAATCATTAACTCGCGTTCATTAACGGATAAATCCGTGCTGGCTTTTTTCATTTTAGCATGACACGCTCTTTGTCGCCTCAATGACTTTCTCCCTTCCGCGACATACCACCTAGGTTCGATGTCTTCTTTTTTTGTTTTACTTGGGATGCAGCAATTTATTTCCGAGGTTACGAGTGAAAGAAAAACTTTCCAAGTACCCTTTACATTTAACTTTATTATTGATTCTTGAAACGCGGGGAAAGCATTTTTCAGATGACTCTTAAACCCATTAAAATCACCTCTTTTAAAAATGATTACTTTACGCTCTTTTTGAAAAATGTCAGCCGTGTTTAGAGAAAACTTTGCAGTTACTACTCTATGGTCGTATATTCCTTGGACGGTGCTCACGTTTATTGCCTTATACGGTATATTTATCGCTAATAAATCAAGAAGACTTTCTTCTCTGTTTGGTACGGATGCTATTTCAAACAATGAATTTGATGTAAAAGTGTGTAGTAGAGCCTCGCAAATCACTTTATCCCTCCTACCAGGAATGAAGCAATGCGTCCTCCTATCTATAGAAGGCACGTTAAAATCTCCGCCAACAAGCAACTTTCTTTTAGGATACTCTGATGCTATGCTGTGCACTTGGGTTACAAAATCCAACATTGATGTTGTATCGGAGATATGCAGTCTGTAATACGAACACAATAAAATAATTTAGAATTTTGATCATTTAATTGAACACGGCACTGATTCAACGCTGTTCTCAGTTACGGTTACCGCTTGGCTGAAGATGAAGTCTTATACAGCTTTAAATACTCCGCCCCCCGCTCGATTAATTCTGTTTCTTCGATAAACAGTGAACGATTTTAGGAAGATATCATTGTCTGAATCATCATCTGTTAGCCAACTTTCTGTTCCAAAAATAACGTTACACTTCGTACTATGAAGTAAATGGTGAATTCGGGAATCTTATTTCTTAAACTACGGCAATTAACCACAGCCACGATTATTACTTCGGAACTAGTATTGTTGCGATTCGGGACTATTTCTGATATGCTCCTGTCGATTAGTTTATTTTTATGCTATATACCCTGATAAATTGAAATGCAGATGTTATTGTCTCACTATTAAAATGACTTGAGCCCTGACTGCCTTTGAAATGATTGCTCAACTGAGGAAATACGAGTATCAAACCAACGGCGTCATCATCAGGGAGAAACTAAAAAAAAAAACAAATCCGGAGATACATGTATGACGGCGGGTTGCGGAAAGTATTAGAGGAGGTTAGAAGGTTGCTGGAATAATCGGGGAGGGAGTTCTTTTCATACGGGAAAGAATTTTTTTCCAGGATGAACCAAACTCCCTTCCCCCACCATGCCATTAACTTCCCCTTATATCTTTTTCGTCATACTGTATACCACTTTTGGTTTTTAAAGGTTGTACTTGATGATGACGCAGATGCGTCGATACTTGTTCTGCCTAATACTAGTACTAGGTGGACTACTCCAAAGTTTTTTCATTACTACTAGATAGAGGGTAACGTTACGCTAGGAAAGTAATAGCAGTGATTGATCCACTACCTTTGAGCAAAAACAAGAACCACATTTTCATTCGTAGTTTCAATGCATTGCAAATACTGTAGGAATTCCTTTTAATTTTTTTCTCTTCACCGAGTAAATATCGATGAAAAAACTTGCTAGGTCGACTTGCGCCATTTGCAACATTGACTCATTGCATGTTTTCATTTTTTCATTGTTGTAATTTGCACGAATTTGCTACTTATATGAATAACTAAAAGTTGGTTGGTTGGCATGTTTAGCGTTTCCATGGTTGTGCACACACATTTTGTTCTTATGCGCAGTATTTCATGACCATGCGGTGTGCACGTGGCCGTCCTCTTGCATGCTGCATGTTACTGATTGATCTCCCCCTGCCAAACACCCCAGAGGCATCTGTCACGGTTTTATAAATATTCAGATGAATCATTTGATCGCGTATTTAATGTAATATCTGACTAATAAATAATATCGAATATCGTATATGTATTCATAAATGCATCCATGTATAATTTTGAACAGAAATATGAATAAACTTCCGTTTTAGATATTATTAACATGACATCTTTCACTTTTGGGTGAAAAAAATCAAGACAGTATGTCAGGAAAAATGTTTCCTTTGAAGTCTCTTTATCTACGCTAAAAGGAAACGTACACTGGCGGAAAAAATTAACGCAAAGCTCATTGGCGTCTGAGAGCGGCCAGTTCAGGAACTACTTGTCTTTCAAAATTTTGCCCTCGTAATACTCTCATACAACCGGGAGTTTTAAAAGCAATATATCCCTTATACCGGGGAAATAATTATACCCGTCGCATTATGACAAGGCGCAAAAGATCCAGCTACGAATTCTTCGCCATATTCTCCGAAGCATGATTCGCCCTCGACTCACCTACAATGGAATCTACTCTCGTCCGGACATCATTGGACACAGCCGAGGTATTGGGCATTGAGACTGCCTTAGAACCCAATCGTTCCGGTGGTGTAGTGGGTAAAGTATCATGCTTCGAATCAGAGGTTCCATGGATTAAGTCCCAGTGACGGATGACTTGATGCTGCACACATACACTGTAAACGTTTTTCTGATCTTAAAACGCAATAAGCTATCAATAGGTCCATAGGATGTTGCATGGCTATTGAATTCTTACGCGCTTATTTATTGTTGAAATTCAACCACCATATTGCATAGCCATTTGGGCAGTTGACTGAGGAGTGAATTTTGACTACCATTTCCGCGTCGTCCAGCACCGCTTCAATGCCCCTAATCATTAGCTGCATGTGCGATGTGTCACGGCCTATGCTTCTTCTCCCCTTCAAGGGAGAACTCCTATAGAGTCCTCCAAGCAGAATGAAATTACTTTTTTGAGCCACCTCCGAGAAATCAGTTGTTTGATTTCAGTTCAGTATTGCAATGCTTTGCTCAATATTCTCCACCCAATAATAGTTTCCAGAGGATTATATTGGAACAACATGTAGCATACTGCAATTGAAAAGAAATGCGAAGCCGTATTAATTTAGGTAACGGAATATTTTATGGCCATCTTTCATGTAGTTATCCGAAGAAATTGATTAATTTGGTCAGTAAACGATTTCTTTCATAGTGAAATGAGTGGAGTAAATAGAGGTTTTTGAACTTCATAATGTCTGTAAAACTTGATTTTTAATCACAAAGATGATCCATATGAAAGCATATTTGATTAACAACATCAATTAAAAATTAGATCTTTATTAAAAACGATGTATCTGAACTAAGCGTTAAATGTTTTTCAATTTTATAAACTGACATAAAATGAGAATCAGAAAAGTATTATAATTTTCACTCATCGAAAAGTTATTTAGGAAACTGAAAAGATTACGGAAATTTGAATGGGTGGAAAGAAACTTCATGGAATTTGACTCTATTTTTGAGTTAGTAGAACGGAATGAATTTTATTTAGAATTTGTTTCCGTGGCTTACTGGAAATATATTTTTTGCTAAGACAATGGGAAAATTCGACCACACACTATAATTCACGGGATGGTAAAAAAAAAACTCTATCGCTCCTCTTCATTGAATAGAGAATATTGTAAATTCGGCCAGAAAATGAAGATGCGTAATAAATGGTAATTCATGTGATTAGAAGAAAAATATTTCTTCATTGATAGGTAAAGGTAATGAGAAATAATTTTTATTTTTTTATAAGTTAGTTTATAAATTAACATAAATGTCTTACAACCGCATTTCTGACGCGAAATTACCTCGAATAATTGATTGTGAGATTTATGCAATACCTTAATCTATTTAGAGTGCTAAAAGTAATCAAAAGTTCGAAGTAGGGATTAAATAAAAAGCGGAAAACGCGAACAGTCCAATATTTCTATGACTTCGAAATAACATAAGTTCCATAATAATGATGAAATATTTTTATAATGTATGCGTAATGCTCATTTTGTTGGGAAATTTAAGGGTAAGTCTAACCTCTGTTAACTTAACCATTTGCTCAATGTTTCTGATGAAATACATACGAAGACGCCCAAAATTACCCGATTGAGAACTACTGAGGTTGGGTGGCTCGATTTTCGGCCTTCGCTCAGCTCTGCAAAACTTCTGAGGAATTTTCCCTTGAAATGAGGGAGGAGTAGTAGGCCGTGACACATTGCACATACAGCTAATGTTAGGGGCATTGAAGCTGGGTTGGACGACGCGGAAATGGTAGTCAAAATTCACTCCTCAGTCAACTGCCCAAATAGCTATGCAATATGGTGGTTGAATTTCAACAATAAATAAGCGCGTAAGAATTCAATAGCCATGCAACGTCCTATGGACCTATTGATAGCTATAGCGTTTTAAGATCAGAAAAATGTTTACAGTGTGTGTGTGCAGCATCAAGTCATCCGTCACTGGGACTTGATCCATGGAACCTCTGATTCGAAGCATGATACTTTACCCACTACACCACCGGAACGATTGGGTTCTAAGGCAGTCTCAATGCCCAATATCTCGGCTCTGTCCACGATGTCCCGACGAGAGTAGATTCCATTGTAGGTGAGTCGAGGGCGAAGCATACTTCGGAAAAAATGGCGAAGAATTAGTAACTGGATCTTTTGCGCCTTGTCATAATTCGACGGGTATGATTATTTCCCCGGTATGAGGATATATTGCTTTTAAAACTCCCGGTTGTATGAGAGCATTACGAGGGCAAAATTTTGGAAGACAGGTAGTTCCTGAACTGGCCACTCTCAGACGCCAACGAGCTTTGCGTTAATTTTTTCCGCCACTGTACATCGTCATGACTGTAGAAAGGCATCCGTTTTTAGTGTACAAGACATGCTAGACATTATTTTGATAAGCTTATATTTATATTGTTAGCGATAGAGAACCACCTATTCGCCCTTACAATCATAATTACATCAAACGGCCTCATAAATAGTTCTGCTGTCAGAGTATTTCTATTGGTGGTAGGAAGGCCAATGAAATTTTAAAATTTTAAAAAAGTAATGAAGGTATATAATTTCTTTACTACAATCATAAGATAGTATTCAAACTGTGAATTGAAGTAAGCTCGACCGTTCCGAGCAAGGCGTTGTGGGGCTGAAATACAAGCATAGCCTAGCAAGCCATCGAGAAAATGTGTTTCCTGGGCTTTGGGTAGTGCTTGCTGTGTATACTATCTCCTAAGAATTAATTCCAACAAAAATTACCCTTCTTGCATTCTTAGGATGCTAGGTTTCTAAAAACACCATGAATATTTTGTTGGCCGAAAATATCTACACCTACACATCTACATCTACCTAATACCCTGCGAGCTACCTCTAGGGTGTTTGGCAGGGGGTGATCAATTACCACCATGCAGTATGCGACTGGATTCCCACATGCACACCACATGGTCCAAAAAAACGTTACACGTGCGTTACGCAGTGTCAGTCAATCGATTTAATCTATAGGAGACATCATCTACGAAACCTTTTTTGCATTTTTTATTTCATATTCATATTTATTAGTTCCTAGACAGCCACGTAATAAATTAAAACAGTGCTCTAAAAACATTAAGCTGTGATTGCATCCTATATGTACCTCAAACGCAAAGGTTTAATCCAGGGATATGAGACACCTTGGAGTTTGTCTTTTCTCTGGAATTACTCCTCGCATAGTGCCCGTCGTCATTCTTAATGCTTACGTTTCCGCGAACCCATATAGCAGTGAAACGAGCTCAAATTGTGCCTTAAATGCTTAATGCTGGCTAAATATTTTAAAGTGCTCCTGCTCCTCTCGGAGACTAATTGGAACCTAAGCACCATGGCTCATTCCGAGGGAATTATTTCTATCTTTTATGGTGTTAGGAAATGAAAAAGTAAACGCTCCCTCCTTTTTCAGACAACTCAAGGCTTTACTGGTCATCAAAGTACCCTTGGCTCTTATTATCCAACCTCTAAGGGAACATACTGGCAAAAGCTTTAAAATTGCATTTATATTCTAGGAGCCTTTTTTCTAATTCACGAATGAATAGATGGATAAAAGAAATAGGCCAATAAAATAAGTCGCTATCCTTGTTTTAATGTAGTTTCAATGCTTTTCAGTTTTATTTTATTATAGGTATTTAACAAAATAGCGTATTCTCATATTTAGTATTTACTTCACATTCTACCTTTTTCACAGCTATAGAAAAATAGCCGTGCGAATCGTCACGGTTCGGTATGGAAAAACCCACTGGAAACGATATGTTAGGCAATGATTTGTAGTTTATTACTAGCGTATATACCACGATATGGTAATTTTCGTGATAAATGTGTTGAAAAGAATTTCTATCAACTATTTACATAGGGAAAAAATCGTTAAAAATAATGCGTTTATACAATAGTACCCCAATTGGTCAAAGGGTACACCTGGAGTATGATTTTTCACGTCAGTTAAGCATCGAAGGTGATAGTTATAAAAAAGCTAAGGGTGATGATGGCAGCTTAAAGGGTAACTCCGTAGACCAAAACTTAAGAAAAGAAGTTAAGCAACTAAATTCTAATTACACTGCTAAGGAGAGAATACAAAAGAAATTCAATTGTAGCGAATCCATACATGGTAACAATGTTGATTAATACGAAGGCATTTCCCATAAAAATAACACTTTTTATGTACTAATGGGTAAAATATTAGCAGGATAATAAGCAAAAGAAACAGCAAGAATTTATTAACTAATTTATGTAATGACATAAGAATCAACGTCACAAGTAAATGAGAACTAATTTGTAATAATCCAACAATACTTCAACTCGAAGGAGAATTTAAAAAAACTACCACTCACCAAAAAAGAAAGGAAATTGGATATGTAAGTGCATCCATTTGGACTTAGAAAACGTTTGTTCAAAAATACCAGCGAATGACCACGGACTGGGTTTCACGGGTCCATAGAATGATCATCGGGAGGCGATGGGATACTAGCCACGCATCAAATGAAAACTTTCTCACCTAAAATAGTCATATTTGATAAAAGGCGATCTCGATTTGAAGAGAAATATACGCTGCACAATCAAAGATAGTAGTCTTGAAGTACCCTAAGACGCTATGGGATTCCAAATGGGGTACTATACGCTATTGGATATAAATGCGTTTTTTTTACAGTTTTCCCCGATATAAATAGTTGATAGAAATTCTTTTCAACACATGAATCACGAAAATTACCATATCGTGGTGTATACGCTAGTAATAAACTACAAATCATAGCCTAACATACCCTTTCCAGCGGGTTTTTCCATACCGGACCGTGACGATTCGCACAGCTATTATTGTATAGCTGTGAAAAAAGTAGAATGTGAATTAAATACTAAATATGAGAATACGCCATTTTGTTAAATACCTATAGTAAATAAAAACTGAATAGCATTGAAACTACATTAAAACAAGGATAGCGACTTATTTTATTGGCCTATTACTTTTATCCATCTATCCATTTTACTTGTTTTACTTGTTTTCCCGGCTGTTTTAGTAATGCAGATAATTTTAGGTTCAACATGATTCTCTACTTGCAGCTTCCTTGCTCTGCTCATCGCTCAGAAACTTAGTTATATTAATTTGAGCTTTATGCGGACTAAGACAGCCTTTACGTCCACCCCTCCACGCTTCTTCATCATTCCAGTATCTGCATTGCACTTGTCTCTTTCCAATCCATTAGTTTTAAAATTTTACGACAGTGTTTCTAAAGTACTCCCCTTTCTCACATGCCAACTGTTATGTAGATTTTAGACTTCGGATTTACTGGTTTTAATGTCCTTAGAACTCTCGTAATTTCTGCTCTGACCGCGTGTCGTGCGGTGCTTGGTCTGTGTCCGGCAAGGGAGTACGTTTCTAATTAAGGCTAAGGTGAATCCTGCATGCCTGGTGTGGAATCACTCCGTGCCATACACCATGGCGGTGAATTTCACGGTACCTCGTAGATGTAGAATATAGGCTATCATATATTGAGGTTACGATGGGTTCTGCACTCGCCTCCTCCTAGTAAGCCTCCTTCCAGCAATCCTCCTCCAATAGGGTGGTTTCCTATTATTTTTTTATTGCTTTAATCGAAAGATTATTACTCTTGGAGTACGTATTTCACGCTTTTAGATTTTTAAATGACAACATCTATTTTTCGCGATTAAATGAAAAGTGAAAATTTTCAAGCGCGCGAAAACGCGACGCTTAAGTATGAATGCCGGGAAATATCTCCGTACGTCGTATTTCTGGTTCCCCCTCCCGCCCGGTGAGGTGACCTTGAGGCGAGGCTTAGCGCTGATACGTCGCAGGATGCTAGCGGATAGCTGAGTACCTTGCTGGATGGTAGCGCTTGGCTTAAAAAAGGTTTATTAATACCTTATCAAACGAAGAAAACTTTCCGAACTTAGCCAGTTTTAATAGGTGATTATTAAGACATGTTTCCCTGAGCTCTGTGCCTCATGCATGCATTGGTAACCTCAGACGATGTATAACTCCTATCCTCTCGTGTAGAAACTAGGTCCCTGTGACGTCATGCGGAGTGGAATCGCATGGTCGCCAATCTGGCCTATTTCAAATGAGGATAAAATTTGACCCTTGCCATTCGTCTAAACCGGTATTTCAAAAACCAAATAATTTGTGTATTATGAATACACTAATGGTGGGTAACGAATCGCAATCAATGCCTTTCGTTTTCTTTGATGAAGGAAACTAGCCTATTCAATGTTGATTTTATTTAGCATTATACATTTTAAAAATTAATTTCAGTATTCATAGTATTTTTAATTGACAAATAACATACTAAAAAGGTTAAACCATGCACAATAGTTTTCCTTTAGTTTATAAATGTCTGACTATACTTGTAACTGAGGCATATTTTTTTCGTAAACTACTGCCGAACCAGCAAAATTCCTCGGAAATTTTAGCATAGTACCTAGAAAATCGGTTGGCACCCTCAGAGTTAAGAAGAATATGGGAGAAGACAAGTCTTTTGGAATCCTCAAGGAGAGGACGGTATTATAGCTTAATCGGCCACCACGTAGTCTGAGTAAGTGTAAATGCTAAAATGCTAGCAGATAACATAGTTGAGTGGAGGGGCACCCTAAATCAATCTATGGATTGTCAGGAGTGCTTGATTCTCTCTACTCTTCATCCTTATTCTGCAGCTTCCCTTCTGAAATTCACGCACCATCTCTCACCAACCACCGTCCGGCATAGACTTCGTAGTTCGGTATCTTCATTCAGTTCAAGTTTTTTCATTACGATTAGCTTTTTAAGTTAATTTTTTCCTATACGGCAATCAAAATTAGTGTTGATTATGGAAACAAACCCTGATCAATTGTTCATGGTGTCACCCGCTAGTGGACACAAACTGCATAAATTCCGCAGAGAAAAGATCAATCGCCATCACCTTGAGTCGAACCAATGTCAGGTGTGCATGATCCGAGGGCATTGGTTATTAAAACCGATAACACCTTGTTATTTTCACTGGTTGCTGCACTCGGCGCGATTTTTTGTGACCGTGTATTGATTGCACGCGAGGGCTAATGATTTATTCCTACTCAACTTTCGCAATTCTCTCTGCTTTCCGGCACATTCTGTTGGCTCCTGTACCCATGAAATCCTTACAGGCGTTGACTAACACGCGAGCTCCAGAAAGAATTTTACGATCAACCATGCACTAAGCGGTAAAAATTCACCCAGTGGGATATAAACCCGTGATTAATAGGAAAGAATGTTACCCCACCGCTTTCGTGTTCGGGAAATTACAACCCTTTTTAATTTGAAATACCTTGAAAAATACACGTCACATGTTTTCTTCTTATACATCTGCCCGTAAAGTTTGGGGTTTGGTAATTAGCTAGCCCTGGCATAAGCGTCTTTAGGTAGAGACCAGGATTGAACTGATAAGTTTTATACCTTAACGTTCCGTCCCGAGTGCGCTGACGGAGGCGAATTTGGGTCGATAGCATCCGCCTTGCCCATCGCAGTCTTTCCAAGAACGCTGCCGGAGATAACTGCCTGGAGGGTCGGTCCTTCCCGGAAACATTGCAGCTGCTGGGGGCGCCACAGACATATGGTTAAACTCTTCATTCACAGGAGATTACCGGATAGAGCGGCGGAGGAGGATAAGGGGCCGTGACCTCGTACACTACCCGCGGTACTCAATGCCACCACCTTATCCAGAGTTACGAAAACTCACGAGAAAAATTACCTGATCAAAGTTGAAGTTAATCGCAGTAAAAAGTAAAGGCCGGTTTATAGCTGATAATAGCGATACATTATCTGTAAGGAGCACTTAGCGTACAATTATAGTACTTATGCGCCAATGGCGGCGTTTGTGGAGAGAATTAGCGCGAGAATCCTAATAATAAAATCTAAATTGCAATAGCTTGCGTGCGTGAGGTTTCGTCGACTTCGAATTGACAGGAAAATGTGATTGAAACTTTGGAGCGCATGTTGAAGAAGTCATTTTTGACCGACAGCTGGGGTCATTTGCGCCATGAAGGAAAGAAGGGTGGAGAGAAAAACTCGGCATTGCAATTAGCTTGCTCTCGGCGTAACGCGCAAAGGGGACAACGACTTAACGTCGTTCGTAGCAGCCATATTTTTGTACTAGAGCCTTTTTTTGCCGTTGACCCCTTGGCGCCTTTCATTCAGAGCAACCTAATGCCAGCACCAAGTTTCCCTCTGCCCGGTGTAAAGATGCCCTCCCCTAGGGCGCAAATGACCTTAGTGGCCTCCGACAAATATCACATCATAGTATCCCGTTAGCGCCATCGATTCTTCGCCGCACTTTGTTTGCAAAGTAGGCGATAGATGGGAATAGGGTAGTTTGCTTCATCAAAGAAAACGAAAGACATTGATTGCGATTCGTTACCCACAATTAGTGTATTCATAATATACAAATTATTTGGTTTTAGAAATTCCAGTCAAGACGAATGGCAATGGTCAATTTTAACCGCATTTGAAAAAGGCCACATTGGCTCCCTTGCGATGCCACTCCACCTGACGTCACAGGGACCTAGTTTCTATTCGAGTAGATAGGAGTTTTACATTGTCTGAGATTACCAATGCATGCATGAGGCGCAGAGCTCAGGGAAACATGTCTTAATAATCACCTGTTAAAACTGCCTATGGTCGGAAAGTTTTCTTCGTTTGATAAGGTATTAATAATCCTTATTTAAGCCAAGCGCTACCTGCTAGCATCCTGCGTCGTATCAGCGCTCAAAGCCTCGCCCCGAGGTCACCTCACTATGCGGCAGCGGGAACCAGACTGACGTCACACGAGCTTTACCCAGCATTCATACTTAGCCGTCGCGTTTTCACGTGCTTGAAGTTTTTCACTTTTCATTTAATCGCGAAAAATAGATATCGTCATTTAAAATCTGAAAGCGTGAAATGCGTACTCCTGGAGTAATAATATTTCGATTTAGGCAATAAATAATAATAGGAAACCACCCCATACGGAAAAAGACGTGTCCCTTTATTTTAAAGCCTCTATCGCAACCAACATATTTTTTAAATTGGGCGAAGCGAGCCCATTCGAGTGCTCTTGTTTGTATGTATTCAAAGGGTCGCTCATGCATTCGCTCGTCCGGGAAGAAACACGATCCAAGAGGCTGGTAGATGGGCTAATGGAGCACCGTCCCCCGTCTTCCTTGATGTCCCACGGGAGTCATCTTTGCACCCGGCGACTAGTATTTACTTCGTTCCCTTTTCCAGGAACTGACTTCAGAGGCCCCTGGGTGAGGCGGGATCAATTTTTCAACGCGAACTCCTTTTCCCCAAGAAAATCAGCCGCCCTTATGGAGAAGCGACAAATTGGCAGTCACGGGTGCACCTTGACTGCTCAGGGATGAAAAGGCTTCATTCTCCCGTCGCGATGCTGGGCGAGCGGCAAACTTTTCCCTGGGAAGGCGCCTTCAAAGCAGTTCTAACTTAATAGAGGGATTAACTCGTCGTCAAAAAATATTCTGTACGATTCTTCGAAAGGATTTCCTCAAATATTCCTCGATTGGGTGTAATAAGTTCGATTTTCTGTATCGTCTCAGAGGAGTGCTGACAAAATTGACGAGTTCTTTGTACAAAAATATGAACTGGCCTCGTTCATTGTCACTTCTTGCCTTGCTGTGGGACTTTGCTGTGTGTCATTTCCCTGTGCTGTGTGTATCCCTCTAGTTATTTCCTTTATTGAAAGTATTTCATTGGAATCAATCTCCCCAGGAAATCACTGACGGTGTTGGATAAGGAAATTAATATTTTTTGCCGTTGCGTGATTTTTATAGCTATTCATTGATAGTATGAATTTGTAATGAAAATAGGGCCCCGAAGTATTGAACTGATAAGTTTCATACAATCATCCATTTTCTGCAACACATCATCCCTCTAATTGAATGTTTCCTTCAAATACGATAAATTATTCAAACTGCTCCAAATACCGATATTGAACATTCCTCCCATAATCCACAGTCATTGTGGTGTAAAATCATTTGTAAGTAAGTAGTTTGAATCTATTCTGTGTTAGTGGTCATTCAACGAGCAAGCAGTAGCTAATGTAATTGAAGCAAAAGATTTTAATGACAATTTTACGTCATTTTTATCATGTTTTCTGTACTTAAATTCAGTTAAGGTTTTCAATGGAAACTGCTATCTGTCTTACTTGCACTCTTAATGTATATGTGTGTGCGCTTCAATACATTTTTAAACGCTCCGAATCGGAATATAAACACAGAAAGCACTGGACAGAAAATCTTTAAGAAACTGGAAGACGATGAGTAACCTGAGTTTCTGCGGAAGTATTCTTCACCTTTCTCACTCCTCTCATTATACTGCATGATGGTGATTGATCACCCACCGCCAATCACCCTAGTGGTGGCTCGCAGGGTATTTTGTGGATGTAGATTTGTATCTGCACTCCGTATCCACCTTCTTACTCTCCCCGCATTGATGGTTGCCTTCTTCATTGGCCACCTCTTGTTTCCTTGCCATGCTGGACGCTCAAAGGTGTGGTATGGTATTTGGAGGAGGCGACCGACAGCTGAGGTCATTTGCGCCATGAGGGAATGGTATGGAAGGAAGGTTGGAGAGAAACCCGGCGTCGGCATTAGCCTGCTCTTAACGAAAGGCGCCAAGGGGGCCAAGGCTTAACGTCCCATCCGACGGACGGAGTGTTGCGCTTGAAATGTCCTCCACACAACACTCAAGCAGGGATCGGGAAGTCTCCGAAAATTATCTGCCACTGCCGGGATTTGAACCCGAGCCCGGCGGGTTGGAAGCCAAAACTCTAGCCTCCACACCAACCCGATCCCCACGCTCAAAGGCGGCTCTCGCTCAGCTCGTGTTGTGCCTCCGAATAACTGCCTCTTGCTGCTGAGCTGCACCTTCTGTTTTACTTTATTCTACTGCCTCTCCCCTCTTGCTCATCCTTTTCCTCACTTGAGTGTTGAGTCTGTGGCACTTCCCTAATTTGAGTTAAATAGATGATATGTCTCGCGAGTCATAATCACGATAAGTCATGATCAAGAAGGAGTCACTGCTATGTCGGCAAGACGAACTGATACCTGGGATGGACCCCTCCATTCATGACCACAATTGCTGATGCATAAAATAATTTTCCTCGTCTTTTAGTGATATGCCTACGCGCAGCAATAATGGCAATCGCTGAGAAAAGGCTAAAATATTATCGATATTATCTGACCATATTTTTTTAACATCATGATTTATGCGAGGAATCCGTTTAATTTGTAATGGTATATTTGCCCCGTCGCAGTTTTAAGAATACAGAATATTCCTGTGGTTTTATTGTTAATTCAACAACACTGTTCAGTTAGGTTATTTTGCTGCTGTATTTATTATTGTTTTTGATAATCCGTTATATATTGGCGTAATAAAGCTATATCTGCGCAGCTTTTTTTTACCGTAAAATACACACGCAGGTATGAGTGGGAATATATTTTCAAAGGCAAGAGTTGAAAACGAAAGATTTATGAAGAAATTATAAATTTATAGTATTTAAAAATGTGTTTAAAATTGTTGTTTCCTCATCACGCTGATATCGATCCTAGGCCATCCCAAAACTCAGAATTTTCTCTATGGAAGCTCTCAACTCCTGAAGAGGGGAAGGAAAAGTCAGTGAACCAGTCCGTAAAGCCAACGTACGCGGGAAAACACCTTCAAAGACGCTGAGGAATTCTAACCCACCCCTGGAAACTTTCGAGCTAATATAAACTCCTTAGAATAGCATAGGCGGAATTACTACAGTTTTTTTCCCTGATAATTCTATTTTAATATCCATTCCGTATCTATGCAAGGAAAATTTAGATCCAGTGTTTTGAACCTCCAGTGGGACACGAAGTAGCCACATTTTTTCCGTAGGTGGTACGATGAAGATATTTTTGATAGGATAATGGCGTATATAATGCTGATGACGTGACTCAACGTTTTCTTTTCTTGAAATCTGTCTTTTTAAGGGCTAAATTGACATCCCGTTTGGAATACAATTTGTAAAAATGTAGAAAACATAGTAGATGCTACTAAGTAGCTGGAAAGATTCTTTATCATATGAACGCTTGAAACCCCTAGTTAAGTAGATGGCATTATCAGTGGTAGAAGCAAGTGAATATAGAATTAAACATTCATCTTGAAAATAGAGGGCTATTGTGCTGAACAGGAGACAAGTGTGAGTTGTACAGCCTCCTATGTAACTTAGTGCGTTGCTTAAATTTCAAAAACTGTATTTCCTCACTCATCTATCAAATTTGTTGTCATCGTGGTAGCGTTGCGTACAGATGAGTTTATTCTTAATAATCAAAAAGGTTTTGGCTCAAATCAAAGGATGAATAGCTTAATACGGCCCACGACCCTGTCAAAAATCATTCCATTTCACTTTTATAATCGTGGTGAATCACGGAGAGACAATCCCGCCCCTCTCTTCCCTGGATATTTTGCACGTCAGGAGTCTAGAAAACTAGATATTTGATTGGAATACTATGTGATTATCAATATCATAAACTATTTGCTAAATTAAGTCTATATCTGCCTATTACCCTGTCAGCTGTCTTAATAGCACATTGGGACAACAGCCGTTTCCGTAAAAAATAGCGCATATCATTAAATGATCGTGTTTTTAAAACGGCTATATACATTATAGTGTTCTTTTGTTGTAGGTATATATAATATGTTCATTTTCATACCGATCCGTTTCTCCAAAGTATCCGAAGGTTCTCTTTCTCCATCAAAATATCTAAAAGATTGTACTAGTTCTAGTCTCTGACATTTCAGTATTATATTTATATCACCATATCCCTTCTCGATCCTCGTAACCTATGGCGTATTATCGTTTAAATTCATTTCATACAATTATCCAACTATGGATATATTGTATTCAATCAATATTTTCTCTCGCTCTTTTTCTGTCTCTTACACAATCGCTTCATCGTCAGCATATTCAATACTTTTTACTTATCTCTGCTCCTCAAAGCGTTTACCCTTTTGCTTTCATTAAAACTGTTTAGATTAACTTTTCTGTGTTAAGGCTGAGCATGACTGGTTACAAGCAGCAGATTTACCAATTACTCTTTCCAATCCTCATTTCCTCTGTTTCCTCATACAAATAACAATGTAAAATGAAATTTTTTAACCCAAAATTCTCAAGTATAATGCGCAATAATGCGAGATGCGCAAGGCAGCCATTGGCTTGTATCCACGTGTCTACAAAATTTCAAGTACATTGCGTACTCCCTCAAATCACTCGCAGGAAACCCAAAGAACGTTGAGTACAGAAAATCATATTCTCGGAACTGTTGCAAATCACAAGCAGTGTCATCATTTTAGTGATTTGATATTTTTTTGCTTTAAGATATTTTGTATTGACTACCTACGGCGCAATTCATATGCATGACACGCACTCTTTCACCTTCTATATTGCTCGCATCAAATATCTTCAATTTTTTTTTCAAAAAAATCTAAGTATAACGCCCGTGTCATACTTGAGAATTAACCGCATCAAAATAGAAGAAAAGAAAGTCAGGAATCACTCCTCCTGTACAAAAATATACACAGAAATTTCAAATCCGGCTTCAGTAGCGGCGGGGTACAGTCCTTGCTTGCCAAATCGAAGGTCGCGGGTTCGAATCGCGCTTGATTAATTAGCCTCTAACTAAGGCCTGTTTGTTCGTAGTCATCCGCTGTAAATTAAAGTTCCCCGGTATTCAGGCCATAAAGTGCGGTTATCGGGGTAATGAATATAAATTGAAATAACTAAATCATAAATTTCAATAACCTTGTGATCTATGCAAAACGAACAAAATGCTGGAAACAAATCGAAAATGGAATGGACATCGAGAACACTAAAGGTTGCAGGAAATTTAATATTTTACCCGGGGGTGTACTTTATATTTCTCCAGCTATATGAATTCTTTAATATTATCGCTTTATGAGATGTTCTTATTGTATTGATTATTGTCACCCATAACATTTCATCCTTTCCGAGATGGGAGTATTTCTTGGCGTCGGTCTTAGCGCTCGCGATTCGGTGATCGGGAAGTGAAGCGAGAGGAATGGTGGCATGTGGGAAGAGTTTTAGCGGGAGGTGACAAATAAATCGAGATTTGTGGTTGCGGCAGGTACGCTTCTCAGAAGGAAACGGAGTCTCGGAATTCGCTCTCTTGAAATTCCGGCAAAGGGAGAGCTCGTCCCGGGCGTCCAGCATTCATCAACGAACAAAACTCGGCCGGCATTTTTGCCATTTATACGAACATTCACATCAACTGATCAAATCTTTTCTGTGTGCACAACAGGCTTATATTAAATTTTGCCCACAAGGAGCTTATCGTATGCTTTCGTATCGTGCTGGATTATTTTCTAAAGTTAGAGTTGGGTCCTTCGGAATGGTAACTGCAAATGTTATCTCAAAGTGATAGTGTTTGTGTAGTGGTTAGTGTGTCGGCTTCACACCCGATGGGCCGGGGATCAATCCCGGGGGTGGCAGAGTATTTTCCGAGGCTACCCGATCCCTGCTTGAATGTTCTGAAGAGAACACACGTTTGTTCGTGTGCAATTCCATGTCCGTCGCATGGGACGTTAACTCGTGGTCCCCTGAGCGCCTTCCGTTAGGAGTAGGCCAATAACGATAACGGGTTTCCCTCCAACTTCCCTTCATTACTCTTCAAAATGGTGCAAATTACGTAAACAGTCGGTTGCCTCCTCCGAATATCATTACATATTTTCTCAATGTTTGCAATTTAACGTACAGATTTATGAATAGTTGAAGATTTTAAGACATAATGGATAACTCACACTCTATCAGTTATGCAACCCAAATGATTGTTTGAAAAGGTGAGAAAGCTCACTCCGGGCTACGCCACCGGCGCACAGTGGGGCCAAATCCATAAAAGGTGGTCATAATTAGAAAAATAAAAGTTCGGGGTTTTGATTTTACATATCATGGTTGGGAAGACACTTATTTGAGCCGCTGACAAAATTAATTTGAAAAGCAAGTAAGTATGCACCTCTTCGTATAAATCACTGGCAAAGTGACAGGTGCGCTGCTGAGATGCGTAGAATCCCTCTCGCTTTGAAATATTCCGATCTTCAAGACTGCTCTACAGCTACCCAATTGGCTCAATTTTAAATTGAAAAAGTAGAATCGATGCAGAAATGTCAATAGATTTCAAATGTTTTTTTACTATAACATTGAAATAGCTTTTAAATTATTGTTAACATTAAGGGGGCGCCCTAGTGTTTGAATTTCCCACGAAGCCCTCTGGCCGCAGCGCCGGGATATGAAGACCGAAGCGCCTCGAGTGAGAGAAAGAGGGTGGGGTAGAAAAAGACAACTCGCCTCCCAACTTCGCCCTCGACGACTCCGAGGAGAAATTTGATACTCATGATAAATTTGATACGGGTCTTTGGAACAGGGGTCGCAGTCGGAATTGATATGTGACACCTAAGTGGTGGCGAGCCAATTAAAAATTGTAGAAGCCGACTTATGAGGGCCGTGTTCCTGTCTCATGCGTTGAAAAAATACGTTGCCTGTGAATGCGAAGGCCCTTTTGAGTTTACACCTTTCCCGAAATTGCTGACGATATTATTTACATTATGTAAGCAGGCATTTCGTCAAAATCATAATACCGACTTAGGTGGCGGCTGGGTAAAGACCTCGCCTGCCATACAAGAAATCGCGGGTTCGAGTCCCGCCTGGTTAGGTTTCCCTTATCCAGAGGTTGGTTGTTCGTGTAATTAATTGTTAAAATTTTTCGAATACCCAACATAAAATGGCTCAATATGAGCTGTATTCGGTGTTTGAGAGTATAACAAAATTTGAAAAATAAAATTCAACACTGAATTGTGGTTCATGATGTTATTTTGACGGAATGTAGTCTTTTTACGTAATGAAGATATCATAGCATGTCCCCTCTGGGTATGAAGATTTTTTTGCGTCTAGCCCTTTCATAACTAGGATAAAGCTGGTAGCCACAGAACTTGGCAGTCTCTGTACGAATAATTTTGTAAGCATAGAAATTTTGCTAAATTGCAATGAACAGTCTGCGAAATAGCTTCTTCTGGCTTCAGTCCATTTTGAACTGCAGGTATTTTTCTCCATTTCTGTCATATCCGTTTCCCTCTGGTGAGGGTGGTCGAAGTCATTTCCGTGATTATCTTCGCTGCTGCATCATTCCCTTACTAGCACAGTGTAGATGTGGCTAGCGATAGCTCAGCTGCTAATGCTTTCTCGTAAGTAACCTCCAACCGTATGCACGCCGAAGCGCGCAGCTCGTTGACACGTTGCATGTATGAGGGAGCACTTACTTCATAATCAGGGTAACAAAATGAGTTCTTTCGCAATAAATTGGCGGAACAAAGACTCAAGACAAATTTTATACAAAGTTGATGCTATAATATCTCGTCCAGTGAAGGATGATATCCCTAATTTGGTTTAAGCACGTTGCATGCTCGGATTCGAATTTTCGAATGCTGCTGGCAAGTGGCTTTCAGAATGGAAGTTAAAACCTGGC
Source organism: Ischnura elegans (assembly GCF_921293095.1). Classification (NCBI taxonomy): domain Eukaryota; kingdom Metazoa; phylum Arthropoda; class Insecta; order Odonata; family Coenagrionidae; genus Ischnura; species Ischnura elegans. The sequence goes on from NC_060259.1 coordinate 88,952,416, forward strand.
AGATCCGTAATACAAACGCTTAAGAATTGGTGGCGGAGCCTAAGAAGGGGAAGGACTTAAAAGGGAGCTTAGTTTAATCCGGCCAAAGCAGGTGTATGGTAGTAGTAATGGCGGCAAAACAGCTCGAGAACTCTGACGTTTCCGCCAATATAACTTGCCTCAATTTGGAGCCTCTTCAGTGATTTCATCCTCTGTTACAAGTTCTGTCTTCTGGCTATAGAATAAATATAGATATCTGCGAAGAGTATTCCATCTAAGAAGCTCGGCTATTGTTGATTATTTCCCTATGGTTCTGTCTGCCAACAATTTTTACCCTAAATACTGTTGCACGAAAGGAATGTCATACAAAATCCATTGTTACCAATCGAACAAATGCAGAGGAAGCAAGGGAAGCGTACAACAAATTGTTGAGGAAATTCAGAGAAGATTTTACCCGAAAGTGCTCGAAGAAAAAAACTGTAGTGGACATGTTCGTGAGAATGATGTTACATTCCGACTCGATTATTGTAAGTCAGATTGTGATGCGGTCCAAGTCATCGAAAGTTTTATGTTCCGAGGCCATGAATATTTTGTATGAATCCAACCTGACAGAATCAGTATCTTCATCGGAATCGGTAGACGATTCTTTGGATGGAACGGAGTCTGATTGAAAATAGTTTTTACGTTTCTAAGTTTGTGTGCGCAGCTCTGTTCATATGAAACGTAGAAAACCTACTATATAATAATGCGTGATGTAAATGTGTTTGTTAACTTTTTATATTTTCGTATTAAGATTTTTAAGTAATTTTTTATTTTTCATGTAATATTTAAAATAATAAGTGGGTTTATTCATATAATGCAGTTTTGTGCTTAGCTAAGTCATGGGACGAATCAGAGACGGATTATAACTAGTGTTTGCCGTTTTCTAAGTGAGTGGTCGCGATCCTGTTCATATTCTACGTAGATTGACTGGTATACAATAATGTTTTATGTAAATTTCTTGGCTACCTTGATATGTTCCAGTATACATTTTTAAGCCATAAGTACGTGCATGCGTATAACGTGTGCGCTAAGATACATGTAAAATTATCGGAAATCGATTCGTTTGCAATGTTTGAAAATTAAAAATAAACATAAAATGATGCTATTTATTTAAAATAATTCATAAAATCGATTGCCTTAAAGCTTTACAATATATTTCAGGAAAGGATAATTTTAATAATCAGTTTCATATTCTTAATCTAATATCATTAAAAATATTCCCCCCTTTTTACTGGACAAAATTAACTATTACTATGTTATTTTAGCAAACATTCATATTTTCTGGCAAAATATAATTTTTATTTGTATTTCAATATCATATTCGGAATTAGCGACCTTGGAAACTGTTATATTCCAAATTTCAAACAGATTACATGATATTTAATAATTATGACCACCTTTTAAGCATTTGGCCCCACTGCGCGGCGTTTAAATGTCGAACCTACAGTAGGGAGAGAGAGGGAGCGCGGGACCCTTTCCTTCGGCCAACTCGTATTTGGAGGATTTTCTGCTTGGAATTTCTGAAAGATTCAGCCAGAATTTGAATCGGTGACCATTCGATCAGCAGCCATGTTCTCTGCTCACCATGCTTCCTCACTGTATACTACTAGCATAAATGGCTTTAATAAAACAAATACACGTTATTTAAGAATAAATATCCATTATCGAGAAAAATTCCCTCATCACTATTGCAAGGAAATAAGAGGTGGCACAAATGATCCATCGATTGCTTAGTTTCACGAAAAATACCATGGTATTTTCTTGAATGTACCACATGAAGCTAAAAAATACACTACTTTTTGAATAACGAAATAAATTTCACTTCCCATTTGCGCTTTGTAGCTTTGCAGTTAAATTATGTTTCGCCTTCTGATATCGTCCCATTGTCATTTCTTCCTTCCTTAATTATATTGAAAACCCGAACAAATCTGTAAAATATTATATTCAATAATCTCGTAAGATTAGTGAAAGGAATGAGGGTAGCATTTTTGTTTGAAAGCGGTAAAAAAGTATAAAATTTTCTTCGGCTTTCTCATTTTCAGCCAGCATCCTTTTACACCTGTTTATTATTCTAGCTAGTAGAAATACCTTATACCTTAACTTGAGATATGAGCCTTTCGTTTTCTTCTTGAAAAATCTCAAAAAATGCATTTAAGTTTTTCTTCATGTGTGTACAATTAACAATATAATCGTCATTGGGTGTGTCCAAACCCAGTAATTCCATCTTTTTGCCACTATTTGTGCACTGTGTTAGGAAAAGTGTCACCGTTTCTTGAATATTAATCATTGGTACACAAGGAAGTTGCCTCGGACTAATCAACGGTATTCATTTACGTAGTCACCCGCAAGCGCGTTTAAGTACGAAGGTTCCAAAGAGGGAAAAATATTTCCCTTGCTACGGCAGCATAAGCCATCTTGTCAACAAAACTTCGAAGATGAAGAAAATGCGTTGGAAATTCAAGTGGTAGAACACTTAGTTTAAGAGGCCTCCGTCAAGGAATTATGTTTACACATCTTGGAAAACAGGAGTGCACACCCTATATATTTACTGCAGGTGTCTAACCGAAAAAGAAACAAAATAAAGGCCGTAAAATAAATAAATCTCTACTTTTGTAAAGAAGTATAACTGATGTCTAATGTTCAACAGTAAAAAAATGTACTACCCTCCAGAGTGTTACACATTTTTCAGCTCGCAATTTTTCTCCAGTTCCGTGGAATCCAAAGGAGAGGTTTTCTGAGGAATGATGCGGTCTTGCTATCTCCTGGGTCTCTTCCGTCTGTCACTGGGTTCCGTGGGTATCTATGACTCCTATTTATTTATGTCACTCCCTCGATTTGAATTCTGAGAAAAGAGATCTCTTCCAAGTAACGTGCTTCCAACTGCTCATCGAATTTTAATACGCCAGAGATGCGCGTGCCTTCACTTAGTAGGTGCTCATCCACTGACCCTCGGATGACCATGCAATAGGGTGGTTTCCTATTATTTTTGATAGGCAAAATGGAAAGATTATTACTTCTGGAGTACGAATTTCACGCTTTCAGACTTTTAAATGACGATATCTATCTTTCGCGATTGAATGAAAAGTGAAAATTTTCAACCGCGCGAAAACGCGACGGTTAAGTATGAATGCTGGGAAAACCCCATGTGACGTCGTTCTGGTTCCCGCTGCCGCCAAGTGAGGTGACCTTGGGGCGAGGATGTGTGCGCTGCTACGATGCAGGCTGCTATCAGGTAGCAAAGTACCCTGCTAGCAGGTAGCGCTTGGCTTAAATAACGATTATTAATACCTTATCAAACGAAGGAAACTTTCCGACCATAGGCAGTTTTAATAGGTGATTATTAAGAGACGTTTACCTGAGCTCTGTGCCTCATGCATGCATTGGTAATCTCAGACGATGTAAAACTCCTATCTACTCGTATAGAAACTAGGCCCCTGTGACGTCACGTGGAGTAACATCGCATGGGCGCCAGTCTGGCCTTTTTCAAATGCAGTTAAAATTGATCATTGCCATTCGTCTAAACTGGGAATTGTAAAACCCAATAATTTATATATTATGAATACACTAATGGTGGGTAACGAACCGCAATCAATGCCTTTCGTTTTCTTTGATGAAGGAAACTACCCTATTCAGATGGGGTTCATGATAACTTTTAGAGTTCCATGCATCTGGCAGCACAATGGCAATGAGAAAGTTTACATGCTCTTCAGATTTTTATTATCAAAAGACTTCAGTTTGTACAAAATATTTAATTTTCAATTTTTTCTTCAAAGGGACTTGATTTTTTGAAACATATGTCTGTTGACAATAAACAACTGTGGATTATAAAAACTTTTAATGCATCATAAATTTAAAAGAAATAGTTTTACGCATTATTATCTACGATCTTAAAATAATGTAGTCGAAATATCTTACAGTATTTATTTTGCTATTTTTTTTCTATGGTATATAATCCGGAATGAAGATAAACTTACCAATTTGGAAAAAATATTGTATATGTTGCTTTCAGTTGGCAAAACCAACGTTCAACCCCAAATACTTTAAAGAGACTTGTTTTGATTCCTCGCCGTACAAGAATTTCTTCTCTTCTCGCCTTCATATTGTGGCATAGTATGGTATTTGGAGGAGGCGATCGATTGTCTTTCCAGGGCTTGCATTTAAGGTAGCCAATGGGGCAATCCCCTTCCCTACCCCGCCCCAGGTACTTGGGGTCAATTTAGATTGAAGCAATATGAGACAAGCAATGGACTGATCAGTTCTTTGATGATAACGCAAGTCGAAAATAGTTTAAATTATGGAATGTGTTTTGAAAAATGCATGCCTGAATGCAGCATATTAAAAGTTTAAATAAATTTCATTTTGACGTAACACAATGGTGACCTAGCTTCCCTCTTTTAAGTATGATTTTAAATACTTTAGATGGCTTTAAATTTTTTCGTAGATAAAGCCCTTTTCGGACATTATCACGAAGCTCTTTTAAATTTTGGAACTGCAAAAGGTTTACAGTTAAAATTGTGTAATGTACTTCATCGTAAACATCGTACTTGGCATGCTAAACAATAAATGCCATGGGTAATCCTCACCTTTCCACGGCCAATCCGCCACCAAGGCTAAGTGTCTCCCCTGATGTTTGAATCGCTCGAGATTATTCCGACTTATGTAAACCCATTACAAGAGATCCAAACTGCAATATTTGGCATTTTTAGGAGGATACGTTAAATTCGGTCGATTGGTCTACATTCTAATTGAATTACTGGCTTAACACTTGCGTTATCGTCATTTTCGTGTTGAGTAACGCCGAAGACCGTATTAAACTTAGCCTATGCCCAATTTTGCTGATTTTTCTCAGTTTTTATCAAAAATGTTTATTTTTTTCTGTTTGAGATTCTGGCAAACATTGACTTAGGTTTATTTTCTACGCGCAGAAAATTTAAATGTGATAACCCATGTTTTAACGTGTGGGTGATAGAAAATGGTGAAATACGAGTTATATTGATGCTTCCCCTTTAGTGCTTTATAAAGAACGTCTTCGAGCAACTATAGATTAATGATATTGTATATTTAACTTAAAATTTAAGGTTATTTGCGCAGAAAGGGAATAGTTAGCGATGAAGGGTGGAGAGAGATCTGGCGTAGGCATTGGCCTGCTCTTTACGAAAGGCGCCAAGGGGAGCTCAGATACAGGGATGGAAAAACCTCCGAAAAATCTCTGCCACCGCTGGGATTTGAATCCGGACCCCCGTCGTGTGTAGCCAACGCTTAAGCTACCACTATAACTCGATCCTTCTTCTGTGACAGAGTATTTTTCGCTTGAATGGCCTGCAGCAGTTGCAGCACAACCCGCCTGGGCACATGGGAGGTGGGGTGGTAGCCGAGCGGTGATTTGTGCCGTTGAAGTGGAGTTCGCCCACGCGCCGTCAACCCGAGCCTCGCACACGCCTGTGTTTTCCGGGAGGCCTTCGCCTGGGCAGCACTGACTCCTCCAGGTCGCCTCAATCGAAGAGAATTCTTGGGGAAGGAGGAAAAGAAGCATGGCTTGACACTGAACTCTCCACAGCTCCATGAATTCTGCGGGAAAGTAAATAAATATGGCTCACACCTGGACAGAGGCAATCGGGGACTCCGCTATGAATGTCTTTTGAGGTGTTTCTTGGCTTGAATAACTCCAACTCCGCTATTTCATTTTAAAGATTCTTTTATTCAATACCAACAAGAGTTAAGGTGATGGGTTTATCTAATATTTCAAGATATTTTGGTAGAATATTATTTTGTATAAAGAATATTTTCTATTATCCTATAGGAGGCGGCTCGTAAAATTTTAGATTTAGTGTAACTATACATGCTGGGTCCGGGGAGACTTATAAGTGGTTGGAGGTGAATCAAAATGAATTTCTGGGGTATCGATACCCTGGTTAAAAATCTTTTGTGGTTACACTTCTAGTTGTAAATTATGAAATTTTAGGATATGTTAATCGATAAACTTGCTCGGAGCAGAAAGGGGGCATAAAGAAACGCTCTCTGGTTGTTGCCTGGCATAATGCTGGTTCTAATATGTATAAACGTGTAATTGGTCATTTTGATATTCTTTGCTTTTATTGTTTCCCAGGTGGTACCCCTGTACATGGGGACCTGTATTCAGTTTTGTAAACACTAATTACCTGGAACACTTCAATATCACGAATTGATTTTCTCGCCTTTGTGGAATCTTCGAATATACGGTAATATTTTATGCATTTACAAAAGTTATACTCTTGATTTTTCTTATAGGTATCTGAGATCGAACCAATCATGAATTTATTTTCTCACCTTTGTAGAATATTTGAGTATGCGGTCATATTTTATTACTTAATATAAGTTTTTCACAAGATTTTCTTGGATCTGGGATCAAACTAGGGTTTCTAAAAAAAATTTCCAGGTACTTCCGTCAATGAAGCTTTCAAGGTGAGCTTTTAATCTATGGGTTAAAGGAGTCATTTACTGGATAAAGCACTTGGCGCGCATTCTGGGGTTACTAGTTTAATTTCAAGTCGGGGCTAGTAATGTTTCTTTCGTGGCAATCTTACTGACTCGTTTAAATTCAATTTTCATTTTTCATGTTCTGAACCGTACTTATTAATTCCTTGAAGCGCAATGCACAATCACAGTTTCAGCAGTTTCCCGATCCAATTGAAAAAAGTAAACGTTTCCTGTTCTTTATCACTCAGTTAAAAATACGTAAATTACAAATGCAAACAGATGTGACTGGAGACGACACTGGCATTTTTATTCTATTTCTATAAAGGGACTTTGGGAGATAACTTTTGCGACTGACCCGATAATTTATGATGCCATGCTTGGAGTGCTTTGGGTGAGGAGGGGAAGGATTAGTAGGGCAACACCGTGCTTGAAATACATACGAAAAGCAAGCATTGGATTTCATTTTATGCTTTAAGATGCTCCTCTTCTTTCCACGAGTTCATTAATTTCACTAAGATTAACCTCGAATCACAGGTGAATAGTTATTCATTTTATTTAGATAAGTTTTATACTGGACAGATTTTTCAGGCACTCTTATGTCCATAGTGACATAAAAATACTACTTTAGCCTTTAAATGTACCATTTCTTCATGAAAATCAACTATTTCCATTCACTCTATCCTTCACATTGTAGAATTTCCACACCGTCAACCGTGAATCGTCATTGAACATTCACCACTGTCATTATTTTGCGAATCTCACATCACCCTCTCTTCACTATAGAGTCCTCCCATTGCTTTCCATGAGGAAATTACATCTTTAAGGAAAATGTATCGAGTTCCTTTCTTGGCCCATCCGCATGGGTGATGTCTCCATCCTGGCCCATTCGTCTTTTTCGATGTTTCGGCGCGGTGGGAGGCTTTGGTCCGGAGGGTAGGGAATGGGACGGGGGGTGGAGGATGGAAAGGGGGGATGGGAAGGGCGTGTTTCGGGGATCCCAAGGGAGGTGTGGTGTTTGGGTTGCACGGAAACAGGGCCATCCGTCTCCCCCCTCCATTCAGGTTGACGCTAAGAGTGTGCCCAACACACTTGAATCTCTTCAGCTCTAGTTTCCTTGAACCTCCTGCACCATGCCTTGTGCCCTCTTTAAAAATCTTCACACACAAAGACACCTGCGGACTTCTATGGCGAATTTTAAATACTGCATGTAACAAGTTGACTTTCAGCTTAGTAAATCCACTTGTCTGTTTCCACACACTCGTATTTAAACCGACCATGGTTTCGGCAACTGGTGCCATAATCAAGGAGGCCTTGGTGATGGCACCAGTTGCCGAAACCATGGTCGGTTTAAAAAAAAGTGTGTGGAAATAGATAAGAGGTTTTACTTAGCTGAATATCAAAGATTTCCACCGTATCACGCCGGACACTGTATCTTTTATTCAAAGTTGACTTTGTACGCAGTCACGCTGACGGGTGCAAAGTTTTATACACCAAGATTAAAGTTCGATTGCCGAATTGGCTAGCACACCTGACCGGCAATCGGAAGATCCGGGTTCGAATCCCGGCTAAGCCATATATTTATTTATTCCAGACTTCAACCTAGGTGAATATAGAATTTCAAATACTTTATTGAGTACACGGTACAAGTGCAAGGGGCAATGAGAATATGATACCTGCGGTGACTTAGGGTCGTTTTGCAGAGCGCAACTCAAGCTTTGATCATGACTCAAACTGGACTCGATTGCCACTTTGGTATTGCGAAACCTCACTAGAATCCCAAAGCTCGCTCATACTACACTGCACAGCTGAAAGGTTGAGTACCAACGCAAATTGAGTCGACAAGTTTCAAGATTTTCACTGATGTCACCTCACGGTATTGAAATTAAATGTTTCTCGTAAAAATACTCCCGCGTGTGATTTTCCACTGTGGTATGTTAATTTTGATGAAGGGTGCTGTTAGTGACAAGAGAACTGGTTAATGTATTATTTTGTAAATTTTACCACTGAAAGTTACCGCAATAGGGTGGTTTCCAATTAATTTTTTATTGCCTAAATCGAGAGATGGAGTAAGAATTTCACACTTTTAGATTTTTAAATTACGATATCTATTTTTGGGATTAAATGAAAAGTGAAAATTTTCAAGCGCGCGAAAACGCGACGGCTAAGTATGAATGCTGGGAGAAGCCCTTGTGACGTAATTCTGGTTTCCTCTGCCGCAAAGTGAGGTAACCTTGGGGCGAGGATGTTAGTGCTGCTACGATGCAGGATGCTAGCAGGTAGCAAAGTACCCTGCTAGCAGGTAGCGCTTGGCTTAAATAAGGATTATTAATACCCTATAAAACGAAGGAAACTTTCCGATCATAGGCAGTTTTAATAGGTGATTATTAAGAGATGTTTCCTTGAGCTCTGTGCCTCATGCATGCATTGGTAATCTCAGATGATGTAAAATTCCATCTACTCGTATAGAAACTAGGTCCCTGTGACGTCACATGGAGTGGCATAGCATGGGCGCCAATCTGGCCTTTTTCAAATGCGGTTAAAATTGGCCATTGTCATTCGTCTAAACTGGGATTTCTGAAACCAAATAATTTGTATATTATGAATACACTAATGGTGGGTAGCGAATCGCAAACAATGGCTTTCGTTTTCTATGATGAAGGAAACTACCGTATTAGTCTAACTCAAGTGAGTTGATTTGAAGTTAGTTTATAAAATTTGAGCCTTAACTCAAACTCGAGTCTGAGATCTGATCCACCGAGATAGACTGAGGTCAAGTTTGAGTCAGGTTCTGGAATACTGTCCTGAAATTCAATACATCATTCAGTGTAACCGCATGGCGTGAGTAGAAAAATCTTAAAGCAGCGCAAAATCATCATCTCTTACTTCCTTCAGAATTGAGCTAAATAAAACACTTCTAAAAGCCCAAAATCGATGAATGTACCTTCACATGAACTTTAGGGTGTATTCAATTGCCTTCATCGTTTTCTTTTCTCTTTCCAGGTACTGGGAAATTTTGTTCTTATCCTCGTGCTTATGTTCCTGATCGCATGTACACTTAGGCACTTTCTTAGTGGGTTTTTTGTAGGCTGTTCAGTCACCACCACTCATATTGTGCTATGGTTTTTCTAACAGTGGATTTCTTACGATAAGGATGGCAGCCTGAATCTTAAATTTATATTGTTAATGTTCATATCTTTCTGCACTAGGAATATATTATGGTTTCAATATCACACTGAATTCCCAAATTTTCCATATAAGCCATTGGTATCGTTTGATGTTTTTGTAAACATTTTTTATTATTTTCAAGTGATCTTTTTTCATTCTTTAATTTAAAGATGCGTTGCAATCCTATTTGTACATTTCACAACTATTTTACATGGGGAATCTAATAAAAGGGGAATTTCAGGTCAAAATATTGCACTAATTAATGCGCATTTTTAGTCCTACAAAACAAGGATAAGGATAATGTGGAAAGCCGCTGATGACTTGGAGGCAACGCTCTAGTCTAAGATTCCCACATCAATAAAAATGTGCTTCTTTAACATGACACGGAAAAATATATCTTGTAATCGCCCAAGTTTTCCAAGTCAAATACGAACGATAACTAATAGATGTAAAATTAATGCCAAATGGAGAGGGATAGGAATTTATCCTTGGAAATCGCTCTCTCAAATGATCTTTCTTTTTATTGATCAATTCAAACACTGAAATTAGATTCTCATTGGATTCAAAGTAGATATCAGGTGAATTCCCCCTGATACGAGAACTAGTTCGCTGAGTACGAGTATTATTAACATACCTCGGGGAAAAATCATTCAATCGTTCTAAAATATAAACTTTAGTCAAAAAATCACGGAACGGAAGGCTAGAGTATAGGCCTGCTACTCTGGATCCAGGTTCAAATTCCGACCGAGATTTTTCAGAGACTACTCGATCTCTGCTTGAGTCCTAAGGTGGAAGGCACTTCAGATGCAGAATTGCAGTTGTGCCGGAGAAATACAACCTCACTTCTCGCAGCTACTTAGACCACTCCAACTAGTCTATTTATATTTAGTTTATAGTGTCAGTTTGTCTGCATTTTGCTCAGTCACACTTTCAGGTCTATCTCAGTCGTATCAAGTGCTACCGGAGGTTTGTGCGTTCGACGCCGAATCTGTGCACGCACTCAGTGAAGAGTTCTCGGGATCGCCACCGGGTCAGGAACTCCATGGCTGTCGACGTTTCGATGACCGAGTCGGACATCGAAACGTCGGCAGTTATGGAGTTCCTGACCCGTTGGTGATCCCGAGAACTCTTCACTAAGTTTATTCGCCGGAAAAGCACGAAATCTGTGCACGCACATTTGTAACTTGGTCCCAGCGCTGTAGATTGATATTGTGCATAGTTGCGGACAAAAAACGTGCAAAAACGGACTAAAAACAGCGTACCCACAAAACGGGAGAGAAATAGTGGCAAGCCGCAATTAATTTCTATGCCCGAACTGCTGTGGTTCTCCTTTGCAAAACTTAAGCAACCAGCAACAGGTGCAACACTATGACGGGAAAAAGCGCCACAACGATAGGCGACAAGGCAACAACCAGTAGCGCAGCAGAGTCAACCTTGCTGTGGAACATGCACGTTGTCAGAGCTAGCTACAGATTTAAGCGGAGGAAATTGGTACGTGAAAGACGGACTAAAAACGGCTGCCGAGTTTCCCGAATCTTTGCATACTCGGTGGTTGACCGAGGACTGGAGGCGAGTGAGGGGTCGAGTACAGCCAACTCGAGGCTCTAATGCATACATTCGTTTACTAAGACAGCCCAGTGAAAGTTTGCGAGTTTGGGAGGCACTTAGCAGGGCTCTACGCATGAAACATAAGCAGTGGTCCCAAGTCTCCTCTAATGGAAAAAAAGCTAATGCCGACGCCGGGTTTCTCTCCACCTCTCTGTATGGCTAAAACGACCATAGCTATTAGTTGCCACCTTCACATACCTACCTGGCCTATTTGAAGTCATCTGACTCTACATAATACCCCGCAAACCGCCTAATGAATTGTAATGGGAGGTGTTAGTGCATCGTCCGCAAGGTTTTTTGTATAGGTACCTACTATTATTTCCAAAAATATAATGTGAAACAATGGCGATGAATAATGCTTGATAAGAAATAGAAGGGGAGTAAGAGAATGAAATTGATGTATAGAATGAGAAGGAGTTGGTCTTTTTGTGAATTGCATGACATTGAATAACATGCAGATTAATCATATAAGAGTAAAAGTTACGTGGTTTGGTAAAGCCTCGCGAGATAGAAATGTAAGGCTCAAGGTAAATGTAGGTGGGCATGGTGAATCAACTTGTAGGTGAATCGGTTAAACTAGGTGGGAACCACATTAGAGGAAAAGGGACCCACCCATAATTAAGACATCAGGGAGAGAATTTCGTGAGAAAAGGAGGCGTTCATGAATGGGAAAGCGAGGTTGAGAGGATCCTTAATTGAGGATCCGTAAAATTTTGAAGAAATGGCTAGTGAGGAGTCAGATCTGGAGTTCAGAACTTAACGGTGTGAAAACGTGGGCGTTGAGGGAGGAGGGCGAGAAGATATTAGCAGCGTTGGAAATGTGGGTCTGGAAGATAATGGAGATGATTAAATAGAGGGAAAGCAAGGGGAATGGCAAAGTGCTGGACATATTTGGCGAGGAGATAAAGCTTCTAGATGAAATGGAGAGGGCAGAAGTTTTGGATGGAGTGCGTACTAAGCGGGTAAGGGATATTAAAAACCTTGCTGGAGGGATGAATCCTTGATAAGTGAGGGGGGAAGAGAATACGATAGAGAATGGTCCTTATCGTGAATTGAATAAGGATGCCCCTGCTTGGAGAGAAGACTGCCTGCCTTTGAATACTCTATGCGATCCTTCAGTGGAAGGCTTAGCGCAACTATGCTCAATTCACCGGTTGAATGAATGGACCGGCGGAAGTCCAGGAAACTCTTGAGGGTGGGAGTACATAGTACAAGAACTGTGGCCCTACCTGGAAGAGCTTCACTTCGCCCAGAGCCCGCGAGAATTGACATGTATACGTCAGGGATAGAACACTTGGAGTCAAACACTATGGCCCAATCGGAAGGAATATAGAGTTAATGAATCTCGCGTCGGCACTCGTGCCGATCTGAGTTTTATCTTTCGGGATCTTTTAGGACCACTGGTCTCCCCTCCCTCTAGATTCCGATTTAAGGCTGCCTCTGAGACGACTAAGAGACGCAGCACACTGACTGACTGACGTTGAGGTCAGGATGAAAGTCAACGGCGATTGATGAGGGATGATACGACTTGGGTCTGAGTCAGGATTTATGCAAAGAATTCCATAATGGTGAAGTGAGAATGATCCTAGTACAATCCGCGGTCGAAAGGGTGTTATTGGTATCCATGTGTATCTTATAGCTTAATAGGAAATATTTAGTATTAATGAGAGTATTGAGTCAAAAGTAGGATTACAGGGACTTAGCAAAGGCAAAAATATGATTTAAATATAAAAATGTACCTAAATCTTTAAAGCATACCATTGAACATCTCGAATTTTCAGATTTGTTGAAACCCTAGCCATCCAGCTTTCTTTCACAGTTATAAAAATTGGTTTCATGATATCAAGTATCATTGAATGCAGACGGTGTCCTGGTAAATGAATCTTATGTGGAATATTCATTCCCTCAAAATGTTCAGCTAACCTCATTATCGTTCTCCCCAGTAATTGGAGTGCGCATCCTTCCATCGAGGCAGTAAAGCACGTTTCGATCCGCAAGTGGTCACGACGTTTGGGAGCGTTGCGGAGTTGAGGTCTGCACTCTCTTTGGATACGCCCACGCATGCTGCCAACATTTAAAGTGGACAAGGAACTTAACAAATTACTTGAGATCTTTCAGCCGACGGTGAATATCTTTCACGAATATTACATTGCAGGATTCCCGCCGCTAGAATTATTGTCGCCCCGCGCACATTAAAATGAAATTTCAAAGTCATCACTCGTGGCGCTACCAGTCATCTTTATCCACTTTTCACAGTGAAATGCACGGGATTCATATGTAACTGAGTCAATAAATCATGTTAACCTCACACTGAACGCTTGCGAGACGATTTTCAGCTAAAAAACACGCTCGACTGCCATGTTATGCGGTCTCCTCCAATGGAGTCCCCATGGTTTCTTTCATCAATAGCTCATTTCACCGCATGGTTAGCTGATTTGGGCGCCAGCAAAAAGGAACGCGTTTACAAGTTTCTTGACGTATCATAATTAGATGGGATGCATAATCAATAAGCTGTCTAGAGGAATTTCATGGCTAAGTACGTGAATATACCTTACCCAGTGACCTTTTACTAACGAGCACATAAGTTGTTAAGAAATCAGTATTCATTAACCAAAATATGCTACAAAGCTAAATATCAACTTCTGAAAATTGAACTGGCAATGGTACTTATCGTGACATCTCGTCCTTCCTGAGGAAATGAATTATTAATCTATTTTAAATATTTTATGAACGTCTACTGCTGCAAAGGTACAAAATCAGTTACTTAAAGCCTATGCACCGAATTTACCAGCAGCCCTCTCATTTTTTATTCTTATCTTCAGTGCACTTCACTAAATAGCTTTGAGAACTTGAGGAAATTTGCGTTATCTGATATACCTCATCATCAATTGCACGATATGGTTGACTAGGGACTAAAAAGGACCGAATTGCGTCATTGTGGTGAAGGTATTCACCCCAGCTACAGTGATTAATTAAGGGGGATTAATTATGCCTGTGCTATCCCCGTGGCAAGATTCATCATTAGGACAGCGGCCGGAAGACAACTGGAAGTGGCAAGCAGCTTGGAGAGTTGATGTTTCATAGATGTTCAGATCCTCTAATGATCTCTTCTCAGGATTCCTGGCCTCCCGAGCGAAAGCTAGCTCAAATGCACGAGCACTCCGTGTGCTTTGAAGTGAGTACGTTTCATGAAACAAGTGTTATTCTATTCTTTCGGAGAGGATATATATTTGACCTAACATGCTGGAAAACAAAGTCCAGTGAAGAGAAATTGCATTAAAAATAGGAAAAATAATACATTAGGAATGGAATGTTCGAAAAATATCAGCTTCTTCATTAAAACTTTCGGGGTTTTCGATGGTAATTAGTTCACAGTTTCATTACGCGCTCAATATTAAGGCTTTTTCCACGTTTCTTCATCCCTGCGTGTCATTTCTTCAACGGAGAAAAGTTAATCTGCTTTTTTCGACTTCTTTTTCTCCAGATTGAGCTATTGCAATTGATGTTAGCATTATTTTCTTGGTTTAAGCTTATCAAAGAACTTGTCAAATTTTGTACCAACCATTTCTTTACCATGGAAGTAAGCGAAAAAATTGTTTCGTGAATTATAATTTAATTACCATCCAATTTTCCATGATTAAGTGTATTCAGGGAGAACATACTTAGTGATGCTTAACATTAGCCGATCAAGTGTAAAATGTACTTGACATATACATCACTCACCAAGGCTAAATAGAAAGTGGAATACGAATGAAGCCATTTGCAATGTCACAGACTGAGGAAACATTATTTGTCCTTTTTATGCATCAGCCGGTACCTGGGTTGCAGGTAACCCATTTTCGGTAAAAGTACGAAAATGTATCAATGGAATCGTTTATTCCCAGTTTATACCAGTAGCTAGCCTATAGGCATACTTCACTTAATATTTATGAGTCTCATGCAATGGTTCTTTTATTTCGTTGAAATTTTATTTCAGGTATGGACTTTCAGAACAAATATTCTTAGCAACTGTAGAATTTGTTGAATGCAGGATGGTTTATGTTAATCCCGGAGAAGGTTAGGTTTTATTTAGTTTCCGCGTTACCCCCTCCTAAAAAGTTTAGTGCAATTAGTGACTTTTGTTCCCTATTGATGGCCAAAGTAACTCGCCGATTCCCCATTCATTTGAGACCCAGCTATAGATAGAAGTTTCCCACACATTGACCGCCTTTTATGCCTCTTAAGAGGGTGCAATGCACCCGGTGCATCATGCCTCTCTCACCATGAATTACTCGTTTTTATTTCAAGGACGTAATCTTGATATTTTACAAATGAGAAGATGCAGGTATTTTCAATTCGCGGAAAATAAAGTATTAGCAAGAATCTGCTTCGTGTCCCCTACAAATTTCAAGATGGTAACATGAGTATTAAACAGGTGATTAGTTGCGGAAATAGACCGGTCGAGCGGGAGAGATGCGCTCTGTTATGGCAGTGGTATGCAAGCTTTTTGAATTCAATATAACCTTTTCAATTTTACAATGAAATTTTGATGTGTTTACTTCGAAGATCGGGAAAGAATATTTTCAATTAAAACCATTTTGTCTTTCTAAGCATTAAATCTGGGGTTGTGATCAAATTTACTACCCATGCTTTCGTATCCAACGTACCCCTAAGGATATTTTAAACTAGATCAGTTCTTAATCATCGCGCACACTTAAATTTAGAAATAACATTGTGGTTTCAATATAAGAATTCTACAACATTTCTATAAAAAGAGTACTTTAAATTATGAAATTTCGCGGTGAAAAATGATTCGTCTTAGCCGAGACCAACCTGCGGTTTTTTTCATGAGCCATGACGCAAACGATTTCTATGCTCAATGCCAATGAATAGTGGCGCTATGATAAGGTAAACTTTATATTGATACATGACCGGTAGAATACCTGCGCAAACTTGGCCTTGAAAATCACCAAACATCCACCAATGGAAAATAGGCTAGTGTAGCACCAGTCTTGTTAATTTGACCTCTTCGATCAATTTCTGAGGATCATTGTTTGAATTCAGTTTATGGAAAATGATCCTGACATGCATTTGATCAGAAACCTGCAAAAGAAAACTCACCTGAGAGGTATTCCTCCAGACTGCACTGCGAGAGAACTTGATATCTTAAATGCCTTAGGTCTCCATGAGACTCTCTAGGGATTTCATCAGACCAATCTACTGGGGAGCACAACCACCTGCTCGTGTAAGATACTCATTTCATCATTTTTAAATATCTGTTTCAGCACAGAAAGTTTGCTTTAAGTTTGCCTAAATAGAATCGACGAGCAAGATTGAGCGATCCTACTTCTTGGAATCCCATCAAAGATATCCCTCTTGAGTCTCGGTCAGGAGTACGGATTTTCAATCGACAGGGATCGTCTATACGCGCATTGTACTCGGCGAAAAATCGTGGATTGGAGGCACAGGTCTATTGGCGACTCTAGTGGGCGCATTGGATCTTGTGCTAAGCTGAAGGAAAGCCTCTCTAATTCCCCCTTGGAGCAGTTGAGTTCCGCGTAGAACTTCAATTATTATTCTTCCTCGAAGTATTAGTCTCTGAGACATCTGGTGATATGCCTGCCCGGATTCAGAAAGTGCAGAGGTTGTGCACGGTGTAAATTAACGATCAATCAAACTCTGAAAACCTGTGAAAAAGGAGATTTTGGTAATTAAAATTGATAATAAATTCTCATGAAAAATAATTTTACAGGTTGTAATAAAAATTGCTGAAATATTTTAACGAAATTTTAAAGTCTTGGATCTTCAGGCCAAATTCAGTCAATGATAGAAAGTAGTGTGCAAAGAGGAAGTAGTGATTATAGCATCGCGGTACCGTCACAATAAAATTTTACTGCATAATAAAGACCGATTAAATCGTGTTAATAATTCTTGGTTGACAGCATGTTAATTGTTTTCATTTTAAATTGATGAGTCAATCTTTTTTATGGATCAAGTATGATTTCATAACGTTTTCATTTTAGACCATTCGTAGGAAAATATCGGCTCTAATCACCATATTTTACATAGTTTACATGGATATTAATCCGAAATGCATTGAAGTTCACAAGTTGTTATGTTAAGGCAATGAAAAAAGGAAATGCACGCTGATGTATTAACTCGTAACTTTATAATATGCTTATCATTTTTTAAATGGAGATTGTTGGAGAAACCCGCATGCCATTGCTTTTGCCATGAAAGGACAAAAATACTTCGGGTATCGGAGGAGTTTGAAATGTGAATACCGTGTCTGGTAGCAGAGAAATCATCCTCTGAGTGTGTCTGTGACATGTCTTTGGCAGGGATAAGAGCGATTCGAGGAATCAACTGATCAAGAGAATGATGTTGCGGATGTTTAAGTGCCGGGAATAACTAATTGCAAAGAACGACTAATTAGCTGCGTGAAATTGAGGTTGTTTATTTGTCAAAAGTGAGAAAGAGAGGCAGACTCGTGCGAGTGATTAGGGATGGTGGAGGTGGAAGCAGAGGAATGGACACGTATTGGAGCAGAGACGAATGTAATCAAAGGTATCAAAAGGGATAATTGAAAATACTGTTGTCTGTTTAATTTCATTCACATTAACTCACTTAATTTTATTACTTATTTGTAAAGATGCGTGAAAATCGCAAATGCGATAAATGCGATGTAGCTGCAATGTACACAAATAAATGCGACATAGATGCGATGACTGGACTTTAATGATATTTATGATCATAATTTTTCGATTTCAGCCCACTGTTCGTCGTGTTTCTCCCCTCCTCGCCGCTCAGATGACGTAAGTCGTCGGCCGCCTCCTTCGTACGCCTAGCCTCACATTCAATTAGTTCGCTTCACTAATTTTTGGCGCACGGTGATCGGTACGAATGTGGAAATACAGCTTGACTAGCAGGATAAAAGAAATACATGCCGGTGTAATAGAATAAATTCCCCCACATGAACACCGGAAACGTGTCCGAATAAAAGCATAATTAGACGAATTGACAGCTTAAATCTCGGCTGGCACTCCAAGGCATAACTTCAAATCAATTGATTATTTCCTAAAGGCAAGCTTTCCTAAAAGGAGGTAAAAATATGAAATTTCATCGCAGAAGTTATTACTCTTAACTTAAAAATCAATCAGCTACTTTTCATGATAGTGAATTGTAATTGTAATCACATACCGTATTAGACTTTCATTATTTTTTGAACAATCGATTTATGATAACTTAATCAACTGTTGCTCGGAGTTAAAAAAGATTGGAAGCGATTTCAGCAATTGCGGATCAAAGGGTACGAACAAATAATGAATCTACTCCTGTAGAAGATAATGAAAAGCAAGTGTTTCCTTAGGAAATGCTGGAAACTATTCATTTTTTTATATGAAATACAGATTTTTTGATGGGGCACCTTTTCAATGTATATTTATGACTTTACCTCTGGTATTTATATAAAAAAAATGTTGCGACACTGCGTTTGAAAAGATTTTTGAGTGAATGTCGGTTGCAGATTCATGGATCCTATAAATTGGCACAAAAAAATTATTCGGCAACTTACAATTATACAACTGTTTTAAGGAGGGCACTCGGAAACGATCAACAGGCGGCATGTTTTTTTTCTGAGGGCGAAAGTTGACGAGAAAAACGTATTCACCTCGAAACTCAGGTAGATTAATTACGTGAGATAGATAAAGGTAGGTATTCACATAATGAGCAGGAAGAATAGTACTTCAGGTCGAGAAAGCTCAGATGGGAAGAGGAAAGGATACTTGCATCTACTTCTGAAGGCAGGGTAAGGTATTCTAGGGCGACTAGATTTGAATGCGTCAAGACATCGAGATATATAGTGTTATTGGTACTGTGTACTCCCAAGTACAACACACAACAATATCTATTGATTTTCGACTCAGCCATTGGCTTCGAAGTTAGTAAAGGTTTCCGTTGTTTAGAACTACTTTTTTTAATTTTAGCGGTACAAAGAATTTGTTTTTTCCAACATTTTCAATAGATTTCGCTTCCGGAAATTTAAAATGTGAGTTATGGAAACGAAAACTATGGAAATATCAAGTGCTCATATTTGGGTAATGTTATTTTGCGCACATGAACTGTTTTTTTTAGAAAAAATAAGTACCTGAAATACCATGGAGTAGAGGATTTTTTAAAATGAGGTTTATGATTCAATATGAAGGAACAGTATCTAATGTTTTTGCTGAATTGAAATTGTTTGCTTTATTTGTATGATTGGGCCTCTTAACCCATTACCGGCCGAGTAAAGAAATACTTGAAAAAATATAATTTTTTCTCTTCATTTTGCCTAATAACATGCTAAATAAGGTAAATTGAAAATATGGGCCTTCAAAAAAATTTGCTTATGGTAAAAAAATAATGTTGCGTTTTCGCAACGTTGCACAGTGGGCGGAAATCGGAAAAAGCCGGACAAAATTACAAAATGGCTTTTTCTGAGTTATAAACTTGAAACTTCGCAGGTATACTCAGAAATGATTGAAATTTATGGATATGTACTTCATTTGACATAGATCCTACCCGTTACTGAGATACAGAGGCTCAAACGTGAGCAAATTTCCATAAAAACGCCCGTCTTCAATTTTCTCTGAAAATCTTCCAAAGTAAGTGGATGGTGAAGTTATGGGTGGATTCTTGCGAAATAAAAAACCACATAATCTGTTGGAATGGTGTTTTTTCTTTAATTTTCCGTAATCTTAAAGAATACCGTCCATAAATTCTTACCTTGCAGTAACAAAATGGCGGATACTGTTTTTCGACAAAGTTTTACATTTAGGTAGAGTTTCAAATAGGTTTTCGGCAAGGTCGCGCGGAGTAACTTATATGAGAGCATTTGTTGAAGATTTCTTAAGGTTTCTATCCAGTTTTCTTTGAAATAAGTTTGCGTCGCCGGAAATGACATTGATTTTTCGACCGCGCGGCAGGGTTCGTCTCCGCGCGTCGGGAGTTGGATTAGCCGCGACGCGGTAAGGTTATTGAAGCTGTATGGGTTTTAACGCTCACCATTCACCGTTTTTATGTTTTTCTTCAAGACACCGATTCTCAAATGGTCTATGGTGAAGACAGTGGAGGTTTTTCATGTGATGTAATTGCACGTTTCATCGAAGTTGATTTCGTTTTCTTTGGATACGATCGAAGACCATACTTCTATTAAAAGCGTTCAAACCTCGAAAAAGTGAGTTGTTTTCCTGGGACTCATACAAAAAGACCTACCAGAAAGATACCAGCTGAGACCCTTATACCTTCTTCACTCTCCGATCCCTGACCCTCAGGATTCTACTTCGAAAACGGTCGTTTTATGACACCGCGGAGTGGAGCCTTTGACCGTCTTAACGGGGGTATTTCCACGGGAACATCTAGCTTTTTTAAAATGTGTATCATACCCTCAGTTACACTTTATATCCATAATATGTTTCCTTCTTGAGAAGAAGAGAATAATGTTCATAAATATGGCTAATAATACATTGTTCAGTGACTTAACATAGCTACTAATCATGAAGCTAGGGCATAACATCTGATGGCAACTAAATAATCTAAATTTTATGGACGAAAATTATGGATCGCGTGACAATCTCATGTTCGGCACCTACAGTAAGTACTAGAAAGTTGTTGAAGCAGATACGATGAAGATAGGGTAGTTTAGGTAGACAATTCATCGGAACTTCTAGATTTTTTAAAACGTGTGTCATACCCTCAGTTCTACTTTGACTGTGGTGTAGGAAAGTTAAGTTCTCTTGAGTGCGCAGAATTTGTGAAAGTGACTTGAATTTGTTTGTGGAGCCTAGAGATTTCAAACTTCCACTTGCCTGTAAGTACGTTTTTGAATAAATCCCCGAACATCTTTTTCAAAATAGTTATTTTAATTTATATTACTAATTTTTGCTGAAAATTTTCTTAGCATTTCTTTCCTAACTAAAATAAATTAAAGCTTAAATTATCAAATGACACTGTTTAAATTCCAATCGATACGACATATACAATATGTTGGAAGTAAGGAAATAAAACTTTGTAGGGCTCACTGTTATTTAATTATGGGCACGACCCGGGTTTCGTAACTTGGTTACATCGTCAGGTTGACGATGACCTGACGATGTAACCAAGTTACGAAACCCGGGTCGTGCCCATAATTAAATAACATTGAACCTTACAAAGTTTTATTTCCTTACTTCCAATGTGGAGAGGTTTCACAAAGTAAAGCCTGAAGTTATTAGTTATATACAATATGCATTCAGAAAATCGTATGTGGCAGTGCAGCGTACACAAACCAACAGAATATTTATCGATATCAGGTGTACGATATTTTATATCTCCTAAGTTATTCATACCCGACGCTCTTGCTCCGCAGATTTAGAACCTCATGATTCAGCTGTCCGTCAGTGTGTTGCAAACTATAAACTATCGCTTTTCTTAATTTCGAAATGACTATACTTTCCTGTAGGATAATAAATTATATGGGTTTTAAGATTAAGAAAAAATTAGGAAAATAAGGTGAGCAATATAAGCATTACTTTTCCGTTGATCATGGTCAGTAGTAAACAGAACTTGACCGTGTAAAATCCAGAGTTGAAATCATTAAGGCCATCCACCTGCCTTTCGATGTAGGTAATGCCTTTCTGATTGTGTAACTTCTTTCGTCTCTTTTTTTCACCTAAAGCGGATGGGATGACAAAATCGTGTCGACGTCGGCCGTGGATTTTCCCAGATAGTGTCACCTAAAATTGTAGAGCCCAGATGTGAGAAGTGCCTCTGGTGGAAGTTAAATTTTTTATCAAAAGTTTAGAGATAAATGTAATTAACCAAGAGAAAGTGGAAATAAGACTTGAGTCGTTACCTGTAGCGTCGTTAATCAAACTAAGATATACAAGGGAACTCATGAATAGGAATTCGTCTACAGCATCCACTTGTTGCCACATTTGTTTATATTGAGAGTGGCCCAAACTTCCATAAAATCCGTACTTAGAGATTAATGTGTGGTTCACCACACATTTTAATTCTTGAGAGGTGGAAGTGGTGGCTAAGCAGGCTATTGTTCCCGATATGGTGTGGGTCAGTGGTGCTTGAAGGTTTACTTCGCACATGGTCTCGGTTATTTTAATTCTTTCGTTATAAAAGTCATTTTTTTGTTAGCGCTATTCTGTCGTATCCGGGATACAAATCGTGTCAATGGCTCACAGCTGTCCTACGGAAAGACCGATATTGACTCTTGGTCAACTCAGACGCAATCATCAATGACAGTGCCTCTTCCACTGTCATCTCAGTGTGGACCTTTTCACTCGTCCTCCACTTTGAAAGAACTCTCATGGCCCGAGTGGGGGTCGTAGTTGTTATTTCTGCAATTAGGTGAGCTGCCGCAGTGTCTCCCCTCTCTCTCAAACTCACAGATGCCGCGAGAGCAAGCCCAACAGTAGTAGCAGTAGTTTTTAAAGTTTGAATTTTCTCCTGCGTGATATTATACATGAGATGCGACATTTTTTTGGCCGCCCGGGAATGCATAGCAAATATAATATGAATTTTGTAACATGAAGGTATATTTAATTCAATCAATTTGAGAGGAATATATTTTTAGAAAAAAACAATACCAACCGGCTGTCGTTGAAGTATCGGGAAAGTGATGCATAACAAATTCTGGAAATGTTATGGATTCAGCGAGCCAACTTTTGTATGTCAGGAAGTTATTGAGAAATTTCAGAGCATCAGGGTCTTGTCTTAAATTCAGCCTGCGCGAAAAATAATGCAGCAAATATTTTTTTTCCGAGTGAATAATTTTTTTCCCAATTCCAATATTATTTCATTACTTCATTGGCATTTTCTATTGAGTGGCGGATGGAGCCTATGTAAAATTTAGAAATAATAAATTTTTCGAACCTATGGTTATCCAATGTCCTAATGAGTACACGGGGAAGAACGTATGGTAAATGTGTAAAAGACATGGTAATCTATAAGTCAAAGTAGAACTGAGGGTATGATACACATTTTAAAAAAGCTAGATGTTCCCGTGGAAATACCCCCGTTAAGACGGTCAAAGGCTCCACTCCGCGGTGTCATAAAACGACCGTTTTCGAAGTAGAATCCTGAGGGTCAGGGATCGGAGAGTGAAGAAGGTATAAGGGTCTCAGCTGGTATCTTTCTGGTAGGTCTTTTTGTATGAGTCCCAGGAAAACAACTCACTTTTTCGAGGTTTGAACGCTTTTAATAGAAGTATGGTCTTCGATCGTATCCAAAGAAAACGAAATCAACTTCGATGAGACGTGCAATTACATCACATGAAAAACCTCCACTGTCTTCACCATAGACCATTTGAGAATCGGTGTCTTGAAGAAAAACATAAAAACGGTGAATGGTGAGCGTTAAAACCCATACAGCTTCAATAACCTTACCGCGTCGCGGCTAATCCAACTCCCGACGCGCGGAGACGAACCCTGCCGCGCGGTCGAAAAATCAATGTCATTTCCGGCGACGCAAACTTATTTCAAAGAAAACTGGATAGAAACCTTAAGAAATCTTCAACAAATGCTCTCATATAAGTTACTCCGCGCGACCTTGCCGAAAACCTATTTGAAACTCTACCTAAATGTAAAACTTTGTCGAAAAACAGTATCCGCCATTTTGTTACTGCAAGGTAAGAATTTATGGACGGTATTCTTTAAGATTACGGAAAATTAAAGAAAAAACACCATTCCAACAGATTATGTGGTTTTTTATTTCGCAAGAATCCACCCATAACTTCACCATCCACTTACTTTGGAAGATTTTCAGAGAAAATTGAAGACGGGCGTTTTTATGGAAATTTGCTCACGTTTGAGCCTCTGTATCTCAGTAACGGGTAGGATCTATGTCAAATGAAGTACATATCCATAAATTTCAATCATTTCTGAGTATACCTGCGAAGTTTCAAGTTTATAACTCAGAAAAAGCCATTTTGTAATTTTGTCCGGCTTTTTCCGATTTCCGCCCACTGTGCGTTGGCCGAATCCGGTATCTGTATGCAGTTATGCAACCCGCATTATAATACATTGCCATCTCATAGGAATATGCTGTTTTTACTGTCGGATATAATCATATGCCTTTTTATGCCACGTATATGACAAATATCGTCATATTGGATTGATAAAATCCTTAGATATTGTGTTTCCAATGAGATGTTGTTATTTGACCTAAATCCACTATAAAATAGACATGCTTTACGGTTTGAAAGAAATAAGTCAGAGCGAAAATTTTTTTCAGAAGAGCATGTATTTCACATTTTTCATTAACTTTAATTTTATCCTTGCAGATTGAATTACAACAATTAATGGCTAGATATGAAATACTCAAGCATTTTGGGTGCAATGGAACATAAAATTTCGTACATTAATACATGGTTTGGCTTTTACAGTGTTTCGGCAACTACTGAATTTTTTTTAACTCTATGGCCGAATTCGTCATTTCATGCTTCACGAATCCGCGATGAATTACATAGCCTAACTTTTTCTTTGTTTAAGGACGCGAATTATATAGGGGTACGTCATCTACTGACTGATTCACTTCACTTTTTAGATGCGTCCCTGCTAGATACGATTTGCGGTCTACCAGTGAAATTTACTTCCGTTGCATAACCTGTACAATCTCTTGGCGTTGGTGCAAACGCTGTCCAGTGAGTTGATAAGCTAGGACCTTTTCTCCCCTGAATTCTAGTGCGGTAATTTGTATTTGCATTATCAAGTAGGTCCACACCTCCCATGTATTTACTATACTCCCCAATAACACGAATAGTATTTTCTTTTACTAATATAGAATAGTATGTGAATTAGTATTTTCTTTTTTCTGCTGAAACTTTTCCCTGTGCCCAATGGAAGCGAAAAACTTGTATTGCTGTCTACAGGGACAATCTAGTTATCATTCCATCGAACAATAATACTAAGACCTTCGGCTTTATCGAATGTTTGTTTTCATATTCCTCTCGGTTTCACGTCGATGGTTTTACTATATTCTATCAGGCACTCCTCCGTTATATTTTCCTGGATGGCTCCAGTGAAAAATAATCCTTTTTCTTTCAAAACAATAAATAGTCTTCAAGATGAAGAGAAGATATCGAAAAACATACGATGATTTGAGGGATCACGGATAACCTTGAGAAATTCCAGAATAACAGTTGCTTCCAAGCCTAAATTTCGATGGAAGTAATGTTCTATCGCCTGGTTGAACCCTAAAACCGTCTGAATAACATAAGCACCAAAGTTAAAAGCAAAATCTAAAAGGCTTGTTTTAAAAGAACATTTATGCACTGTAGTGACCAAAGTAAGGTACCATTTGCTCATTATTTCAAAATTTATGCGCAATTATTCCGAATCGTAATAATTTTTAATTCAAGTCGTCAAATTGAGGTCATAATTTACAAATCTGTCATTTTTGTCCAGACAGGAATTGTCTGAAAAGTGTAGATTATTTTTTAGTAATCTAAATATGTTTTGGTTCAATCATTTCCGAACCAAATCTACGCCTTATCGTCTTCTTTCACCCAATATCTTGTTGTGGAAATCGGTGATATCGCTGAATCGTGAAGTAAGGAAGGACTAAGTCGGATTGAATGTACAAACTTTTGTGTTCCATTACACCCGAAATGCTTTCATGTAATCCATAAATAGTCATTATTTGTTGTAACTCTATCTAAAATCTGTTGTAAATCTATTGTGATAAAAATGGCAATTAAAAATTGGAAATTACGTTATCTTCTGTAAAAATATTCACTTTGACTCATGTCTTTCAAGCCGTATTGCATCTCTAAATTATATTTGATTTAGGTAAAATAATGTAGCATCTCATTGGAAACATAATATCTAAGAATTTTAATTATCAAATATGACGATATCTGTCAAATACGAGGCATAAAAAGGCGTAGGATTATATCTGACAGTAAAAACGGCATAACCCTACGAGACGGAAATATGTGGTAATGCGGGTTGCATAACTGCCTATAGATACCGGATTCGGCCAACGTTGCGTAAACGCAACATTATTTTCCGGATATGATTTTCGCTTAATGTTGTCTCCCTGATGAAATATAAGCTTAAATATCTATTAATTGAAATGACTACGTCCATATGGACGAATAAAAAACTTAATAAAGGGAATAGTTACTCTTAGGAAAAATTATTTATCTTGCTTAACAAGAGACTCGAAAATTGACACATTTTGAGTATTTTTATAAATATCGAAATGCTTATTAAATGTCATTAAAATCTCACTAAAAATCAGTTTAAACTTATTTTTATCGAAAAAAGTGAATTCTACATTGATAAAATTCAATAGAAACATTTTTTTTGCATTTCTCAATAATGTTGCGTTTTCGCAACGTTGGCCGTAAATGGGTTAAACTCGACTTATTTCCTTTTTTTAGAGACGGTAAATATTTCATAATATTCTATGAGAAAAAATTCTCTCCGTTTTGTTCTGATAAATCAAAACTAATGCAATTAAGTTCCTAATATAAAAAAATTCAACACAGTTGGCGAACTCACTCATTTAGAGACCAACATACAGCTTGGTATGGTTAGGTGAGGCATAGGCTCACTACAGACGAACATTCGTGTGGTTGTCATAAAGTTAACATTTAGGGGACATTTACTGTAATTTACCCACCTCGTACTTGGAGGATTTTTGTGATCGGATCTCCTAAGGCTTCACCGGGGATATGAACCCGCCACCCTCCAGTCAGCGGGAATGCGCTCAACCCACTAGGTTACCAAGCCCCGTGACATGGTGCAGCAATGTGAAAATACATTTTATTTGTATAGGATTTTCACCCGATGGCTCTAGGGATGGAAATCCCAGACATATCTCCATCACTCAATTTGTCCCTCTTTCCGTCTCTAAAACAATCAACCGCCTTTCAAGCAATCAGGACGCATTGGAAATGACCATGTGATTCAGGGCACTGAAAAAACTTAATTTCAATCCAGTTCCCTAAAATCCCATGGTAATTTAGAATACAATAGTAATTTTCATTAGAATTAAGGAACATGGATAGCGTTTTGGTCTGTCGAGAGGCCATGAAAATAAAGGTTCCTCTTTCAAAATTCACTAACTCATTATTAACTTTGTGGTATTCCATTATAAGTTATCTTGGATATTACACTATTACTTATACCACTGCTTTTTTTACATAGCGCGACCGGGTTTCGTTGAGTTATTATCATCTCAGGCGTATATTATGATCTATTTATCTTATTATTGTTACCTAACGGAGGAAGAGATGAATTTTAAAACGGACGCCAGAATAGGGGAAAAGGATGGACAAAGTCATTCGTTTATCAGAGTGCTGTCCTGACTTTCAATAATTTTTAAAATTTCCAATTGCTCTCTAGAATCCCATTCACGGCGGTCGTTGCATAATTTTACAATATTCATTTTTAAATCGCTACAATGGCAGTTGCATATTAAGTTTTTAGCAAAATTACTTTTACCATCTTTGTTATTTTTGTAAGCATTTATGTGTTCTTTCTTCCTGTCTGCCCCAACCATTGCATTCGATGCATTTCAATGAATACACTCCACATCTATGTAATTGGTCTATCTTATCCTTACATTTAACAATCAGTCTGCTCAGAGTGGCATTAGGTTAAATAGCCCTGCGTAATTTGTCTCTAGGTAAATGATGAGCTATTTTCTTAGAAAGTGCATCGAAGTAAGTCACTGTGCACCACTGCTTCTTTTTATTCTCGTCCGCCGAAAATATTTGGTCGATAGCCAATCTTCTCTGTTTTATAAATAGAAATTTGTCTATTGAAATTTGGTAATGCCCGTTGGCTGAAGCAATTTCTTTAATGGTGAAGATTTCTTTCTTAAAGTCTTCTTTTGATAGCGGTATGCTTAACAGACGATGAATCATTGAATTAAAAGCCATAAATTTGTGAGTTTGTGTGGGTAATGGTATCTTGAACTTGTTGGGATGACACGATCGGTACAAGGGGGTTTCCGAAAAATGGAGAAGGAATGCCGGTATTTATCGAGTTTGATTGTAAGATCCAGATAATATAAGCAATGTTTGGAGTCTCTTTCACAGGTAAAAAAATAGTAGGATAGATATCATTAAAAAAACTCAATAAAATATCCAGTTGCCGACCAGTTCCATTCCAAAGCACAATTATATCGTCAACGTGGTGGTACCAGTATACCACAGAATTTAGTAGGCTGTTTCCTAAGCTAAAATTTATTCCTTCCAAATAATCAACAAAAACATCTGCCAACAACAGAGAAAGTGGTGGTGAAAAGAAGGTGGCCCATAGCGAAGCCACTACTTTGTTTATAAAATTTACCGTCTAACTTGAAATAATTTTGTGCCGCACATATTTTGAGAAGAGTGGATAATTCGTCCTTCGTTTTTCTGCGATATTGGCTGCCCCCAGGAGATCGATTGCTTGGCTGGTTGATTTCTCTGGTGGCAAACAAGTGAGAAGGTTGACGATATCAAAAGATCAAGTCTTGAGTTCTACGGAGGTATGATGTCTTTAATTTTGTCCACAACATCAAGCGAACTTTTGATACCGCGCTTAGACTTGAATGCAGAGTGCTGCGAGATCAGTCGAGTCAAGGTATGAGCTAATTCATGCGCTGGAGCGCTTATATTTGACACCACTGATCTGATTGGTGCGTCCAGTTTGTGAGTTTTAATGAGCATATAAAGCCTAGGAGGAATAGGGTTTATTGTTAACAAGAAATGTTTCCTCTTTCAGTTTCGGAGAATTATTTTCCTAGGGCAAACAGTGTTAAAAAATGCCAGTTGTACAGAAAGAGAACTTTGAAAATATCAACACGTTTTCAGAGATGTATCTTATACCCACATGTCACCTCATTATTGTGGCTACTTGGAGAGGTAAATTTGATATATCGTTTGCTCAGTATCACGATATTATTGGTCTTTCTCCATTTCATCATTTGATTGTAAAATATCCTTCTATAATTCAATGATTTGGTGGTAACCAGGTAAAATGGAACTCACTCTTGCATTTTATTTGGAGTCGTCCATATGAATCCAATAAATGGAGTAGAAGAATCAAAATATCAAAGTGAGGTACTGAAAAAGTATACTTCTGTTGATTAGCCACTAGGAATTGTTGCTGGTTTTTTATTGAATCCTATGAAATAAATAGCAAGTAACATTGTAGAATGTCATTACATCAGCTTTATGTACAACATAAATTTAGAAAGAAAAAACACAAGAATATTTATTTTATTTTTGAAAATCCTTCAAGAGATTTTCAAATAATGTGACAAAATTTAAAGTCAAATTATCAGGCAAAATGAGTTTCAAAACTTTCAACACTCCTAAATAGTACTACAGACAAAAGTTTTAAGCATAAATAATAGTCTAAAAAGTCGCTGCCGTCGGGGGGCCTGAGTTCACGGAAACATACAACTTCACTTCTGGCCTTTGATACAATCCTTCATCTTTCTTAAATCCCACAAACGATTATTTCATTATTATCTGTGCTAAAATCATAATTAAGTGCGAAAGTTGGTAATACTTCCGTTTCAAAATGCACTTTAGTTATCAACCTTTCAAGCTCTTCATCGGAGTGACTGTCACCTGATAAATACCTCCAACTGCACACACGCAACTTTAGACAGCCCAATGATTTCCTTTGGTATATACCATCCAATGATTTGAAATATCTCTGATTCATAATCATTATCTTCCTGAGATGTTTTATGCGGAGTTGTATTATTGAGGAGATTTTGTAACGCACTTTGCGAGGAACTTACGCGGTAGAACCCATCAGAAAATTCCGTGAGCGTCTCAAATTCGAAAAAAGTCAACTTTTTTATTGGCAATATTTGAAAGTTTTGTTGTCTTGGTGTCATAATTGGTTCATTTTCGTGGCTTCTGAACGTGAATAAGTTTATATTTCTATAATCATCGGCTCTATGGCCATCTATCGCTGCGTGCATATTTTCTGAACAATTTTTGCTTCACCGACTTCAACAAACATGAGGATGCTTGCTGGAAGCCGTGATGAAATATTTTCCGTTGAAAGGAGCTCAATTTGGAAAAGTTCCCAAGAAAAAGTGCCCTCAATATTTATGGATTGAACCATCGGTCACTGGCATCACCACTAAGTCAAAAAAACAACACAAAACCGCTCTTTCTCAGTATTTCCCACCACCAAGTGAAGGTTCTCGCCGCACTCCTCTTCAGTGAGCGTCCGCGCTCCGTGAACACTCAAGCCTCAATATGGGCGGCCACTATGGACGACAGCGCTGAATCCGTGTCCTGTCTCATTTTCTCCTGGTGTGGAGGGTTTGATGTATGGAGTTTGGAGGTGAAGTGCTCGCCGGGCTGACACCCATTGAAGCTCCCACGTTGGAGGAGAATGTGCTTTGCATTGGCCTGAGGCGGTCGTAAACACTTCGGAAGAGAACCTCCGGCGTGAAGTATTGAGGGGGCGGCGGTGGACTGTGAACCGGGGTCTCTTTGGCCCACTGCCTTCTTTTAGCTCGGTAGAACATGACAAAAGCCAGGATGAATGCAGCATTGAGAGCGATGGTGATGAGCAAGGCAACGATCAGATTTGGTCTCGCTGAGCATGTGTCATCGTCATCATCCATATCTTCTGAAAACAAAAACATGGATATTAGATACGACACTTGATCGCATATTCAACGAAAGTCACTGCTGTAAAATTCATTAATTGTTCTTCTGAGATGAATTAATCACTTAGTCCGCCTGGGGAGCCAAATGGCTATACCTTATGAAATGATTGTGATATGATGACAAGATGATATGATGACAAGAAACAGTTGTTGAAGATTTAAATAATTATCAACGAGGGAGTGCTTTTAATCGCCTTCTTTTGCTAACACTTATACGTTGGATATAAACTCAGTTCGTTCAAATTCATTTATGAACATATATTGTTTTGATGCTTATACCTATCTTCAGTATTGTTCTTTAAAACATGAGGCTGCTTAGCGGTCGAAGTGTTGCATTGATTTTACTGCACAAAAATGTTGTTAAATTCGATAATTATGCATATCCATTTAAACAGTTTACATTGATATTCGCGATACGTCTCTTCCTGTGAGTAGCTTGAACATGTGGCTTTTTATCTTTCCAGGACTTATTTGCCCAAAAAAAAACAGTTTCTCCAATAAGTCATTTGAGTCATACATTTCTTTTGCCATTTCCCCGAGATTTATTTTGAGTGCAAGAGCCACTCCATATAAAAACGAGTGCTTGCGTTAAGGTACTTCTTTGCTGATCCGTGAAGGCACCTAATTTTTACGACTCACCTTACCACTCGCTACAATTCTCTAATTTTTTGTCCGTGATTGTTGCATACAATATGGGGAATTCAGTATGTATTGTTTGGTAGACACAGTTTTTTCTGTATTACAATTATGGAAAGGAAGATTGTTTAAGTGAAAAAACGCACCATTGTAGCACTAAAAAGTCAGTGCCTTGGTGGCAACATGAAATTGTACTGTTCAGTATATTTATCAACGGCTTTCCCCTTATTACTAATCTATTGTACTCCAGTTTACTGAAATTGGAAGAAGATTTTTGTTAACGTAAAATATTAATTTTAACTGTGCGCAATATATCATTGGCGCTGTATCTTTGGTCAATAAAGGTGATTAATATTAACAATATTTAACCATATTTTACAGTAATCGTTGATGACAGATTTTTTACCTTAGATGGATATCTTAATTCAAATGTTTTGTGCACAGTTGCCTGAGCAAATGAGCATTTGTTTGGAAACGTAATTAATTCTCAATCTGAATCTGTTAAGCATCATTTTTGGAAAACTCTCAAGAACTCCTGTTAATCATTAATTTTCTTACTCATATTCCAAGAAGGGTGAGGTGTTGAATCCTTGATAATTGGTCCCCTGTTCTTAATCCAATTCACTCCATCTCCCCTTCCTCCTTTCAAAATCTTGGGCAAGGAGTCCTCTCCAACGACCAGCTGAAAAGTATGCATTCATTAATTCCTGATTTTTAATTTTTTCCAATTAGTTTAAAGCTAAGTTATAAGTTTTGTTGGAAATTTGAACTTCCAAATAATTCATTATGCAATTTGAGAATCTCAGCTAACTTCCAACTCTGTGGCATATTGTTTGCATTACATATGTTTAAAGAGGATAAACTTTGTAACAGCAGTTCTTACTCAATTCAATATCTCATGTAAATATTTCGAGCTTAAAATTTACATTAGGAGGTGAATACTTAAAATAGAACATTTGCATAAGGTAGCGTATGCAGAGAATTTTATGTACAAACACCTCTATTCTTGGTCTATTGACGTTTCAAAAACTTTCTTTCCTGCCATGAAATATTAAATTTTATCTTTTCAGAGTCTTTATTAAACTATTTTTATATGTTATGAATAAGAGAAATATTTTACCTTTGGGTGTTTGTTCACGGATGATATTAGCCCCATTATTAAGGAGTTTACGAATGTAAAATAAAATTTTCAACTTATAAAATCATAGCATACAAGTGTGCAAGTAATGGATATCTTCCCACCTGCAACTGTAGCGGAAGCTCACTCGGCAAATCAACCTCTGTTGTTTTCTTGGTTGTAGTGATAACAGCTTCACTCTCTGTAGATGATTTATATGCTTCATTTTCACCTGTCAGGCTCATAGGTGTCACGGTTGAGTGCTCTGTAAATAAAATAATTTGGTTCTCCATTTATGAAACTCTACTGAATATTGTTGTTGTTTCTACTATTAAAATATGTATGAAATCCCTTCAAAATTAATGCATGCCGTACAAAAGTTTTCGTAAATTTTTTAATTAACGATTAGTAATGACATTCGTTGTTTAAGATAAGTAACTATAACAATATGGCTTCAAATCAGATTTTTTTTAACTTGGTGCAAGCGTGTTGAAGTTGAACTTACTAAAGTTATGTAATCCAATAAGCGAAGCGGTAAGTATTCAAAGAAACAGTATTTGAGGTTTAATTAGAGAATTAGAGTTGAAGTTACTGAAGTCTATATGCCGAGTACATGTTCATTCATGGAGTGAACTTAGACATCAAGACGTGAACATCGATGAAAAATTTTCTTTGTAAAAGAAAAATTGGAATTAAATCATTAAATCGGTGCACCGTTAATTCTACGCCTAAGACAATGAACTGATGCGCAATAGTGATTGTATAATTATTGCGCCTTTTATGCGCAATAAATATTGCTTTCATTTTTTGTGGGCCATATATCTACGGGAACCAAACTATTGAATGTGATTAGTTTGAGGGTGATGACTCTTTACATAAAGGTATAAGCATAGTGAAACAAAGTTATTGATTTATGTCGCCATACGACCACTTCTGGAAATGTAATACAGAGAAAATTAGCAAATATGGCGATATTGTTTTATTGGATTTAACTTTAAACGATTTCATAATGTAATTATATTATAATTGTACGTTTTCAGCTGAGAATGGGATACATTCTTTAAGGAATCAATGGAATCGGACTAGAATTCGAAATGATTAAATGTAAAAAAGTTTTGGAATGAACTTGTGACTTGCTCAGGGCTTCGGACGCAAAGCTGGTTTGAATATCCCGAGTGAAACTATACTAAAGGGGTGTGAATTTTTTAAATTCAAGGAAAGGGGCCAGTTCCTTCCCCTTAGTAGACTGCTAACCACTGAGTGGGTAATTAGCGGGCAGATGATTTTGTGCCGATTTCTTGGTTAAATACCGAAATGTAGGGTATTCATTGCATTATAGCCTCTAGTTCTTAGCAGTATTATACAAATAGGTCATAGATTAATCATTAAAGGACTTATTTAAGCCATAACTTTGTTTCAATGGACACATTACTAGTTTTTTGAAGCAACGGCCTTCGATAAATCACTACTCCAGCCTATCTGAATATAAAGGCGTACCCACTTCACTTTATATTTCGTTGCCGCCTTTAAGGGGTTTGTACATTGCTAGTTATCCTTACTCAATAAAATGAGATTTATGGGTATTTAAGTTAATTAACACTAGAACCGCTGAACTTTCCAACCCCACCAAAACCGCAGCATGGGACTTTTTTGTCCCATTGACAAAATACGTTGATCCTGTCATGTTTAAGTATAATTGACGGTTTTTTTTGTGGTTTTTGTGAACAAAACACGTGTTTAGGTAATGTTTACAACGTTTCATCAAGTATGACTCGGAATACAGTAAACTCATTTTGACAGCAAAAGTGTTGTTGACAGCAAGCTCAGGCCTGCAGACGCGCCGGGCAGAGGTGACGAGGCCGGCGCTGCGTGAGTAGGTGGCCGGCGCAGTGCACAAATTATTCCCTTCTATGCTTCTAACTGGCAGAATAACGGTATCTGTGCATCGATCCCCTTCGTAATAAACTGTTATTATGCTAAATACAAAATAAGTGTACAAAAAATACTGAAATTGTATGTTTTCCCCATATAGGACAAAAAAGTCCCATCCCGCGGTTCTAGGTAAATCGTCGTTTTTCTCGCGAACAGAACATCGTACAATATGTTCGATATGACCATTCGAAATATCATAAAAAATGAGTGAAAGTCAGTAAATTTCAAAGGGATCAAACTACTAGTACATGAATGGCAAACATTTGCAAAGGGCGATGGGACAAAAAAGTCCCGTCCGCGGTTTTAGTGTTAAAGCCTGCTGTTCAGAATACCCGAGTGCATTTTACACTGAATAAGTGCAGAGCTCTTCTTCTGCAGTACGCAAGGTCTAGCACGATATATAATTAATGTACCCCTTGTGAGATAGGCAACTGTACTGATATGTACGCCATGCGTGCAGCATATAGGCGACGGATAACTATTTCATTGCTTGCTGAATGGAATTCCCTCTAGGGTTGTACAATGTACATAAGGAGACTACTGTACGCTTGTATCTTGTACGCTTATCTTTTATCTGTAAAATTGATACGTGAAGCCTCCAACCAAATCATTTTTATTTCATGCTCTTTAGATGGAATAAAAACGTGGTTTTTTCAATTCATTTTTTACTTTATTGTATTGTAATATTTATTTTTAGTTTAAGTTAAATTGAGTGTTTTATATTAAATTTTTAATCCATTTTCATATTATTTTCATAATTTTCTTTTATAAAAAAGCGGCAGATAGGGCTGCCAAAAACATCAATACAAATACACAAGTGCTAAATAGTAAAGCCTAGACTAATGGAGGAAAACTTTAAAAAATGAGGAGGAGGAACGGCTGCTCAAGGATACGAACCGTGAATATTCTGCATGCAATGATCGTGCACCCATTTTCCGCATTGTGATACACGCATTATCTGTTTCACCATAGGATACCTACTTGCAATGCGAACATTTAAATTGTTAAAATTTATCCTGCAGCTGAGTGGTTAATACGAATATTTTCATGTCAAAAAAGAAGGTTTCACTATGCTTCTGAATACTAAAATATAGCTTAAGAATGCATAGCCTGTGACTTTGATCTGTGCTGAAATATTCAGGTCGATATCTCATCAGGAGGTGGGTTAAATTTGAGCTGATATATCTTGCTTGGAAGGACAAGCAAACGGAAAAAGTGATTTGATAAAAACGTGGCTATTGAGGCTGTAAAAGTGCTTTCAAATCCATCGAGGATCAATGTAGACGAAGGCGTATGAAACCGATTATCACTGCGTTAACTACTTCCGGCCGTATTCATAGTTTCATTAGGAAGCTACTAACGCCTAAGTAGCGTTCTAAGTAGTAGCATATTAGGTATTCATAGATTGTTACTAAAGGCTACTAAGCTTAGTATACTACTATCTTAGTAGCCGGCTCTTAGTTGCCCTCCGGCCTTGTCTAACAGAGCTACTAAATATGGCGGACCGTTGTGGATGATTGACTCCGGTTCTATTTGTATACTCTTATAGATGATTTACGCATTTGTGCCAAAATGGAACACGAAAATCCATTCTTCAAGTAAGGCAGGCAACGAATGTAGTGTATTTGTTGACAGGAATCGAAAGTTTTTTTTTATAGCTGCAAGGAAAGTACGACGTGCAGTGAACTTGTGCCTTCAGTGTAAGTGTATACAATTTATGCATTTAGTGACCACTAAGTGAATTGATTGCATGTAGACGAAGTAAAGAGTGAAGCGACAAGTGAAGTGATTTGTGAGTGTATGAGCTTCTACAAAATTATTTATTTCTTCATACTGATTTAATCATCGGTATACATTTCGATCAAAGGTATCTACTAACTGTTGCGAAGGGGATATGTGTCATATTTGAAGTAGTTGCTCTTTAAGGGTACAGCAAACGCGTATTAATTTTCATTCGTTTGTACGCTAATAAGTTCTGTTTGATTTTATTACTTATTCTAGTTACTTAATCATGAGATTTCGCCAGTGTTTACATTCCACGCATTTCGTACCGCTGTTGTTTTTGTTTTGGCTATAAAAATTTGGTTCTGGAAACAACATAAACTGATTATAAATCGTAAGTGATGAGCGGGAAGCGAGATTTGAAGAATCCTTTCGAACTTTAACGAGTGCAAATTCTTTTAGTGTGTGCAGAGTGATTGTAAAACTGATTCATTAGTGTTTTAAATTAATTGTGAGCCTGGTTTTTCATTAAATCAGTTGACTCGGAATATACTGATTATAAGTATCATAAAGACAGCTCGTGAAATGTAAAGTGAAATTTTGTGTTAAGTGCTATTTGTGATATTATCAGCAATAAATAATTAAAACAAGTTAGGTTAATTATGTTTTGTTTTTTACATTAACCATCTCTAGTAAACTAAGTTTCCCTATGTTTCCGCACTTTTACGCTTTCAATATTTGAAAATTTTAAATGTAGTGAGGCAGATTTTTGTTTTCTTAACTATAACATTTTAGGAGTAGCAAACATATGCTACTAATTGCTCGCTCGTAGGTATTTTTAACTTAATAAATGTGTGTCATTCTCTCATTTACCTTAACGTTATTTTCTTTACGATTCATTTCAGCATTGTAAAATATTTCGTTTCTACTCTGACATTGAGGTGTATTTCTGTTTTTTTAATATAAATGTATATAATACTGACGTTGGTAGTTATGTTTTTCCATACTCATAACGCATACACTAGTGAAAATAAATATCGGAAGTGCAAAAATATGCAATATATCAGCAATGAATACACGACCGTTTGTACAAGAATAACTGCATCTCAAACATACAAATGCTTCGCTAGTACTCATAAATGTATCCTTTCCCAATGGGATAGCATACTTTGTGTGTACAGCAATCAAAAAAATATATCTGCGATGTGATATCACATCGAATTATCCATTATTAAGTAAACATTTCGATGTATTTAGCTGAATCAGTTTCTTTTGTTTGATGGTTTTACGAATTTTCCGCGCCGCAGAGGAGTCGTTGAGCCAAAAAAATGAATTCAGGGGTTAAATAACTAGAAATCATTTATGGCGTACGTGAAAGGAACGATGGTGATGCTAGCTTTATTGAATGCCATCGAATGTGCAGTCCAATTCAAAAGTATCGCAGCGATTTGAGCGGCGCCACTTTCGCCGCAGTTCGGAAATGAAGTTACGTTACTTTCTGTAATACTGGAATGAGGGGAATTTGAAAAACATTCCCATTTCCCGCAATATTTTAATTAGTTTACCATTTAAGGAGAATGTAGGGAATATTTGAAGTTTTTGAAATGTTTAATGCTACATAAATATTGCAGCTCCGAAAGCCTCCGTAAGTAGCGAAGAAGGCTTACACGCGTACGATAAATGTAACCGCTTTTAGAAAAATATGTAGTGGAATGCGAATTTTTCCTCTATGAGATATGGTTCTCACCACAAATTTGCTGAAATATGTTAGGGCGCAAGGTGTGCTGCATGAAAAAATTCAATGAAACTATTTTTCACTTTGGACGTGTATTTCTTATATCTATGTTATTTATTTCATTTTAAAAGACTCCGTAGTTGAACAACATGGTTCATCAATAGATGGTAAGGTAATTTATTTTGCGTTTTATAGCTCTTTAAAAACTCCATAATTTACCTTCATGTAATGGCTTTTGTGTATTTATTTTTCCCTGAATATTTTTGCGCAAAACGCTTCTCTTGAGTTCTAGCCCGGGACCCTCCGATCAGCTGTTAACTACTGAACCACTGATCCTCCGAACTCCCAAGTCAAGGTCGCAAATACACCTAATATTACTTGTCACCACCGGGACTTGAACTGAGGTGTGTTGTGGAATGTGCGATGGCGTATAACCCAGTCATCAACAATTGCTTCCATCCCAGTTACTCATGTAAATTAAGTCTCTGAAACCGAGCTGTAGCTAACTTGAGAAACCATCTCCGGGCGCCTATCCTGTCCCCACAGATGGCTTCATGAGTCAATTGAAAAAGAGAACAAAGTTTATATTATCTAATTGTATTAGTTTTCTGATAATATTCCTTGGCAAATATTCCCTTGATATCCATTCATTGAAGTGATCACGATATTTCATCTTCTGTTTTCCAAGGCAATTTTCGTTTAATTTACAATGGAGGTAGTATCGTTTTTCGTGATTTATTTTTATTTCTATAATTAACCTGTTAATGAGGATTTTCTGTGACTTTAAGCTATATTACACGTTAACTCATTTCAGCAGTGTAAAAAAGCAGTACATTTTATTTTCCTAAAGCCTGGAAAAAATGTATTTAATTTAAAGTTCGGTCTAATGTTATGGTCATTAATAACATTTTTGCTAATAGTAGGTCATCATCATAAGCTTTCTAATCATATTGAAATATTAATATCGACAAAAGTACTATGACAAACGTTTCCAAATTTACGTTTCCGAAAGTTATTTTTTCTGTGGACTTTTGAAATAATAATTGGACGCCGTAGTTTTAGGTAAATTTACATCCCTTAGCTGGACAGTGTCTAAAAATCTCATAATTATGTGAGATGAGATTTTATCTTATTTCAAGTTAGTGTCCTAAATCACTTCAATAGAACTGCAGATATGATTGTATACTTTTGGAGGTTTCCTCTAAAAAATGCCATGCAATTAAGTTACAATAAAGTCCGTAGTTTTACTACGAAAATCATTGTATTTTTACGAACCTTTGCTGATGTTATTATTACTTCTCAAGAGAGTTGGTGTTGTTGAGTTATATGCCTCCGAAGTCGTTGTGGTACTGTTGTCATTAAGAATAGAATTCGATTCATTTTTCCATCCTAACTCACTTTCATCCATTTTCACTGACCTACGCCGTCTGCCAAATGATTGGACTCCTCCATAGCAGCTTATCTATAGGAAAAAGAAATAGAATTATAGAATGCTTTTTCTCGTATCGTTGCAGATTAAATAACACGTTTAAAAAACTATTGACTTACCGGTTCGCAAACATCTTGACAAAATTGCACAGTTGCAACAAAATTTACTGTAGCAGTGGAAGGGAATCGGAAGGCTTTGAAGTCAGTAAAAAGATCTCGTGTTCCTCTCTCAATTTGTAGAGCTGGAAAAATATTCGGATCTCGTGGACAGCTGAAAATATATTTGAAGAATTAGTGCATTTTCATTTTAGTGGTAAAAAATATTCCAGTTCAAAGTTATTTGTATTATATCATTTTAAAATTGAGATCATTAAAGAGTAACCATAATTTTCTTATGTTAGTTCACATATACACAAGGATTGTTTGAGTTATCTTTATAAGCCACTAAGCTACCGAGGTTAAGCCCGTAACTACCTCAACACCCTTCTCCCCTATTTCTTCTTCAAATTCCTGATTTTTAGTTTAAAATGTATATTTATTGAAAAAATCGCTTTGATATCAGGAGAGAAGTGAGAAAAAAACATGCAGGTAATATCACTAGAAAATAGCGACTCTGATCTGGTGATTGGATTCGATGATGTTACCAAATTTTCAAAAAAAAAATCCCCTAGTCATAATTGAGCTGATTAGAAAAATAGAATGTATTCTTCCTTATAAATAACCACTGCTAGCATCTTGTTTAAATATTATCAGATGGCACAAAACATCTTCGTTCCAGAGTGTTATGATGCTGAAGAATAGTTTTCCATCTCACCCAACATTGTCAATGAGGGTGAGGAGTTCTCCATTGTCAGTGCGGGCTTCCAGGTTGCGAGCGAAGATGCCAAACGCACTGCCGGGGTCAATCTCAATGCGGAGCTGCAAGTCTTCTCCGAGGCCGACCACAGTGGCTTCATTCCCTCCCCTCATCACAATCCTCATGCGAACGCTAGGCGTGGGCGCTGTGTTGCTCACGAGGTTGGTCCCAGAAGGCCGGAACGGAACTCTATAATGAAGGCACAATCCACGCATATCGCATTCAGAGATACAAATGTGACATTTTTTTCTTTTTTAAATTAAATGTCTGTCATGAAATAAAATTACGTAAATGAATTTAAGGCTCCATTCAGCTTAGTAAAACCACTTGTCTGTTTCCACACACTTTTATTTAAACCGACCATGGTTTCGGCAACTCGTGCCATTATCAAGACCTTGATAATGGTACGAGTTGCCGAAACCATGGTTGGTTTAAATCAAAGTGTGTGGAAACAAACAAGTGGTTTTACTAAGCTGAATATCAAAGATTTCCACCGCATCACGCCGGACACTGTATCTTTTATTAAGGCTCCATATTTATTATAATTACACTTGATATCCAAGTAATTTTTTTATTCATGTCTTATTCAATGTTTATCAAAGACTATGTGTGTAAAATAGAATAAATTAATGTTATCATTGCACCAGAATAAGCCACAACTGTCAAAATTTCACAACCATGAGTACAGTGCAGCTCCGGTACCCGTTTTGCGATTGCAAGAATATTTCACATATTTCTTTTACCAAAGTTCATAAATATCTTGCAAGATGTTATTGAATTTTCGCCTGATTAAATGTCTATCAAGCGATTTGTTGTGTGTAACAATGAGATAAACAGGTGTAAACATTAGATTAATGGCCACTCACGTCACACTGATTCCTCCACCTTCAGTCTCCCTGTTGCCTTTCGGAGCGTAGGACACAGTTTGATCGCTTGCATCAAAACGACACTCAACCCTTACTGTCTTGTCAGTATTTTGCATGATGACTGGATTCTGTTGAATCACCACATGATTCACATAGCGACCTCTTCCCTGGAAAAAAGCAATTTTATGGACGTAAGTAACTCACATTAAAAAAAAGCTAGATCATAGCCGAGGAAAGGCATATTTTGCTCGAAATCAACGGGCTATCATAGGCGATAATCAACAAAGTGCGTTTGGTGGTGAGGAATTATTTTTTATGATGTTTCATTAATCTAATCAACATCTGAAATACTTTTGTTTTCTTTTTTTAATAATGTGGATTAAACTAATATCTACCGGTTTTGATGTACCCTTTTCCTTGCCATTTGCACCAAATAACCCTTTAGTTTTCTCATATTTATTTTATTCATTGAAATTCGTGATTCATTGCATATTCCCAAACCCTATATTACGACAGTAATACATCGCCCAGAATATCTCTTCACAGAGCAAATATTTAGCACATTACGGCGAAAAGGTTACTCATACCAATGGTAATTTCATCAACCCTAAGCGATGATTATTACAGGTCTCCATATCAGGCCAATCGAGTAAAGCATGAAGTACTGCTTAAATATATGAAGTTATTTTTTTGATCTGTTGTTGGCACCAGCGCCCACATTGAAGATCCAAATTTTCAATTCCGAAAGGTCTGTGCGACCCCACTAAAAAGGGAGGACAAAAAACTATTTTTTTCTCCCTAACTATGCATTGGGAGAAACTGGCATAAAATATTTTAAGATGAATAAATGTTCCACAAATGATACCCGCATCAACTCCGTACATTTTGTATTGCAGGACATTCATGTCTCCAAAAATAGGCCATGCTGTGCGATAAGGTATTTTTTCGCTCTTGTCATACTTAAAGCTAAATATTGGCCATATTACATTTCCAATCATAAAAAATTAAAATAAGCTATATTGTTAGAAGTAAGGACAAAGTATATATGGAAGCTAAATAAGTATCCCGAAAACGGATAAAAACGGAAAATGCCTTAGGTAGAATTTTAGATAAGTGTAACTTAGGTAATGCAACTTTATACCTCTCATGAAATCAAATCAACCGGCAAATTAAACTATAACAACGACGCTTCGGTAAAATGAAACATTTAAACCCCATTACAATGCCAGTTCATATGAATCGCTGTTCGGATTGTGATTCTGCGTGAACAATTGAATGTTAATAGACTTTTTATCGAAAATACAGAAACGGAATCTACATTTACATTCAATTTTTAGGATGACCTATGATAATGAATAAGAAATATTTAGTTGCTAATTGATTACGCTTCCTTGTGGAACACCCAATGTAACTTTTACTTCATCAGAGCTAATTCCGTAAAGAACTACTTTTTGTTTACGACCACTGAGAAAGTCACATATCCAGTTTACCACTATTTCGTTCATTCAGCATGACTATAATTTGTATAAAAGTTTGTTGTGAGGTACCGTGTCGAAAGCTTTCTTAAAATCTAGAAATAATGCGTCAACTTGCCCTTTCGATTCACCAGATTTTAGAACATCGTGAAGAAAGAGCGCGAGCTGTGCTTCGCATGATCTACCTTTTCGGAGTCCATACTGACAGTCATGAAGGAAGTTACGTGATTATTAGATTTTGATAGCGTCTGCACAGCACCGACGTCGCACCCAGCGTTTTTCATATGCTGCTCGTCCTGAAGAAACACCGAGGAGGGATCGCGACAGAGTACAAGAGGAGGTCAACGCCTATCTCCGCAACGCAGATGGAAGCTGGTACGACGACGCGTCGTCGCGACGGCAGTGGCGTAGCAAGGGAGGAGGCCCAGAGCGTCCCCTCCCCCCCGAAATATAAAATCACAATTAATTTGTTTCACAAATGAAAACAAAATGCTGACAAAACATGAACTTACAAAAGATTTCTTTGAAAAATGAAGTTTTTTCGATTACGAAAGGTTATAAAATTAGTTTAAAAACCTCTACTTGGCACCCTGTTTTTTTTTAATTTTCCCTTTTGGTTTTGGACCCCCCCCGAACAAAATTCCTGGCAGCCCCTCTGGACG
This sequence comes from Ischnura elegans, assembly GCF_921293095.1. Classification (NCBI taxonomy): domain Eukaryota; kingdom Metazoa; phylum Arthropoda; class Insecta; order Odonata; family Coenagrionidae; genus Ischnura; species Ischnura elegans. The sequence goes on from NC_060259.1 coordinate 88,995,742, forward strand.
GTGAGATTCAAAAGTTCATCGTGCGGAAGAGGAAAGCCATCGAAAAATAGCTGAAGTCATGACCTTTCAAACAATGTATCCAACAATGTAAATAAATGTGATATTCAATGACAAAAAAGTGGAGACCTTATCTTATAGTTTACCCTCGTAATTGTAGAAATTTTTACCTGGGATTACCCGTTTTACATTTTCCAAGAAAATGTCATATAGTTAATTTTTTCGCCAAATGGCACGAAGTGAGGGGATGTCCTCCGAGAATATGAAATTTATTAAGTGAAAATCTCATTATCATCGTAATTAAATACATACATATTTACTCATGACTTTTGAGCACAGCGAACTTTACACTTCTGTTACTTAATTTTGAGTAACCTTTCTGCAAAGCCCAAAATCCACGCCCCTGATTCTTGAGTTGGTGAAACTGTTCCTGAAATCTCCTTGAAAAGTTGAAACGAACCATTAGCGATATGATATTTATTGCAAAACGTTGCACAACTCCGATTGATATAAAATTTTCAGCCATCCGGTTAAAAATTTTCCTGCACTTTATTACTTAAAATGCATCTGTAAGATGGGAAGGTTTTTTTTTTCTTTTTCTTTCTTCCCTATTCTTACCTCACAACACTATCATCATGGGTGTAGGTTACTCCCTCCAAATACCACTCACCACAATGAATTCACATCCTATGAATTTTTTATGCCCATGGATTGTTTTCATTCCAATATTATAGAGTTTGTATTAAAAGGGTCTAACCTGTTGTACAGTTCCACACTGTGTACCCATTGGAATTCTCAGCACTAGCTGTGATTGGCTGTTCCCCATCTCAAAGCAAGCCTGAGGGTTTCCAGTGGCATACACACGTCCATCAAATGGGGAACCAAAGGAGAGCGTTATCAGCATATCAGCTTGTGTACAGTCCACCCGAACTGTGGAGAAAGAGAATCATAACATTAGTATGGAATACATAGTATTCCTAATTAGCATAATGCTTCTATGGGTTACACGCAGGATAAAGAAATAGCTTATTTGCTTTTGCTCCTCAGCTATGAACTGCTTACTGCAATGGAGTGGACTGGGTTAAATTAAATTGAACAATTAAGGACTTTTATTCATCCACAAAAATCGTAATCAATGAATGATAACCTTCTTCCTTCTTTCTTTGCTGAATAAATTGATGTGATAATAAATAATGGGCATTTAGGGTTATATCAGGTGACTGGTTTGGACTAAGTAAGGGAACTCTTTAAAGATAATTGATGAAAGTTGATCAATTGATTAATTCGAATGTGAACTACCATTAATAAGAGCTATAGTAGACACTGGTGTACCGGTAAATGATTCATAGTCAGGGAAATAGTACCCAATGAAATCATTAGAAAAAGGGTCCTTTGCTTCTTCTGGCTAGCACCACCCCTCAGAAAAAATAGTTATGTGGTATGCAAATTAATAGCATGAATGATGTTGCCTCTACACAGATTATAATTCAACTTAGAAAATTTTGTCCTCATAATAGAATTTGATGCTCGTTATATTCTTACTCAGCAGTGGTGCCCTTAGATCTATCAACAGGGGGCCTCATCTTCCCTATCCTATGCATAGAAATGTTAACAAAATGTTGCTTTTTAATGGAGGTTCAGCCAAGTAATAAAGAAATGTCTTTTTTTTTAGCATGTCTGTATTTTCTGAAATGAAAATTTTAATATAGCTATCCAGGCGATGGTGGTTTAAGGTTAAGGATAATATTGATCACTTCAAGTATTATAAAGATCTTGGCAGTAAAAGTTCATACTGAGTTGACTATGCCATAAGAATTGCATTAGGATTACATACCATCAGAAAGGATATCTATTTTCATTGCAGACTGACAGTTCTGGCACAAACTTTTCCAAGAGTCTAACATCCCCCATAGTAAATGTATTTATCCTGTGAGCATCCATATCAATTTTAAAAACAAAAGTACTGCTACCATTTGATTGTAATATGGTGATAAAAGATTAATTTCCATTTTAAGGAGATATTATGTTGGTTATTTAACCTTGAATTTTTATTTTAGAGGAGCCAATTGGGAGGGACTTACCATTACTGCAACTTCCTCTTTCACTGTAGAAGAAATCTCGGTCTTTGACCAAAGCTGCCTTGTCAGCGGTGAAAGAATCATCAGAACTGAGCATACACTCTCGTCGACCAGCATGGAAGTTGAAAGAACGACATGGGAATTCTCTCTCTTGGTCACACAGCCTGCGACATTCTGGCACATCCAGGATTCGTGGAACAAAGCGATCAGTGTATGGTAGAAAGTGGCCAGGCGAATCAGTGTACTCACAATTGGGAGGCTCTGTGGATAAACAGGAGGGGAAAAAGTTATATAGAAGCAATCACACACAGTGCTTCAACCCAAAGGATAGGTGATGATGGACTTCGCACCAGATCGAGGCAATGGCATGTGAAATGACACATTCAGGATAGGGGAGCCAGTTCATTTTTCTGAGCCAACTCATGCTTAAAAAATTTACACATATTTGGTGGTACTCTAAGGCCTCGCATGAGATTTGAACCTGGTACCCTTCGAACAGTAGCCATAACTTACTTTGCTAGCATGCTCCCCCCCTAACAGCATTATCAGCCTAAGAATTGATTGAAGTTCAGGATGCATTGATGTTATCCATATTGGTTTTTAAAAATGATTTTGCCAACCTTCTCTTGGGGAGAATTTTATTCATGACTATTGGTCCATACTTTGAGAACTACTCTGCATTGAACTTGAAAGAGAGTTGATTTAGTTAGGCCAACCATAATTACTCATCCTTCCCAGTTGTAGCTACATATGTATTCACATTAGCGACAGCTATTTCCTATATCAAATGTTTGTTCAAAAGATTAATTAAGTTCTTCAACGTTCCAGTTCAGTAGTTTAAGTGGGTAGCTGGTATATAACAAAAGAATCTTACGTGAGGCACATTCGTTCTCCATGTAATCCACATCATTTCCAGCACGTCTGAACATTTCAGGAACTGTTCTCCTTGTATCTGGGCTGATTTTGCAGATTCTGTCATGAGCATAGTATGTTGCGGATCTGGAAGAAATATATTTTATTATCATTGCTAGGAAGGTAGAAGTGATGAGGAAGGAATGAGGAAAAAAATATATACATATATACACTGACAGTTAGATAAGGTGGGGTAAGTGCGACACCTATATAGCATAGTTTATTTTGCTTGTATTTTATTTCTCCTTTTCTTTCTGTCATGCCAGATTGCCTCTGTCACTAGGAAGGGGTTGGTATGGCGCCCCTGGGCGAGTCACCAGCAGACGATTTACGGGATCGCCCAGGGGTGCCACATCAACTTTAACTAGCTTAGGAAATTTTTCTAGGCTTGCTAAAATCCTGAGATTCAATGTATGAGTTATAAGTCAATCACTAAAAAAGATAATTTGATTTACATTCCTCTCTCTGTAAAGTGGTAATTTTCATAAATTATTTCTAAGTATCTTGTCAAGGGATCGCACTTGCCCCATACATGGGGCAATTGCGTCCCATGGCTGATGTGCAGTATATTTCCACATCCTGCATTACTTTCAATTTCATTTCCTCCAAGTTTTGAGTCTTCCTCATGAATGGTATTTCTAATGCATGACCTTCTAGTAGCCCAAACGCTTGAATCTCCTCTGTGAACCAGTAGCTACTCTTCTAAAGTTAGTTCAATGTCAAGCAAATAATTGTTAATTAAGTCTATATTTTTTGCTGTATAACCATAAAGAAAATATACAATATGTATCCATCAAATTCAATAACATCTACCATTTTTCAAATTTAGTAATTATTTTCAGAAACAATAAAAGAAAAAGGCTATGACATGGGTATAGTTATGAGTTTTACTTTTAAATGAAGTTCTTTAGAAAGGAAGAAGTGTGAAAGATTCAATATTTTGATGCCAGAGATTAGGATTTGAGTGAAAGAACTGAAGTCTGATTTAGGTTCCACGTTACAGTACAGAAATGAAGCTATAAATCATCTGAAATATAATGTTTGAAATCACCAATTATCCCTCCCCTGGAGTTGAATTATTCTGAAATTATTTCATCATATGCATCAGAGAATTAATTCAAGGTGGTATTTTTTCTGATTACTTACCTACATGTTACCCTTGCACTTCTAAGGCATTCATCCTGACACCGACGTCTGTTTGGTACATTTGGCACTTCTACAGCTGATGGAGCCACAAGCTCAAAGCTGGGAACACGGGTAAATACCCATGCTTTGGTGCAAGGACGTTCTTCAAAATAGAAAAAAAACAAAAGAATCATGTTGATTTGCTTCACAAGGTATCATGGGCACATACTCATCATTGTATACATTTCAGTACCTGACAGTTTTGTTTGATGCATTAGGATGTATGTTATTTTTAGGACTGTCTGTTGATTTCATTTCTTAGCCTCAGTAATAAGCAAGAGGACGGTATGAAATTGTTACACACCCCATTTCATTGATTCAGTGAGGAGAGAGATATGCTTTATTTGGGGCCTGAATGATTCAAAATGCCCCTCCAATGTATTCCTATGTAATCAAACTCTGATAGGAAATTGATGTGGATTATTAAATCATTGCACCCATCAACTAATGGTCCTTAACTGACTTTACTCTATAATAGCAGAAGTATTCACCCAAAAGAAACACCATTTCAGTTATACAAAATTGTTTTTCTCTGTTCATTTTATCTTTGTGGGTGAGCTGTGGTTAAAGCAAGTGGAAGGGGTGAGGGGAGGGAAAGTTTCTCGACACATGAATTTCCCTTTGCCAATCAGCAGAGAGCAGGCACAGCCTACCGCTTTGAAAACTCGGTCGCTCTCAGACCTCTGTCGTGTTCACTCTTGAATCTGCTTCTGGAGCAGCATTGCCAAACCTCACGCATTCTCCTTGTATGTCTTTATGAGTGCCTTTCAAGAACGCATTGCAACAGTGCCATATTCAGCACAGCAGCTGACAATGTCATGGGCGTCTATGAAGGGATTATCCAATTAATTTCCAAATAAGTAGGTACATTGTCTAGATGCCGGGCCCAAAATGCCTGCGGCCACACATGACTCACATGTTTTCAGTGACAAAGTAGGGCGGCTATGTACATTTCGCAATGTTATGTTCGCTCCTCTGCCCTCTCTCGGTACTACCCCTCCCCTATCAGCAAAGCCATACGAGAGTGTCTGGGCTCTCAGGAAAGCTCACCCGTTAGTGAGCAGATAATGACTGGAAAATTAAAATTTAGCATGACACCTGTAGCAGTTGAAGGGGCCTGGGGTTGAGGGGGCAGCCACCTCCCCTCAATTTCTGGAATATTTGAAAGGATGCATTCTTTAAGGTGGCTCTCCAATGAAGGTTTTTATTTCACCAGCTCAACAAACATGATAACATATGAAATTCTGAAAGCCATTTGTCAATGAAGATCAGACCTTAAATGCATTATTACTGCACCTAGGCACAGTTGATAGTAATGAAGTTATGAAATGCTTGTCACCCCAAAACAACAAAAGCCTGCATCCATCCCTGACACTGAAGTGAACTAGTTCCATGGGATTTTTAAAAACCATTTTGATGTTCTCATTAACCATTTTTGAAGATCTCATCAAATGATATCTTGGATTTTACCTCTAAGGCATATTTTCTGGAAGTAACCTAGGTCAGGTGCCGCTTGCAGTGGGGCTTTGTCTGAGTCTGCTGATCTGTCGAGGGCATAGCAGCGCTGTCTCCCACCTCGTATGCTCTCAAGTGACACAGCTAGGCACCTCTCCCTCTGCTGACCACATTCCACCAGGCACTCTGCAGTCACACCTGCATCCCCTCGTGTTCGCAGTGGTTCTCTGTACCACAAAAAATGTTTCTCATTAGGAAAAAATCCTATAGTTATCACAAAGTTTGAGTTCACATATATTGGACTAAGTTAAACATTAGTTTCAATTTCCAATTTCAGAGTTTGGAATTGAATGCACAGATATTGTAACGATTGTTATGTGATGATTTAAAATTAAATGGGGATGAAGTCATTCCATATTTTTTCAGACTCCATTCCCAGTTCTAATTTTCTCATTTCAATTACAATGCCATCAATTCTGATGTCATCAAATTTTCATCTGTGAAAGGGTTAATGCCATCAATATTTTACTACTAAGAGCTTGATAAGTAAGTCAAAGCTGGAAAAATGGAAAATTGGTCGCTTTATTTTTAAAACTCTATCACAATTGAAATTATGATAAGAATGGTGAACAAGCCCATTTTAGATATTTGCACTCATGTGCATGAGCTGGAAATTTAAGAGTGAATGCAAGGGTTATCTTTCTTCATAAGTTCATAACTTGAAATGACAGCAGGATTAGGACCTATTTTTCAATTTTAAACTGCTCAAAATGTACTCTGTCTGGGCCTGAAATCAAATAATCAAGGACTCTATGTGAGCTATCTGTATTTACAAGTATGTTTCACTCACCGCCTGGAATTCGCATATGTGGCTCCAGCAACTTTCTCATAGGTCAAGCTATATCGGCAGGGATAAGGGTTTAGGTCGTTGTCAGAGTACAGCCCACCATAGATATCATTATGCTCATAGGCATGTGGAGGTAATGAGGATCCACTGTTTGGGCCTCCATGTCCATGGAATGGTGCTATTGGAGGTTGGGGAAACTTGCCAGCGCCTGGTCCCCCATAAGGAGGGATGCGAGCTGGTTGGGAACCAAATAGAGGTGCTCCAGGCCATGGAACAGATGGATCAGTGGAGCCATGGGGCCCACCGATATGTGGGCCGCCAATGTGGGGCCCTTGGGGGCTGCCCACATTAGGGTTGAAGCCCTGGGGGCCCCCAATGTGCTGCGGCCCTCCTCCATGGATGCCAGATCCACCACCCACGGAGCACTCTCTCTCTGCATACATGGCTCCACTCTGCGTTTGAAATCCTCCACTGCTGACTGATGACGAGGCGTCACTGCTCAAGAGGCACTGGTTTGTGTTTATTCCAGTCTGAAAAGGATATTTTATTGCCTTCAACAATGATTCTTTGGCATTACCTTCAATTGATGATCATGCCGTCATTTCTCTAATGCATTCTCTCATGTAAATAGTACACTTATTTTTCCAAATACTCGATAAAAAAAGCCACACATTTTTAGTTTCACAGTGGGCAATTTACCTTCTTCAGAGAACTGAGTACGTATTATTCTTACAGCTAGGATTTCATCAGCCCCAATGATTTACTACGTACTCTCAAGAATCCAAGCCCTCAAGCCTGAATCTAATAGTTCACCAATACAATGGCAATTACAACTTGCAAAGGATTGAAGAAGTTGGAAAAATAATGAGGGGTCCCAATGACCCCTGCCTTGCTTAATGCAATGCAAAAATTCTAGTGTTATGTGTCTTGTGGTATGAAGTCTGATTTGGTGAGTAAATGAATATTGCTTGCTAGATTTCATTACTAACCATATTGAATCACTCATATAAATTCCAACTGATATGAAGTAATGAATTAAACTCATAGTAATAGAATAATTATAAATTATCATACTCCACTTTCTCACCTGACTTAGGAATGAATAGGAGCGACAATGAAAGTCCCTTTCCATATCACATGCTCTCTGGCAGCTGGAATCACTAAAGAGGGATACTGACTTGTCCACATGAATCAGTAGTCTGTCTCGCTGATGGTTTCTATAAATACAATTTCCAAGCACTGCAAAAAACAGAATAAATACTCTATTAGATCTGAGTGGGTTATGAAAAATCAGCTGTAGGAAATAACTTACAACCTAACTCCTCCTTGCAAAGGGAACTTGGATATGTAATGCAAATGTTCTAGTAATTGTGCTGGTAACACTATGTATATTGATTATTGGGAATTATTAATGTATTCCTTTTCATATCATAATTCCTTTTATGAATTAAGAATTGTAACTGCTGCAGTCATTTCATGGCACACATATGGTGAGACATTTAGGCACACATTTGAGTGGCATGTTAAAAGTTTATGAATGAAGCATTACTTCATTTGAGATGGAAATCATATTGGTAAGTCTCCAGTGATGGCACTTCGCTCTTCATATTGCAAAAATGAATTGCCATGTAGTAAAGAGGACCCCTTCCCATTGGCATACCCAGTGGGGGATGAGGGGTGCAACTGCCCCCCCAAGAAGCGATTATACATTTAGTTCAAAACAGAAGTTATGAACATATTTTCCTTTTGAAGAAAGATGATATTAGTATAAGACATTGAACTAAAATAAATATCATTATTTTTCAATCAAATAATTATAAAAGCTAAAAAAATGCAGTCATAATTTCCTTTAAATTTTGGTTTCATTAACTTTTTCTGTGCAAAAAGTTACAACTTGAACAACCACAGCTAGTTTTGATTCTGGGTGTGCCCAATCCCCTTCCCCCAAAGGATTAGCGGGAGCCTGGGTTGGTAACTTTTCCCCTAGGATAAGCACCCTTTGAGCAGTCAGAAGGACACAATTCCATAGTATGTATATCAGCTCCTGCACCTTATTTCACTCATGCCACTGTTTTATCGGGAAATTTTGTATTAAGTGATTGTGTTGCATATGCTGGAATAAATAGTCCATATCCCATGACAGGGTGTGTTATTTTTGGATATAAGTCACAAATGATAAAGCTTTTTTTACCTGGAGCACATTGGTTTTCAATGTAATCCAAGTCCACCGATGGTATGAAAGCTTGAGGTTGGGTGAAACGATCCTCTGAGCTGAGCCGGCACTCTCTAAGCCGGGAGTGATAAGTAGCAGATCTGCAAAAGATTCATAGTCATTTTATGTACCTCTGTACAATTTTGTAAGACAGAGATGGTAAGCCTATAGGTAACTGTCTTAAGATTTTTGAAATAAGAATAGGTGTCATTGTTACTTAATAAGTGATTTTAGATTTTACATGTGAATTTAGTGAAAAATCTTTTCTTGGACTTGCATCTTTGATGTTTTTTTTATTAAACATGACCATTCTTTGAAAAATAACTTGTTTTTCATCATCTCTGCTTCTCAGCTCCCTGTGTTCTCTATGCTCATTCAGGATTTACACCTGATAGGAATAGAAAATATTCCAATGATCAGCTGGACCAGCCAGCCTATAAGACAGCTTCTATCACCATGTTCTCTCTCTGCTCTGCCAGATTATATACCATTTCATATCAACTGTTTTTTATTCCCATCAAGGAGGGGTCCTTGATGGGAATAAAAAACAGTTGAAATGAAATGGTATATAATCTGGCAGAGCAGAGAGAGAACATGGTGATGGTGAAAAACAAGTTGTGTCTCAAAACTTCAGCATTATTTCAAAACATCACCCAGCAAGAAGCAAAAGAAACATAATTTGAAATAAATGAGATATATACCTGGATATGTATATGCATAGTTATTGATTCATTTAATCTAAACATAGAGCCTGAGGACATTTTTTCCAGACAACAAATGAAACTTAGTTTAAAAACCTAAAGTTTTTGAAACTTAGAAACCTAAAGTTTTTGAACATATACCTTTACTTGTTTTTGAGACCTAATTTTTTTCCCTAACCTACTGCAAAATCAGCTAAATTTCCTCAGCACTTTTGGCATAGTGCCTAGGAAATCGGTTGCCACTCAAAGGGTTAAGTATGCCGTGACTAGTCATATTGATAAATTTACCAAGCCATTCACAATGCGCAAATTGAGCGAAAATTCCAATGAAAAAAAAAACATTCACTTTCCTAGGACTCAAATCGGGATCCCTCAATTTCCAGTCAAGTGCTTTGGCTACCGAGCCAGTCATTTAGACAGTTTAGCTACCGAGGCGTCATTCCCATCTGTGGTAATTTGTGGACTATACCGGTCAAGATAGTCTAGACTGCTTATAGGACTAACAGACCAAGTTGTGCGGGCTGCGCCACAGCCAGAGAGTAAAGCCCAAACTCTGAAAACTAGCTCTCAACTAATTTAAGTATACCCGTACTAGCCCAGGTAATACCTTTTACGGAGTCACCCAAATGCACGACTTGTGCGAAAATTCCACAGAGAAGAAATTATTTGCCTTGACAGGAATCTGGATCAAGGCGAATCATTTTTTCTCTGTGGAATTTTTTGCACAAATGAAAATTTGATACTAGAAATTAGAAAATAGGGATTAGTTGGTTTGTTCTTGGGTTGTGGGTTCCACCACTTTTGAGCTTAGAGCCGGAATTCTAACTGGAACCAGAAAGAACTGGTACTGAAATAATTTTAATGCCCAGTTTCAAATCTTTTCTTGGCCATAATTTACATTGCATAATTAAATTGAGTGTTTATGGAAAAAGAATTTGTGAGATCAGTGAAGGTAGTTTACTCTACACCTCAACCGAAATCATTATTTCCTCTTGGTTACTAAGCAAATACATATGATGAAAAACTTGTTTAAACCATAACTGAGGATCTTGACCAAGAATCGATGTCAGGAATCAACCCAAAGAATTGGAACAAGCAAAAAGGAACCAACCCATCCTTATTCAAAGTATTTGAAAAATTCTTGTTCAATGTTTGCTCATTCCACAGAAAAGAGGAACTGATGCTTAGAATGTGTTTTTACAGACAGCGGACGGCTTTTTAGTGAGCCTCTACACCTGAAGACTGCTGGATTTCCTCTCACTAGTCAGGATGATATGGTGGCTAAGGATAAAATATATTCCCCATGCCCATGATACAAAACTATCACAAAGCATTATTCTGATTCACTGAAACTTGTGTTGCCTATTATGAGGGAGAATCTCCTTCAGTTAGTGATTTGACATGTCATGTTATAAATAACTATGCCTCAGGGTCTAATTGTGCAAGAGATTCTTCAGACTCTTAAAATATTAACAACCTCTAATAAATCCACTGAGCAGGAAAAGAATCAACACATTTGCTTATAAGAGTAAAGCCTTATTTAACCTTGAAGTACCTAGCATGTCTTTAGCAGCATGGGAAAATAATGCTACTTGGTGCTTGGCATACGCATTCAGGCATAGTAAATTTATAGGCCTCTGGCAGTAAGGGGTGACCATTGGGGATTTAAAACTGGGACTAAACGTTGAAGCGGCTGCTGAAGGAAATTATAGATGAATATGAGAGTGAGGCCACTACTAGTGTATTAAATGGGAAGTTATGCACCAAATAAGTCAAACTGATAGATGGATAATCAATGAAATGATGCACTGGAAGGGCACTGTTTTTCAAAGTATTCCACCATGGGTGCTGTATCCACATACGAGTAGTATATTGGTCTTGCAAGTAGGGGAAAAGGAAAGTTTTTGGAGTTGCTTTGATTCCAATTTCATCTTCATTGAATAACATGAAAAATATTGCTCCTATGCAAATTAATTATAAATGAGTACATATGTAGTTGGCACAAATAAAAATTAATTTTTAATCCTTTCCAGCATGCTTTCTTTCTCTTGATGGTCAAAGGCATGGAGCATGGAGCACAGACTGCTATGATTAAAGTAATTTTTTCCATGAAAATATTTACCTGCAGATGAATTGCTTTTCTTCAAGGCATCTGTCCTCGCACTCAGCTTTGCTTACTCCTGGATACCGCACTTGATCGAAGCCTTTCAGTTCAAAATTTGGATGTCTCTCAAAGGTCCATACTAAGCCACAGCCAGGAGCTACGGGGAGAGGTATTTTTAATCAAAATAATCTGCCCAATTTTTCATGAAATAATTTACAATTACCTAATAATCTATTTTTTAATTAATCCAAACCACATTAAGCAATGGAAAATGACAAAGCAGAAAATTATTATACCTTGCAAGCACACTCTTTCAAAGAAGGCAACTCCAGGAGTTGCTCTCAGATCAATTCCACTAGTTTCACTGTTGGCTTCGAGTCCAACACAGTCATTCCTCTCATAATGAAGGTTGAAAGCTCTGCAACGAGGATCTTCCAAGCACCTTTGAGTGCAGTGGGCTGATATGCCAGGGATGCGATCCCTATACAGCAGACCAATACTTCTTTGGCCTTGAAGTTCAAAGCCTGAAACTTTTTCCCACTCAGGACGACCAGACAGGACACAGCCTCCTCCTTTGCCAGGGAAAAATATTGTACACATTGTAATTGAATCGTAAACGTATTGTGATTTTGTGCCTGGTTCCCACTAAGATAGTCCATAATTCATATGTTGGGAAAACACCACATAACTGAGTCAAACTCAAAATAAGTCAGTAATTTTTCCTGGGCAAAGCTACAATTTTAACGGAAATCTTTCTATCTCATCTTTCAATTATTCAATTTTTACCAATGCATTCATATCCCATTCTGCAAATTTTAAATATTGGGAAAGATTCCTCTTATGCTAATTTAATTCTTAGTTAGATGTTCAAGTAAGGATTTAAAATAATAAATTAACAAATTTTAACTGCAGTTACTGCACACAACATACTCATACTAAAACCATTGCCCACCATGGTAACCTGGGCTATAGTCTTAACTCACGACTATACCTTTTGAATCATGAGGTCCTTGCGGTCTTTCTGGTATTGCTGGACCTAAGCCAACACCAGGACCTGAGCCAGGTTCCAGACTCAGTGGTGGTCCAAAACCATGCCCCAGCCCCAGTCCATGGCTGTGAGATTGATGCTCACTTACTTGGCAATTTCTCTCGTAATAGGTGGTGCCTGGTCGAGTCATTGATGCTTCATTCCCAGCAGAGGCTAAATCACATATAATGAATAACATATCATAATCAATGCTAAAATTGACAATGAAAACCAAATACTTAAATAAATTAGGAGGCTCTTCACCCCTGAAAGTTTCCGATTGATTTCTAAAAAAATGCATGTTATATTTATTATTTATATTAATTTAGGATTTAAACATTTTCTCTGGAAAAATTTCATTTTTATCATACTTAATTGTTCACTTTTATAAAAATAAGTATCCCAATATCCCTTATATTTAGAGCCAGTATATCAAATGTTGAGTGTTTCACGAAGTACACAGTAGGGAAATATTCCGAGCCCTAAGCATATGGGTTTAACACGCTGACTTAGGCATTTTTAAAATTCATTTTATAGGTGTATCAACAGCTTCCTTTAAAAAATATTACATTTTTCAGAATTTTCATAAACAGATATTCAGGTCGGAAGTGTAAACAACTACCATCCACCCTTATTGGGAAATCATCCAGGTGTGTAGCTAGAACAGTGGTGATAGACATTTTGTATCTGTTCCTTTTCAGTCAAATCAATTAGTTAAAACGCCTTTGCCTTGAAATCTTACCAGAAATTCAGAGATGAATTTGCCAATGGCAAAAAGTAATGCCAAAGAACATTTTTAATAATAATTTTCATGCATGGCACTAAAGAAGATGGCTAACTATAATAAAGCATCTTATGTTTGAAATGGGATAAAAAAATTAAAATCCTATCATTGATTACTCTTCTGTAAACTTATACTGTACCAACCCAAAATATCCATTTCATTAGACCCATTTGGTCAGTTTCAAAGTACAATAATTCTTGTAATAATGGATTACATATCACATTGCCAAAATATTTATGAAACTCCTTAACAAATGAGATATCTTATGGTGAGTTGTGATACAAAATTGACATAACTGATACAAGTAATCGGAATCATATGCTTATGTAATTTTTGGTATTCTTTTACAAAGAAAAAAATCATTAATATCTTCAGTTGCAACATCAAATTAACTAAAAATCATTCGGGAAATTTTAGTGCTATTTTTTTCTCTTAGTCATTGATTGAAAGTGAAATATTTTGGTTTATTTCAGTATCTACAGAAAAACTGAGGACAAATGAAATATCAAGAGATTAGTCAACACTACAGTAATCTGTGCATCTTCATAGCTGGGACAATTACATTAGAACTTTGAAAATATTATTGACACAGAAGAAAAATTTTACCCCTGTCATCTCCACTAATGAAGCACTGACTCCCACTTGGGTAGTAGGAAAATGAACGGCAACTGAAGTCACTGAAGGTTTTGCACCTTCTTTCACAGTCAGCTTCATCAGTAACTAGTGAAAGAACAGTATCCAAGTATCTAGGGTAGGAATTAGGAACTGAATCCAGGCTGCATCGTGTTTCCTCTGAAATAAGAACAACATTTTTATCAGAGATTTATAGAGAGACCTATAATGTAATACTTCAAACAGACTCAAGAAGTTTTGAAAATTTATGCGAAAAATAAATAATTACGATTCTCTCAAATCCTAATTTATTCCTCTACCGTGTTTACATAGGGATTTTCACCAATGGCAACAAAGCAATAAGTTAGGCAATATTACATACTAAAGAGTAAAGTTATGATGCATAAACTACAGGAAACTTTTCCTTTTCTCAAGCCAGTACATATTTAATAAATTTCAAAGAATGGTCATTTAATAGTATTCGTTCTTATGAATTTCTGAGGAAATTCCGTCTTTTACAGTTTTTTTTAGTCTTTTCCATCTTTGATATTCCCCACCCAGCGTATTTTTTGCAGAACATTTTAAAATTATTCCACATTATATTCTCCTATTTACCAATATGAGGACACTACGATACATTTGAAAAGAACATGATCAGCATATGTCAAAGTAAATATTGAACCAAATTATTGATAAAAATTTCTGGAAATACTCTCAGGAATAGTGAAACTGACAGATAAATATTAGAAATACATACGCGGAAGACACTGGTTTTCAAGGTATTCCACGGTAGGTGCTGTATCAACATAGTCTGTTGGTCTTGTTCGCCTATCTTCTCGGCTCAAACGACACTCGGCTGTTGTCGTATCATATTCTGCGGAGCGGCAGTCGAATCTGTGCTCTCTGAGGCACGCCTCCATGCAGTCACGGCGACTTTGGGTCAGGATGAGCTTGAGGTCATCATTTCCGCGCAACTCTTTTCCTGGCCTCCGCTCAAATGCCCATGCCTTCCCAACACAGCCACGAACATTGCCTTAATTTTTTGTAAAAAGTTGTAATTAATGGCATGATTATAAAATAATTATAAAAAATTCATTTCTTTCAAGTTCATAAATTTTGCTCCTGTGAAAGTAGGAGTCACTCGCTCACTGAGAAATTCAACCTGAGGGCTGTTATGGATGAAGGGTGAAGGTATAACTCATGGTTTAGCATATGATTGTAAGTTAAGTATGGTAGGGATCCGTTCATCTCCAGGGGCCACCCCTTACTTCAACGATTTACGTTTGGTGTATATAGGTAAAAAAAATATCAATGAAAAATTTGTGGAATAATTCGTAACGTGCATAGAATTTGAATTCCATGATACTCATTTAAGAACCCACTTATTAATTTAATAGAGGATTTGCTAAAAGATGAAGATAGATTCATGTTTTCTAGATTTCCATCACGGCCGTTGACTTTGGCGGACTTCAGTTTTGGCTCCGTTCCTGTCTCACTGCTGCCTCACGAATATTACGAAAGAGGGTCCTCAAGTCGGCCTCCTACAACTGTTGCCACCCACCGCGCATTTAAATGGGTTTACAAAAGTCGCCACTCGCATCGCTGACGGACAAATTGATCCGAGTTTCACGGGAAAATCAGGCATTATTTGGGATATTAAACGAAATTTGCACACATGATGATATGGTGTATCAAATTCATTACTTTATAATACTATTCCTCTCAATGACAAAAATTATACTGCAAAATATTTGAAAAAAGCGGATTGCATGCACTCATCACCGCGCCGCACAAATTTTTGAAAGCCGATTAAAATGCGACCGAAGTAGCAAAAGAAATCAGCTTTCCATGGGATGGAATAGGGCCTCCTCAATGCAGTCCCCTCGAGGTGCCTTCTTGTCAAAGTGATTTTTGGAAAATTTGGATGGATCATGTTAGCAGGCTTTGGGCTCATCTGACTTGGCTGATAGTTTGGGTAATCAATCAGATGCAAAAATTGTTGGAGGACTCTCTTCCATGTACTGTGAAAAAACGCAATGGTCGTCCCAGTTGACGGTACATTTTTTATATTAATGCCCTCTGCAATTTCACAAGAACGGTAGTGGATTTCCTACAAGGCATTTTTCCTAGTAATCAGTTTTAATTTAATTGAACCAAAACTTCTGCTTCGCCACCGGGAACACACATGATGCAGGCAGGTCGCTAGAAATTTTCTTTTGGAGATATTTATGTTGCCTGTATTGGTATTTTTTTGTCATTATGCATGCATCGGAAAACCATACGCTTCATTAAGTCAGCTATATGTTTAGTTTGCATGATTCTGAAAGTTCAATTCATCGTTCTTTATTGGCAGACTTGAAATGTTACTATATCGAACAATGCAGTGTCAGAAGATAGTTGCCCCTAGACAAAATATCTCTTTAGCTGATGCATCGCGGGTAGACGCCACAAGGGTGAACCAAATAGAACTGCAAGAGAAGAGGGTTGAAGCCCAAAAAGTCACCCCCCCCCCCCCAGGCTATTGGCCTGATGATTGAAATCGGAAAAATCTTTCTCCATCCGCAAAACACCACGAACTCTATAGCTCTAAATTGAAATAATGCACTTATTTGAAAGAATTTTCACTGTCGACAAATGGGGTTTTGCCTTCAGTTACCCGATTTAAATTCCAAGTAGTCGACCATCACTTCAAGATTTAATTCTATTTTACCCTTTTTAATGCCCCTTAAATTAGCATGCCGTAACTGGAATGCCAGGCATCAAGTTTAGCTTTTCCCCGTGCCTGTATAGGCATGCTAGGCGTTTGAAGGTTAATGCCAATAAATGTTTTTAATTGGCATTAATTCTGATTCATTCGCGATTGTGAATGATCAGGGCATGAAAACAGTTGCATCACCTTTTGCAAATACATGTTTTGTTAAAAAAATGACACCCAAGTACAATACGTGATTAGCAAGAATAGCTATGATGATCTACAACCGAAGTTCTTTCAAAATACTGGGTGATCCACATTGCAGGGAAAAAAATACATTTCTGAAAAGTTTTTGTTAAAGCGAACGTTTAAAACATCGTTTATGCAAAAATTTGAAGCTGTTAATCTATCTAATTTTAAGGTTTAATATTCATTCAAATATACGGATTAGAGATTCCAGTTGTCATTCCACAAAACCTATTAGTAGCATGGAGATCAAATTGAAAAAAATTAAGAAAATTTTGAATTTGGCATTAAGATTATATTTAAATAGAGGATTTATGTGTACCTAAATTAGTTTTGACTTCAATATTTGTGTTCGGGGCAAACTTTTTGGGTCAATTTTGAATTTCAAGGTTCGTAATTCACCGAATTCAGGGGAAAAAATCATGAGAGAAATCAAAATTTGTTCCTAATTATAAATTACTTACCTCTGAGGCATATCTTTTCAAAGAAGCTTTCACCTTCTCTTGGTAGAAGCTCACTGCCCCGGCCTTGAGTGTTTCTATCCAACTTAAAGCATTTCATGGCACCATAGTCTAAACTGAATGCAGGACAGTCTGAGCCAGCCTCCAGGCACCTTACGCTGCACTCAAGGGTAATGCCGGGAGAGGAAGCCATTGCAAGGCCCACGCTTTGTGCCGACCTTAGGAAATGACCAGTGACCTTGGCAAAGGTGAATGTTCCATCTTCACATTGACCTGAGAAACATTATGCAACATATGATTTTGTGATTGTTGATCACAAACATGCACTACATAATATATTATTTTCATAAATTTTCCTCGATATTTAAAGACTCTTAGCTCTTAAAAGTCACCAGTAAACCAAATTAAAATAGCAAACTATTCCATCAATGGAAAATACGGTGACATTATTGCCTCATAATGAAGAAGTGATGCAATTCAAATTAAAATCAGAAAAAGTTATTATGTATAATTTAATTCTATACCTTATGTTCTTATATATATTGCATGAAATAATTAATAAGTTCGTAAATAATATAAACTCTTTTATTAAAATGTTTGATTATTTATAAATCTCTCCTTCGATTAATTGAATAACGATAATTTTAATCTGGAAGTGTTTCACCATTAAAAGAAACTAGCTCAAGTGATAGTTTATCGCTTGATAATTCGAGGGAAATTCTCTAGCAGTGGTATTCACTACATGTAACTGCAAAGTTTGGAAATTGTTTGAGAGAAGTAGTTTGCATGCAAGTCATGCATCTTTGAAATCCATCACTATTCATGTTTGACTTAGGTGCCATTCTAAGTTATTCCAATAGCAATGACCTGCTAGATAACATAAATAACCATGAAAGAAGACTTACTGATGCTGCATTGTTTCTCTGCATATACAGCATTTCTTTTTGGGATTAATGCTATATTATTCAGAGAAATTGAGTCATCACTGCTTAGGTAGCATCGTTTTTCTTCTGCAGCATATGTGAAAGATCGGCAGGTAAAGCCACGGGACTGTGGAAAAAAGATATTACATAAACAAATAATTACATATTGAATGGGAATTTAATTCATTTTTTTCAATGCGTAAATATAAGTCATTGGGAGAAGGTGACCAGCCCACATAACAGCAGAAAAGAGCAACAAAACTAATATATGGGATGTACTTAATCTGGAGAATTTGCTGCATCTATTACTGCATCGTTTTGAAAACAAATGACGCACGATGTTCGATTTTAATCCATCGATTATAAACGATTAAAACCCATATTTGAACGAAGTAAATGACAATGTTTAGCCTCAAGTCAATAAAGCGAAGGACCTTATTATGATATAGCTCACTATAGCTTATTTGAACTAAAAATCGACGAATTTTCATTGACGAACTGCCCATCTCGCGAAGTTTTTTCTCAAATTTAGCAACCACTTGGATTTATCGTTCATACTGTCATCGTCACCCAGATTAGAAAGCTAAAATTGTCGTCAGTCATCTTTTTGCATAATTTACGTATAAGTATCACTGAGGTAATCAGTTTACTAATCACTACAGTGATCAGCTGTTATTTTAAGAATGAATTTGATTGCCGTCGTCAGCAAAAGCTCAAGTTTTGTGATAAACCGTTCCGATCATTCAACCTTGTCCTTTTTAAAGGACAAAACATAACTAAAAACTGAATTACAACGAACGCAATTAATTATGCGCATTGTAGAATAGTTAAAACTGGAAAACACTTAATGTGTAGACCGGAAGTACGCAATTATCATCTTTGAATAAAATGCTATCATCTGAGGGTTGCGCCGATGTCGAAACATATGGATTTTGACGAGTGATTGTTTCCCATAGGAGGTATTGTTAGACATCTGTTATTCAATGACATATACTTAACATTAAAAATTCACAGAAAATGTCTATAAGATGATGAATTCATTAGGAGTCCAGTTCATGTTTTATTTCAACGTAAATCGCCTCTGCGAAGGACTATTTCCATTCATTAACATAACTCCGTTTTTTTAGTCACACTGGTTGAACAATGATGCCAAGTAGGAATAAAAAGTATGGTTTTTGTACATTCCTAATCGTACGATGTCGACAAAATCATTGAAGATGTAAGATTAATCTATGAGAGTACTTATGATGGTAACCATTCCATCGGAAGCGAGTGCATTAACACTTACGACAATAATATGAAGAAATTCCGTATGCAAGAGTTTTTCACGCTTAATCTATGAATATGAATTTTTATGTATGAAAAACCAAATTAGATAAATGGAAAAAATACGTTCTATAACCGTTGAAGCCCATAGAAATCCCATACCAAAGGCCAGTGTCTGCGATCAATGTAAATGGAAATGTAAAATCAGTCATGCAAAGGTAGTAGAAGACGCAAAGCTGATTTCCTCTGCATTTTAATGCATGTATCAAAATAATACAGAGAAAATCTTCCCGTATCCAATAGGTAAATGAAAACTTGTCTATGTTGACCCAATCACCCATAGCAATTTGAGATCATGATTCATCTCCATGCAGCAGAAATGCCTGCATTTAAAAATCAAACCGAACACACCTGATCACAGAGGACTTCGCACTCAGCTTGGCTTGCTGCAAACTGTAGCTCATCCATGGATATGACCGTGCTATCGGACCTTATGTTATAGCGGCAATCGGGAAGAGCTAAGGGAAAAGGAACAAAATGAAACTTAATCACAGCACAAATTAAAATAACCACTATGAGACAAAGGGTTAATTCTTGTGAAGGTGATTCAGAGTTGCTTCTTTCTGAAAGCTTAACCTTAAGGTAGTGACGAAAACAGCCTCATCATTAGTTATGACTTTCATCTCCTTGACCAATATAGAGAACGCAATAAATTAATCTATGAAAACAAAATTTCCTTAGTTGGTCCAAAATACAATGGTCTCAAATAATATTCCGATATGAGATGAAAACTATACGCAGCTCATTTTCATCACTGAAGTTAAATAGTTGATTATTTTCTATTTATTTAAGACCAAAATTGTGCGACCTCATGGTAAAATGTATCAATTATGCTACCATTATTATTGCGTTGTGAAAATAACCACATTGCTCTCATGGGTAGCCTATAACCTTTTCTTTTCTTATTAAATGATTTGTCATTCATCTTTATTTTTAGCACGCTCATTACTCATGCTTAGAGTTAATTAAAGACGCGAATGGTGATGCTCGTTGGACCGAAAGTTGCTCTTTGAGCGCAATCAATTACGTGAATTAGAATTTAAGCTCATATAACTTAGAAAAAGTCTGGAATAGGATGCTAATGAAGAGTATGGACTGCAGCATGCAAGGGCCGAACTAGGTCGCTCTTTGAGCGGGCGGTTCTCTTCTTTCCGTGGTACCTTGATGGTGTGCAATTCCTCTGAGCAATTACGTGTCTGCTTATAGAAAAACGAATTATAGGTATTCTCCAATTATGTTTAGACTTGTTTGTTGAGCTGATGAATTGAAAACTGCCATTTTTTAGCCACCTTTTGGCATTAATTACAATCTTTCCTATTTTTTCCAGAATTTTATGGAGTAACCCTCAAAAGTCTGGAAAATTTACCTCTCGTCTATTCGCCCCCGTGAGCGCGCTATTCTTCATCTGCATCATCGGAACGATTTAAGTGCCGCTCTGAGAGACCGAGCTTAACCAATTCACTGTTAAGTGAAGTTTGAAATTCTTTACTCTGTGAATTTACAATTCGATAAGATATGCCATTAGGACGAGTTTGATGTTGGAAACAATTTCACTGATACTTACATCGTACACATTGGTTTTCCAAATAATCAAGGGGGCTGCCTGGAACTCTTCTGAATGAGCTGGGCTGACTTCTTCTATCCTCTCTGCTTAGCCTGCATATGTTCTGGGATTCATCATATTCAGCTGACCTGCATACATCCATGAATTATAATTTTAGAAAGCTAGAGGGAAAAATTCATCCATTCACATTATGAGATAAATATTTTACCTGCAAGTGAAGGTGCTCTCAAACAAGCACAGTTTTTCACATTCAGTTTTTGTTTGGACATTGTGCTCTTCACGGTCATCAAAGCCTTCTAAAAATGCTCCAACTACCCTCTCAAATGCCCAAAGGCGATCACCACACATGGAGTTCATATTGGAGACTGATGAAAAAATATATTCATTATTCAACTGAAAAGCTATGCCTAGAACACATGGAAATAGTATGCATTGCTTTGCCTTCGAAAAATATTGTATGGAAAAATTAGAAGATGAAACAACAAAAGCCACAAGTTGCAATTGTGTGGGGTAGAATATACTCAAGTTATAGGCTCTTATGAAGTAATAATACTTTCGTAATTATTTCAGTTACTCTACTAGTTGCCATCATGACTTCTCGAAATGCAGGTACTTATTGCATTTCCTTTCGCTATAATTGTAATATAGGATAGAAAAAGTTAAAATTTGTGATCACTATTTTTTCGCATCACAGTCTTTATAATTTGCAAATATTTTTATTACTACTTTCTAAACGCTTACCTCCTTTTATACATATTTTTTCAAAGTAATTACTTCCAGCCTTTTCATGCAGATTATTCCTGTGTCCCATTGAGTCCTGTCCATATGACTGGCATCTTGAGTTTTCGTAATCTGTTTGAAAGAATTTTGTAGACATTAATATAACGTAAAGTTTTCCTCCAAATAGTTTGAATATTCAATGATTGTCATTTTACAGAAATGAAGAGACAGACGGCAGAAGAAATCTTGAGACATTGCCAATCCACTGCATTAAAAAAATTATTCATCTCACGTAACAATGTTTGAGTAAGGGAAACCCTTTGGCTCCGAAGAATAACTTATAGTTACGCTTGAATTCAATCACTATCAAAGTGATATGTGGTATGTCCTATCATCATGTAAAGATAGGGCCGCGGAATTTTCACGACTTGCGGTAATGTACAGTGCAATGAAACGATTTTCGTTGGCTCAATTATAAAATAGACTAAATGTAAATGGTAAATGTAGCCTGCAGTCATATTTTGAAGCATGTGTTTCAATTAAGAATATGAGAATTGCCGTATTGAATGAACTCAGTATCTTTGTTCGCGAAGAATTGGCGTCTCAATGGATAGATGGCATTGAAATTTGACAGTTATGTCGGAAAATTGGAACTAGCATATCTAACTGGCAACGATGACTGATAAAAACTGGATTTGAACTGGCACATCTAACCTGAAATCTCCAAATTTCAGGTTACATATTGCAGCAGTTGAAGTGTAAAGCAATATTGAATTTTTAGTGATATAAGATGCTTGATGGTGCAACTAGTGGCGCTCTTCACCGGAATTTGGGTGAATTGGGTCGGAATCCCTTTCATGCCAGATAAAATATGCGCAGCGAATTTCTTCTTTTTGAACTTACACCTTTCCTTGTGACTGCGTACAAAATCATACGTTAAAGCAGTGCTCAGAATATAAGAATTTCGACCTACCTACTTCGAAAATTAATTTGCTATGTTATGCAATGCATAAACACTTAAAGACACTTTTTACTGCAGTCTGTAGATAGC
The DNA here is from genome assembly GCF_921293095.1 of Ischnura elegans. NCBI lineage: Eukaryota > Metazoa > Arthropoda > Insecta > Odonata > Coenagrionidae > Ischnura > Ischnura elegans. Next base: position 89,018,639 of record NC_060259.1, read on the forward strand.
GAAGAAGTTTTAATGAGAAAAACTGTCAGTTTTACACCCGATAAGTTCTGATCAAGGGGAATCCATTAAAGAGGCCCAAGAATGTGGTGGTTGAGCGTTATATCCGTTGCTGTTTGGCGCGAATTTTATTCCGCGGCGCCACTAGGCAGCGGTATCCAGATCAGTGTGACTTTCGTCATTAACCGTATCGGAAGTGGTCATTTTTAGTTGTCAATCTTCTCGCATACATTAAATGTGTGGTTTACATGATCTATTGACTCAGTTACGTATTACTGCAACGTATTTCCTCGTGAAAAGTGGAAGTCGATGACTGATAGCGCTGTGAGTGGCGATTTTGAAATATCAATTTAATGCGCGCGGAGCGACAACGATATCATACAACCGTAATGGGCGTCAAGGTTGTTTATTTATAAACATAGCACGCATTTATTTGGTCACGTTTCACTGTTGAAAATATATTTCGATGTTTAACTAAAAGATATGCTAAGATTAGGGTTCCATTTAGACCCATGTCTGGCATTCATTAATTAATTGTTAAATTTTTTGTTGTTTTATTTATTCTCTATGCTTATTTGGATGCTAAAAATTAGCTGAAAAAGTATCTAATTGATCGTCACACTCCACTACCATGTGTTGATTAAAATGAATGAGTTTTCTTTTGCACGAAAGTAAGGCTTCCCACGTTTTGACAAGCAATAGCTAATATTTTAAGTAAAAATCTAATATATTCAAATGTATATTCATAATTTCTTGATAAAGAGAATTTTATCTAAGTCTTTTTATGATTGCTAGCGACTAAATTTGAGAGTACATACCAACGCTGAATGCGTGACATGTGATTGTCTGCCGACATATTGCTGTGCAATCCCGCGTAATTCCTGTTCCAGGTTGAGTCAGAAGGCCTTGGGCTGCCCCATACACAAATTCCACTCCTGTTGTCTTCTCATACGTTTCCGTTCCACCAAAACACTGACCTGGAAAAATAAATGCAACGTTTTATTCGGAGTAATTTGAACGTGTACTTTTTTGTTTTTATGATTTCAAGGCAATAAATTCATGCAAACACTAGCTTTGAAATAGATTTTAACTCGTCTTATTTCTTGCTGTTCCAATACAAATTTCTATTGACTTGTCAATAAGAGAAATGAAAAGGAATGAGGCAGGGCCGTAGTCAGGATTATTGGCAAGTGGATGCAGATAGGTTAACAGGTCGGGAAACAAGTATACGTTACCGGGGGGTATATTGAATACAATTGTAGAATGTTTGCAGTTCAAGTTGTTTATTTTGAAACACATAGCATATGAATTAGAAAATTAAAAAGTAAGGAAAATGGGTGCCATAGAAAATTAAACTTTAAAGGTGACTCTCTGGAAAAATAATGCAATTCCAAAATGCCCAAATCAGACGAAAATTCTCCCAGGTCGAGACGTCCAGGTCGGGCGGCGCCCGACCTTTCCTCCCCCTGAACACCCTGCACTGAGCCCTGGAATGAGGTACAATTATCTAGCGGAAGAGGTCAAGGGGTATCACCGTAACTCAAGGAAATTTTGGAGGTGGATTTGAGCCTTGGTGTCAGCAATTATATGCCGTGGTAGTTGTAACTTTAATTAAGTCAAGAGTACAGCTTTGCTGAAAAGGTGTTTCTTTTCCCATTTAAATAGGTCTGAAATAGTTCAGTAATCTACATGTATTCAATGTTAAGGTAAAGACGCAACAATATTTAAGGCGCAAGTCTATCGTGATGTAGGGGACCCATCAGCTGACTGCGACTGCACCCAGCGCGGCGTTTGGTGTGGAGCGCGGATATGCACCACTCAAAAATACATAGTCGAGAAACGGTTGCCCTGGCATAAAAACGGATGAATTCTATTTCTGCATTCCTCTGACTATTCGTAACAAAGCGTGGTAGCGTAGTGGGAAGTGCACTCTGCTACAGATGGCTTGAAAGATATTGCAGAATACTAGGGTTCAATACATTATATTGCGATTGCATCACCGATAAGTCATAAATAGATGAAAGAGCCCATAAAAACCAATCTTATTCGCGATACTTAAACTTGAATGAAGATCAATGAAGATCGGAGTAGGAGACTTGACTCAAGACACGGGCTTGAGATAGGCCCAAACGAAATCCTCGAAATGCGAGGTTGACCATGGAAACAAGCGGACCCTCAAACCCTGAATGTGTGTCACTCACACGCCAGTGACGCTGTCTGGGATGAGCTCCAAACCAACGTTCTGATCAAAATACCGAGTGAATCCGTAACAGAAGAAATAGCGTTCAATCGATGTTCATTATTGTATATTTCGTATTCAACTGCTCTTAATTGCCCATTGAATGTTCTTAAGTTTTCAAAATTTTTGTTTCTATCTTTAATACCATGTTGTTTGTTTATTTAGTCTTATACTTATTTAGAGTTTTATGCTCATTATGGTAAACACAAAAACGGATATTATGATATTCTTTACATGATCGCAGCACCTTTCAGTTACATTCATAAAATGCTCCTTTGTCAGTTAGAATCATGTCCATTTAAGAGACCAAAAAAAGAAGATTGGAATGTTCCCCTGAGGTCCATTTTGTATTAATTTGTTGTTCATCTTGGTATACATACGTGCACCTTCAAAAAATGGTGTAATTTCTTTCAGTCGGGAAATGCATTTTATTCATATACCAGTTGACCCGGCGAACTTCGTACCGCATAGCAATCAAATAACAGATTAGTTACACCATTTATAAATCAAGAGCGGCTGTGTCGTTTTTAATCAAATTTAACTTAATATAATTAATAGTAGCGGGCGTAACTTGGTGGAAATCCATAATCGCAGGAATAGAAGGATCGACAAATTTGCAATTTCCACATAGTAATTATCAAGGTGAAAAATGCAGGTAAATTGACAGTATATATAGCAAAAGGTTGGGTAGGGAAATTTCCGGGAGCCGTTGGTTAGGGGGAGGAAGGGGATGGGTTTGGAGTTAGGTTAGGCGTCACTGTGGGTGGGGTGGGTGTAGGGGTGGATGAGTAAGTGGAAAAGTGGAGGAGGGGGAGCGAGAAGTGAGAAAGGACGATTGAGAAGAAAGGACGGAGATTAGACGCCTTGGAAGAGCTGGAAATTTTAAGCCACAGGGACTCTTACCTAGTTGACGACCACCTTTACCCTTTCTTATAAATGCGCCCAAATTTATGGAATTCTATGTAAAGTCATATTCCGCTATTACTACCTTATGATTCAAATGAATGTACTGACTATACCACTGCCCAACGCATTGATTTCATTAGCGATGGGAAGGAATGGTAATTGGGTGCTACCCTGCCGCCAACACCGAAAACGAGTCCACCTCTTGGCGCCTCGTCCGGCCTACCAGAAAGTAAGATGTATTAAAATTTCCAAGAATATGCTCAGAACTATAATAAATACTCAATACCAAATCTTAGTTCTTTTCTAGAATCAACACTCAATAGTTAATCTTAGTTTTGTACTTCTTAATCCTTGGAACTGAATTTTTAACCGTGAGCGACTAATTCTTCCCGTAGAGACCAATCGGTGGGGGTGCCGGCGCCATTGGTTCTTTAGCCCTATTATTCGTTCACAAAGTGTGAAGTAATGATTAGGGATACGTGAAAATCACACTTTCATTTTTATTTAATCGCAGTTTCAATAACAGTTTATCGCATTTTGTATTGTCTATTTTTTATTTTCATAATGAGGTAGATGACGAAAAAATGTAGTGGAACACAGTTATATGACAAAATACAAAATATTTTAAATAATTATGTTGTAAAACAATAATAAATTAAGGAATAAAACATATAGTGGCGGAGGTGTAGCTTGCCCGCGCCCACTTGTAGTTCGCGGCCACGTAGAGTCCCAGCCAACTAGCAGCTGGCCAGTCGCTCACATGCTTTAGTGTCGGCGGAGCATTTAAACTGCGCTCGGCACAAAATGTACGAATTTTGCCGTCGAAAAGGCAAGTTTGCGTAAAAATTTCATAAAAGTCCAGTCATCGCATCTTTTGCGCACATCGCATCTATATCGCATTTGCGATTTTCACGCATCTCTACTAATGATACATTGAATAAAATTTTCTCAGGTTCGCACACGGGTAAGAAAATCTAAGGAATAAATGGTTGATAAGGTTAAGTCATACATAACGATACATTTTTTGGACGAGAATCAGCCGGTTTTGAATTTTCCCCTTAGAAAGCCTTTGAATTCTCTCCTCTCATACCCCCTTCCTAATTCAGTACGCGATTACTCTTACTTCTCGTCTTTCTAAATAGGGTCCAGGTTTAAAATCATACCTACCACCTCTTGAGCCCTGGTGAGGGAGCTCACAAAGGATACGAGATTCTGAAAGAATGAGGACAACTCAGGGCCTTAGGTATTTGGATGACGTCATTATGTAAATGAAATTAACCTATCGACACATTTGATATGGGTAATAACATTAAAATAACGCTAAATTTATTACCAAATCGATGACAAATAAATTATAGCAAGATAAAGAACCAGTAGAAAACGAAACCATAGAAATATTCGTATTTGCGCTTTCCTCCAAAACATAGTAGTGTAAGCGTCTAGCAGTACCATATGGTACCACCAAAATGTTTTGCATCATAACATACCAAATATTATGCTAACATCAAATAACCATGCTTCATATGAAATGCACATGTTATAACAACAATTATTATATAAAAAAACCCTCGTATTATGAGTACATACGGCGTAAGTAAAGGAAATCGAAATGCTGGCACTAAATTTTCCGTTTTTTGGGCCTAGCTGATAATTCTCAATTTCCAAACGGCTGTAAATGCGTTCCTTTCAACTTTAATGGCCGAAGCAATCGGCGACATTCTGGGAACCCTGATTCAAGCCCAGAATAAGGGAAGTGAGAAGCGTTTCCAGCGAACTTATCATTTCAATAAAGCCAGCCTTTTTCCGGCCTTCGCAGAAAAATGGACTCCCAGGCATATATTAATTACCATTTTTACCATAGAATTCGTCTCGGTACGATTTACGATAGCGGTTTGTGCGAGACCACTGAATCGCAAAATATTTCACTCTTTCGTTGGCCAGCAGCTATTATAACAATCAATAAATCACACTGCATTGAGTGGCCGTGATGACATTTATTTCCTATTATATTCATTGAATATAGAATAGAAAATTACATAATATTACGTGTAAGTATATGAAATACGAGGTCTAGAAGAAAAATATCAAGCAGGCATTAAAAAGCATCTTATTGATAACCCAGGCTATTTGAAAGCGGTGAACGTCACGGGCAGTAGAAATCTTACTTTGAATAAGACGTGACAGTTTAAAGTACCAATTTAAAAATTAATTTCCTTACGCAATTCCAAAGGTAAATTTATTTCATTTTTGTTTTTATGAATAACAAAATCAATTGCGTAACAACAAAAGCAAGAAAAATTTAAAACTTCATAAACTTTGCATCAAGAGCTTTTAGACATTTAGGGATTTGATATAATAGAATATACGGTTACAATGAAACGGTATTCACATTTGTAAAGGCAATGGTTTTTTTCGTGGTTTGGGTAACAATTATTTCAGAGTAAAAGATGTGCAGCTTAGGTAGAAGTAGTTGTATGACTAACTGATGTCTACATCTATGTATGAAATAATAGCTTCCTTCGTAATAAATTCTTTAACTGATACATAGCCTCCCTAACCTAATAACCATTTTGCAGATATGGAAAACCTAAGGGGACTTCAAACAGTTATCAAAACGATAATTCTTTGGTAGTACGGAAGTAAGTATAAAAATAAAACAAAATTGATCCACATGCTCCATATTTTGCTAAACTCGTCAGGTTAACGTTTTGAGACAATATACACCAAAATGCTGAAAATATTGTTCAATTAAAGTGGTTGTAAGTTATTTTTATGCCACGAAGCTTACGCTGAAGCAATTTACTTCTGAGACTGACAAAATTTCTGCGGAAAAATAAATGGGCACCTGTTATTTCAATATCTCGTACAGTTTGCAATTACTGCAATAAAGACAAGACAGTAGACTACTCCCGCTAAAGACTATTACCTCTCGGTTATTACTCGGTCAAATATGCTTGCTTGATTCAAGAGTAGAGTTATGTGAGAAATCGATGTTATCGCCTCAAGTATTATCATGTACTTACACTATGCTTACTCCACTTAAGTTCACTATGACCCTCAAAATATTTACAGCAAAGATTAATTCTAGTACTTACCCGATACAGATGTCAGCAAACTCAAAATGGTTACTCCAACAAAATAGGCTAATGTTACTCCAGAGATATCAGCCCACACCTAAAATGAAAAAGAAAAGTAAATGAAAAATCAAGCCAAAATACTATTTCTACTTCCAGCAATGAGATAAATAAAAGGTATATGACGATGAGTAATGATATTGTTAACTCAGCTTCGAATTTAAGTTGCTTCAGTATTTTTCCGTGAGGTTTTTTTTTTGCCATTTAGTCGAATATTATGGCATGTAGCCATAAAAGTGCAATTCACAATCACATTCTAGTGGATAGCCTCGTTGTATCTTACTTCTATTACTTCATACTTCTCTAGATATGACTAACTTGCATTATTATTTGAATATGGGTTACATCGCGCTAAAGACTATTTACTATCGGCACAACTCAAATAAACCAGAGGACGCTATGCCTGTCACGGCACAAGTTTTAGATACAATAAGGATTGATACTCGCGGCTGAGCTTTAAGCCAAACGAGTGTGTCCACCGGGTTGCGGATGGTAGGTCAACCTCTAGATATAGAGGTTAGCTGCGATATAAGCGAGTCTACTTGTCAAATGAGCAGTCATGGACAAAAAGCGGCGGTATTCCGAGGTGGTATGGGTCTATGCCTGGGTAAGATAGGCCATCTAAATGATACATTAAACCTGTGAAGATACCGTGACTTGGCGATGGGAGGCCGCCAACAATTATGCCTCACATCACCCGGGGAGGGGGCAGCAGCTCTTCTTCCCATGAGTGAAGGTGGAGACCACGATGGTCAGTACAGACACACTCATTTCACTTCAGGCGTGGTAACATTTACTTTAACGGCTGTAGTACTGCTATGTGGAAGGCAAGGAGAAGCCACCACATTATTATCCAAAGGAGTCGCAGCCACTCCACCTTTAAATTATCTGATATGATGGAATTCTCTCGGGTAAAAAATTCCGGAGGTAACCTGTTCCCCATGCGGATCTCCGGGCGAAGACTACCCGAGAGGGTACATCGGTCAATTGTGATAAAGTTATGAGGATAGGTACATGGAACTTGAGATCACCTAGGACCTGCGGACAGCTAGAAAACCCTAAAGTGGAAATCGAAAGATTGAATATCGACGTGCTAGGAATCAGCGAAATGAAATTGCCTGAGGAGGGAGACTTTTGGAGTGGAAGCTATAGGATTATGTATAGAGGATCCCTAAACGGTGTGCTGGGGTTGGGATAATGCTCAGAAAGAGCGCCGAAATACATCTGAAAAGCTTCTACAGTACAATGAAAGGATAGTCATGGTAAAGTTAGAGACTAAGCCGGTAGATCCGTTTTGGTACAGGTGTACATGCCTTCGACAGAGTATGACGATGAAGAAGTTGAAGACGGCTACGATGATATCAGTGAAGTAATCAAACAGGTAAGGGGTGAAGAAAACCTTATTGTTTTAGGTGATTGAAACACTGTCTTCGGCGAGGGCCAGGATGGAAGAATAACCGGAAAATATGGATTAGGAAATCGAAATGAAAGAGGAGAAAGGCTCCTGGAATTCTGCATAGAGCATAAATTAGTGGTTGCTCACACGCTATTTAAGAATCACATGCGAAGAAGACATACATGGAAAATGCCAGGAGACAAAAGACGATTTTAACTAGACTATATTTTAGTGAATCAGAGGTTTAGGAACCAGATAAAGGACTTTAAAAGCTACCCGGGGGCAGATATCGACAGTGATCATAATCTAGTGATGATGAAATGCCATCTGAAATTTAAGAAATTGAAGATATCAGCGAGGAACGCCTGGAAATTAGAGAAACTAAAGGAGCCAAAAATTAACAGCCCTTTCAAGAAGTAGTGTACAGCAAGATATTATTATATCAGTCTAAAAAAATCAGTTGAGAATAACTGGACGAATATCAAAAGTTGTGTTCAGGAGGCCGCTAGAGAAGTTCTAGGGGGAAGAAAATGTGTTTAGAAAAAGCCATGGATCACGGATGAAGTTCTAGACCTCATTGAAGAACGGAGAAAGTATGAGAATACGAATACTGAGGAAGGACAGGCTTGCTACAAGAGAGTAAAGAACGAGATTTATGGCAAAGCTAGAGAAGCGTGGATGAGGAATATATGCGAGGACGTGCGAAATAACATTGTACAAGGGAAAGTGGAAGCGGCCTATAGAATAGTGAGGAGTCATTTCAAGGAACGAAACTCAAGATGTAATACCATAAGGGACGAGAATGGAAATATTCTAATTGAAAACGAAGACAAAGCCGAGAGATGGAAGGAATACCTGGAGGAATTATGAAACGGAAGCGAACTTAGCTCAATAATTATCGAAGAGGAAAGTCAAGTTGGAAAGGATGACATTGTAGCGAGCATCTTAAGATCGGAATTTGACGCTGCAATAAGAGACCTGCGAAAAAATAAGGCCTCAGGAATAGATGACTTTCCAGCAGAGCTAATCAAAAATGCAGGAGAAAAGGTCTTAACTCAACGGTATAAAACTATCTCCGAAATGTACTCAACAGGAGATTTACCTATTGACTTCGAGAAGAACGTCATTATTCCCATGTGGCGTTACGTCATTAAATCTTGCAGATTTGTAACGTAAGCCCCAGACACAGGGAACTCCGATCGTCTATCACTAGCTGGATGAGGGAAAGACATCACAAAACAAGAATAATCAGCAGTCAAAGAAATAATTGTTACAAAATAAGGAGTCATTTTCAGTCAAAATGTATTCCAAGTAGAAATATTCAAAATCAGAATTATTACAGAAAACAACGATGATAACTACTGATCTCATAAGAAACATTACCAATACTTTGAAAAGCTAAGTACAAAGCTGTGTTTGCTTGCCAGCACCAAAAATGATTTATAAGAAATCACTCCCTCAGTCGACCGAAGTGCACGCCCAGACCGCCGATAAGCAAGAGAGCATGGCAGAGCCCCGAACAGTGGCAGAGTGGACTTCTGCTAAGGAGTGGGGGGAATACAGCGATGTCCAAGTCAGCTGCATCGGTATAAAACTCTTGGTAGGCGCCCGTGTTGACTGGGACCTCTAGAAAACGTCTCGTCATCCAAGAAAGGGTTGGGGGAGAACAGCGTTCCGCCGGTTTTACTCTCCTCCATCTCCTGGGTTGGAGACAAGTGGTGTAATAGCTGGTTGAGGCAAGCCATTGGAATTCGAGGAGGGGAAATACAGTAGGATGAGGTGTTGGAGGGAGAGAGAGTTGTGAAAGGGCAAAGTGGAGTATTTCTCACTCCAAACTGCATTCTTAAGGCTTAGCACCCATTTCCCCTAGATTGGCAGGTGCCGGTATTCCTCCGCCGTACTAGCTGTATAAGTGCTGATCTTCAGGTGGGCTGGGTCGGAGGGCAGCGTCGAAGGGCAGCGTCGAAGGGCATCGCTCGAAGGACAGAGTTCGGAGACAAGAGTTCCGAGACTTAGAGTCTCCGAGCCTTTGAGTCGAAGGGCCTTAGGGGAAAATCCTTGGCGCGAAAAACCTTAGCGGATGAAGGTCTGCGGATAAGTTCGGAGGAAGTTCGGAGGAATTTGGAAGAATATCTGGAGGGTACCAGAAATTGTGGGGGGACACTAAAACTGCCACACCCATTCCCAAAAATAAGAGAGCAGAGAAGTGCGAAGACTTCAGGACCTCAAGCCTGACGTCACATGCGTCGAAGATTCTGACAAGAATCATTTACAGGAGAATAGAACGAACAGCAGAAGAATTCCTGGATTAGGACCAATTCAGATTTATGAAAAGCAGGGGCACAAGGGTAGCAATTTTGGCTCTTAGGCTGCTCTTAGAGAAGAGAATTGAGAAAAACAAACCGACTTTCATAGCATTTGTCGATTTAGAGAAGGCATTTGATAACGTGGAATTGAATTTAATGCTTAGAATTCTGAAAGTAATTGGAGTGCTCCACAATGATCGTAGAATTGCTCATAGTTTGTATAAAAACCAAGTAGCTGCGATCAAATGTCGACATAACGGTGAAAAAGGAAGAATAAAAAAGGGGTGAGACAAGGGTGTGCACTTCACCCTTAATTTTTAATGTTTACATTGAGAAAGCCATCAATGAAATCAAGGAGGAAGCTTTGGGTGTCAATATCCACGGAGAAAAAATTAGTATGCTGCAATTTGCTGACGACATAGCAGTCATAGCCGAGACAGAGAAGGATTTGAAGAAGACTTTGACAAAGATGGAAAGGACAATGGTCAGATATCAGCTGAAAATCAGCAAATAAAAGACTAAGATATTAGCTTGCAGCAAAAGAGAGGAGGCTCAGACAAAAATCTAAACCTAAGAAAGCATAAGCTTGAAGAGGTGAGAGAGGTTTTTTTACCTGGGAAGCGGAATTACCAACAATGGACGAAGCAAGAAAGAAATTCTCAGTAGAATAGCGCAGGCGAAGAAGGCTTTCTACAAAAAGAAGAATCTTCTTACAGCTGAGAATACAAGCATAGAAGTAGGAAAACAATTCATCAGATGCTACAGATCATATAGAGTATGGAAGCCTCTATGGAAGCGAGGCTTGGACGTTGACAGCAGCAGAGAAGAGTGGAAGCATTCGAAATGTCGTGCTACCGAAGAATGATGAAGATAAAATATATTGACCGTGTAAGTAATGAGGAAGTGCTAAGAAGAGTGGGAGAAAAGAGAAACCTCCTAAAAACCTTAAGCAGAAGACGGGACAACTTAGTTGGCCACATTTTGAGGCTCGATGGCCTGATAAAGACATTCATTGAAGGACAAGTGGAAGGGTAAAAGGGCAAGGGACGGTCCCGAATGAGTTACATATGACAGGTTATAAAGGATGTAAAAGAGAAGAAATATGTAGCTATGAAAAGGTTAGCGGATAGCAGAGAGAAATGGAGAGCTGCTTCAAACCAATCCTTGGATTGTTGACTAATGATAATGACGATGATGAAGGATTGATAAATTACATTAGCCGCAGTTGATGAAAAATCTATCAAAAATCTCCTCATAAGGGGTTCGTCATAAAGTAATACCTGATGGCTTAGTTTTGAATCAGTCTTTGTTGAATTTTGTGATCAGCTTTGTGATACCACCTTTTTATACGAGTGCTCCTTAGAGATAACGTTATAAAGCGTGTACTTATTTTTCGAACCAAACATTTAAATCAAATCATATAATATGAGCGGTTCATCTTGGCGGAATGTGTGGTACTAAAATTTTGAATCAGGCTTTCTATAATCAATCAGAGATAAATGAACGTATCTTATGCCACTGAGTGCTCTTTTGACATAATATGAAAATCGTTCTCAGATGAACTGGAGTATATTTGTGACTTTATCATCTTCGAGGACTTTTAGCCATGACACATTAATAAACGGCGCGTTTTCACTCCCAGAATGAAAGACAGAATGAAGAGATTAATTTTTCGACATTACATATTGATCCTACTGTCCTCTATTTTAGTACTCCAAATTTGTATTAAGGCCTCGTGATGACTATTTAACTCCTTCCAAGGTTTTGAAAATAAAAAAATTAGTAGTACCCATCTTTCTGCCGCAGCATTTCAACAGCCCTGGCCTCGATGAGCCGTTATCCCAAGTGGGGTTTATACCTTTGCGACCAATACTGGGATGTAGTTTCCCCAGAATCTTACTCCGTTCGATGCGTCGATCAAACATGTTCGTTTCAGCGCCGGAGACAAACTACTGCAAGACAGAGAATTGCCTAGATTTTGGGAAATGAGTAACCGGATTTTCCCTGTGATTGCCGGATAAGAAAAAATGCCTCAAACATGATTCGATAACCCAAATCAGTGAAACGACGCAAATAATCATATAATTGTATATTGCTCAAAACGTCGGACCCGTGCCGTTAAAACTTATACTTCGGACTTGTGAATCAAAAATCCTCTTATGATAAGATGGACTAGGGTGAGGAACTGTCCCCCTACCCTGAATTTGTGTTTTCACATGCCTTTGGTTTAGTGCGACATGAGCTCTATCCTCACCCATTCAAAATACCCTCCGGTTAAATTTTGAGGAAGTGGTTTATAGGTCACACAAAAAATTACAGGTGAATATTTTTAGACCTTTTCTACCTTTGTTAGTTTTATTGATAGCATAAAATGTCTTTTTGCGCGAAATTTTGCTTTGGCAAATTTTCATTTTATACAATGATGGAGGAATTCGTCATTAAACAATCATTTGGCTCGGCCGGGGTGATTTTATGCACGGCTAATTTCACCCTAGGAGAAAATTTGCACCAGTGCTCGTGATTGTTGAGTCTCTTGATATATTCACTAATTCGATCTTTCTTTGCAAAACTGCACATATGCTACGGATATAATCAGCTTTATACTTTTAAAATCAATTATGGAATATCCTTTCATCGGTGGTGTGAGTGGATTGAACCATTTTCCAAGAAACGCTGCGAAAATACTCTTCATTTAATAATATTTGACGGCATTTCAATTTAAATATTATTCCTCTGTAAAATTGAATATATTGGAAGAATTTAATTCGTATATTCACATGTGTGCTTCAGAAAGTTGCATTCATGATTATTCCAAAAATACTGAAGCCGTATTTCCATAGGCTAACGTTGCCTCCCCAATTCCTGTACATGTACCAAAATAATGTTGAAAGATGTATTTGCACATATGGTATCAGGTAGATGCTCATAGTATAAATATTAATTATGGGGCAAAAAGCAAAGTTTTAAGACATTTCATCGGTGAAACATTGATTTTCTCTCCCCTGTTTTATCGCTGCAATTCTAAAACATCTACTAACTAGGGATGTGCGAGTCCTCGAAAATCCGAGTCGAGTCGAGATGTTGGTATTCGACTCGAGTGTTTCGAGTGGCATTACGAATGGCGAGTCGAGTCGAGTAGTTTCGGTTGCTGAGCTGTCGAGGCCAGTAAGAAGTAAGTTCAGAATTCTGCCGACAGGAAGCAAAACCATATAATGATATCGTTTTTAAAGTGGATTGGTCATTCTAATGCCCTAGCGTGAGAGTATCAGCTTGTTGTATACGCTATAGTAGTCAACGTGGGCGACGAATACCTTTTCGTCAGCCGCGGCGGCCGATCGTCTTCCGACCCGGCGGTGTATTCGAAGTGGACTGCCGTATCATTAATTGATACTTTCTCATGCGATACTTTTATACCCTACCCAATCCTCCTCACTCAAACGCCGAAAGAATAAGCAAAAAATTGTTAAGATTTCTGAAAGGAAGAAAAATATGCAACTTTAACGTATTAGTGGACAAAGCCGGTTTTTCCCGGTATTTGACGTTACAAGTGATGCCTTCTGTTAGCCTTTTTGTTTACTACGTACTCCGAGGTTAATTTTAGTTTATTTCTTCGTTACATTTAGTTTTATTCTTGAACTTTCAAAAATAGAGTTGCTATGGTTAAATAAACTAAGTCAGAAATAAAGAGAAAAATGTTAGGCCCACAAAGCTAGAGCTAAGTTCTATAGTTCGTTCGCTTTGCCCTCTTAAATTCCATGAAAATAAAGACCGTTGATATAATTTTCAATAAGAATTCCCAAGGTTCCCGAATCTTGCAATTTTGGCAAGAAAGTATGTACTTGTGTAGACACGCAAGTGTGTAGCGAAAAGCAATTTTCTGCAGTAAGTAATACTGTCACACGGAGACGTCAAAACCTGCTGCCTGAGCATGTAGAAGAATTTATTTTTTTCATGAGAATTTGAAAGGATCAAATATGACATCATTCACTTAAGTAGAATGTAATTTTTATTACAATTGTGCAAATTCTTTTACTCAGGGTTCTTCCTGGCAGTTTGGATAGATATATTACTTAAATTTTCGACATATTACTAGAGTTAATTCATTTCAACTGTGCCTATCGAACTGTTCAAGGCACGTTAATGTTCATTTATCTCCTAATTCTGACAAAATTTTCATCAGCGTTCCTCATAATCTTTTCCTTTTTACTTCAAGCTAAGCATTTAGACTAGAAAATTCATAATGGGATGGGAAAATGAGAATATGTTGGTGCATGCGTTGTTGTATTGCCTGGTCCAGAAATCATCATGCTCGACTCGAGTCGAGACTCGCGAGTAGTTTTCAACTCGACTCAATACTCGACTCGACATCAAAAAGTGCTACTCGCACATCCCTACTGCTAACTGCTGATTCAAGTGCTGAAATTTAATAATTTAGCTATTTAGCGAAGTGTGAGTAATGAATATCTGTGTGTGCTATTATACCTTAACCCTTCTTAATTTGTAAACTGTATTTGAACGCAATGAGGTTACACCATTTCTGTAAATTATAATAACAATTTTCGTTTTTTTTCTTCTTTTCTTCTTCATTTAATCATTTTTTTCTTCTTTTCTCATTCATTTTTCTAGTCTTCATTTAATGATACATGGTACGCATGTTATACCACTGACTACTCCTGTGACATAGTATGAAAAATCGTTTTCAGATGAATCGGACTGAATTATATTTTCGGCTTTCTCATCATTGAGTATCGTTAGCCATGATACTTTAATTTTCATTGCGATGTCTCTACAAGAATGCTAGGCAGAAAGCAGAGATTAAATTTACAACAATGCATATTGATCTTACTCTCCCTAATTTTAGTACTGCAGTTTTCGTAATAAGGCCTCGTAATGACAATTAAACACATTTAAGGGTTTCGAAAATAAGCAATAAGTAGTACAAATATTTTTTTGCATTTTGCAGGAATGGAACCATGGACCTTTGGATTTCTTGGAAGTCATATTAATCTCAACGTTCACTTTCACGCGGCGGTTTCGTAATAATTATTACAATTACCGCTCAACGTGGCATATGTGCTTGTGTGAGGTTCTCAACTAGTTGTGGACTCTAAAAGGCCCAGTTCCACAGTGTTCCCTTTTTTGCTAGACACCGTGTGTATAACAACTATCAACACGTACTAGCAGCTCTTTGGGTATCGTGGAGGTTATCGCACGAGGCGCGTTTCATTTTTATGCAAATTTACAAACATGCTCGACTCGAATCGAGACTCGCGAGTAGTTTTCAACTCGACTCGAAACTCGACTCGGCATCAAAAAGTGCTACTCGCACATCCCTAAGACTACTAACTACTGATTCCAGTGCTGAAATTTAATAATTTAGCTATTTAGCGAAGTGTGAGCAATGAATATCTGTGTGTGCCATTATATCTTAACCCTTCTTAATTTGTAAACTGTATTTGAATGCGATGAGGTTACACTATTTCTGTATATTATAATAGATAATATTAAATTATTCTCATTGCTACTCGATGAGTGACGGCCGCAAATGATAGGCTTTTTATGCAAAATTATGATCGAATTGCATTTCATAATCCCTATTTTTGTACAGACTCGCATGCCAACGTATTGGAAAAATTTTTTGGTCAATAATACATATGTATGTACGTCATTTTAAATAAAGTTATTTCATGTTCATTAACACATTTTTTGGGCAGTAAGGATCACAAAAACTTATGAAAATTAGTATCTGGTCTAACAATAAGTATTGATTTTATAGCGAATGAATGCCGCAATGAAAGCCAAATAACGCTATTTACACGTAAATGGTGCCATATTCGACACAAATTTCTGGAAAAAGTATAAACCTTAAAGTGTGAAAAATGCGTTGCCTACATTCTGAGTGCCCCTTTTAAATTTTTTTCATTTCGATGAATTACATTCATGATGTAAAAAATATTTCTGTAATATCTGCTGATAGTAATTGTAATGGACCTCACTGTCGCGATCCTATGTCCTCAAGGAATCTGGTTGGCGAAATAGTCGGCAGTCCACAGAGCCGATTCGTTTCCTACACTAAGGTCATTTTTATCCCATAGTCAGTATAGTGAATTTCACCGCCGACTATGCGGTAGTTTGGGAGATCATCAAATTCAGTCGTTTCGTACTTATTATAAGATACTTTATAGTTGAATTTTTATGGAATTCGAACTACGCAAAATTAAATTAATACTTACGCCTTTTTTAAATTCGAAAGAAAAATTATTTCGAAGTCTAATTGATGATCAGAAACGGTTTTTATTTTGCCTTTTTTTAGATTTTCGATTAAACGTAATCTATTTTGGCTTACACACGATGGAAACCAGCAAATTGAAGATCTGGAAATAGTTTATCCGAATGTACATGATTTGTCAGCTTTTTTCTTAAATGTAAGATGGTTTGTGACAGTATGAAAAATTGTGAATGAGCTCTTTCTGTGAATGTGAATGAGCTATTTTTGGCACCAGTTTCCACAAATATAATTCCCTGTGGTAGGTATTACAATCGGTATGAGGATTTGCGTTCGTGAGAGGACGAAATGTTTGTAAAATGGTCTGTAAAGGGTTTTATGGAGGGGCAGAACAGAGAATACAGGAAAAAATAGCCAAAATCGCATATTCTTCATTTTTCGCGAAGCTTCACCAACTAAAATGTTTTCTTACATACTAGCCCAAAGGTATTTAAAAACGCCCTCGGAAAATAATTTTTCTTCGTGGCCCTGGCCCTCTCAAAAATATTTTATGAAAACATGCGTTAGAAATTTTCTAATCGATACCATTTCTCGTTTTCGTGCAGAATTTTTTAAAAAAACAATTGGACATTTCCCCCAGCTAAAGCTTATAAGCTTAAAAAAATAGAATATAAGCTTATAAATTCCGCAAATTGCATTTTAAAATGTGCTTCATTGACCGAGATATCTCAAAAAGAGTGAAAATCGTATTTTCGAGCCAGCCGGCCCTGGTGGGCCTCTAGCGGGCTGGAAAAGTGGGGAGGTTAGTCCTATTTGATCCCAAATCTCATGCGGTAACTACGGAAAAATCCCTGAGGGGGGACTCTTCTATTCAGCCATGCCCTTTAGTCATAATCCATTGAGGTATTCTTTTTCAGCGTTATTCTCTTTTCCCAGCGTTCATATCAGTTGCAAGCTCGTGAGGAAAGAGAAATAAATGTTTTGGTGACTCAAGTCATCGGAATAATTATCATATTTACCAAGGAATTAATGGAAAACAGAAAAAATAACTTTAATAGTAAATTCAGGAAACTAAAACATTTTTCTGGTCTTTAATGGGACTTTTTTTGTCAAATTAGTCTCAGGATTTTTTTGATTTTTCAGGCGGAGGGTTAGCTAATTAAAGTTATTCCGTGTGAAATACCGACAAAAGCCGAAACTTGGTGTGGGCAGCTGAATCGTGCTAGCAACTTCTGGGAATGGACCGAAAGTAACGAATGCTTGAGCTCGTAACTTAGTTGAGTGGGACCGGAAGGACCGACTTCGGCAAAAGAGCGATATTGTCCATCGCTGCCCTCCCTTGCGTGCAAAGCCACTGGAGGCACCGAATGATCGCTGAATATTCGCTATGGTTGAATACTTTGCTCAAGTTATCGCGATGATGCGCCAGGTGGTTTAATAAAGTTTACTTGCAATATCCAAATGCGAACTTCGAAGAACTGTTTTACCAAGACTATGTGCAGAGTTTGTATTGTAATTTTGCATTAAATACTGGTAGAGTATTGTAATAATGCATAGTTTTCCACTGCATTATGCATTATTAGAAAATAAATATGGTTGAATACTTTGCGCAAGTTATTGCTATTTACAAGAATTTATTGCCTGTTATGGATATCTGAGTAAGCATAAACAGAGTAATTTTCGGTTTCCAAAAATGCGATTAAAATGGCAAATAACATGTAACTTGGCGTATGTTTATGTGCTGTTTATTTCAAATGAAAATTCTCTTTTTTTGTACTTCATACTAACCAGTAAGGAAAAGTATTCGGATATGTTTATAGCTTTATCGATCAGAATTGAATTCGCTTACATTTTTCTATTTTTCATGACGGTGATGAAGTGGAGGGTTTCAGCGATAGCACATGCTTTTGGCTTCTGCAAGGCCGCCTTGCGCTCTACAAGTAGCAATGAAGCAGGGATCGAGCAACGTCTAAAAAATTACTGTCATTGTCAAGATAAAAATACACGCTCGTAATGATATGTAGTGTGAAACGAACAGCCCAGGCACCACACGAACCTCTCAGCCATCGCATTAGCCAATCTACCATCTCATTATTAACAGCTCTGAGTAATTATACTTTACTAAAATATATTTACTAAATTCATTTGAGTACATTCGATATTTATATCTTATACAGAGTGGCTTCATTAAAACCATGGCAGTTTATTTTCATGTGTTTTAAATGTAAAGGAAACATATTTACCGACATAAATATAAACATGAAAATTAACTCCATCGTCGAAGCAAGCAAATCGGATTCAACACGTGATCTCTGATTTTGCTACTTCAATTAAGGTCCCATGCGCAGAAAATAATTCTTTTCAATATTTACTCCACTCCTATAAGTATGTGTACCATGCTAATTATGAATAGTGAATGACAGGCCCAAGTCCGAGGAACAAGGCGGTTAAGCGTTATATCTGTTGCTATTTCGCGCGCTTTTTAAACGGCGGCGCCACTAGGCAGCTGTATCTCGTTCAGTGTGACTTCCACCATTAACCATTGTGGAAGCGGTCTTATTTTTGACAGTTTTCTCGAGTGCGTTATGTGTGTGGTTTATACAATTTATTGGCTCCGTTACATATTCCTGCCTTGTATTTCTTCGTGGAAAATGATAGATGACTGGTAGCGCCGCGAGTGGCGATTTTAAAATCTGATTTTAATGCTCGTGGGGCGACAAAACTTCTAGCCGCGGACTTGAGAATCCTCTGATGTAATATCGTGGACACGTCATAGCCTTCTGTGGCTCGCCTGAATTGCCTTTGGAATACATCTGTGTCCGCGCTGGCGATTCGACCCTGAGACCACGAGTCGACAGCATTGCCCAGCCCTTTCCCACGACGGCCATTCCCTGAGCTGCGTCGGCCACTGAACTTATTGACCTTATGCCTGCAATCGGCTTCGGCGGCGGCGGCGAGGTGTCGCGCAGGGCGGGGCCGGCCAGAGGTGCGAAAGAATGGATCCGAGGGGTGGCCGATGTTGCGTCCATATCACCGCCGGAAGTGTCGAGGGGGCGGGCATTCGCCTCCCGGAAGCGGCGTTGAATGGGCCGCCGTCAGGGTCCTTGCTCCGCGGGACACGCTCCGCCGAGCTCGTTGGCGCAGGTGTCGCGCGGTCGGTGGGGCGGGGGAGGGAGGGCCAATTGGGCTGGCAGAGGCTGGTGTCGTGGAACGTATGTGGAAGCGGGCGCCAGAGGCAGAAAGCGTCCATTCAAGAGCGTATGCCATGCATGGTGAGGGAGCGAAGGAATTTTCGCGTCATTCCCTCCACAAAGGAATCCTTTCCCTCGTTGGAATCCAATGGCGGAGCAGCAATACACTTCATCTTCAATGCCGGCCATACCTCAGAGGATTCTCAACTCAAAGTGAAAATACGTACAAGACGACTTGAGGTGGCTGAGCACTATTCGATCAGAGGCCAACATTTGCACCCCAACTTCAGTATTAGTACGAAGGGAAAACTGAAATTTTTTGAAAAAGAACAAAAAATTGAAATTTATTTTATTAATATCCTTATTCATATCCATTGTGAGAGTTATTTTTAGTGGAAATAAGCTTTTCAATTAAAGCGCACAACATGAATACGTACGCTGTCTTTGCAGTCTACCACCCAGACTAATCAGATCCATCACGCGATCTTGGCTTCTCCCATTTCAATCTCATCCCCGCGCTTAGCAGCCAAAAATTGCCCTTGTGTAATAAGATGTTGAGTCTGAGCCTTTAACTCCGTGGAGAGCGTCGCTGTAGACCACCACACTTAACGTTTTAGTAGCTAAACGTTGGCTTTGTTGCACTAAAACATTTTTCACTTTATTCTCACACATAGATGGATTTGGGCTGTTATTCTTAAGCATTATCATGTATTTGCAGATTTTTAAGAATAATACACCTTCATTAACGCTTTTCTCCGTTGTCAACGCGTTTTTAAGGAGTATTTTACTCAAAAAAAAGTATCAGGTAATAGCTGTAAATCTCAGCCCTCCATTTGCGCAACAACGCATTCATTACTAAACTAATGAAGATAAAACTGCACTACAAAGAATACACACGCAAGCCTTCAATTTTTCCGCCATGATTACTACGACGTTTGAGGATTTTAAAAAATCGGTATACGCTCCTGTATTATACAATGTATATCCATTAATTCAGTATCCCATAGTGTTTAGATGCGTAGATATTGCAGCAATTACTTTTGTTTCGTTTGGGCGTCTCGTTTTTCGCCGACGGCTTCATGAGCGATCCCGAAAATTCCCATTGTTATATTGAAGAATCATTCTATGGCCATCGCTATGCTGCGGCGTGCATTTACGACGTGCCATAAGTATATGGTTAAAAAAATGTTGTTGGAGCACTTAAATGCATATTTTTAACGGGTTTTAATTTCAGAGCCGACTAAGTTAATTATTATTTTTTCTTACGAGTTATTCATTCCTTTTTTCGTACAAAACAATCCTCACTTTATCAACTGAAGGCGTCCACAAGTTGTAGTACAGCACAAGATGTAAGACAAGTTTATGTGTTAAGGAATCACAAGTAGTGCTCTCTCCCAATGACATTTAATATTCATTTTCGGGGGTTAGGCTGGAATGATCTTCTGAGTGGGCATTGTAGCCCTTAGACCCTCAATCCACTGCGTAGCCAACTGAAGATCCACAAAATGCTGTTATCAGAGATTTTTGTCACTAAATAATATATCTAACCTGCAAAAGAGTCATTCGGCTGACTTAAAGACGAATATTTAACAAAAATAAGTCCGGAGTTATGTTCTTATTATTGCGACTATTCGTTTATTTTATGTTTTGATGCTCCCCGGTAAATGTGTGAGAGCATTTTGTCCATCTATTATTTCAATCATTCCGCCATCAAGGTTTGCCTGTTTCCTGCTACGCACTTACTCCCAGTCTTCTTTGCCACACGTTATTTAATTTTTAAGTAAAATATGGACGATTTAAATTTTAATAAATTTAAATCGTAGTACACTTTGTAACCATTTCGCAAGCAATTATACTTTTTCATGAATCGTGACTTCCTCTCTATGGCGGAAAACCTGAGAGAATTTAAAAAAAGGAATCAATTTGACTCAAGTATTAAGGCACGAGAGCCAATATGGTTGAAATGTAAGCGCGCGGCAGTTGGGAAGTGTTAGCGAATGCGATATTTAAGTGCCTGTCCTCGGCTCAACCTCCAAGCCTCCGAAACAGTTCCGCACAAGGCACTGTGTGGGAACAGTGGCTAAATCTGTCCTTCCTTGTTTCCGGATAATGCTATTTGCATCAGGAACCTTTTAGGTATATTAATTGCTCTGCTAACAGCATTCACGGGCCCAGACTACCTTGAGCTGTAACAATCTATTGGTAAAATCTATGGGGAATTGTTGAGTTCGACGGTGGAAGGGCTCAGGTTCATCGGCTATTTGTGATGCGCCGATGCTACAACTCTATTGCTTGTTTCTAAAAGTATTTTGAATTTCATTTTGAATTTACATTTTTATATTCAGTAATGTCTATAAGTTATTAATGTTCGAGATGAATGAAAGTTAACTCCGCGGCTATTTTCCATAGTGGTGGGTTTCGATGCAAATTCACGATGGCAAGTAAACGCACGTGCCTGAAATAGGCCTGAAACTCGTAGAGCTCTCTCCGAAGAGTAGAGGTGAAACTTTTCTGGTGCAAACATTTCATTTTTATTCTCTGAAACTTCGGTTCAATCTTTTTTTATTCCTCAAATACGCGTAAGATATGCTTCCGCATCTTCGTACTACCCCTCAAGGCGCCTCACGTGAAAAGGCGTATAGTGGTAGGTGATATGGGAAAAAATTATCCGTCTGATCTGTATAAATCTGTTTCTACTCCGTTATGGGATAAAAGAGGTAAAATTTTCTATAACTTTTTTCATATAAGACTGAAATTGTTATCCGAGTTTATAAAATATAATAGCAGCATAGTGTGCGTGAGACATTCATTCACCCATCTCATGGTGTCAACTGCCTATATTTATAGGCGCTCACATTCAACTTATAATCGGTATTATAATAAGTTACATTATGTAACTTAAAATCAACGTTACTAAATATACTTGATTAATTATGAGGTTAAATTTTAAAGAAAAAATTAAACTTAAAAGTCTATTGAATGCACACTCATTTCTGGAGGCCTATTTTCATACAACTTAAGTATGCCTTAAGCCCACTAAGAGACGCTATTTGAAACTTAAAGGACTATCATGTTATACTGCCAAGTAAAAAGCAGTCCGTATTGCGTTATTCCCAGTACTTGCTACCTTATGGTATAAAGCAGGGTTACTAATAAATTTGGGCAATACGCGCAGAAGGGTCAATGGAGGGTAAAAGTGTGCATACCCTGCTCATTAATAGAATATTCACCAACTTCAGTGTTTCTTATTACCACCGGTGTATTTTCTCTGAATGAATGAATAGTTAAATATAAAAAATTACACAATAATGTTTAAATTTATTTTTAATTTATTACCTATGGAACTTGAATATGATCTCTTTTTCTTATTCAGCCCAATCACTGTTAACCATTGAAAAAAGTAAATACCATGCTCTTCCCATCTCGGCTACTGATACTTAAAGAATTTCTAAGATAGAAAAAAGTCTAGAATTCATAATAACAATATAATATATCGTTCCATAAAAATAGTAATACAGTCATTTTTATGTTCTGAAAGAAATTTGGTCAATAATACAGTAAGTCTGTTTTTAGGCTCCTTTCAGAAAAACCATGTGTTGAAATAACGGAAGAATTATCGAAAAAAACTAAAAGTAATTAATTTTAAGGCGTTACTATTTGATAAAAATGAGCATGCTAAGAGCACCTTCGAAGTTTAAAATAAGTGATTTTTTTAAAAAATCCGACCTTAAAAAATAATGAACCAAAAGAAACTGTATTTACTAACGATTTCATTTATTTTAATCTATGACTTTGAGTACAGGAATACAATTTTCACAAGAAAAGATATTTTACCATAAATAATTCATTTTTCCAGTCTATGAGGATAAACACTTGTTTTTTATTTCTGTCATAATATATCCATGGCACTTAAAGAAATGCACATTTTCTACTGTGGTAGAGCAGTCAATCCTAGTGGGAACTATCAATTTCTTGAGAAAAGAAAGAATCAATCTTAAAAATGCTGGTATTGCGACATTTTCCCAGGCAATGGTTGATTTTCGGAAGAGTGCACCATAAAATAGTTTTTGGTAATTAGCTCTTAAAATTAGTTTATAATATTAATTTTAACAAAAAGCAACTAAGATTCCAATCGACCATATTAAAGAGAATTTTAAAATCTAATTATTTATTCCACTTTGGATAGCATCTGAGGTTTGCACGGACATATTGGTTCTCGAATATGCTTCGATTGACTTCGAGAGACTAAACGTGCTCGTTTGACTGCTTTCCTGTGCCAACTTTTTAACGTCACAATGCGTTTTTTTCTTCACTCACTTATCCCTTCCTCTTTGCCTCTCCCCACCGGAGTAAATTCTTTGTTACATTGGCCACACTGCTTTGGCCTACTTTAACATCCACATGGTACGATGGAATTTCGAATCATAGCGAGGCGTTTCCATTCTAGCACCTTCTATTCTTTCGCTATGAATAGGGACTTGGTTGTTACTATAGGTTTCCCCTCTCAAAAAATAACCTTTTCAAAGTATGATAGACAAATTATACTTTACTAGAATATACTGTGCTACTGGTGAACTAAAATTAATACTAGTTTGTCTAACTATCACGTTAAAATAGGTATGAAATTCAGAGAAAGAATGCATTTCTTTTCTAAAGGCGTTGTAACTAACCTGTACAACCTCATGGATATGCAAATACTGTGCACCATCAAGAGACATAGGCTAACTGTAAATGACAATTTTGTCCTAGATATCGATAACGGCTTCCAAAATATCTCGACCCCAATTCGGCGTGACTTGTCAAACCACGTGCTTTCAAAAAAACCCCAAACTAAGACATCATCACATTCTGGGTCGTAAGTCTTTAAACTTAATAAAGCCAAATTTATAATTTGTAAAATAGTGTTACACCTAGTATTTCCACCTAAATGTATTTGGCAGTTAAAATTACGTATATTTAAAACAATCTTGGCTATTCTTATTTTCCATTATGCAATCTTTGACATTAATTAGTCTAAAGTCATAAAAGTTAATTGTACTTGTCGTTATTTGGTGAAGGTATGCACAATCAAAGCAATCAATAATAACTAAGTGTCTTCGACAGGGCTTTGAATATTGAACGTAAATGTTTTTCAATATTTTGGCCATCAGACTGTGCCATAATTTGGAAAACCGATTATACTCTTTATTTAAAAGTCATTTGCAAGAGTTAGTTATAATTGAATTCTATCATGCTAAATTTGGGACTAAATGAACATTTTTAAATGGTCACATGTACTTAAACTATATGATAGTGGGTCAAAGCACAATATGTAGAATAAAACGTTGGTGATTGATGACTGGGCATTTCAGGGACATGGAAGATATTAGTGTTTATCAAATCCTTGTCACGAAATGGTATTTTATATCTTCATCTTCATATTAATTTCCTTTACCTGTAATTTTTACGATAAAACTTCTTCATAAGACTATGCTAAAGATTGAAAGGGCGATCAGATTTGCTCCTAGGCGTTTGTGGTACAAGGACAGCAAGTGGTATTTTAAATTTTAACACTCTTTTCCATTATTTACATATACGTTATCTGAAGTTTAATTTCAGATGCCACAATTTGTTAAAATATAGCATCAAGGTATGATATTTTATAGGCAACGGATTTTCTGTGATTCTTTTGTCCTTTTACTCTTGTACCGATTTCAGTGTTGACAAAGGGGTGGATTTGATTATTATGCATAAGGCATCAGGCTTATAGAACAAAATTGCTCATTATATGGAATGTAGTATACATGATACGGGTTTTAGAATTCATGTGAGTGAAACTCATTGGGAACATGATATTATGAAGCTCTTTCAGAGAAGTTTTTGATATGCACCAGGAATTAGTCAAATGCTCCATTACAACAGTTTGCATCAACGAATTCCATCGTACAGAAGTTTACCTATTTACATTTCAAAAGTGCCAATTCTTCTATTTAACTTTGAAGCTTATTTTAGGATGAAAATCAGCTGAAAATTTGTCACCCATATCTGATGCTTTACCTCTCGGTGAAGTCTCCTCGATGAAACGATTGAATGGCTTAAATCTGTTCTCATGAAAGGTATGGGGTTTTTATGCAATATATTTCTCAATATATTGCATATTTTTGCAATATATATCTCACAATACAGTTCCAGAATTATTGTTTTTGTATCGAAGGGAGGAAGAAATTCATATGCAAACATGAAAGCTTTCTGCAAACTGCGTTTTTCGTTTACCTCCTGGTATTTATATATAAACAGAATTTAATTAGGAAAGCCCTCACGAAGTACTCTCTATGATTCACTATTTCATAAAATTTACTTTTATTGGTTTCTTAAAAAAAGTTTTTTTTCTGATCCCATCGTTGGCTCAATCAGTTAATGTAGCTAGGAAACGGAAAGTGATCAGGAACATCTCAGTAACTTAGGCTCTATTATACATCCATAATATTTTTTTGACGTCTTGATCTTATCGCTTCGCTCAGTTAATATAATCGTTTCAGTCAAGTGCATTTAATCTGCTTCTCTTCGGCTTAAGATTCATCGGCGAGCGTGTAGTTAAAAGCGAAATCTTTAGAATTTTCATATGTTCCTCCAATAATAAAATAATCGTAAATCTGAAGCTATCCGAGGCAATTTGTTCAAGGGCTACTTTCTGACCAATATATTTTATTTCTGATTAATTTACTTGCGGGTTTTTGTACACATCGCACGCATGTATATGTTATAATTTTCCCATTTCTTTTTACTCACGTCCAAACAGAAGCTTATTAAACTGTTAACTAAGATTATGTTCAATGGACGGCCACAATCGATGTACGTTTTATTTGAAATTCATGCAAACAGTTCAGGATATGGTGGAATATCGCCGCATCTTTAGTTTCATGATATTTTTTGGCTTGAAAAGCCTGTTTCAGCGCCAAATTATAGAAAATTGTAACTATCGGCCGAAAAGCCATTGCTTCTATTCCTGTATTTTCTCTTTTAACTCTTCTGATAGATCCGAAAATTTGGCCGAAAATGCGACACGAGCATGGTGAAAAATAGCTTTTGTCTTCTAAGTCACTTAATTGAACCAGAATAGGCATTAATTATGTCATTGTTACTGAAATACATCAGCATTGTGCACAGATTTCATCTATTGAATGATTTAATATGGTATCCCCGTAGGCTTTCTTTTTGTGCAGGAGATAAGTTGCATTCATTATTTTAATTTTTCTCTACTTCTACAAAAAATTAAATGATGATGGCGTGGTTGTCAGTCCATTCCGTGGAAGTCATGGCAAAAAGAGGTCGAGATTAGTAAAATGAAATTGGAAGACACAAGTCACTCTATTATTGGTCACTCAATTTTAACTTAAAGCCTCTTCCCCGACACTTTGGCCTATTTAAATGTTTATTTACTATGACTTACGACGTTGACAATTTGAAATGCCTTCCTCATACGCCAATTTTTGGAGAAGGTGTGGAAAAGACAAGCGTAACTTGCGGGCAGTCGCCGTTTCTTGATAAGTCACCGTTTTCGTGAACAGTGAATGTAGTCATGAAGGTAACTAATCTACGAAAAATTCGCGTCACATAAATTTACGGATCTAGTATTTTCATATTTTGATTCCATCAGAAAAATTTCTGGCTAAAACTTTCTCTGGCTAAAATACTGAACCAATGTTTTTTTCTCAAATTTCCAAACCAATCTCAAAAACTCTGACAGGGGCTAGTGATCGATTGGTGACTGAAACCAATAACGTAACATGGGTAGGTAGCTGTTGTCATTTTTCCGAGAATTGCAATTCGTTCTAATAATAAATTGGCGAAATGATGCAACCTTGTTCACTCCATCAATGTCCCAAACATGAAGGACTTCCATTGTTTAAATTTTCGGTGGAGCATGGTAAATGCATTCTTTTCGCAAAGAGTTCCTCGTTTTATTTACTGTGTTCAGAGTTCTTTTTGCCCTCGCGCAGTGCATTATGGGTGCTGGTAGAAGGGGTGGAGGGTGGAGCGAGGGAATTCCCGCGTGACTGGTTCGCAAGCCTTTGTCGTCTGAAATGGGGTCATCGAGAGGGACGTCTCCCACTGCTGTCAAATACCTCAACGTCCGCATCGCTCGCTGGACGCTCCTAAAACACGCTACACCTCTCCTTATTTCACAGTTTTCACCTCGTAGTAGCAAGTATAGGTGGGTATTCTTATATGGGCGATTTTTTAGTCTTGGTGATTTCGTTAAATACTCCCTTTTCCACAGAGTTTGGACGGTATCTTTTAAAATAAATATTATTTCATTTTGCCAGCGGTTTATTTTCTTACTTAAGACGAACAACGCTATAATACAGATGTTATATATTCACTCCCCTTAACAAACTTTAGAAAATTAGGGAATGAAGTAATGTATGAAAATCTGATGTTGGTTTTAACGTAAGTGGAAGGTTTGACAAGAAGAATGATATAGTATTTTACGCCATCTTAAGGACTTTAATATGGTTAGGCACAACTTGGGAGAGCTGGGAAGCTATTGCCTCTTCTGACTTTAACCCTGCAGGACTCGCGCCCCTTTTTGGAACGCGAGTGCTCGCGCTGAGCCTGTCAGGCTTAATTTTCTTTTTCAAGTCCTCACCTATTAAAGTCGATTATTTTTCCTCTTCTTTTGTTTAAATCTAACTAATAATGCTGAAATGGTCCATTTCCTGATATCAAGTCCATTTACGTCGATAAAATATGTAATTATTTCTTCATATCGAGTGTGATATAAAATATATTACCTTTACTAGTTACTGATTTATTGACTCGTAAAACCACTACACAGTGTTTATATTAGGACAGAACGAATATTATAAGGCAAACTTAGCTATGATCATTATTCTGCAAGCATGCGCCATACAATAAATGTGTATGCTCGAGACAAATACACTTTCCACTATTTTCGCAGACATACCCGGTAAATATATTTTTCGTGTATCCACAGTCTGCACACATTTTTCAAAATTTCAGTGAACTTTGGGTTCTCTGTTTTTTTAGTTGCCTTTGGTTAATCTGTAAGTCTTGATAGGCTCGTCTTATAATTAGCCCTAACTCTTTGGGGAGCGATTTTATGGTTTCCCTTCTTTACGCGTGTTCATCTACGAGTCCAGCTGACAATTGCCTAAATAACGCTTTCCGAGATTTTACATCTAAGTTTTTGTTCCGAGGTAAAAGAAATGCAGGAATTTACCACAGCAATATTAGCATAACGTAAATACTTGGCATAGGACAACGCCGTGCATTTCTTGATACTTAGTATTCCATGCATAACTGATCTAGTGTATCTACTCCCGATTTTGTCATGTCATAAAAAGGTATCATTTCTGGATTTCTTTCATCTCCACTACATTCATCATTTTTTTGTTATAGTTCATGGTTGATATCATAAACACAGATTTATTCTTTCTTGGAGTGTATGACGCAAAAAAAACAGTTCTTGCAGAAATCAAATGAACTGGATTTCTTATTTTTTTGTTTCAACGAAAAAAAGTAGGCAATTCCCGCTTATTTTTCCGAATTGTTCCAATCACGGTAAGTCGGAAATTCAAGAGTTCATTTATACTATAAAAAACTGGCAAATAAATTGTCAATCGAAATATTTCTACCAGTACTGCTGATGGAGAGCATAAACTCTTCACGATATCAGAAGGGCTGTTGTTGACCGAAAACGATCCATCAGGTGGTTTACCAGCACACACTTCAAAGTTATAAGTATAAAATATTCTAGCAACTACCTAGCAAAGCAAAACTTAGTATCCCGTATTTGTTAGGCATACTTGGGATTTATTGCTGGAATGTGAAAAGTCCTTGAAAATTCACAATTTTCTCATAAATGGTTGTGTATTCACCAATAATGTAAGAACTTTTACATTTGTCAAATTTTTCAAATATCTCATGAAAACAGCTATCCTATCATTTTTTTGTCTTCTTTGCTGTTATTATTTGTATTTTCTATAATTTTCGCAAACAAAAAATCACTGCCAGCATGCTGAAACAGAAAACTCACGGTTTTGTGGCGGAACTGGCGCAGTTGAAACTTCAGCGAGAAGAGCACCTCCAATATCTATGCACTCTCTTGTCAGAATGACCGTGTCCTCCGAATTTTATGGCCGCCGAGTGGCGAAGTGAATACACTTTTCGAAAAGAGGTGTAAATCTAACGAGCCGTACCTAATAACATTGTGTGAAATCAATACAAGCTTACTTTGTGTCAACAATAGCACGCTTGTATTTACAGCAGGATGAGCAACTGTGGCTTCTCAGACATACTCCCATGTAAATAGTTTTGACTTTCAAAATATCAAGCCGATTTGGCAGAAAAAGAACCTTTACTAGGAGTATAGTGTTAGAGGTTATCCATAACAGCCTACATTGTGTCTATACAGGCAATCAGAGAATAAGAATAGGCTAAGGGTGAGAAGCAAAAATGTAACGCGAGCACTCGCGTTGAGCCTGAGGGGCTCACATCGCGTGCATACGAAGCAAAAGTATCATATTCTAACCTCATGATAGGTTGATCGGGATATTTTGCGCATGTAAAACGTAGCCAAAAGAGTAAGGAAAAGGTAGAGAAAATCTAAGCGCATTATTGAGAATTTGTCAAGAACTATTAAGAAAATATCAACAATGTGAGCCTGTCAGGCTCAGCGCGAGTTCCGGAGGGTTAAGTACCGGGCTTAAATCCCGAGATAAGACTTCGGACGCCCTTAATTAATAACTCTCGAGGTGACAGGTGGCCCAAAGAAATAGTTGACCTCCGTGTGTTGAAATTCTCCAAAAGTCTGTGCATTCATAAGGGATGAACTTTACCCTCACCGTTTGCAGCCAACTTTAGGGTCGAATCGCAGGATTAATGACCGAGCTACCGCTCCCATTGCATACTTTCTGGGAAAATATGACAATGTAACAATGCGAAAACCTATTTTCCTTACTTAGGGTTATCATCACGGAAAACACTTATTGTTGCCCTTACTTAGCTCTTTTATGCTCAGATTACATAACTCAGCCCCTGTACTTGCTGCCAGACCTTAGCCGTCGTTTGCGCATTAAATCGTCTTCAAACCACCGCATATCAGATAAACTGTTTGAGGTAGGGATTCAGGTAGAAATAGGTCACAATAAGAGTTCTACGCAGTATGGAGACTATTCATATTAAGCTGAAAAATCCAATTAACACTGAGATTGAGCAGGAGTGTGGAGCTGTGAATTGTTATTAAGTAACAATCATAGGCCTTATTACAAATTTGATGGACTTTAAATTGCCTCAGTCATTTCGCGTCCTTCCGTTATGCATATAAGGCCATTATTCCACGAAAAATAGTGCCCAATACATTTTCTTAAAATTCACTGGTTGAGTTTCGTTACGTCAATATCATACATACATATGGTCGTTTTTTGTAGCGATGTATTGTTCTACATATTTTTCAGCCAGCTAGCCATTCGGATTCAAATATTATTTTTAATGTGCTATAAGCTTGAGTTACTGAAAAAAAAATACAATTCAGTGCTAAGTGATAGAACCGTATATTCTATCTACTTTACAGCACAAGAAACTGCCTGACAGAGCTGTTACCAAATATTGGCAACCCAAGACCAATAATTTGTTTTCGAGTTGCCTAATTTTAGTCCCTTTTCTAAGCGTGTTATGTGAGGTCGTTGGATTGGCTGCCAAGAATCAGAGTCATCTAGAAATTTGGAAAAAAGTTTCCATGAGAAGAAACGTTTGCTTCAGTCTGCTTTCTGCTGTACTCTATCCTTCTGCTATGATTGCCTTTTTGTTTTACATGATTTTTAAACGAAGTATCGCACTCTTAAAGTAGTGTCGTCGCAAACGAATTTTACAAAAGTGGCCAAATTAGTATAGCATCGAAATTGACCCCAATATTTTTATACGGATGGTATAAGCATGGACCTGAATGAACTCTAAAAAGAACATAAAATTATGACGCTGAAAATTAATCGTGCATGTTAAGTACAGGATGGAAAAATTGTAAATGCCTCTTTGTAAGATTTCGGCCGCAGAGTAAAATGTCGATTCGACAATTTGCCCTTTTCCTGAATCAATCATCACTTCTGTTACATTTGTATGCTAATAAGATATTACTGACAGGGTGATAGAAGAAACTTCTACGTCGCAGCAGATGTTTTGCGGTGAAGCTTCTCCATACGTGGGGGTGACGTTCTGCGATGACGTTGGTATTTTCTACGTTGCGTGATCCGCGGTCGAGAAATCATAAAATACAGTTATTTTCACCTCATATTTTAACAAAATCTCCAACAATCTTTCGACGGTAAACTAATGTCTCATTATAGGTTCAGCTAATCTCAGCAACGATGTAGAAAATGCGTACATTGTTATCCGCGTTCTTCGTAGCAGCCTGAGGGGAAGAGGTATAACATGTGAAAGTAGAGGTGAATCCAATGTTTAGACGATTCCGAGGGCGGCTTCATTCGTCTGTGGCTAAATTTTACTTTAAAATTATTCAAACCTAAAAATTTTTTTCTTTAATGACCGCATACATTTCAACTGCTAACTGGGCTCGAATTTGATATGAATCTCTGCGCTTATTCTAAAGAAATGCGGAACTGAGGAATCATTACGGCATCCGCTAATTCTGAATCCTGGGCAAGATGGCAAATGCAGTGCTTTCTGATAGGAGGAAGGATTGGACGTCTTTCTTAGTTCACAATGAAGCCAACTCCCTTTCATGCAATATATATATATCCTATTCTCTCCATTCCCTTCCCTCACTTTACCAGCATTCTCCCCTTTCATACGGATTTCAACGTCCCCTTTCCGCTCCGCACCCCAATCATCCAGGTTCTTTGTCTCCACCGTATCTTGTTTTAGAAGTTTCCTCTCCTCGCCCACCATGTCTGTCACTCGGTCGATCCTCTTCATATCCGTCCACCTTCTCCATTCTTCACGGTCATATCTCGAACGCCTCCAGTCTTTTCTCCTCCTCCTTCTTAAGTATCAATGTTCCCGCACCGTAAATCGCTACACTGCACATTAGACCCTTCTTTCGCCTCTTCTTTGTACTCTTGCTTGACGATCGTGACATCAGCTCTTCCCACATGAATACCTCCTTAGCTATCGTAGTCCTCTTCCAGTTGTCCTTACTACTGTATCCACTCTGCTCCCAAGTACTTCCCAAATAGCTGAATTGCTCCACTTGCGCAAATTTGTGACCACCTAGTTATATCTTGGGCCTCGCATATCTAGTACATGATGCTTTACAAAACCGCATAACTTTAGTCTTCTATTGAGTTTCATAGGCTTCCATTAGTAAATAGCTTTTTTAAAGAAAATATAACGGTTAGCCGCATATATTACGACATGACGCTTATATTCATGCACAAAAAAGGAATGTCATCGCTTTAGTGTTTACATTGTGAAAGGAAAATATAGTATCTCGTGAGGTGGAATAGGGACAATGCTGACTTGTTAATAAACATAAATTAATGGATAAAATATAATTTCTTCTTCAGCAATTGTTCTTGCATACTGTGTGAAATATGTTTCAGCTAACTATGCTATGGTCTAGCGCCGCAAACCCTCCGGAGGGTTGTAAGGAAAGAATATTCATTGCGGTGAAGGAGTTGTGCAATTTCTGTATTCTTTGAGCCGTCATTTTGTTTTTGATTATAATGTGATGTCTTTTACTACAACTCTTGGAGAAGGATTGTAGCTTCGCCATGCTAATTCTTTGAACTCTTGCCTTTCAGAAAGAATTCTTGAGCACCGTTCACTTCAACAATTCACATTAGACGGACTAGTCCTTTCACGCAGTAATGCATGATTTTTCGCGAGTATCTGGAAGTAATAATGCCGAAAAATGAATATTTATTGAAAGGGATGTTTACGTGGTCTTCTGGAGATGGTTATCGGCTAAGGAAAATAAGGAAATTTCCTAGTTTGCCTTGTGGACTAAGGGACCACTACCACCCACCACCGCAATATATGTATTCAGAACATGTTTCACGAGTGAGTCAGAAATTAAACCGACCAGTGTCAGATACTAATTGCGCTCGCTGCACATGCATCATATAATAACTACATTAATGATATAATGATTTTGTGGTATCATTTCAGAGAAAATCACCTTTCAGAATGCGGAGGGCTCCTTTCCTCCGAAATGGATCCTCGCGTATTTAACATTCCTTCACGTTTTATTATTTGACTTTTATCAGTTTCCAATTTTATAGTATTTCACATTTTAACAAACCTATTTGTGTATTTTCCTTTCCCTAAAAGGCTATTTTTTTAATAATTCCCTTAATGAATTAATCCACCGCCTGCTACTAAAAAAATATTTGAGATTGTACTTCATTTTGGTTTATATTTTGATTTTCTACCTTCATGGCAGTAAGCATATTCGATAAATTAACCAAGATAATGAATTTTTATTTTAGGGTGCTGCATAAGTCTGCTGAAGATCGAATACATTTCCGAAATAGTCCAGCTAAAAATGATGAGTAATGAAGTAGAGCCCAGACCTATGACTATAGTGCCATCTTACAGAAAGATCTATCAAATTTTGCTTTTTTGGACGTGACATTGAAAAGAAGCTGGTATTTTAAGCATTAATTCGTAGGAAGATGAAATAAATTATGGTGAAAGAGCTGGTCTTTCGATTGTTCTGTTCTGTGCAGGATTGCATTGATGCAAGCGAAAGATTTCCCGACGTTTCATTCAGCGTCACCGGTTTCTTTGAACTCCGGGATCAAGTACCATAGCATATAATCAGCCAGTAGAATCAGGCGCCTCGGAATAAGGTCGTTTCTCGGGGCCTTGAATACCTGAGACTGCGCTTCCCGGTGATAAAACTCATAATGAAGGTAAAAAAAGAGCGATAACTGGTTTCTGTACGAAGAAGTATGACATAAACGGAATCAATCTAGTTTGAGTGATGTTTATGATGGGTTTCGTTGACTTACAACGACGATAGGTTTTGTTTCCATTTTGATAATCCCCATTGGATATTTTATCTCCATTTTAGGTTCGCGAGTAAAAATAAGTATCAGGATTTTCATTAAATAAGTATTTCTTCGTCCTACTTTTTCCATTTCCCAGCTTAAAAAAAAACCGTTTCCCCCCTTTTTTTAAACGAAGCTGCCTCTTCTAGATCTCTCATTTATGTAAATTATTAGTGGTCAAGCATGGGCGTTTGGTGGAGTCATCATGATTCGCGCTAGTAAAACATAAGTGGCAGACTTTATAGCCTTGAGGCAAAGTTCGCGCACGACTTGGGTGCGTTAAATTCCTGGAGAAGGTCAGGACAGGCCTCGCGAGCCCGCATGCCATCTTTTATTGCTACACTTGGGCACTTTGCTTCAGCGTAAGAGTCGCTAAGGGGCTTAGCTCTCCAGGATCAGCCATCACAGCACGGGGTGCCTCCTGGAATAGGGTAGTTTCCTTCATGAAAGAATACGAAAGGCATTGATTGCAATTCGTTACCCAGCATTATTGTATTCATAATATACAAATTATTTGGTTTTAGAATGCCCAGTTTAGACGAATGGCAATCGTCAATTTTAACTGCATTTGAAAAAGGCCAGATTGTCGCCCATGCGATGCCACTCCACGTGACGTCATAGGGACCTAGTTTCTATACGAGTAGATAGGAGTTTTACATCGTCTGAGATTACCAATGCATGCATGAGGCACATACTTCAGGGAAACATCTCTTAATAATCACCTATTAAAACTACCTATGGTCGAAAACTTTCCTTCGTTTGATAAGGTATTAATAATCCATATTTAAGCCAAGCGCTACCTGCTAGCTGCCAGCATCGCAGCGGCGCACAATATCCTCGCCCCACGGTCACCTCACACGGCGAAAGTGGGATCTAGAATGACGTCACAAGGGCTTTTCCCAGCATTCATACTTAGCCGTCGCGTTTTCGCACGCTTGAAAATTTTTACTTTTCATTTAATCGCGAAAAATAGATATCGTCATTTAAAAATCTGAAAGCCTGAAATGCGTACTCCAGGAGTAATAATCTTACGATTTAAGCAATAAAAAAATAATAGGAAACCACCCTATTTCCAATCGTACTTCCCATTTTGTATTGTTTCCCACCCACTCCACGCTGTTATTTTGCTCACGATAGTTGCCCAAATGTAAGCTCATCCTTAGTAAGGAAGAAGGAAGGGTACGCCCCGGATAATAAGTGTTCACTCCCTGCAAGACGCTCGGCTAGGCTAGAGGGGGAAAATATTCCTTGCTTCTCTTCCTAACAGGCTGGTAGCTAAAATCACAAACTGGCACAGCCAAAGGGTTAGGAAATGAATATGTGCGGTTGGGAGAGCAATGAAGGAGGAAAAGAGCCCAACTACAGTCAAGTATTTCCTCTACTCTGACGGCAAGATGGCTCCTCCACGGAGGGACCAACTGTCGTCAGGCCGGACGTCCTATTGACTACTCACACTCTCAGCCACACCAACCTCCTGGCACTTTCATTGTTTTTGTTTAACTTTTTTGAAGATGGACGTCAGCCATTATGGGGTATATTCCTTGTTGACGTAGGAATTTAGTAAAATATTGGCGAAAAATGGGTTAAAAGGTTTTGTTTCGTGACTACATGCTGCACAGGGTATGGATCTACAAAGAAAAAGGACAAACTTTAACCATTTTCCATCTTACCGGAGTGAAGACAAACATTTGTTCAAGGCTAATGTAAGTACCTCCTGGTATTCGACTCTTTTCGCATGGTAACACGCTTTCTTCGTAGGTGATATTTTGATGTATTCACTGTTTGATTTTCATTTATTTAGGCTGTGTTTTTTTAGGCTGATGTTACTGTAATTATCTACCTTAAATGAACGTCATTGATTTTTACCCGTTAAAGTGCGTATAACACATTTTTATCTGCTCGCTATACGATCATTAACATTGTTATTGTCCATCTGACACAGCGTCTTAGCTGGCCATATTTATCTTCTGTTAAAAGTTAAAATGTTACGAAACTCTGTTGGTTAACATAGAATCCGTGTGTTAGTAGCCTCACATGGACTGGTGGCGCCGCGCCGCGGCCGGCTTTGGCAAAGGTATCACGGGGAAGTGCGGAGTAGGTATGCCATACTTTTGTTTCTTTATAATGATGCGCTCTCTCTTCCTTTCTTCTCCTCTCACCCTGCCATCGATAGTAGCGAAAACCGGCGCAAAACGCAATAAAAACAAAAGTTCGATATACACCCGGGGAAAGGAGGGAAAACTAAATCGGAAAAGGAAGGGACGGCCCTAGCCATCGACGATAGAACAGTCAGCCTTACTCGCTTCACTGGAGGTCAGTGGAGATTGCTAACCAAGAGACACACATTCTGCGAAGCTATTTAACTTGTGGTTGTCTTTAGAAATCTCGGTCAATAAAGCACATATTTTAATGCGGTTTAAGACACTTGAAAGCTTATAGAATGGAGCATATGTCTAGTTGTTTTCAAGAATTTTAAGTGGAACAAGGAGAAATGGCGTTTACTGGAAAATTTCTATCGTATGTTTTCATGAAATATTTTTGATAGGGCCACGAAGAGATAATGTTTTCCGGGGGCGTTTTTAAATAAGTTTTGGCTAGAGTGCCAGAAAGAAATTTAGATGGTGGAACATCGCGAAAAAATAAAGTATGAGATTTTGGCCATTTATGCTGTTTTTCCAATGTTCTGGCCCACCATAACACCCATTACATACCATTTTACAAATATTTCGTCCTCTCACGTACTATTGCTCACCACAAGTAATGATTTTTTGTGGAAACTCAGGAGCCGAAAATGGCTTCAGGGCCTCCGAAAACTGGCGGAATTTGAGAATATAGATTATGAAAATGAGCTCGATTTGAGTTTTCCCCGCGTTATATCTATTCACATTAAGATGAGTAATGAAAAAGTAAAGAAAAATATCATTTGCTAGACAAGTTGGATGGTAAAATATTAACCAAAACAGTAAAATATTGCAGAATAGCATGTTTTCTTAATAAGGGAATTGGGAAACGGCTTGATTGTGTTGTTGAAATCAGTGAGGAAGTTGTAAATGCAATGGAAGCTAGAGAATGTTGCGAAATACTTAGAGAGCAGAGGGTGAAAACAAGCGTTGAAATGTGGAAGGAGATAGTTTAAAGAGATGACTGCTTCTGACATTTTAGACTTTCCATAATTGACTCTACCTGACTTGATATTTTTTTACAGGGAGTTACCATATCAAGCAGAGCCTATCATAATTAGCTGAGATTCTAGATGAAAATGATACACTGAAAGTTTGTAATTCCAAGGAGAACAATATAATATTAAGAATTCAAGTGACATCTACACATTGAAATAGAATGAACTATACCTAATTGCTTTAAAAAATAAACAGCGAATGGGATAGAATGAGACAGTTTATTGAGATATTGCTGTGATTGTGGTAAGAGAAATGGAAGAGTAGGGTTTTGCGCTTATATATTATTCATCTATTGCGCTATAATTTATTATATATATAATGTGCATTACCAAGATAAAATTGCAACACCGGCCGAGGTATTAACTGGAATTGTTTTGACGGACAATATAATAACATGGATCAATAAATATTCAGAGGACGACGAATAACCTTTAAAGATTCATTTCCAATGATATCCTTTAGTCAATATAAATTTGCGTTTTGAAAATCCACCATAAATCCATCTGTTTGACCAGATATTGTTGACTATATTTTTTATTTGTATTCCAATCAGGAAAAAGATTCTCTTCATTTCATAACACACTTATCATTAACTTATGATGAAATCCCAAGGATTTAGTGGGGTAGTCTCAATGAATATATCTGACAAGAATATCAACGAGGATGCAGATTAAACTCTGGTGATACGTTTGCCAATCAAATCTATTCCCTGGTGTAAAAGGAATGATGGAGGAGGGTTGGTGGTCTGGGAATATTTTTTAGCTTTCACGGGTGTCTTAAAGGGCCCTGAAACTATTTTCGCCACCAGTTTCCACACAAATCTGTTCCTGGGGCGGGAATTTCAATCCGTATGAGCGTTGGCGTTCATGAGAGAACTAAATGTATGTAAGATGGTAAGAAACAGGTGTTATAGAGGTCCAAAACATAGGAAAAACAGTAAAAAAGTTCAAAATCGCATATTCTAATTTTTCGCGATGTTACGTCACCAAAAAATTTTTTCTGATACTCTAGCCGAAAGTCTTAAATCCCAATACAATGTCCTAAGCATGGAAAAAATCCCGGAGGGGGGACTTTTCACCCTCCTATGCACCTTTGCCCTTTCTCAAAATCGGATAATAGTAACTAATACCGCCAGAGCCCTAAAGTTAAAATTTATTTCGAAAAAACGGACGGATTGGAAAAAAACACCTACGGATACCTAACCATTACATCTTCACCAGTTTCACAAAAAAAAACGATAACTATAATTAAGTGGAATTTAAGGTATTTTTTTAGAAAAGAAAATTAAAAGTGCAATTATACCAATTGAAATGTACAAAAACTAATTGTATTACAATTCAAACTGTTAAAAAAAGAACAAACCCATTCGATGGCCATATCCTAAGTATTTAGCAAGTCATTTGGTTATTTTATATTAAATTGGATAATGCCAAATCAGTTAAATTAGTAAATGAAAGCGAGCTATGTCATTCGAGAAATAAATTATTCAGGTAGTATGCCGATGCGTGGGAATTCAAAAAAATTACCAGTGTAGGCAACTCGCATAAAATCCAAACAAACCCGAGCTTTTTCCTGGCTACGCGCGTATCATCATCGTATATATAATAAATATATCTCATATTATGAGATTCAAAGCTTGCTACTTGAACTTGAAACTTGAACCACAGCATCCGAATTAAATAGCAAAACGACGTAATTTTAATTGATCGCTCCCCATCCGCTGAGATAGTGAGATGCGAACTCAGCTTCCTTAGTAACTCGAAATACGTCGCGATCCAGCATCTCATTAATTCTGTCGCATCATTGACAACCGACCGCGTAAAGTTTCATGACCCCTGATTTCGCCCGTCCGCAAACTATATAACTTGTTTATTTTGCCGAACGAATAGGTAGGTATAGGAAGTTAGACCTAGAAATGTAGGATTTTAATTAATTGCAGGTGAGACTCAATGCGCACCTTTCCTCTTTTTCTTTTTGTAAACGGCTGATTTCCTAACAGCCTGTGACATGTGAATAGCATCTATGAAAAATAGTTAAACTTAAATATTTCGGACTGTTTCCGATATCTACAGAGCGATGCTTCAAAAAATTCAAATTAGGATCACCTTGACTTAAATACCGCTTATTATTAATCATTACATATCCATCAGGGTACAATACAGGCCTGGATGTAAGAGAGCATCTATTATCATCATTTCTTAAACAATTCGGGGCTAGATAAAGCCTTTAATGTTACAGCTGACGAATGGAGCGAAGATTGAAAAAGTACTTTAATTTTTCTACTATAAACACACTTCGAGAAAGACCAAGCCAAAACTACAGAATACAATAATATGTAACAAAAAATATTCAAGCATTTTGTACAAACAACATAGTGAAATCACTTACCCTTATTTCCACACCTTTAAAATGGCATGATGTGCCGAAACCTAGGTCAGTCGAAATGAAATTGTGTGGAATGAAGACTAAGTGATTTCATTAAGTTAAATATTTCCACAAAAAAAGCCGGAAAGTATCTTTGGCATGCTGTACTAATATAGAGATACAGTGATTACATCAGGAAGAAAGAGCCTCAGTAATTAAATCGAAAGACAAAAAGTACGCCATTACCTATGAATGAATGAAATGATGGCTCAGCGCTGACGATGATGGAAAGCTTTTAACTGTCCTGTCTTTTTTATTTCCAGCAACAATGAGGAAGATGAGTTTAGGTAGAGGAATCATTAACTTTGACCAGTACTCGAACCAGGAGCCTTCGAATCTACGCCGAGTCAGACATAATTAGAGAACTTACATGGATCTTTTATCAGTGTGAATTTTACATTTGTCAATTACTTGGCTATATTTGAAAAATGAACGTGTGATCAAACACCCCTAATATCCATTTAGATTTGTCCTCGAGACAATAATGGCAAGGTATGCTCGTCCATGTATATATAACGTAGCAGTATATATTCCACAGAGCTCACCACCACGGTCTCTCAAATCACCCTAAACAGTGCGAAAAATCCACAGATAAAAAATCATTCGCCTTGACCAGGATTTTCTCTGTGGAACTTACGGACAGTTATTGCATTGCGGATGACTCCGTGAGGATATCGCCGTAGCTATTCCCGGTATTCTTAAAATTCACCCTAAGTCAGTTGATTAGGAGGTGACCTTGGTGAATACATTGTTCTCTTTCCGGCATTGTCAAATTAGAATGAATTTCACAATATAAAAATTTCGAAACGGACAATTTAAATATAAAATTAGAAAAAGTAAAATATACGCATTTTTATAACGGAGAATCACTAACAAACACAGATTTACGAGAGTCCTATAAACATTAAAAATATTTTCATGTTCAAGGGATGGTATAGTTATTTCATGCTAAAATAAGACTGCTGCAATGATGAGAATCAGTTAAAAATTTAATTGCTCCAATTAAGTAGTATAATATGCCCTCTTAAAAGGGCACCAGGTGTCATGAAAATATATCAGTTGCAACAATTCTGGGGAATCTTAGTTCGAGTTCAGTTCAAAGTGAATCCTAATTTCTCTCTACGACTTTTTTTAGTCTGCATTTTTGGGAACCTCCTAAGCGGTTCACCCCGTAGTGATACATGGCTGACACAAAACTCAACAGACACAATCAGCATCAATAGAGTAGTTTCCTTCATCAAAGAAAACGAAAGGCATTGGTTGCGATTCGTTACCCACCATTAGTGTATTCATAATATAAAAATTATTTGGTTTTAGAAATCCCAGTGTAGACGAATGGCAATGGTCAATTATAACTGCATTTGAAAAAGGCCTGATTGGCGCCCATGCGATGCCACTCCACGTGACGTCACGGGGACCTAGTTTCTCTACGAGTAGATAGGAGTTTTACGTCGTCTGAGATTACCAGTGCATGCATGAGGCACAGAGCTCAGGGATACATTTCTTAATAATCAATCAATTGCCTATGGTTGGTAAGTTTCCTTCGTTTGATAAGGTGTTAATAATCCTTATTTAAGCCACGTGCTACCTGCTTACAGGATACTCTGCTACCTGCTAGCAGCTGCATCGTGGCGGCGCTCATAGCCTCGCACTAAGGTGGCCTCATACGGTGGCATCCGGAACCATAATGACGTCACTCGGGCTTTTCCCAGCATTTATACTTAGGGTGCCTTCACAGCTCTGCGTTGCGAAAACAAATGAAAAGCAAAAAGCGTCGGCTCCTAAAAATCGGCCTAGGAGCATATCATCTTATGATTTCGTGCCAAACGCACAATACATATGTTATTTTGGGCATTTTACGCATTGCCTATGCATTATTATGACCCTTAAATTTTAATTCCTAACTCGGAATATACGAAAAATAACAAATTACATACACTCAGTGAACACGAGTAACGTGGAATATTATCAGGAATATTTATTTATGATAACTGCTGTTCAAACAGATTGTCCTAGTCGTGCTATCTGAATAGCTTCAACTGAACAGATCATGAGGGCACAATTATTAGATATCAATTGGAATTTAAACGACCGTAGTCACCAGCGAGGAGCTCTCACGCTGAATTTAGCTTGTAATGCCATTGACGGGTATGTGCTATGCTGATCTATACTTCTCAGTGATTGCAATCTAATTTAGGGTAAAAATTTGTGTTATGTTAAGGAAAGATACGACATATCTATGCTTAACACTTCAAAATAATAGTAAATAATGAAATCAATAGCATTTGTCACTCCCATTAGAGCTAATCTTGCATATTTGTATATCTAAGCTTCCCATAAACAAACACCAATTTGAAATCGTCGGCGTACTGCCGCCTTATTGAGGAGAAAATCCGACAGGTTCAATTTTTCTGCGACGACGCAGCGAGCTGGCGACATGACGTCATCGATCCTCGAAGACGAGCTCTGATTGGCTCGCGAGCCACGGCGTCAACGCAACGCCGAACTGTAAAGGCACCCTTAGCCGTCGCGTTTTCGCGCGATTAAAAATTTTCACTTTTCATTTAATCGCGATAAATAGATATCGTCATTTAAAAATCTAAAAGCGTGAAATACATACTCCAGGAGTAATAGTCTCTCGATTTAGGCAATAAAAAAATGATAGAAAACCACTAATTTATGAAAAATCTCGATTTGAGCAATAATCAATAGGCCTCGGTGGTGGCGGGGTAAAGTTCTTGCCTGCCAAATCCAAGGCCACGGGTTCAAATCCCGCCTGGCTAAGTTACCCTTATACCCTGACTAAGTCTTGGGCGTACGTGAATGTCCTTCTTTGTGGATTGTTAATTCGCCATTGCAAAGGCCATAAATGCGCTGTTTATGGGGTAATGAAATTAAATAAATAAATAATATTTCTTTCATAAATTGTCACTGAGAGGAATATCAATTGAAATTAGCAAAATAGCTCCAACTGATGGCGAGATGCGTTAATAGCCAGGTTAAAATTAAGCGTTGTTTGAAAAAATATATAGAATTAAACGGTGACGTCAAAGGAATGCCTCCAAAAGAATAAATTATTTTTTACTAGTTATGAACGATATAAAAAAGAAGATAAGTATACTAAATAACGAAAACATAACACAGTAGGAGAGTAGAGTAAACAATAGAGTCAAACCAATCCCAACATGAATAAAATATGATGATTATTGATGTTACCATGTTTTAGATATTCTAATTCCTCAACATTTGACTCGGCATGGAGCTTCGAAGGGAGCCCATGATGAGAACCGCTAATTATATTGCTCTCTTTCACCATTTGCATGCACTTAGAATTTAGTTCATTTTCCTCCATTCTAAAATGTTTGTTGGAATTGATTTTTTGAGGCGTAACTTTGTCAAAGTGATTCATTATTTAAACTAAAAAGAAGAACTTTGAGCTTTCACATGAATATTTATAATAAAAAATAAACGGAATATTCATGTGAAGCCACAAAGTTCTTCTTTTTAATCTGTTGGAATTGATTTTTGCTTATTGTTTCACATTGGCTCCTGACTAACGCCTTATATATACGGTTATTATTCAATTACGACTAGGGAAAAATGCTTCTTATGCCCTGGTCTGAGTATTTAATGCAAAATTTTTAGAAACAACGATTAATTCTTTCGCCTGAAATACGATTTGCGTCTTGCTGAAATCATAAGTTGGAAATGTTTTCCAATTAGATTATCGGCAACGTTGTCATACTTAGATAAATATAT
The DNA here is from genome assembly GCF_921293095.1 of Ischnura elegans. Classification (NCBI taxonomy): domain Eukaryota; kingdom Metazoa; phylum Arthropoda; class Insecta; order Odonata; family Coenagrionidae; genus Ischnura; species Ischnura elegans. The sequence goes on from NC_060259.1 coordinate 89,062,407, forward strand.
CAAAGTACGATATTTAATTATAAAAAGAGGTTAAATCGCGATCTTTCATATTTATACGTATACGTTCGAGGCCATTTAAAATCTAAGTATTTTGATTTACTTACGTCATTTGAGTGTTTATTAATACATCTGCTAATTCTTTATCGCATTAAGAAATTATATGGAGCTTTTGAACCATTTACATATTTTGCTCGATGGATTCAGGATGAGCTGCATAAAAGTAATAGATATTTTTGTCAAATAAGAGGCAACCTTTATTCCTGGCCGTCATTATTTAAAAGCCACAGACAATCCCAAGAAAAGGGAACGCCTCACTATCGGAATTTCATAAGAGAACTCATCGCCCTCGCACGAACTGTTCAATATTAGCATTTTTTGTGGCTTTATGCTTCTTTAAAACTCATGATATCATCTTGAAAACGAAGACTATACTCATCATCAGAATTCATCCACTTCTATCAGTTTTTGCCTCCCTATTTTAATGTTGGTCTTGACTTCTTCTCTTCTGCTGCATACTAAGATCTTGGTTTTCTTCGTGCTTATTTTCAGTTGATATCTACTCATTACCCTACCCATATTAACCAGAATATTTTTCAAATCCTTCTCTGTTTCTGCTATAACGGCTATGTCATCGGCAAATCTTAGCATGCTAATTTTTTCTCCATGGATATTCACTCCCAATTCCTTTTCTTTGATTTCATTAATGGCTTAAGACTATACTGCTGCCAATATATGCTTGTATCACATGCTTGAAAAATTTGCTCCAGTACTTTTTCGAATGTAAAACGTTTATATTTAAGTTACGTATACATGTTGAAAAGGATTAATTCTATGTCAGGGGTCTCCAATTTACTAGGCCACGAGGGCCACATTCCAAGTTCCAAATCGCCCCGCGGGCTGGATAGCAAATTTGCCGATTACTGATGTATTCAATACCAACGTCTACTGAAGTATCCGGTGGCGTATTTCTTATGAACGAACAGTTGAAGGCAACTTTGACGTGCAGTACAGCGCTGCAATGCTCCTAGCTGCGTCTCACAGAGTTAAACGAGCGAGAATGGCGCGCTACTTGAAACGAGTGCGCGGGTCGGATGAAAGCCCTCCGCGGGCCGTATTTTGGAGACCCCTGCCCTAGATTTTAGCATGTTAAAATTACTTTGAATCAAGTTATTCGGCAAGAAGAAGTCATAACAAGACCAGCTGAGCAGTTGTGATGCGGTCTCTTAAAGCTCTCTAGAAATATTTGGCGGACCCCCTATCGAGTTGACGACCGAGTGGCATATTTGATCCTGTGTGAATTTTTCGCCCACTGTGTTTCACTTGCTAGTGAGTCCGTGAGACAAAAGGTATTCGTCATGAGTCCTCTCCTCTCGTGATGCTCATCTCTCACCGTAAAAATTGTCGGGAGTCCTATTTTTATCGGAAGGCAATAATCTCGAATAAAGTAGCGAAAATCGAAGGGACAAGAAGGAAATAATGTTTTCAATTCCTAATTAATTTTTTTTCAAAAAAATCTTATTAAATCAAAACAAACTTCAAATATAAATATTTAACACCAAATCAGCCAACGATAAAATTTTAAAGCCAACAGTTACTTTTAAAGTTAACAGTTGCAATCACTGTCAAGGAGAACTACCGTGTGAAATAATACCCCTGGAGTGGGAATGGAACCACGGACCTCTGGCTTTCCGTGCCACTTTCCCAATACATGTCAATTTCACCGCTGTTCACAAGGCAGATTTTAAATATTCCACTATCAAGGAAAAGCTAGTTCCAAAATTAAAGTAGTGGTAAAGTATTAGACTCTTACTTACATTAGCATGAAAGATTAAATGACACTGTTTTGTATCATTTAATGTCTATAAATCTCTCTACCACGAAAACTTCGCATTTCATAGTCAGAATGAGCCCCATGTGAGTTGTGGTAGAAAACATAAATTGTGTGCCTAGCATGGGAATCTACAATAATTCTACTCCAGTAGGAAACAAATAGGGCCTAGTTTTTTGTTGGGCTGCTTCCACCTTGTTTAGTTCAATCGGTACGAATGTTTGAATATGATCAAGGGGGAATTCGGCTCCTACGCATTCGATCAAGTTTGAAATGGCTAAATCACGTGATATGTGTTATGGTGACTACGGTATATTCACGAAGAAGTATCAATATTTGGGTAAATATTTATACGTACTTCATTAGCTAACATTTTTTATCTGCCATAATTGGGCCTGGTCATTTTAAGTCACCCTGAATGGTTGCAACATGACCTATCGTAAAAATTATTGAATACTACCAAATTTATCGGCTTCATCGTAAACATGCCAGAATTAACCTTTATAGCAATTAAATTCCCTAATTTATGACGTTATTACCAAGTTTTTGCTGTTTTTGTGTTTTGCGGAGAACAAACCGTAAATGCTCGCAAAACTTGTATTTTTAACAATAAAATTTACTCTTGGCGAGGTACTTCAAAACGTCGTCATGCTCAGCTTCAGCTTGACAATCTAATTTTTTGGCCACTTGACAACTTTCAGCGGGTATCCTGGAAAAACTTTGGGCATAGATTTTTTTCCTGACCATCTACCACCGCCTTGATCACTCTATCACATCTTTCACTACCTATTTACTCGGAGAGCAAAGGCTAGCGTGCTTACGCTCCTGTTTACACGCTTATCCCTTAAGTGTTCGCGTGTGATAAAGTTGCGTAACTACTACTCGCGTCGGGTCATATTGACCCAGAGTTTAAACCTCTCTAATAATAATGGTTACATGATTGGAAATAAATCTGAGTTTTATTAAAAAAAAAGCTGTTGCTATTTGAAGTATTTTATTTTGTCTTTCCATTAGAATCCGTTGCCTATTACACGTTTTAGTCATAATTTGCAACTACTATCTTCACATGTCAAATATTTATCATTAACACTCACTAGTAGTCGAAGAGCTGTATTTTTGTTACGAAGAGCGATAACTTACTGTACAAAATCACATATCCGAACACAAAAATTCCATTAAAAGAAAGGGAAATGTTCCTTATGAGATTACATGGAACGCAATTTGCTAAAATATTTAACTGAATGTAAGTTCTCTCCATTTAAAAAATTATCACGTCATATCGCTGCGACGGGACTACTTGAGGCTTAAGATCTTATCATAATGCGTAACGCGTTGTATAATGCGAATGCCAGGTCCTTTGCAGTGTAGAGAGTTTGGCTGCGTTTCGTCATCATTTGTCCTCAAGGACTAGGGACGTGATTGGATAGCAGTGAACAATTGCCAGAAGGACGATAGGGTGGAGTCAGTCCGTCACTGGGTCCATTTCTCTTCCCGCCCAGTTTTTTTCCAGCTGAATTCTTGCATTTCGGCCATTGGAATTTCCGTTTAACGAGGACCGGAGCCAATCTGATCAGCAATTCAGCCAACGGGAAAGTTTGAGGGGATGTCTAATTTGCATTGATATAGCTGTGCAAAAAAAGTCGGGGTCGAATTTCAGTGGCGGTAGGAAGGTCCCATTCCGTAACAAGGCTTACGTGGGTTTACAAAAACTTTCAGGATTTGTCCTTCTTGTTGTTCTCTACCAACTGAAGAAAAGATTGGTATCCCACGCTGAATTTCTCGGAAGATTTCATTTTAAGCCAGTCAATTTTTATGTGTCCATTTGGTAAAACTATCACTGACAAAATAGTGATTTGGTGGAAATAACAAAAACTTGCGATTTTCTCTTTATGAATTTTTCATGTAAAATTTCAAATTCATGAAGTGAAATTCGAAATATTTCGCATATTTACCCCTAAAACCGTGACTAATACTGTTTCAAAGGGAAATTAATGGGAAGATATACTAACTCTCTGCTTCAACCCAAAGGTTGATGTGGCCATGTGTGGGTAAAAAAGCTCTCTCCTGTAACAGCCACAGGCGTGTGAGGAACACACATTCAGGGTGTAGGAAGATGTTCCTTTCGTACCTCTTTCCCTGGCGCTGGATATGGGTGGCAGTGAAAATTAAAATTGCCGCCTCGGTGGCGGCGGGTTAACGTTCTCGCCTGCCATACAAGAGGTCGCGGGTTCGAGTCCCACCTGGGTAGGTAGCCCCTATCCTGGGCGTGGTTGTTCCTACATTTATAATAGTTAAGTGTATTGAATATATGAATGTAAAGGGGCTAATGTGTTTTATATGGTGGTATGAGTATTAATGTAAATAAAGAAAGGAAGGCGCCGCGCCGGCGCGGGCGTCCGGACTTATTTCAAGCGGCGTTCGGCGTGGGCTGACGCCCCAGCCGATCATCTCTACTGCGCCAATTAGAAACTGACGATTATAAATTGTGATCAGAGGATAATGAAGTGCAAAAATACACTAAATTTTGAGTGTTTATTCTAGTGCCGAGCAGTGGCGCAGCGAGGCGAATAACCCCCCCCCCCCCCCCCAGAGCTCAGAGAAATTTTTAAGTTTAATCCATTTTATGTAATTGGATTGATATTACTAATAAAATAGTGTAGGGTTTAACAAAATACACCTCAGAAAGTCGTAAAACTCACCATTTTGAAGCATTTATCCTAAAATTCCGCAATTTGCTAATCCCGTACATACCGCTTATCCTGGTGGGTATTCCATACACCCACACATCCCGGTATTAGTTGCACCTAAACCCCCCCCCCCCAGCCTTAATTTCTGCGGCGCCGAAGCGTGGACTTGTTTCGGGTAACAACGGCTCCCACCTCACTCTTACTTGCGTTGCTTACATAAGCTTCTCTAATGTTATTGCCATAAAACTGTGTTTTGCAAACAGATGTAAATTGATCTGAATTCTTTGACTCAAAACTGTAGGGTATGGGAACAAAAACTACGGGATTACCAAGCGGTCAGATTTGAGCAACGTGATTTTACGTGCGTAAAACGTGTACTTATTTGAGAAAATTTTTAGTGAAACAAATACTACGGAGAAGATGATTTTCTAAGGTATATGATCCAGCGTAGAAATGTATGGTCTCTCATTTGCTTTTTGAGTCATTGACAGTGGTTGCTTCGTTTGGACGATAGAACTCATCAAAATGAGGCGCATTGCTATTTTTTCAGACAGTGAAGGAGTTTTACTTAAAGGCGCCCGAAGTCTTCATCTTGGCGCAGAGGGGAGTAGCGTAGTGTCCTGGGGATATTCGGCTAATCTGCATATAAATGCCACCGTGAGAGCCGTATTTATAGGCGTCTGGCGGGGAGTGTTAGGACAACAATCGTCGACTTGTGGGAGGAGATATAAAAATCTAGGTACGTCTTACAAGTGATTCAATTATCTGAGTACGACCTAAAGTTTATGAAAATCCTTTATTATTTGGGGGAAAAACGAATCCCTATGCCTATCCGTAAGCAATATAGATTCTCTCAGCTTATCGTTTCGGTCGCACCTGTGAAGTTCGTGTGTTTCTAATTTGATACTCTCCGCGACACAATGAAGGGTATTTATTCTTAATCACCCGAGAAATCTTACCTTAACGCGTAGCCTCGGAGTCTCTTGTGTTTCCCAGCCTAATTTGGGTAAAATATACGTAGCTTTCACCATTTTCTCGTAGGAAATTCGACGAACCCCGCGCATTTCTTTCAATTGTATTTAGTTCACGGTATAAATCTTTCCGCGCCGGATCCCGTATGCTTGTTTCGTACTCAAGATGCTGCCTCAAGAGTGCGGAGTTACTCCTCTCTTTCACCAGCTGTGTTAGGACTCGACGACATCCATCCAGACAATGGCATTAATGCGAAGCCTTAAGCGAACGGTTGGCCTTATACGCCCCACGCTATCGCCGACTCTGATGATGCTGACTTTTTTACCCTTTTTTTTTCAGGTAGTGCCATGCGACAATCGAGAGAGCGAATGGACGGTACTTAGTAACGAGTTGTGAAACGAAAGTGAGTGTTGATAAGTGCCTTTATGTAAATGTACACTAAATTATTACGATGGTAAAGAATATATGAGCCGTCACTGTACTTAGTTTCGTTAAAACGCTGTATCGACAGCGATGAACAAGTGTATTGTGTGTGTGACATCTAATGATAAAGGACTAAAAGGCTCATTAGGACAAACCTTCCGCCGTATAAGTGCTGCGCGCGGAGGGTATGGACGCGGCACTAGGTTAGACAAAGACCTGCCTGTATTATGATTATATTTTTAATATGCTTATAAACTAAAGAATTTCTGAGTTTCCCACGGTGGTAGGTTGGAAATTATGGTAACTTCCCGATACTTGGCTTCATCAAACGCCTTCTTAGCTCCTTCTACAATATTTAAATTGGGAGTGTAAGACATGCTACTCACTAAATATACTACAAAGTACGTCTGCCACTTAGTTCTGTTTCTCAATCTTGGCTCCTCGCACGAACCTCAGTTTCAAACAGAGGATTTCAAAGTCAATCTTCACCAATTTACTATTGATGACAACGGAGTCAGGAAATATCCATATTTTATTGCTAATTTGAATGATGAGGTATTTTTGCCTACTATGAAAAAAGAGGTTGAAATAGGCCTCCTTATGGGACACCGGATGTGACTTTCACAACATTGAACTGATTCCGTCAGTAGCTATGCCTCACGACCGCTCAGAAAGTCGCGTATTCAATTAACAATTTTTTTGTATTTTCCGAACGATTTTAATGTTTGAAAGTTTTTTTGTGAGGCACCGTGTCCAATTATTTCTACAAATTGTGAAATAAGGCTTCAAATTATTTTTTTTTCGATTTTCCTTAATTTCGTGAAGGAAGAGCATTAGCCTTGTTTCACAAAGCCTACCCTACCGGAAGCCTTGTTAACTGCCATGAAGGAAGTTTCGACATGAACAATCATTTAGAAAGTTTCGGCTTTCTAGGAAAGCCACAACATTTCTAACAACAATATGTTTAAGAATCTTGTCAATAATCAATTTAATGATGGAGGTCGAACATTTCTGGATCATATTTATTTTACATTTTGAGCTTTTATATGATGTTATCCATTTTCCAATCTATGAATTCCTTTCCTTTAGACAGTGAATTCTTGGATAGTATAACTATGAACGGTACAATCTGCGTTACTAACTCCGTAAGAACGACGGTTTTCTCTTTGTCTCCGGATATCTATAACTCTTCATCCAACGTAGTTAATACGTTGTAGTTAATACGTAACTAACCGTAGTTTCATTGCTTTCAATAGCTTCCACCACTTCCTTGACGAATGGGATACCTTGATCGTGCGCGGCATAATCAAAAGTATATAGTAACACTTTTGAAGTGGGAATTTAACGCGTTAGTTTTTTCAGCATGCCTGGTTACTATTTTACGGTCTCCATTTAATAACGAATCTGCAGTAGAATATTTTTTTTTTTAAATTGCTCTCTCATTTCACCAAAATTACTTGGTGTATTCAATGGTGTTTAGCGAGATGTGGAACATATTACAGTTATAAATGAGAGTGAAAAAACTTTGTGAATGCCCACACTACTGTGGACATTCACAAAGTTTTTTCACTTTCATTTATAAAATTACTTGGGATTTTCTTCGAGTAAGCCACCGAGTAATATTCTCTTTAAAGTTCGTAATGCAGAACGCGCTGATGTTATTTTGTTCAGTGAGCAGCGTCACTTTCTTTTGCCACAAACTTGTATCGTTAAGTTACCTTACTTTATTTCATTTTTGAATACATTTTACTCTTACCTCTATTTCCTGAGTCCTTCCCTAATATCGTGGTTTACCGGTGATACATATTTTACAACCTCATTTGAGTTTTGTGGAATATACTCGTCGGTTCCTTGGCGAAAGATTACCAAGTGATATTGTCTCGATTACTCGGTTCTTCCAGACTTAGTGCCAGCGGCGGAATCCGCATATGGGCCGTTTAGCATCTCCAAAACATAATTAAATCGTATTTATGAAACAAATAAACCTTGAGAGTTGGATTTACTGTAGACTCTACTGCTGTTTAAACAAAGATCATTGTAATCACGCGGAATCAAGTCGTTTGTAAGGGAATGTTAAGGTCATTATAATTATACGTTGGTATGCTTTCTTAACAGAAGCAATTCAAACCGTTAAAGTTAAAAATAGCACTTGCCGCAATTTTCAATATGTTCTTCACATTCTACTTTTCTGTTTACCTAGTAATAATTTTCATAAAAATTCACAGGAAAAAAATCCTATTTAATATTACCTGCAGGCTTTTCATAACTTATCGTTATAACTGAAGGCATGATGGCCTTGCAAATACTTTAAAGGAGAATTAGATGGGATGCACAGCCTAAGAAGGCCAAAAATAAGTTTATAGAAGCATTCAGTAGGTATATCTATAGGTAAATATGAAAACATAAATAAAAGGTGATTTAATTAGAGTTATACGTCACACCATCTGCGATTGATGACTTATAATGACGACATTTGCATGTAACTGAACTAAATACGTCATTTTGGAAATCATAACACGAGGGCGCCGAATGCAAGAAATCTAAGTGAGGATTGGCGAAAATGTCTGAAATCGAAAAAGTTAAGAAACTCACCAATTTTACTTCCACCTTGATACCGCTAGTCAGGCCGAGTCAAAGCAAATGATGAGTTAAATGACGGAAATGTGGCATATGGCAGCAAAATTACGTTTATCGCCACTTCGTTGAGATTTCTCGTATTGGTACATTAATTTTAAATCTTCCGATAATTTAGTCCTGTTATGCTTGCCTAATTATATTTTGATTTAAGGTATTCCCTCCATAATATTTAATACGCCCCATCATGTTTTCCGATATTGGAATCGGTTTCAGGTTTGGTCTCAAGATTCTCGTCTCATAAATTAACAGTATTAGCAGGTATTATCCTTTGTATCAAGGTATCAAGGCTATTGAACCATCATTCGATACATTTCCTTTTGAAAACCAATATAAGGAGCTTCATTGATCATAAATGGCTTTTCCAGGGCTTCAATGGAAAAAGTTTTATTCTAAGTTATTCTTCCTGGTAGCTTTTACTTTCCACACTTCGTGATATCCGATTATGGTGTTGTTTTATCGTCAGTGAATAAGGAAATGCCTTATTAATATAATTTGAATTATATAATTCTAGATTACAGTATCGTATTATTTTGTATTATATTATTTCAATTAAAAAACTGATGGTTGCAAAAAATATTTCTTATTGAAGTACTGGGCAAAACTTTTCGGACAATAATTAGCAACCCGAAATTAGCTGTGACGCGAAAATGAGGAAAACATCTTCATCACGGTTTTATTAGTTCGTAAAATGGTGAAGAAAACGCTCATATTGAGCCTTTACTTCCTAGTATATTTACATACATTCTAAGAGTTTATTGTTCTGAAGCCTGAACTGTTTTCTGAGGCAGTAAAAAAGCTTGCACGACTGAAAAACAATCCCTACGTCCAGCAGTTCCGTGAGCAAGACCTTAAAGGCAAGCAGATTCACCAGATGAATCCCCAGTTGCCATCTCCTTTATCTTGTGCCATTTCTTTTTCCCCGGAAGATCTCTTTAAGGCGCCTCCAACGTTTTTCTGATATTTCGACATATTTACTTCGTACATGTGTTTTTTGCAAAGTCTCTGATAAAAATTGAAAACACGGTTCTTCACCGAGCTAGTACTTTATATTCAATACATTTTTAACATTCTTATTGAGAGTGATATAAATAGAACTATAAATCAATTATTGGCCGACAGAACTTCTTCAAAGGTTAATATAACTCAACTCAAGATGGACTCAATATTTTTTATTATTCGTACGAATGCATTCAATAAATGAATAAATGATTTTTAATGAATTTGGTCGAATTACTTATGGAACAAACCTCATATACAGCCTGTCGGCGTAAAATAGAATAATTACGTTACTCTGAAGGGCAGAATGTACAAGGTGCTGATATTTTTTAAATCGCCACCTTTAAGCTATACACGCCCTATCAAGTCTTGCGCGTGCACTTTTTAATTTGGAGTTGGCAGCCGACAGCTGGAGGTCAATTGCGCCAAGATGTAAGGCACTTGTATCAAGGGGAAGGACCGCGGCATAACATACAACCGTTGGAGCGCTGTACCTGAAGATCAGTCGGTGCAGCACTATGGTACGAATCTTCGTCTCTACTCCCATTCCGAGACTTGCCGTAATTTATTTCCGTGATATAATACACAATCTTGCAGAAGTAAAGCGTATATGTCAGAACGCAGGCTCGGTCATTGGAATCAAAAGCAGTCTTGTGCATGTGAGTGACGGTGACGTATTTTCAACTCGATATAAAATGAATAAGCGTGGTTAACTCGATATGACTGATGGTGGCGTATTTCTAGCAATGAATTTTATCCAGGGGAGGGCCCCCGCTTCTCCCGCTTACCCTGGCGGGTATTCCACACCCTCAGACACCGCCATAGCACATATTACTTGAAGGTTAACAAACTGAAAAGGGTAAAATTTAATGAATAATATTTTGAAACATGATGTCTAGAGGCTTAAAGACACTTTGCTTAACCCTGGAAGGAAATTAAAATATCCTCTCAAAGCTTATCCGTTTTTCGATAAAGCATGAAAGATAGCAAAAAAATCGCTGTTCTTTCGAAGCTCTTCGTCTTCAGCGGAAGAATTTCAAACAATCCCCGATCCCTCTGCTCCTATTAATCAGCCTCGAGGTGCTTTGGTTCGTCTTCGGCGAACCTTGATTAAAAGCCGTCGATCAAACGCTGGCGGCGTGATTACAACACCTGCTCTCCCATAGCACGGACCTCCGCGTCACATCTTCCGGATATGCGGACAGTGCAGACGACACTTCCTTCCTTCAGGCTCGGTCGAATGTAGTGTTTGTTGGTGACTCATTTAAAACATACTACGCTATCGTCTTGAAATTAAGAAGAGTTCTCGCGTTGTCCACCGGGTCCAAGAGTCCAGAAATACTGAATTCGTAACATTAAAATGTCTGTATAGTCTCATCTTTTTATTAGAAATACAACCTCGAAGCTCAAAATGTTAAAGAAAGTACATAAATACCATAATGAGCCAAAATAGCACATTAAGTAGTCGAAAAATCCGGTCATTCTAGATTTTTAAGGTTAACGGTTTGATATAGTAGAGGTTTATGTCTACGTGTGCAATTCGTTTTTTTATGGTGTTGGGCCCAAGTTATGAGGCTCAAATTCAGAAATTCAAAAATTAGGCACGCATAAACATATGCAATAAAAGGCATGGTAAGTTTTCAGGAAGGATTTTTAGCTTCGAAATCTTCAGATGGTACTTGCTGAAAAATGTACCATTTCTTGCTTAAACCTCCACTAAAAACTTATCTACTAGTATCACGGGTTCACGTCCCGTCCCGTTTTTTACCATTTTCAGCTGCAATGCCCTCCTATCCAATATTAAGTTCTTGATCGCCCTAAAAATGGCCTCCTTGCATCCTTAAAAAAGATGGTACGTAAAATTTCTATCAATTTATCTATGATTACGTATTCAGATATTGACCATTTCCTCAGTTTCAGCCCATTGTGCACCGGGACTTGAACCCGGCCTCTCATAGTTTGAAGCCAGCAATCTAGCCGCCATTTTAACCAGCTCCCCAAGAAACTCGTAATATTTGACTCGTACTTTTCATGCTTCTTTGTATGGGGGACAATGACGACATCAACGGGGTTACATACAGCAGGTTCCATGCCATCCCATTAGATGTCCATTGTCTTTTGTGGTGCTTTGTCATCGGTTTTCAAAATCGTCTACAACGCGGCGATGAGTGTAGAGCAACCCAATTTTAAACAATAACTTGTGGTATTGTAGTTGCAATTGCTAGGAATAGCATTGAAAAGTTATAAGTTTGATAGATATAAATAGAAATCATCAGTAATATAAATACCCCCAACAGAAACAGTATGGGCGGTTGAGTTAATAAGCTCATGCTTTCTTTTCAATACCGACCAAAATTTTCAATTTATTAGCTTTCCACTGCCAGCATCAGGTGACAAAGGCAACGCGACGGTCGTCCAAGAGGAAGAAGAAAACAATCAACCACCTACTCCTTCAGCCTCCCCCATCCCTGACACGGATACCTACATATATGAATTTAAATTCCCACCTCTTTAGAATCCCTTGAGAAAGCGCCCAGCATCAGTCGGGAAGCGTTGGGGCCACCCAAAAATTGGTGCGGCGACAAAGCCCAAAAGCTTTTTTTTATTCAACATGACGAGTACCCGCGAAAGTTTTAACGAAGAATAAAAATTTGGTTAACAGCCCTGATATTATTTCTCAGTGAAACTCGGGTCGCTTTGTCCGTCAGCGACGCGAGTGGTGACTTTTGTAGACCCATTTAAAGGAGCTGTGGTTTAGAGCGCGTGTGGAGGCCGACTAAAGAATAGGGTAGCTTCCTTCATCAAAGAAAACGAAAGGCATTGATTGAGACTTGTTACCCACCATTAATGTATTCATAATACACAAATTATTTTGTTTTAGAAATCCCAGTTTAGACGAATGGCAATGGTCAATTTAACCGCATTTGAAAAAGGCAAGATTGGCGTCCATGCGATGTCACTCCACGTGACGTCACAGGGACCTAGTTTCTATACGATTAGATAGGAGTTTTACATCGTCTGAGATTACCAATGCATGCATGAGGCACAGAGCTCAGGGAAAAATCTCTTAATAATCACACATTGAAACTGCCCAAGGTCGGAAAGTTTTCATCGTTTTATAGGGTATTAATAATCCTTATTTAAGCCAAGCTCTACGTGCTACCAGCCTGCATCGCAGCCAAGCATATACCCTCGCCCCAAGGTTACCTCACACGGCGACAGCAGGAACCATAATAACGTCACGTGGGGTTTTCCCGGCATTCATACTTAACCGTCGCGTTTTTGCGCGCTTGAAAATTTTCACTTTTCATTTAATCGCGAAAAATAGACATCGTCATTTAAAAATCTAAAAGCGTGAAATGCGTACTCCAGGAGTAATAATCTTTAAATTTAGGCAATGAAAAAATAATAGGAAACCACCCCATTATAATATGTGAGGATGGAATCCTCCGCGCCTACGAGCAGAGCACATTGGCCGAGCGGTCGCAACTGCGCATCGGGAAGCGGCGACCCAAATCGCCGTGTCCGCAGACTCGGGAGTTTTTGTTCTCTGCGTTCGAGTGCCGATGGCAGTGACAGCTGATGCCGGCAGTGGAAAGCTATTAAATTGAAAAATTAGGTCAGTATTGGAAAGAAAGCATGAGCTTATTAACTCAACCACCCGTCCTCTTTCTGTTGGGGGGATTTCTATCGCCTTTTCACTCGAGGCGACACATAACTTCCTCTAAACTAGTCTTTTTTTCGGCAAATTACTCGTTCAAAACTTCATTTTTCACGTTGAAATTTTCAGAGTATATATGGTAAAACCTAGTCAACATTTTCCTGTACCTCGAATTCCACATTTATGCCTCAGTATTTTCCCAAATGCAGAAATTTAATATTTGAGAAACAGGAAAATATTGACACATGTGTATTATATACCCCCAAGGAATTTTCAGATGATTCTAAGTTTGAATAAAGAAATTCATCGTAAAAAAGAATACATTCAGACGGAAGTTATTAGAATGCCATCTTAAATGCTAATTCACGAGTATAATGATAATTTAAAAACGACCAAATGAAGTTTTTTTTGCCATATAATGGAGTGAAAGAATAGTATTCAAAGGCATATAAAGGGGGGAGAAGAATTGAAGGGGTCCACGGTATGATCAGAGGGTCTCATTAGGACAACTTTTGACTGGGAGGAGGATATTAAGGAAGGCCACGATTCGATAAAATTAAATAGTTTAAGAGGGATTCCAACTATCTCATAAAGGATGAGGAAAGAAGCAGTAAAGAGCCACAGCTTGTACATGTATGCAGATCAAGTAGAGGATTTTATGGTGAAGAATTAAGATAGGAATCACTAATATTAATCATTCGACGAACTCTCTTGGAAAATCTTCGAATCGGAACGGTTTTGAAGTGACCGGGCGTTAAAAAATACCGGGGGAAGTAAATGTTGGGCGGGGTTCAATGCAAGGGGTAAATCTCATAACCGTGTCTCTTAAAAACTTCGAGGGGGTTTTGAGCCCCTTGAACACCCCCTATAATTTTTACAGCCTTGGCTTGATTAACCCATTAGTGCATAAGGTTATTTTCGTCAAATATTTATTTAAAAAGTTATTATTCTGGCTATTAAGGTTCATTTTAACTAATTTATGCAATTTTTAAATTTTTACAATCAATAGTTTAAATAATACAGGATATATCGGACGCCATGCACTGGGGGCAGTAGTGTGGGTTGGTGTAGTGCATTCCTATAGATGTTTTGCTGAAATTATTTAATAGATGAGTACAATAATCATGGCAGTGATTTGATGTTAAAAGACGATACATAAAGAGCATATAAACTAGAAACATTATACATTTTGACACTTTTACATTATATCCGTAGAAAATTTTTGGATGAAGGCCTACGTTGCATTTATTACAAAAGACGTTTGCTTCCCCTTTACAGTTTACTCTTCGTCTTCATGTAACGATAAATTGTGACCAGAGGTTTAGGCGATCAAATCTAACAAAAGTAATGGGAACCTGAGTTTGATTTTCTTGGATAGATGATTTTCAAACATTTTTAGCATAATCAAGGCAAGTGACCTTCGATATTTCGATATGCTGTGGATAATAGGCTCGTCCGCCAATTTTTTCGAAAGTGTCGGTAATGATAGATTTTGAAAAACACAGAAACCCTTTTGTATTCCATCATTCGATCCAGCGGCGACCTCTCGAGATATTAATGGCGAAAGATGTACGGGTTAAATCCTTCCGTGGAGAGTACATGATTTCACCGACTCCTGAGAAGTTCTCTCTCTGACGGGGTACTTGAGCCCAAAATCTTATGATACCATCAACTCATGAAAAGTGGGCAGCAACTTTCGCGTTTTTTATTGAAAACGTATTAAAGAATGGCTGAATGAGGAAGGATTTATAATCGCCATTGCATATATTCCCGTCCATCTACTGATTTATTTTAATGAGTATCAATTTCGGGTAGTAGTTAACGGCACATTAATTGTATCCAATTAAATGAAAAGATTCATCAAATCCGAATTGAATGCAGATTATGAATACTTAAACCGATAAATTTAAGGACAAATGAAAACGTAGTCGGAAGTACATGTTATCAATCATCAGCGAAGAGGATTAAAATCGATTTATTCATTGCCCTACCATGTAAAAGAGCGTATATCTTGACGTCGTGAGGTTAATACAGATTCTTCAGGTTCGACCACTTGTGTCTATTCGAAGAATTTTTTTGCTGACGAATGACGAATTAAGTGGAATCACGCCTGACTTGAGTTTTAAAAATTAGGTAATCAGCTACATATTATTATAAAGCTTATAAATCGAGTACTAGCTCCAAAAAATGTGTTTGGAGGAGGAATTTAGTTTTTGGCGAAATAAGATCAAGTGATAAAACAACATCTCGAGGCATGAATGTGCCACCCCTAAGTGCTGTGTATAGGTGAGGAGTATTTCCTGACCTTCTTGAGTCACTAGCGAAAAATGGAATTAACGAATGAAACACAATTGAAAAAATCTAATTGAGGCTAAGGGTGCAAAATTCACGTATAATAGTTTTTTTAATGAAGTAATTTTATTTTCTCTGATAATATATTATGATTTACATAGTGATTGACGATGCTGTTAACCTATCGTTGAATCATGAGATACCTACTCCCATTTCTATTAGAATAGCATTGCGAGTGGAAACATTTAAAGTGTATTTAAGGAGGTCTTAAATTTAAAGTTATACATCTAGGCTTTTCGCAAAATTTTCAGACCAATTGAGTCAATAAACTCCTACTTGTGATTACTTCCATATCTTAGTGGGGTTTTACTTGGAGTAAGTGCAAGTATACTACCATGTTCTTCATTCACCTTGTGTACACCATTCATCTTCCTTGTAGCAGTGAGTATTATTTGGTAATTTGCGATTCAATTTCTGCACCATATTTCTATATTTCCGTTATTTATTGTGAGGAACCGCATTTAATTTAAATAATTATAGGGAGAATTATGCCGTATGTTTATCATCATGCCAATTTTAGCCGTAATTCTGGACCTTGATTGTTCAATTTTGCTAATCACAGATATGAAAAATGTTGTCCAGCAGTTTGTACCTACTCTTGAGTTGAATTCCATTGTGTGCTTACACTCCGATGTATAAAAACGCCTTGTCCACGCATGCAATTTCAGATTCTTTAGTGTTATTAGACAATACGTCACATTTTATTTTATACTAATAGACATTTTTAATACACTATGCGTCAATTCATATATTTTCAAATACTCTCTTTTAAAATATTAAGTTCAAAAAATATGTGAGCGATTCATCACACTCGATGCCAATGAAATAGTTCTGTTGCGAACCAAATATTTTTATTTCCCTGAATTGAAGGAGAGAAGGGAATTTATCAGCATATTATTCTTATAAGTGATTTATTAGCAACCTATCATTTTTAGGTAGCAGTGAGACAGAAGTAATATCTCTTGGAATTCAGATGACGCCAAATACGCCTTCGAAAGTATAATTACGTGCCTTTTATAAAAATAATCATAAGTACCCCTTCACGAGACAGATTATCCACTCGTATCTCCATTGTTGCATTTCAATAGTGGTCACTCGTGCAGAAGCATATCGTTCTCTTTTTTATATTACCTATGAGGTGAACATAAAAAAAACATATGGCGCTACCTCGCACCCACAAGAGAGTCAGCGAAGAAACAATTGCGCACGGGCCGCTCTTCTAAGATCAAATATACTCATCAGTTCTCACGATTTCTGCACAATAATCAGAAGTCGAATCCAAAAATAAAACTCAAAACTTCAATAGTACAATGGGAAATGGAAAATTTATCAAATGAAATGCATTTCAATATATTTTATCAAAGGCCTGACATCTCTATTTCTGCAAGAGTTTCAAATTAAATGGAAATAAGATTTCTATAGAAATAAATAGAATATTTAGAAAAGCTATCGCTGTAGTCAGCCAATTAAATCCATTAGACTCACCATTTGAACTTGGATTTCGCCATTTCAATTTATGCTCCTTGCACAGAAGACAGAGATCGCTGTCGCTTTAATTTGCTCGGCTAAAGAGAATTCGATGAGTCCTCATCTTATGATTAAAATAGTGGAGGCCTCGATGGATGAACGCCAAAAGAATAGGAAGTCCCCGTTCACACCCTCCCACCCACACCTGTAGATGCTTCCTCACCAAATTCACTCTTGCCATTTACTCTGAAAGACGCTTTGTAAAAAATGCTGAAATAAATTAAAATTACGCGCTTAAACAAAAATGAGCTTCACAGCCGTGGGGTATCAATAGAAATATTGGCGCGTACTCGACGACATCTGCCTTTCTCCTAAATAAATAAGAAAGAGCACATTGCTGCACTTTTGAAATTGAGTTATTTCTCAGCTGCAACAATGTCTTTTTCGGAGTTACTCCTCGATTCTATTTTAGCATATCGGTGCTATTATTCTTCCTGAGATATCATCTTCCATGATGCACAGCTTGAGCTCACATAAACGTATGAAAACCGATTGAAATAAATGACAACGACACTATGCGTTCCGAAGCTTCACTCCACTTTCCCGTTAATGCCAAATAGATCAAACTCCAATCCAGGACTTCACTTTTTCCAGGCAAGTGGCCCAAATGACGCAGGAAAAGAATCCCATCGAAACATCGGCAGCGATGGAGATCGAGGAGCTTACCCGGATGAATTCCCGAGAAAAAATTACTACCAAAGCTTATTTTCTCGCCAAGTTCCCCAGGTTCAGCGTTCATTTTTTTTTGTAAACGTCATCATTGACTAATGCGTACTGGAATCTCACGCTAAGCGAATTTCATGCTTCATTATATCAATGTTATTTTTCATATGTGCCAATTGGCGTTACCCGGGGATTTGAACGATAGACCCTTCGATCACTTGCCCAAAGCTTACTCAAATGCTGGGTACAGCCTCACGACACTCCATAGTTAAAATTTTCGAAAGATAAGGAGGCCTATGAAAAGGAAATTTTTCTTTACTGACTACGAATTACCTAGTAAATTTAAGTCATGACAAGGCTCATTGCTCTCTTTCTCACGCACGCATCGTCGGAGACTCCATTTTCTGGAATAGGCGAATTTATATATGTATGCCAATAACTGAATTTAACTCACAGCAGCAAATTTAACTCTCAGCATTATTCAAATGAAATATGTACCCCATTTGATGACATTTATGGTTATTGGAAGCGTTAGAATTTATAACAAACTAGGCAAAGGCTGAGACTACAGTGAACTATTACACTCATCTACTTAATCAACCTTAGGGCCGGTTTTATAATGTCTGGTTAAACCTCACGTTCACTAACGTGGAGATAACGGTAACGTGGAGTTTAACGAGAGGTTGAGTTTTATAAAGCAAATCCTACCGCCGGTTTGAAACTTCTTTTACTTGTCTAACTTGTGTAGAGTACTTCAGCATTTCAAAACGCCCGCCATTTTCAACAATTTAAACTCCACGTTAATCTTTTACCCGAGGGAAATCCATGGTTTAGTTTGATTACCACTTTAACACTCAGATTTGACTTAACCATCGATTGTAAAACAGAATTTTGGGACTTAACCGACGCTTAGCGTTAACTCCAGTTCAACTAGACATTATAAAACCGGCTCTTAGAGTTTCATTTCTTCTCAATCTTTCCTATTTTTTCCATAAGCTGATATTCCTGTTGCTCTGCACATGTGAAAAACTTCTTGCGTGTTCCTCCCCCTCCTCAACCTCCTCCCCACCACTTCTCCCCCCCCCCCACTCCTCTCCCTCCCCCTTGTCACCTGGTTCACTCGCTCGTGAATTTGAGGACGGCACGGCCTGAAAACTTTTCGCGTCGGCGCTCCAACGGACAACGGATGCTCAACATTATCGTTTGGAGCAGGGCGGAGGTTGATGGGTGAAGAGAATGGAATGAAGGCTTAGCCATGCCACCACCAACTACAGCATTTCGTCTAATAATGGTTTCGAAGCCTCTTTTTGCAGACTGAATGATTTAGATAGGTGAGGGTAGAGCTCTCTCTCCACTAACTTAATGAATTAAATTCAAAGTAGATCAATTTCCCTGGCCCACCTCGCATTTCGAGGATATTTTTGGTGCCAGAATTTCAAGCGGGATTTGAACCCGGGACCTTGACATCACCAGTCCAAAGTTCACCCCACTCTAGCCTTAAAACACCGCGTATAAAAATCCTCGAAGGACGAAGTTGCCCATGGAAAAGAATCTTTGCTTAGTAAACCCCTGCCCCGACTGTGAGTGTCATACGCCAATGGCTCAAGTCCACGGTGATTTCTTATCCTCACCTTCTCGAACCTACTTTTGGATTCTACCACGTTTTACTATACACGCCTTCATGTTTGTTTGTCCTTCCGGGAAAAACCTTGCAAATCGTATATCGCTGAAATTTTCAGAATAGCTCAAAACTGGATGGCTATACAATGGTTTTACATTTTTAACATGATCAGAGTAGTATCTCGATTAATATTCAGAAATAGAAAAATAAACAAAGATTTGTTAAAAAAAATAGCCACCTGAATTCAATGGAGGTGCTTCAATCATTTCATGTGTAAGTTCCGACGTAGCCCAGTTGTTACCATGGCCGTCTCGTGTAGCCGTTTTTCTTCTCAAAGAAAATGATTATGATGATGAGTCTTAAAATATTTTAAAATACAAAAATATCATATTTTATAAAAAAAATACGTTTTATTTATGTTTACACCTATGGCCCCTTAACTTATAGATAATTTCAAATATGTTAGATGAGAAAGTTACAATTAGTTTTAAAAGAACATTTCAGATTTCACAAACGAATAACGTGGTGCGCATGAGAGATTATAATATTAATACAAGCCGGTCAATAGATATCGTCCTTGTCTCTTAGTGAAAACGAAAATAATCTTACGCGCACACGTTTTATTCTTTTTTAATAAAACGTGTTTTTTATATTGTAAAACATATTTACATATTTTAAAGTTATTAACTATAGAGTGAGTCGTTTTACCTTAGTTCCTGGAAATTTTAGACACCTCGAATGTAAGTAGAGAGATAATTACGCCATGCAAGTAAAGGAGAATGGGTAAAGTGGTATTTGGCACATCTTAACTACGCATCGTTAGCGTGCAAAACCAAATTTTTACGTGAAAAATTGGAGTGGGGTCGCAGAGATCGAGTTCCTCGCTTTGCACTTCTTAACAGAGCCATAGCTAAGCCAAAACGGCCAATTGAAGGAATCCTACGCGTTTTGTCCACCGTGAACGTGGTACAAGTTGACTGCACCCACCGAGTAGGATGTTTCATTTGAAACTGTGCTCAGAAAGGCTAGGTCTTCACGAACAGCAGTTGTATCATTGGAGGTTCTACCCCTTGCTGTGCTATATATCTTTCTAGTTTTTAGACTTGAAATCTTGGAACTTTCCACTGTCTAAGGGTGTTAAGGTGAACCACGCACGTTTCCAGAAATTTTCGTCTGGGGCTTCAGTGTTATGGGGTTGCCTATTATAATATTTTGGATATTAATCCACACGATTCCTATAATTATTGATTTCATCAAATCAACTATATATTTCATTTGAATAATGCTGATAATCAAATCATCGTTTGTCATTGGAAGACATAAAAAATATATCAATTACAGAAAATAGAATGCCAAAGGATACATACTCCGGGGCCAGTGGTCTCCTCACCATAATTATTGCGGGTAGTCGCTACAAAGAAAAAACTTTCAAGGGGGTTTAAGCCCCAGAAGACCCCCCGAGATACTTTCCCGAGGCGAACAAGTATAAAGTTCCCACATAAGGTCATACTTCCCAATTCTTGACAATTTTGGCGGAAAAAAGTAATACCTATATGCTTTCATTCATCTATTTAGCGAATTCACTAAGATTATTTCATTTTTATCAGCAAGAAATTTTAGGAAAGGATTCCTAGCTATGAACAATCATCTGGAAAACTCGATTAAAAATGCAATTCTAGGAAAATTTGTATTTGGTATGAATATCATATTTTTTTAGTAGTTTAAATTCAGACTTGTAACTTTTGTCATTATTCAATGTTTTATTTTAGTTAACTGAATTTTTAGCATTATCGGTGTCAGTAATGGGTTCCTTTTCCAGGTGGTATGAAAATTTCCTGGGAACTGATATGAAAATACGGAGGTAGAATATTCAAATGCATTTTCTTCTTAACATACTCATCTTTTGAAGACGTAAATCATTTTCATTTCTTTTGTCAAACTTCAGAAAACGCAAGTAGGCCCTGTGAGAATAATCAGCAAAAAGCCAAACTTGTGCTACTTATTTCCATTGGTCATATTTATGCCTCAATAACATATCCAATATCACAATACATTGGTTTCAATTTGGGTAGCTTAACTATAAATCCCAAAACTAACTGGTCGCTGCTCCAGCAAAAAAGCGTTCGAACATTTCCCTATCAAGATTAGGCAAAGAACAGATTGTCGACTTTTGTGGAGTACATTCGACAGAAATCCAGCTTTATAAAAGAACATAAAATATACGCGCTGGAAATGCTTAAGTGTCAGTATGAGCAGGGGCGGATCCAGGATTTCTTTCTGGGAGGGGCACAAGCAAGGCCGTATCCAGGATTTTGTTCAGGGGGGGGCACAAGGATACTTCGTCATACAAAACGAACGAAATGATAATGGGACCGTATTAAAAATCGAGCATATTTTTAAGGGTCTGGGGGGGGCACGTGCCCCCGTGCCCCCCCCCCCCTGGATCCGCCTATGAGTATGAGGATAGTGAGCTACGGGAAATATTAAATACTATGGCGATATTGTGTAACCCAATAGGTATATTAAGGTATGCACGGTTAAATAATGGCTCCCAACTCCTTTATCCCTATCTATGTGGAGCTCTTTTCTAGCAAATTTTACGCCAACCCCTATTTCACCACATGTGAACAATAGTAGTGGTTATCGCAAAAGAAACAATAAATAAACCAGTTTATTTTTTATGAAATAATAGCATGGATATGTTGCAGAAAAATCTTTCTCGTGCAATGAGGTAATTCTGATGAAATCCACGTGAAATATAGCCAAATTATAAGTAAACTTTAGGCATAAATGCATGGCGAGGAGGAGAAAAATACCTGTAAATATTAAAGTATATGAAATTATTAAAATGACTCTATCACTCAAAATTTGCCTGCACCATTCATGTTGCAGTGTAATGCACCGATTTTGAAGCCAAAATTCAATTTTCTCGATTTCATCCACAAACGTCTTTTGAGATTCTTATGGCAAAAACTTTTGTTAAATATAATACACCAAATCACAAATCGCTGCAATTTCTAATCATACCTTTGATTGATCTTTAGAAACCTTTTGCAACACCTGATGTTTACAATCCTAATTTGAGTTTTCCCAAGTTCAAAAGTAATGCTAAAATCCTATTATCATGCTCCCATATTGCCACTTTCCTGGTGTCTACTATATTATTTTAAAGTAGTAATACGTCCCGGTTTTGCCGGTACAATCACGGTTTAGACCGCTTTTGAGGACTTCCCGTCGTTGGCCGAAAATTCTCTACAATGCCCTGGTTCTATGCAAAAATTATGGGAACAATATTTTTGTAATATCAGTTCATAACAGATAGCGTGACACAATACGGCAACAAGAGTTTAGTTTGTTAAAGACGGAAAAAATAAAATAATAATAAATTTAATCAAGCTTAGTTTTGATTTTACAACCTTATTGCATTGATTAAGGCAAATGGTTTTCGGACTTCACAGGGGACCCCCTCTCCGCTACTTTGTTATTCTGGTCTCGGTTAAAACATTTATGGCCACCCTAACATCATGTGGTACTAAAGTTGAAAAATACTCCAATTGATTAAAATTTCCTATTAAAAAAAGATAATAAGGAATTGTTTTCCGGATATAAACGAATGCATTTGCGTTAAAATTGATTTTTCTATTTCGTATTACAAATGAAAAGCTTGGGCAGCAGTGCTTTTATTCTATTAAATTATTATTTTAATTAGGAAGTAAAACTTCCAATCTGCCCATCTGTCTGTCTGCCCATAACTATGCCAATTTTCCAGGCTATACGTGTAACTGAATTGAAGGGCATAAGAGGGTCATTAACATTATTTTGCAAATTGGAGGGCAAACTACCTACAAGTCTATTTCCTCGTAATATCCATATACCCAGCTGCATATACTATCTTCCGATAAAACCCTCTGAATTCAATCTTCTAAAAAATATCATGGAAAATACACTTCTGGATCTAAATGGATATTTCCTCAGAAAAACTAAATTTAAATGTAGCCCACCCTACAGTAAACATTAAATCATCTACCTTGGTTTTGAATTCCACCCATTCACTTTCCATTTTCTCTCATTATCCGGTTTGTCTTAGAGAACCATTTAAACCGTGATAAAATTTTGAGAGGGCATTTAGAGAAATACATTTTTTTATTAAAGCGCAATGTAGTAGCTCCTCTTGGTTAAGATGAAACTCAACCTCTTTCTTTGATGTTCAATATAGGATTCTTCTCCCATTTGTGGATATCTACTGAACACATATCTTGTGCTTACTGATCGTTTTGCCATTTTCTCTTCCTACACTTAACTTCGATAATCTGGAATGTTTTTTTATACTTTGGGTTGCTACATAGTCAGGAGTGGATTCCTATCTTTGTTCGGGGGAACTTCTATTCAATATCCACTACGCTTTGGTGGTGTATAATACCTATCAGTGCTAATGGGTATGGCTACTGATATTTATGGAATAGTGGCTTTTGACATCAATTATTTTAATCATTGTTTTATTTATTTAAGTGAAATAAAAACTTTCATTGGAGAGTCTTCTTAAAGACTTGC
The DNA here is from genome assembly GCF_921293095.1 of Ischnura elegans. Lineage (NCBI taxonomy): Eukaryota > Metazoa > Arthropoda > Insecta > Odonata > Coenagrionidae > Ischnura > Ischnura elegans. The sequence goes on from NC_060259.1 coordinate 89,086,325, forward strand.
ATCTTCTCACTTTCTCCAGAAATTGTGGGGTCGTTCCCTCCTTAATATATCACTCGATAATGGTTGTATACAGCATAAGTTTCAAAAACATGACGATATTTCGCTAATCCCTAATTCTTGTTGAGTTCATTTTCATTCCGCATCTAATTGTTAAATTTTAACCTTGTTTGCATTTAAATGAGACCATTAGTTAAGAGGAAAAATTGTGATTGAGAATTTTCATCGTAAAAGGGAGCTTTTACTGACGTATGTGAGTACGAACAAAAATTGCTATATCTGGTAAAAATTGCTAAAACTGGTATCATACTTTCAGCTGCATTCCAGCAACCAACAACGAAATGTTCTGGTGCCACTATTCAACCCTACCGGAATAAGTTCTGATATCAAAGCGGTCAGACAGGTACCCATATTATCCGTTTCATCACCATGCTATATTTTTATTTAAGGAAAACTTGAAAGAAGCTCAGCACATGAAAGACCTTAATCCTGGTCTCAGGGGGTCTTAGTCCCGGTCAAGCAAAATTATTTTTAAGTGAATGGTACACTTTTGTGCGTGGCTACAAGCGAAATCATTTTTTAGTAGGATTTATTTAAAATTTAACTACAGCGATTTCATTTATGATCCGGATCTAGGCTCTCCATAATTTCCTGCGTATGCTAGAATGACTCACCCTTCATCCCCAGAGATCCATGACTCCAACGAATGCATCCCTGTACAAGATGAATGCGGCAATCAACGAAATGTCTGAAGCTTGTTGGCCTAGAAGACCATATGAATAGATTAACGTGAGATTGTCATCTAGCGTTACGGAAAGTATTCTTAGCATTTGAGTCAAGGAAGCTGCATAAAGAGAGCCTTGGTCTGCCCGTTGAAGCTTGGTATCTGTTAACAAATAGGACGAATTTTAATCGATTTTCACGAAGTTCCTCAGCGCGACGATGGGTGTCGAGCGATCCATTAACTCTTCATATTTGCAGTATACTTTGCGCTTGCGAGGAATAGCATTGAAAAAAATGCATTTTGGGGATTCTATATTCCCTAACATAAATTGGGGTTAACAGCCCTACAAAAGAATTCGTATTTTGTGATCACAAGGTACGCGCCTTAGAGAGTGGAAATAAACGCGTTGCATCGAAAAACGTTTTCTATATTGTTTTAATGTGAAAAAATGCCTCAATTGTTTTACGTCCACGATTTTTATTAAAAATCACTTCATAGCTTCATGAGCAATATTTTTTAGTAAATTTCATTTTAATGCATCTCTTCTTATTATACTTTTTCTACCGGCAGTTAAAATTTACATTAAAACCACTACATAAATTCTGTTATGGAAAAAAATGGAATAATCTAGGTACGCATGCAATAATTTATGATTAAATAAAAACGAAATCACCTCATTATGCTGAGTGCTATATTTAAGCAATTTATTATTGTAACTGCTAGAGTTACCATCGGTGAGCAATTCTGGAAAGTATATTGACCGAAAAAATTGTCTATGACTAATAAACACTGTATTTGAGACTAATAAAGGTTTTGAAAAGCTAAGGCTGCTTTATTTAAGCCGTAGTTTTCAAATTTTTACATAATTTCGATGTAGGTCTAGGTAATTATAGCTTTCAAACTGAGATAACGATAAGAGTTGCGGCATAACCAAGTGCGTACAAAAATTTAATCCGTTTCAAATGACATGAATAGTAGACCTGATTAGTAAGTTATGGTATTCATTGATCTATTTATAACTAATAAAGATTTAATTTTATGCTCGAGGAAGATCTAATTCCAATTAATTTTGTCTTTTTCCATCTTCCAACCAACGAAATTATTCCACAGTGTAATCATCAATACGGAATTTTTAACCACCTCGACATATATTACAATTATTGATACAAGTATGCTGTACATATTTATGTTTCCTGCTGTAGCATTCTAATTGCGCGAAATATTTTCAATTCCACCTTGCCAAATCAAAGATAAAGTGGCAATGATTCGTATTTGCTCAATGCATAATGTGGTACGTAGCGTAATGTGCCCAAATGTTTTGCTGGCCTACATCCCCGATAAGAAAAGGAAGATATTCCTGAAAATGAGGTGTGCTGTATTTTTTTATTGGGAACGAACAAGTCATGCCATTAACGTTTCACAAGGATAGCACTATTAGTCAAATAAATTTCGCTGCAACTATTTTGGATTTTTTTTTCAGTTTTATATACACAGGCCAAAGTAGATATCTGTGTAAGTAAAATTGTATGGGGTATCTATTATATTTTGAGAGTATTTCTATTCTTAAAATGGAGAAATATTCTTTTGTTCTTTTTTATAATATCTATTTTTTCAAGTTACAGCGAGGTGAAATATTACAGAGGAAGGGAACACGACGCAAAAGGAAAGAATAAATAGTATCCCAAAAAACTCCATTCCTAAGTCCAGTAAATAGTTCGTGATGACGGGAAGAGATAATCAGAAGTTTAATGAAGCATTAGAGGTGAAATTTCCCTGAGTAACTTCGTGTGCTGTTAAGTTTTGTCAGCTAGCAGTCATTCCACGAATGCATAGTGGTCTTTTTCCTTTTTGTAATTCAATAGCATAGTCCATCGCACGATAACAACGTTCAATACACCGGTGGCACACCACAAAAGCACGTTCCATTAAATTCTGATTCATTATAACAGAAGGCATTGCCCATGTATGACTTCCTTGGTAAATGAGAATAATTTTGTCCAACCCAGTGTTTCATCTAGCTCAGCACTTAAGTTTCCCCGTGAAACTCTCACAATTTACTTTTCAATACGCGCAAGGCATCACACCTCGCTTTTCCTATTTCAACTGCGATTTTTATTCCCAGATGATGGAAAACTCGCTGTTGTGATCTTGGTCCTTTTTGTATGACTAACCAATTAATCATTTTTTGTGGTTCATCGCCCACTGTTGTGTTTCCTGGAAAAATTCTACGCAACAAAAGAAATGCCAAGCAAATGGCGATAATGGAAGGAGAAAAATTATTCAGGGTTTTCAGGTGTCCTAACAGGTGACTTCGTTGAACTGCTCATTGCTCTTGGCAATTAAATTAACAAAATGTCGTTATTGATCATCCAGATCATCACGTCATATTTAGTCGATAAAATTAATCAATAATACCCAGCTTAGAACACTAATATACTTGATGTACACAGATCTGTCATCACATTAGCCATAAGTAAAAGCTCCCCTGAACCGATTATTAAACTTGAGATTTTACGCTTCACGGACCGGTAAACATGACAATATGCTATCCTGGTTCCCTAGTTCTCTCGAAGAACTCAATGATATAGGAGTTTCCTCACGATGCTCGGAGGTGAAAAATAACGGCACATATGTAGATAGATTCTTCAGTTTAAGTTAGGTCTCCATTTCTGCTTCCAGATTACAGCCTTCTCCGAACCGGAAGTCACAAAAAGGTTTGCGATTCCTCTCTTGAAAAAAAACTAAGGATTCTGATAGAGCACTAGCCTATATACTGGTAAGGCAATGATCCGAGGTTCAAGTCTTAGTCCTGATTTTGCTCTTGACTGCTCACGTGATGTCACTTCAGCGTCCCTGATAGAGAGCTGTTGGGTTTACACCCAGGTATATTGATGGAATTCAACGAGTGTATTATTAATATGAAATGACGACCAGGATGATCAATGATGACGAGAGAAATTTAAAGAGAAGATGGACCCAAGTTCCCTCGGGCTCTCGACAAATGGTGGGGGCACAACACTTGTTGACACCTACCTCTCTGCGGGGCTTCATGGCTGATCCAGTATCCGTCATACAACTACCGCTTTAGTCCCAAAGGCTCCATGGAAAGGTAAACCTCGACGGATGCTCGCGGCAGAGGTGTTCGCTGGTCACTGCGGAATAATCTCGACCAGCGGAAGGCTCGCGAATGACTAAGCGGATGGTCGCCTAGGTGGACAGCGGCGGAAGGGCAGTCGCCCATGCGGCAATAATCCATTGTTGTCGATTTCAGCGCGGGTGGGCGGGGGTTGGGTGCCCCAAGCAGGCCCCCACGCTGGATGCGGATGGCTGGTGGGGCGGTTGTCTCGTGGGCGTGAGTGCCAGAAGTCCGCCCCTTCCGTATTGAACTGTGCGATCCCACGGGGGGCTATCGGACCCCCCAACCCCCAGATTCGGTCGCACCACGCGCTACAAGATTCCCACGTTGCGTGAGATACGCCTTGGTCGTTTGGACCCCTTGTGTGGCCGCCTTTTATGGCTGGTGAACTATTGCTCGCTTCGGCGCTGGGTGTGTGCAAACCGATCAGGAGATCAGAGCGATGAAGAGATGTATAATTGAACTGCACCCAACACTGGCCGTGAGACTTCCCAAAACGGCAGTGAATCTAACGAGTTATTTTAAGGGCACTCATTATCCCCTCCTGCTGCGTCAGGAGGGCGGTCCCTTTTTTCGATTTTTCGAATGTCTTTCCAAGTACCCCCTCATTTTTTGTCAATCAGTGTAAAAACATACAATTTAAAATATTTTTGCATTTGCAATACGGGAAGACGTACTGCATCGCACTAAAAATTGAGAAATTTTGGCTTTTTTGGCTGATTTTCGGGCATGAATGGCGATAAGAAGGCGCTGGTATTGTTCAACTGATTTTCTATGGTAACCAAGGACACATTGGGCATTTGATATGCTGCACTTAAAATTTTTTTCAATTGTAAACCGTGGTTCTCGAGATACGGCCCCGAGAGTGAGCGCGTGCCACCCTAAGTGGCGCCACGTCGCGCTGATGCTCGACGCTCCCAAGTCACTTCATTTGCCGTAAGTCCTATTGTTTTGGTGCAACGTATTGCTATGCAATATTATTAGTCTAATTTCTGTTCAGTGTATGGAATATTTATATGCATCGTGGTAATTAATGTATTTGTTTTCATTTGTTTTTGTTTCAATCCTTCATAATATTCTCAAAGGAACACAGGTTAACGCGTCCTTTGACTCATTAGTTACGGGATCTTCTTTTTTTGGCCGCACCAGCCAGCTGTCAGCTTGTTAATTTAAGAGGTGGCAACCCTAACACTGGTCCTTACGACAGGGGTGCCTATATCCTTGTAAAAACTCATGCTTGAGTAAGCTGTTATAATTTCATGTAGATACCATAATGTGGAACAAAATATATTATTATCTCATTATTATTCATTTAACATAGTTTTATGTATTAATTTGAATAAAATTAAACAATGAACATTATTTTAGTTTCAATAATTTTAGCTTAATTTTTTTAATGCAGGAAACATTTTTGTCAGCATTTATCACACACCCATATATTCTGACGCACAACCCTGATGATGAAGCACTTATTTAAAATTTAAATATTTATGTGAGCTGGCATGCACAAAATATGACGCATTTCCGATATAATTTAACTTTGTTCATCATAGTTCCCTCACTTTTATTTATCGATTTATGAACGAAGCACCAGTTCTTATATTGGATCGCACCCAAAAAGCGATGAGAATTTTTCACAACAACAGCATAATATTGCTTGAATTAGCATAGCAGTATTAATATAATTTCCACTGATATATCCAATGATGAATATAATAATTAATAAGGCTAACACGCAACAATTATAAAAAGTAGGTATGTGCACATTACCTTGCATTTTACTCGTCAGTACGCACACAATTGTGTGCGTCTTATATTTTCGATTTTCTTCCATAAATGACAGTTTAAAAATTGACAGATGGCGAATATAGAAAAAAAATTTGGCTCAATCTAGCAAAAATAAGACACTTTTTTTTATTTAGCGCACCGAAACATATATTACTCCATCAGCAGAACTTGAAAAACATATAAGAACCGTTAAAATGCAGGCCTATGTTATTAGTATTATTAGTACCCAAACAAGAGAAGACAACGCAAACTCAAACTACACAAATTGCTATTTCTTTCTATAGGAATAGCTATATCTTTCAATAGGAATAACTTATGTCATCTTCATTTGCAATGAACTCTCATAATGCTGGATTTCACTATTTCTTTGAGAGCTATACGCAGTGATGGTTTCACTAAAATGTTCATACCAAGGGCTTATGAGTTCTTGAGCCTATGGAAAGGTTTATTGCTTTTAAGCTTACCACATATCCTTCTTTTATATTTAATCTTTGTGGTAGATTAAAAATATCTTCATCAAATCATCCGTACAAAAATGGTAATGTCACATCCATCTGCTGCATATCTCAATTCCTTTGTTTGGCTACAGAGAGGGTGTCCCCAAAGTTTGTACTCCTTCATGAGCACCAACTTAGTATCTAGAAATTTCTCACCCAATGCAACAAAAGCAATTTTCGATACTACACATTTATTTATTTTTTATGGCATTATACCATTCTTCATAGTCTTTCCTATGCCTGGTATTTCCAAAATTGGTTTTTTAACAAGATATATCTCCATGTTTCTAATCTTTTATTTTTAGCAAACCTACAGGGCAATTAACCTCGACCCTTAGTACCAGCAACAACTCGGGCAAATAGCCGATCTTAGGTATTATCGCGCTCTAATTTAGCTAGTTTTCCTCATTAACGAGAGCAAAGGGAAACTGCCCCGATGGCGCGGAATGCCTTGTCCAGTGTCTCAATATTAAGAATCAACAACTGCTTTCAGCGATACATTAACTGCTTAGGCAGCCAATCAATGTCCACAATATTTCAACTGTATCATCCTATTCGATCCTCTGAAGGTGAAATATATTGAGAACAAAAGAGGAACCCTAGATTCTCTTCCGGTCCTCTATCGATTTTTCATGAAAACTTTTGGATTATCGTCCTCCTCGGCAGGAACGAAAAAATTCCAGTTGGTGATAATAATTCCTCATATCTCGAAAAAAAAAACAGTTTCAGTCAGCAACGCATCTTATTAATCCCTCGCTTAAGTTGTACATGTCACATGAATACATATGAATTGTGTTGCACATGATATGATGCGTGCGTGATATGGAGAAAAAGGAGCCTCAGCCTAGAAATCAATAACAGCTTTGAACCGCCATTGATGAGGAAGGAAAACATAGCTATATCTCAGTTACTAAGCTCCAAAATTGTGAGATTCATGATACATAGATTGTAATAAGTAATTTAAGATATTTGGCGATGGATCAACTTTAATATATTTAGCTGCGTTTATGGATTGTACATTAACTGTGCATATTTTTGTTAATAGAATAGTTTTAACAAAAATTTTATTAGAAAATAAAATTTCTTATAATAGAATTTATTTCATGGAGTATGTTTATTACTCATTGGTACAAATTTGCGAAAATTTATAAATTTGCGATTGGTACAAAGCTCCGAAAAGTTGATAAGACGATATTATGAAATATTTTGCCAAAGAAAACGTGTAGACTCCCGCTTCCTCAGCTGAACCTTTGACCTTCATGTATGACTTCATAAAAATTCCTTGCCTATGGGTCGCCATTTATTAAAATTTAATTCTGATAAAGACGAAGCAAGTCAGATACCCCGCATAACCACAATCGCAAGGGCATTTCCAGGTTTGAGATAAGGTATATCCAATGGTAGCCCTAAAAATGGCTTATTAGTTGTATTATGGCATATCCCTCCCAGCTATACGCACAGAAATGCTTTCCGCTGAGGATGAGATCTACAGAATACTTGTTACCAATAACTTTAATCTGTGAGGAATTCACGCTCGCTTGGTGGCCAAGACTCGTACGCATTCCATTATAAAAAATTACTTCTCTGGTCAATTTCCCCTTCTCGAAGAGCTGCATACTCCTTTTTGACTGCACCGAAAAATGACCGTTCCTTCCAACTCTGAGGGTTTGTTGTTCCCCGATACAGCGGTGGTTCGGCGGCTTTGCCAATTTGGCATGAAAATGGTACTTACAAAATTTTCGGAATAGCTTTTCGATATTCTATAGAAGGTTTGGATACACTACGGACAGTGGCGCCGACTCCATGGGGCCTGAGGAGGCCCGAGCTCCCTCAAAAATCCATTATGGGTCTGAGAAAAAAATCTGTCAGGCTTGTTGATTTTCCCCGGAGTGCCCAGATATCGAGATTCGAGTTACTAGGGTTCTAATGTTGATCATATGACTCTTCTAAAATGCTTTAAAAACTTAAAACTCACTACTTATAAAATTTCCCGGGGCAAGATACCCGGTTTGGACACCCCCAATATTTTTTGTAAGCCGGCATCTCTGACTACAGAAAGTTTGAAGCACTTCTACACTTACTGAGCACCAAAAATACCTGCTTCGAGTCATCCATTGTAAACAATATCAGAATAATAATATTTCGAATGGTATTTGAACTTGTTCTATCACAAGAAGGAACCTTTCATTAATTGAACGAAAGGGCTTCTCCTTTGCAATTCACTTTATCTCCTCAAGCTGTAAAACTATAAAAAATAACTTACCCATGTGGTTTATAAGTGCAATAACTTAATACCGATTTAATCGACTTCGTCTCTTATTGCTTCAATCATTTTTCCTTAACTATTCGTATTTGTCTGAGAATTAATTTTTTATGCCTTCCAAATTGCATCTTTCCGTGAAAACCAAAGTAATAAATAACGGGGGAATTAAGCTCTACGGTCTCTATCGATAGATAATTCAAAAGGAGGTTCTCAAATGGCCGTAAAAATTTTTTGTCACCACTCGTCAGAGGATTAAGACAACAAAGAACACCTCACCAGAATGCCCTCCTATAAATTTACGAGAATTACTTCCACGCCAGGGACTACCACAGACACAAACACACACCCGAATTGACACCTTCGCAAGGCTGTCGGACCTCGCTAAGGTGACACCTTTGCGGGGTCCGACACAAACGAGGGTGAAAATCAAACACGAATTTCGTCTACAATGCAGTCCTCCTCAGCGAGCTGAAGGAAAAAAGCACTTCCAACACGTAGTCGAAAGTGAAAAACCGGTGTCGGCTGTTACACCATTATCAATTAAAAAATACATTTTCTGAACTTGATAATGGTGTCACAGCTGAAAGCGGTCGGATTGAAAAAAATATATTGCGGAAGTAACAAATTGTCTTTTATAGCTAATATGGAGCCCTTCCACCACGTACAAGCTTCAAGTTTCGATTTAATTGCAAGCATTTATTTCAATATAGAAAATTTCATCACCATCACGCTTGAATCTTTGGATTTTGCGTCCCTCATTAAAGTGCCCTGAAATTAAAATGTTCCTGATCGATAAAACTAACCGGAACTCCAATGAAGTCACCAACTCATGAAAATTGGGTGACAACTGCTGCATTTTTTTTTTCAAAATTACGAGAGAATGACTTACTAAAGAAGAAACTTTATCACTCCACCTCGTCCCGACCTCCCATTTATCGAATTCTTGCAATGAATTGCGATTTCGGGTTTGATTAAACGACCGACCGTTGGGCATTTCCTGAGGTAAGCGTTGGCGGAATGTGAGTTATCACAATGTGCAGTCGCCATCGTTGAGTACCTGCATCCTTGTGGTCTTTCGCATCGAGTCCCAGGCTGTTCTGTCCTTGAAAGCCGAGCTTCACGCTACATTACAGGGAAGCGACCGTCAACAGATACTTGTCAGCGGATATCGAACCAGTGACCGTGAGAAAATCCTCGATCCCGCCCGCCCTAATGGACAAATAATGGTTATTATTGTCGTACTTCTCGCCCCTTAGCAAACAAGCAGCCTGACATTTGCATAGGTCTCGATGGATGGGCACTACTTTGGATTCAAAATGTTATCAATACATTCTCAAAATTTAGAGCACCCGGATTAACTCTCACAGCATCCATTCCTACCACTTTCCCTCGTTATTTTTAATGATTACTTTGGCTTAAAACCGCTTTTTACTCCCACTTTCACTGTGCTTTGACCAAGAATAGATTCTTCTTATCTATGTTATATTATTTCAGGACAACTAATTTCATGATAACCTTTGGATTTTGTTGGACTGTTGTGGTCCCTATCTGTAGAAAAATCGTGATTGGGGTCTTATGAAGTCGCTCTTCATTGGGTCAAAAGTCATTAAATATTCCCTCCTAAATAATTTTCTTCCACTCTTTTTTGAGGGACTATCAAACCGAAAACTTATTATGAATACCTACATATAAGTAAAACTGTTCAAACAATTTAATGAGAGCGCTTCAAACATATTTTTCGCTGCCTTATAAATGCTGATTGTTCAAATTTTCTGCAAAAATCTAATAAGTACTTAAATATATACCGACGTGCTGCAATTTACGGGCCTAAGAAACAGAACGCACTACAGTTTTAGCTGGCTATGCTCTAAACTTGCAATGCTCGGTTTTGTCAAACACAAAGGTTTGTAACCATCCATCAGTCGCGTCACATTTTGGAACGCCATTTGTCGCGGGGCGTCTCACAGACACCATTTAGCAATGGTCAAGCAAAATGTATGAAAGTAGAAATAACTTTTTCAAATAAAATAAATTATTCATTTAATAGCTAATTTCATGAATGGGAAACACATTTATGCATAATGATGATGGAGATATTAGAATTGGTAAAAGACTGAATAATACTCATTTTGACGTTTCTTGCGGTTTTTGTTTCATCGTAATTATATCGACATGTTTAATTTGGACAGTAAATGCACACAAATTTGTCATAGTTTCACAATACGGATTTTGCTAATACCGTAACAAATAATTTTGACTACAGCGGAATAATTGATTTTGGAGGTATTTTATATTGAGAGCGCGTTAAGCCACCATATAAACGTATGCAGCAGAGGGTAAAACGTCGGTATGTGCATTATAGGCCAATTTTCACACAAATTATGTGAGAACCAAAGTAAATTCTTCGCAATAATAGTTTTATCCAGGTGTTGAATTGATTACAATAATAAAATCGTAGCAATAACAATCATATCCAAATTTTAATGTTTATACTTGCTAGTTTAAACAATAAATATATTTGAAATCTTTGCCATGAACATCACGAAACTATTGCCATGTAACGTATTGTAACTAAAATTGTCGCGTGGCGTCCTCCAGACTCTAAAAACAGCAAAACATTAAAATTTATTCCTTAAATTTGACAAAAAATATAATCATATAGGTGACTATTTCAGGTTCATAAAATAATGAGATATAAGGAATATGAGTTTCCTAACTATGAAAATACGATATGGGCAAAGAGAAGAAAATGGTCTGGCGTCTGGTAGACGCCACGCGACCAACGGAGGGTTAAAGAGCACTTTTATAAGGAAACGATGCCTCCTCCCTCAGAGGGAGAAGTTTTTTGGTGAGCCTGGATGTAGAAAAACCTACTTTAATAAACACACTTTTAATTCAGCCTCTGTATAATACACATTTCAATAGAAACGACAAAAGCCAAAGGTAGCAAAACTTCAAAATAGTCTTAAGTATTGTTGTAGAACGTACAGGAGGGAAGTGATAGAGCTAAATGCCCTCACTTGGGTAGTCACGAGGGTCGAAAAATCAGTTACATTGATCCTCGTATTTTCACATTATCATAAGATGAGATTTTTCGAGGTGAGTGAAAGGAGGTGTTTTGATTTATCTTCAGTGGGTATAGAATTGCTTCGTTTATACACTTTTTTTACACCTGTGTAATTTAATAATCACCATAATGGATTTATTTTTATATTAAACTTAATTAAAATCCATATTCAGTGTTTTACGGGACTTAGTCTTAAAGATAAGCTTTAAATGTAGGTTTAAATCCTTGATTGCCATTAAACCTTTTTTTAAAATTCCCGCTCTAACAACTATCGCTAACCTTAATATCACGTGTGTTTTGTCACAGCTTGGAAAATCGGGAAAATCAACAATGGTATCACAGTGATCTTTGGCTAGCGCGGTAGTGCAGTGGAAGGTAGAAGGTGAGAATGTTTTCAAGCATCACCTAAATCACTTCAGTTGGAAGACGGGTATGTTAACCAAGTATTTTATGTTATAAGAAGAATGGCGACAGATGAGAGGAACTTTAGGTCCTCTTATTACGAGAAGGTGGGCTTCAGGAGCGTTGAAGAAAGAAAGAGTCTTGAAATATTGCTGAAGGATAAGCCGCTCGACAGGGCAAAGCTAACTCAATTTTGTTTACGTTTTACTGTCCCTGGAATATACAGGAGTTTACTATGGAAGGTTTTACTCGGTAAGTTCCAGAAGTTGATCAGTGTTCGCTATGTATTTCTAGGCGATGACAATGCTGTTACGGAATGGATCACTGAATCATAAACCAGCCATTTTCAGCACATCCTAATTATTTTTCATGCACAATGTAATTATTTGAGAACAAAATTCTTCATGTTTTTATGAAACTCTAGCTAATAATTATTATAAATTATATTTTTGTAAGAATAACGTTCCTCATGATGCAATGCTGTGTTGTTGTTATTAGTTTGTGACAAATTTTATTGCATTGCTAATAACATTTTTTCTGTCACTGTCATATATTCAGGCACTTTTAATGGTAAATTTATTGTAAATATTCATTGTTTTGCTAACATACACATGCACTGAGAGTGGATCCTCTCTCCTCCACCTTGAATTATGTTTTTGCTTCATAGGGGAAAGGTTTATAGATTTTCAGTCTTTCTTACGTTTTGTCCTCACTAAGTATGTAGTTAATCCAAATGTAAACCTTAGTGTGCGGTCACACTAGGGAACAGTGATGAAGAATGTTAGATAATCTAATATGATAAAATAGATTTTTCCTTATGAATAATTGTAGCTTTTATGACTTAAGAATGGGCCCTAATTTCCAGATCATTATCATGCTGACTGTTACAGAAAATACTGCTCTCATAATTTGTGGTGGCTTTTTGTTCTGAAATGCAGCTTTTTGAGTATTTAATTTTTCATGAAATAATGCTGGTTTTTGACTGCACAATTTTTTGTGATGTTTTCATGTGAAATTCATGCTTGAGTTATCTGAATTGATTTATAAAGGCTATCCTTATGGTGTTACCAGCATTTATAATCTAGTTCATGCCTACAGTCTTGCCTACCTGCATTGTAATTACAAACATCATTTGAATAACCAAGATGTCATATTGTTTGGCAGACAATGTGGTATACTCATCAAAAGCTAGAGAGATAAGTTAGCGTTGCTGCCATTATGGGCATTTCATTTTATAGGAATTTACATGAATAGTTCATCTCTTCAAAAAAATACTATTAGTGTTAACTGGATATTTGTAGTGAATTTTTGATAAAAAGTAAATAACCACTCTATTTTTCTGTATATGTAATCCTAATATCATTTTTACATCAGGTGTGCTACCAGTGCATGTAGAAAGTCATGAATTTGTAATGCTGCAACGGAAGGAGCAGTATCAAGATTTATATCAATCGCTGAACGTCATGGGCATAGCAACAAAGAATACGCCTAATTCTCAATTGTTTATATTAATGTGGCTTTTGGAAATTGGTCAGCTCAAGCTAGATTATGCATCACAAGTAAGTGGATTTATTTCTTGTATCTCTTCTCATGCTCAGACTCACTGGTAAAGGCCTGGTCAGCTTAGGATAGGAAATATTTTGATGATAAATATTCCTTGTTTGTGTAGTCAAATGTAATTTGAGACGTGTCTTGAAAATTACCATAAACCTCTAATATTTTGAAATTTACCCATTTTTGTGGTGGTTTTTTGTTCTGAAATGCAGCTTTTAAGTATTTAATTTTTCATGAAATAGTGCTGATTTTTCAGTGCACAATTTTTTTGTGATGTTATTAAGTGAAATTCATGCTTGAGTAATCTGCATTGATTTATAAGAGCTATCCTTATGGACTATCCTTTGGGGCCATCCTTATAAGGGCTATTTTTTGCTACTAGCATTGATAGTGTAGTACATATCCCTTTGTCGCCCTCCGTGGTGGCAGGGATAAGTCCTTGCCTGCCATACCGAAGGTCGCAGGTTTGAGTCCCGTCTGGATAGGTTGCCTCTTCCAGGACATGGTTGTGTGTGATGGTCTGTTGTTGATTGTTAAAACTCCGGATGTAAAGGCCTCATTGTGCTGTTTTTGGGGGTAATTGAGATAAATAGAAAAAATAAATATTCCCCAAAATAACAATTGTGTTCATTTAAAATTTAACTCTGAATAAAAAGTATCTAGTTGACTGTCATTTGCCAATGAAAAGTTGTCTGATTATGGGTTCTAAGGTCCTTGCATTGTTACAAATTGAGAAATCTAGTATTGATGTGAAATATTTTGGTTACTATTGCTACATCAATCCACTCTGCCTAAAATTTACAACTTTCATTTAAGATATTATTTTACTCGACCTTCAGCATGACTGGTTACTGCATTACCTTTCTGGATATGTTAGTTCTGGTTATTGTTTCCTCCAGTGGAGGTAGTTCACAAATTGTCATATGAGGTCTTTGTCCTTAGTTATCAAGCTAACTGGAAATCAATTTAGAGTAAAACCTCTATGTAGTGAACCTCTTTACATCGTAAACCTCCATACGTTATACCACCCCTATGGTTCCGTCTGATTTTCTGATTTACATGTAAATTTATAGGCAAACCTCTTTGTAGTGAACCTCTTTACATCGTAAAACTTCCATTTATCATACCCAGGAGATACCCCCAAGGCCTAACTACCTCCGCAAATTGTACCGAGACAACAAGAGACCATTAATGCAGCTGTGATTACGTACATGGAATGACTTTTTCTGCTATAAATGCTTCAGTCTTTTTTTTCTTATATACCTTTAATATGCTGTAATTTTCACGTTAATCATTAGTTGTGGCCATTTTGTTCAATATGAGAGCATACCTAACGGTAAATAAGAAAAAAAGGTACCCAACTATTCTAATCATTTTAAGTGACTGTTGAATTGAGAGAGATCACATTGCTTCTCGAATCATGGTAAAAATCATGCGATAGCGCTCGCTTTCTGTAATTATTAAATAATAAATATATGTTCACTGATGCATGCATGTTTGTTTAAACACATAAATATAATGGTTTAAAAGACAGTAGTGCCTTTCATTTCCGAAGGATATGAAAAAATGGTGCCTATCACTAAAACCTCTCTATAGTGAACCTCCATACATCAAATTGTCCAAATTTTAGTCCCCTCCATGACGATGTAAAGAGGTTTTACTGTACCTGGATTATTTGTGATTTTTAAAATACGGAAGTTTTATTATTAAGTGATCCATAATTAAATTGATTGTTTGAGGCGTAACTTGGTGAAAGCGATTCATTATTAAATTAAAAAAGAAGAACTTTGTGCTTTCACATTAATATTAATGTGAAAGCAAAAAGTTCTACTTTTTTAATTTAATGATCCATAATTGATCAGGTCACTAGCTAGACATGTTGTTGAATTGGATTAAAAGCAGGGAATGGAGTAATGTGGTTTTGGGAAGAATTGGTCATAATCATGTTGATGCCCTTGATTGGATGCCTAATGTGTAAGGCTCTAGTTGGCTGACACTTGATGGTCTGGGAGCAATAATTGGCTATCGGTTCTGATCATTCAAGTTGTGTCACATCTGCCTCTGGCCTGTTTAGGTGGCTTATTGGGTTTTGAGTCGATGTATGTACGTGCGCATAGAATAAGAAAGTCGTTTGTGGAAACCCCAGTGGGTAACCATAAGTTTCCCATTGAGAATTTCAGTCAAATATTTGTGTCCAATAAGTTGACTCAATATGATCAGGTGGTATAGAATATGGGGCTTCATCAACCCTCGGAATTGTTGTTGGACTGACTTGATTAACATATCATTTCCATTTATATTTTCACGACAGTTAAAATTCTTTGATCTTTCTGCATTCTGATTCTTACTGTTTAGTATCATTAATGTAAATGTAGCATTGTATTTCTTCAGTTTTTCTTTCTCTGTTCATTTTACTGCCTGGCTTATTGTATTTCTCTTTATCAGAAGAGCTTCTGTCTTTGTGATAAACATAACTCAAGGCTTCTGCTTCCGAGGTGATTGTTCTTAGGAGGCCCTCATAATCAAAGTTATCAATATGCAGAAAATCGAGTAACTTGTCTACTTTTGTGTATGACTTGAAATCAACTGGTGTTTACGACACTTAGCCTGAAGTCCAAAAAGGTTCAGACGAGACCCAAACTCATGATCCCAGTGCAACGAATGAGGCCTCCAACTCCAGTGCCTATGAGGCTGGCAAGGGGAAGAGATCACGTTGATGTTGTCAAAGCTTTCATGCTGGTTAAGCTCTCTTAACACGTTGCGTACCGGGGTCTTTAAATTCCTAGGAACGCCGAGATTGGAAATATGTGCCTATTAGGGCGTATTGCCTTTGGTTTAAACATAGTTAAAAAGCTAATGCTTAGAATATAACTTTATCCAATCAAACGTTATGATGCATTAATTCAATATGAATAACGAGCAACAACTGAAAACGTACTAACGAATACATATTGTACGCTTTAAAATTGTTTTGGTTGACGTGCCTAAATGATGAGAATCTTCGTCATCCGTCCGGAACGTTCGGGGAAAAAATGACAAGAATTCTCGCCATCCATACGCAACATGTTAAGTTATGGCTTTACTAAATTTTGTTCTTTCTGTGAAGCATGAGACTAAGAGAAATGACCATGATTTGCCTCTTTTTTATTTTAACCAAACAGCTTCATCACCAGCCCTTTATTCACGTGGGTGAACTTCAATGAGAAAGTATTGGCATTGAGAATGACATGTTTTGTTGAAACATGTTCAGTTTATAACAAAAAAGTGAGCAAAATGGCATTGGGACCTCTTTTTGCAGTACAGCATAGCCTGATTAAATAACCACTGTTGTTGAGCCCTCCATTTACTTGTGTCCAGTTTTACTTAATGCCAAATACATATATTTCCCATTCAAGCAATGTAAATCCAACTATTTCTCAGTGGCCAAGGACTTCAATGGGGTGGGCCTTTTTCATATTTCCACAAATAGGCCTTCTGTAGAAATATATCACATGAAGATGTCAAGTGTTAAGGTTTTTCATAGATAATAATATGTATCAGTAAATATCCTTCTGATTAAACTCACCTCATTGAAGAATACTTCCAATGCCATGTCTGCATTGTACACTCCTTTGGTGTGGTTTTCTTTTACCTTTGACCTTGTAGGAGAAGGGTCATTGTATGCCATTATTTCAAGAATTACTACCGAAAAAGAGGAAGTGTTTGCTAGGGTGGGGAAATGAGTGGTTTGATGGCATTGCATAGGTGGAAGAGCCAGCTAAGGGAGAGTGGGAATTGGAGAGGGAGAATTGATATGTTTGAATTGCCCTTGTCAGAATATGACTTAAAAGCAACATGCCATAAAAAGAAACATCAATTTTCTCTCAGACTAATATGTAGTGGTGGCACAAAATTGGTTGGGATTATTTTTCCCTCATCCCACATTGAACATGAGGAGGCTGTGTGGGGAATCTTTACCGGTTACTTTCTATTTCTTAGTTATAAATATTCTCTTCTTCCATGAGAGGTTATGTTTCCTGTATTTCTTATCTGGCATATTCCCATTAGTCTGGTTATAATAATATAATCTACAATGATTTCAGGTGCTCCCCATTACAATCATCGTTATACATGGAATCAACACATTTAAAAACATCCATGCCATGGATAGGTAGGCTTTACTCAGGTGGGAATCAAACCCATGGCCCTCGGAATGGCTGGTAAAGACTTAACTCTGCCGCCATTGAGGCCAGCAAGACAGTATCTGAGTCAGTGGCCATTTATCTTGATTTTTCTCTTCAGATAGAAGAACCTTTAAACCAGCATTTGATGGCGATAACAGATGCAATATTGAGTTTGTTTCCTGAGAGTATCGATGCCTACTGGATTTCAAAAGGCTTTTACCAGTGTGTTAACAAGTTTCAAAAAGGACTGAATAACCTAATTCAATGCACCATGGCAATTCTCGAGAAAGAGGATGGCACTCTTTACAGGTGATATGCTATTATTACTATTCTTTGCATTTCTTTCTAATTCCCAGTGTTGGTTATGATTATTCTTAAAATTAGATATTCCAATTAAGGAATGTTGAAAAAACAATCAATTTTATTTCAATGTTTGTATATCCTAAATGAGTGCTTGCATGTATTAGGTCACAGCTGTGATTACATTTATAAGTGAGTTAAATGTGCACTCAAAATACAGCGGCTGAGGAATTCTTCTGAAATGCCTTTGTAAAGTGTAGTTGCTATTTAATAGCTTTTGTTGTAGTTGCTATTGGCAGAAATGCTGTATGTGAGCAACTCCTTAAATAAATAAATAATGTAACTTGATCTTGGAAGTAAGAGAAATTTTTGTAGTTTAGTTATGAAACCAGAGTGGAACTACATAGTCTATAAAAGAGAAAGAAGAAGTGTTGGTTTTCATTCCATGGGATTAATTTAATTTTCCTCAGTTACTTGAATTTTACTCTTGCTTGTTATGTCTATGCATCATCTTCAAGTGGACATGAAATTGAAGTACCTATCTGTGGAAAAGTGCCACCCTTTTAATCCAGTATAATGTATGTAATTCCACAGTAACTGCCCTGATACTGGCTTTGATGCATCATATTTGTTCCATTACCCAAGGCAAGGCAAGAGAATGAAGTTGACACATGTTAAAATTTTCCATAATAAATGTAACTCGTTTACTTTCAGCTATCTTGAAGAAATAAGGGCTTTTCAAGTGATACCATTAGAAACTTGGTTTTATCGGTGCTTTGCTGGTGTTTTATATGATCAAGCCTTGGGAAAGTAAGTAATGAACAAATGTGACTACCATGTACTCCCTAATTTCTTAAAGATATCTTCTGTTTAAAAGTTGCACCGGTAACCTTGTTCATCAAGTTTATAAGCATCAATTTCATTTTTTCTAGGATATGGGACAAACTTGCTGGAGGCTCCTGTAAAATTCTAGTTTATGTTGCTATTGTTCTGTTAACAACATTGAGGCGTTCTATATTTGGAAGCCAAACCCGTGAAGATGTGTTGAAGCATTTATGTAACGTAAGTTGAAATTGAATTGTAATGCCTATGTATTTTCATAATTTCTTCCTGATGGTTTGCAATTTTATTTCTGGGTGTGAACTTTCTGTTTCATCCTCAAGCTACTGACTGGGTTTTCTTCATTTTGCATTCTCATTAAGAAGTAAGTTTAGGGTCTTTAAAACATCTGCACTGTTTCAATGACATGGTATTCCCATTTTATACTCATGTACACAAGAATACCGTATAATAGAATTTAACTAAATGGCTTATTTAATCTTGCGACTCATAAATTCAGGGATGAAAAAGTTTGATTTCATGTAAGAATAGGCGAATGGAGTTGCTGGCCACTCTTTCTTGGTATAAATATAATATCCTCAGAATAGTGAGTGCTTGAAGTTACAGTGGGTGCAAAAAGTATTCGGACAGTACTTGTTTCCAGCCACTATTACTATTTTGACTCCGTGGCACTTGTTTTTCAGATTCAACATGAATGTAATATTATCATTTGCGGTTCTAGTAAAGGTTTACATGTTGAAAGAAGGAAAATGTGGTGCTAATTTGCAATAAATTGAGTCCAATAGATGAATATGCAGAACTTTTGAGTGCAGAAAGTATTTGGACACACAGTGCATGTCGATTTAAACGCATTAATAGGGAAGTCCATCAGTGTCAATACTGTCCAGCTGTGGGCGCATATGCTTCCCCTTGGCTGTGGCATATTTGACCGAACGGCGACCTGAAGCGTTGACAGGCATGGGACGAAAAGCATCTGAGACGACTGAAGCTGAGCAAAAGCTCATTATTAGATACTTTAACAAATGTAAGTCACTGAATCAAATTGCTGGACTTGTCGGTTGACCTAGGTCAACTGTCTACGACATAGTAAATTGGTACGGGAAGTCCAAGACTGTTCTAAGCAAGCCCCTAAGCGGGCGTCCACGGAAATTGACTGACAGTGACACCGGATTCATCGTGCGGGAGATCAAGAAGGACCCAAAAACCAGTGCTCACAAGGTAACTGCTGATGAACAGAAGTGTGATGTTTACGCACATGGAGGTACCATCCAGAATGTGTGGAAGCAAAACATTTACCACTGCCAAGGAGCAAGGAGGATGCTGTATCAGTGTGGTCAATCGCAAGAGACAGGTTGATTTCGCTAGGAAACATCAATCTGAGCCTTTAGAGTAGTGGGATACGTGATTTTCAATGATGAGAGCAAGAACAATATATTCTGATCCAATGGTCATCAAATGATTTGGCATCAGAACAATACTAAGCACAATCCCAAAAACTTAATAGCAACAGTGAAACATGGGGTTGGTTCTGTGATGGTGTGGGGGTGCATGGGATCGTCTGGAGAGGGTAATTTGCACTTTTTGAAAGGGATCATGGATTGCAAGATGTAAATAGACATACTGAAGCAAAATTTGTTAGTTAGTACTGACAAAATGGGACTGAGAAACAAATTTACATTTCAACAGGACAATGGTCCAAAGCTCAAGGCAAAGAATAAAATGCTGTGGATCAAGCATAACACACCCAAATAGTCGAGCACCCCTCCACAATCACCTGACCTCAATCCGATAGAACATCTGTAAAGTATTCTGGAGATACAAATAAAGTAAAGGCAAATGTAAAATATGAATAACTCAAGATTGCCTTGTTAGAAGAATGGGAAATATACCCCCTATTGTCGCATCAAAATTGCTTCATTCAATGTCAAATCACCTTCAGGCAGTCCTGAAAACCAAAAGGAATGCCACAAAATGCTAATTATTGCATAAAATGTGTCTTATGACTTCATTTAAAATGAAACATTCATGTGTCCGAATACTTTTTGTGCGGCACATTTGAAGTTATTTTTCTATTTTGCTTAAAGTTTCGAAAGTTTATTTTTTGTTGCTGTTGCTGTAGTGCATGCATAAATAAAGTGCGTCTAAAATACGAAATGAGAATCATTTCAAGCGGAAGATGCGCAACACAAAGAAAATGAAAATTTTAGCTGGAAACAAGAGCTGTCCGAATACTTTTTGCACCCACTGTAAATATAACTAAATAGGTATGACAATTTTATCTTCAATGGCAAGGCTTCCTTGAGCATCTAATCAGTTTCATTCTCTTCTTTCAAATCCCTACCATTTTTTGATTGGCTGTAAGATCTTAATAGTCCCTTTAACAATATTGGTAGTGACATCAATTGACGGATAAAACAAAAATCTCTCCTGTATAATTCTCATCCACACCTATTGTCTCCTAAATCCATTCCCTGCATGTGGAAAGAGCCTGTTTGGCATGGTGACCATCCCCCTGTGCTCTTGGTGGCAGCCACCCTGGGCCTGGGTCAAAATTAGGGATGATGGATTAATTCATATTGCATTTATCAGGAATATTCGTGATAAATATGCTGTTCAGTTCATGGAAAAGGCCTCTCAGTTACTCCATTAGGTCTCCTGGGGGAAGTTCCTTATTGGTGCATGAATATAGGTAGTGTAAAATTTAAGGATGAGTCGGTTCCTAAATTTTTTCAGTTCTCGGTACCGGTCTGGTTCTCCCCCATCAGTTCTCGGGTCTCGATACTCGGTTCCAAGGGTGAACTCTTACTATCTGAATTAATGGCAAATTCAAATGAGCAACCACAAGAAGTGAATGAAAATAATTTCACTAAAGATGTAACTTAGGAGGAAAGCTCTTTAAAAAAACTTAAGATCGTCTCCATAATTTTATTTGCCAAGTAAAAGTTTTAGGTAGCATGTTGTTAAAGAATGCATGATAGACCAAAATGTCACATTACATCAGGGAGCCACTTGTTCTTCCTCCGGATTTTAATTTCAAAAATTCAACATTTTTCCTCTATCTATTCTTTTTTTGCCAGAAATATTGCCTGCAGAGCTGAACAGGTGTTAAATAATAACAGTAGTGGTTGATGTTGATTTTGAAGGGCTACACAAAATATGCTAGGAGCACAGTTTACATGCTGCATCAATAGCTAGTATCACTGCAGGATCAATGGTGAAACTCCCCCAACTTCTGGCGATATCATCCCTTAATTTGTTGTAACTTGTGTGTCGGTTCAAAATATATTCTGTATTCTGTGATGCAGCTTAAATTCTTGCTTTAATTGACAACTTATTCTGATACTTCACTGTCACAGTTTTTATAACCTCAACAATAAACTGCTCAACACGACGGTACAACAACACCATGGATACACTGGGCGGCCGTGAGTTAACGCAAAAATTGTAATGCAGTGTTGCATTATGCAGGATAACCAAACTTTTCGATGCCTTGCATAGGCTTATCAACTTACAAAGAAGCTCTCAGAACGCATCTTGCTTGTTTGTAAAAGAATTACTGTATGTGTACATAATTCAATCGTAAGACCACCAAGATGAAGCGATTTTCCGCCGGCCGCCGTTCACGGCTCGGCACACGGCGTTGCAGAGAGCCGTCTCGTTTGAAAGCCGCACGAATTTCACATGAATGGCAGCCGGGGAAAAGTCGTATCCTCTGAAATTGGCTTCAATGTAGCATTGATTATGTTTCATGCTGGAGACGTCGCATCGCCAGGCTGGATTGATATGGGCGAAGTGCCATCAACAGTGCGAATCGACTCGTTTGACATAAGACCTTCGGTAAATTGAAAGAATGGCGCCGTGCCATGGATGGCGGCAAAAAGTCAGCTTGTTTGAAAGCGGCCGCAGCTATGGAATTGTTATATTGTTGGCGAGAAGGACAAACTGACGAATCCTTAAATGCATGTGTTAGTGAGCAACTCTCAAAAGAAAAAAACATGCACACCTTGCAATCAGAAAGTAGTATATGCATTTTTAAATCTCTTTTTCACTTTTTGGCTTTGAATACGCTGCAAACCATTTCGGCTCTGGTTGCCAAATTCAAATCCTCGCCACCACACCGAGCCAGCTCCAAAGAACCGACTTCATGCAAAAGGTTCTTGATACCAGTTCCATAGCCAAGAACCGGGAACCGGAACGGACCCATCTCAAGTAAAATTTCATGAGAGCAATTTCTTCACATGGTGTTTACATCATCAGCTCCCTTCCAATAAATTCTTTGCAAAGTGGAGGCACATAATTGCTAACAAGTAGAATCCCAAGGAATGTGTTCATGTCTTCTTTTTCCCATTTTCTCACCCTAAGCAATGCTCCATGCAAACCTACTGGTAAGTCAATCAGTAGAATACTCCAGTAATAATAAGCATACATTTTTGTATCGATTTTTGAAGAATTGAATGATGGCATGTATGTATTTTCTGAAACACTGTTTTAGAAAGAAAAGGGATAAAAAATTTGCTCTTTGAATTTCCTGAGCTATTTTGTTTTATTTATAGAAGGAATATGAATTGCCTTGGTGTGAGGTCAATTTTTTTGCAAAAAATACTGTTGCAAGTCACAATTAGTGGCAATCTCTTCATTAATATAAAACTGATATTGCTAAGAAGTGAATATTATTGTGTTTGTAGTTGAAATTATATTTATAAAGCATAAGAATTACCTTGGATTTTCAAAACTGGCTACCATATCATACATCATTGCATGATTTCTGCTCATATGGCTATGACAGGTTTTATCGTTTGGACTTCAGATTACAGTAATGGCTTAACATTTCAGTACATTTAGACTCATAATTATTATGATATTATTTGGATCACTCCTCCTTCCTTGTTAAACGTTGCCATTGATGGTGACATGCCATGCAAGACGTGTGTTTCCATTCTTCCTCTAGTAATGGGTTTTTATGAGAAACATTTCCATTGGTTCAAAAATTATGTGATTGATAACTTTGGCTAGTCTTGGGTCAAATGATTTCAAAGCGATACTTAAAAATCAGGCCGAAATTTGGCTTTCCCTCGACCTGTGGTTACTGATCGAATGAAATTATGTACTTTAAATTAATATGCACTTGCTTTGGTGCGTGCTTGCTGAAGTACGAGGCACACTGCACAACACTCATGCAAGCTCTCACATCCAAAATCTGAATGTGTGTGATGTTGTAGCCTGCCAACAACCTATACAGCACAAACGGTCACAAACTAGCATGTAGGTCATGTATCACACATGTTTTATCTCGTGTAAAAACCGTTATTACCCAAGTAAAAATGAAATAAACCTTGTATATAAATGGTCTTATGTCCACTTCAAACCAGATAATACACGTGTATGTACAAGGAACCCAATTAGGGTACCATTGTAGTTATTCCATTCTTCTACAGGACTTCTTGAAATAGCATAGTTGGTGACCGGAACATGGCAGTAACTATGCAAACTGTGGCACTTCACTTATACTAAACAGGTAATAAGACGTAGGCAACATACGTTCAAAAATTCTCATTTATTGTTTCAGGAAAAGGTTCGTCAGTATAAAATAACTCATCAGGAAATACAGGACAAAACATGGGTGGTGACGATGTGACAAAAAAAGTGGTGTTGATGTGAAAAATGAATGTGAATGACATAATGGACAGGATGATAGCGAATATGAGATGATGGACGAAGCTTTTAAAAGAACTGATGAATAGTTTAAAAACCACAAAATCAGGGGAAAACCGCAAGTGGTTTCACTGAGTGGAAGCACATGTGGGAAAAGAGAATGACTGAATCCTTGATGTTTCCAGTTGTAGTTGTACGAGTTCAATTGCAATGTCCTTGTTTTCCCAGTGTTCAATTGGCGTGGTGCTAGGCTATGATGCAAATAATTCAAAATCATTCAGAATTTTAAAGCGATAGACAGCATCATTCTAGTTGCAATTGATGATTAATTCATCTGTACCTCAATAGGAAAATATATATAGTCCTAAGAATATATACACCTCTATTGTATATGTTGCATGTTGATTCAGAAAGTGATTTGAACCAGATTTTGTTGGGAAAATTTAGCTGGCATTAAGGTAGACGACTCAATTGAATCGTCTACCTTTAAACTTTCATCATGTTTAGATTGCTTATGACCACAGCAATGCAGTACTAAGCTTAATATTTTTTCTTCAAGGGCTCAAGGGAGTTGGCCCAAATTAACACAGCAAGTACACATGTGAAAATGGGCAAATTCTTGACTTATTCCTTATACCAAATTTCAACTTAGTCTACAGGGGTAAAATTCTCCCTGTGCTGTATGGGAAGGATCACAGCACCCTTGCTGAGGGATTTCAATGTCTTGAAGGGAGGCACCCTTGTATGCACACATAGTGAATGGGAAAAACCCTCTAGTCGGTGGTTTGGCGGCTGTTGAAATCCATTCTATGACTCCATGACCTCTCTCTCTTAATTGTGTGTTCCTAGGAGGAACTTTTATTTCAATATCAAATTTAGGTCTTGAAATGAAACTCAAGGATTACCAATATATTTTGGTGTGGCTTGTGAGGGTGAAGTAGAGTGCATGATTTTCGAGGTATTACGAAAGATATTTATTAATAGGTTAAAATATTTAATACATAACCTGCTACCTTATGTTAGTGAGCTCTGTTGGTTATTGTATGTTTGGGGCTATCATTTATTTGCAGATCAATGAAGAGGCTGCTGATGTGATAGCTAATAAAGCCATTGAGATGTGGCAGCAGCATGGAAGTGCATTGACCCCAGGCATTGGCCACGACTCAATGAAAGGCCATTCTATGCTCCATCGCTCAAAAGCTGCTTTCGCAGTTATTTAAGACTAATGGCACTAGTAATGTGTAAAATCATTTCAGGCTTGATTTGGTGGATGTTAGATGTATCCATGATGAAATAACACAATGGTAATTTCCACGCTTTTTAATTCCCAAACTCAGCAACCGACCATGGTTTCAACACCTTGTGTCGTTTTCATGTTCCTTGCCTTTTACCCATTTGTGCCATGATGAAAGAACACGTAATTTCCACACTTTCTAATTCCTAAACTCAACAACCGACCATGGTTTCAACACATAGACTCATTTTCAAGGTCCTTGCCTTTTACCTAGAAAATGACACAATGTGTTGAAACCATGGTCTGTTGTTGATTTTAGGAATTAAAAAGTGTGGAAATTACCATTTGTGTCATTTGATCATGGTACAAGTAAGCCATACTACAAAATACTGTTCCTGATATTTACCGGTTCTTTTGATACAATGCAATGAAAACTTGTTTGACACATTTTAAGTTCAATGTATTGTTGTGCAATGAATTTTGTCTTTGAAGTAATTTGTGATAGGTCCAAAAATAATGTTGTGAATGTGTTTGGTTCAGGCACTTGTGTACAGCTCAGTGTATACCTTAAAGTATCATAGTTCTCTCTTTGTAACATAGTATCTTTGTGGTCCTGATAGAGAAAAAATGCCCAAGTATTCCTTTTGACTCAGCCCTTGCTGTTAATTCTCTTTTAATTGGTTATTGGTAAGTGACACTTCAGAATCAGCAAATTAATTCTTACGTGTTATGATACTTGCTACTTGTATTTTTTTACATATTCTTGTTCATCCATATTTTTACTGCCCCTTGTGAATAAACTATTTTGTTTTATTTGTTGCTGTATATTTTTCCATAACATTGAATTACGCAGTATACTGTGGTATCTAAGGAGTGAAATATCTTGGCTTAGTAGATTTGAATATCCTAGTAGTTAAAATCCATATACCTTTGACAAAACGAATGCAGTGTTTTGGTAGATAGTTTTTGTGGAGTGGTAAGAATGCCGTGTCCCTTTGAGAGCCAAAATTTGACAAAAACAAATTTGCCTATAAACCCCGACCAACATTTCGTGTCATTTGAAAAAACAATAATTTAGTCATTGAAGAAATTTTTATGCTAATAGTCATGTGAATGAAAAATAAGTTGTTTAGCATAGCATTTAGTCAATCAAATTATTTTTGTGAAACCTGAAGATATTTCAGGAGGTGGTTGAGCTCCTGTAGCCTCCTCCCTTGCTACATTTCTGCCCTTGACTAGTGCACTAGTGACCATGGTCACTTCTTTTATGAAAATGCTACAACAGTGGAGTCCCGCTGATCCAAACACATGCATATAATCAAAACAGCTCCAAGACGAAATTATTTTGGAAGAAAATTAACCTATTCTTATTTACAATACAGTTCTTTTCTTTAATGTCCAGGCATTTATAAGGGCACATTATTATTATTATTATTATTAAAGTATTCTACCGATTAAGGTAGGTTTGCATGGAGTACTAAAGAAGTGATCTGGGAGCCTTCATTTCCTTCCATTACCGCCTTCTTCAATTCACTATAAGGCCTACTCCCCTTCAATCTATCCAAAAATCCTACTCTTTTCCTTCCCCTCCCTCGTTTCCCTAACATTCTACCCTCTAACACCTTTTTCAACATCCCCTTCCCGCTGAGTACTCCCTCCATCAATACCTTCTGTCTCCTCCGTATATATTCCAAAAGCTGCCTCTCCTCGCCCACCATATCCAGCACTTCGTCGTTCCTTTTCCTCCCTCTCCATTCTTCTCCATACCCACATCTCGAATGCCTCCAATCTTCTCTCATCTTCTTTCCTCAGTGTCCATGTTTCGGCACCATAGAGAGCTACACTCCAAATCAAACTCTTCACTAACCTTTTCTTTAAACTCTTACATAACGATCCTCTAAGAAGCTCCTTCCTGTTCATGAACGCCTCCTTTGCTAGTGCAATTCGCTTCCTGGTGTCTTTGCTTCTGTGTCCGTTTTCCTCTAATGTACTGCCCAAATAGTTAAACTGCTCTACCTGTTCAAGTTTTTCCCCACCTACTTTGATCTTGAGTCTCACATTCCTCGCTCGCGATACTTTACAAAACCGCATTACCTTAGTCTTCTTGTGATTAATCCTCATCCCATACTCCTCGCACCGCTCGTATAACGCATCCACTAGAGCCTGTAATCCCCTCGCTGACTGGCTAATCAGCGCCTGATCATCCGCGAACCTTACCGATTTCAACATCATGCATCCCACTTTCACTCCAGCTTCCAACTCGTCCCACGCTTCTCTTACCATCTCCTCAGCGTATACGTTAAAAAGCAGCGGCGATAGAGGACAGCCTTGCCTTACACCTCGGCCAATGCTTGCCCACCCAGATCCCTCGCCCGCTACCCTCACTTGCGCAGTCTGGGCCATATAAAGATTACGAATCAGTCGTCTATCCCTCCAATCTACACCTATTCTCTTGAGAATATCCATCAGCTTAACCCAGTTCACCCTATCAAATGCTTTCTCAAAGTCCACGAAACAGGCATATACGTCTTGGTCATATTCTAGGTTCCTCTCGACGAGGGACCTCATTACTGCTATTGCATCACGAGTTGATTTCCCTTTTCTGATACCAAATTGATCTTCGCCCAAATACTCGTTTGCCCTTGCCTCCATTCGTCTGTTCAATATCCTCAGTACCACCTTCGCCACATGCGATATTAGGCTGATAGTTCTATAATCTCCGCATTCCACATCTTTCTTCTTTTTCGGAAGCGGAATTAAAACCGTCTTCACGAAATCTTCCGGCCAACACCCCCCTCATAGATGCTGCGAACTAGCTCGAAAAACCTTTTCTTAATATCCTTCCCTAGATTCTTCAGAAGCTCACACGGGATATTGTCAACTCCTACTGCTTTCCTAGCCTTCATATCACGAAGTGCTCTCTCTATTTCCGAATCTAATATCCCCGGCCCAAGATTGTCCTCCTCCACTGCACTTTCATCCTCTAAACTCAATCTCTCCGGCCTGTTTCTTCCGTCATACAGATCCTCCACGTATTCCTTCCATCTACTCTGTACCTCTTCTCGCTCGGTTAGCACTCTCCCATCTTTAGCCTTAATTTTAATCATGGCTTGTCCTCTTTTGCCGCCTGATAGCGACTTAACTTTGGCGTACAACGCGCCTACTTCTCCAACCTTCTGGAACTTTTCCATTTCCTCACACTGTACTTTCCACCAAGCCTCCCTTGCCCTCTTAGTTTCACGACGTAATCGATTATTTAGCTCTCTATACATTCTTTTTCCCTCCTCTGTGTCCACGCTCTTCCACTTCCTTCTCTCCTCCATCTCTTTTACCATCGCCTCGGTAACCCAAGGCTTCTTTATCCTTCTGCTGTCAACGTAGCCAATTGACTTCTCCGCCGCATTAGCTATTCCAGTTTTAATATTATCCCATCTTTCCTCAACAGACTTCGTACCTTCAATCTCCCGTACACTGATGTCCACTAGTTCCCGATATTCTCTCCTCATACTCCCCTTCAGTGCTTCTACATTCCATTTCCTCACCCTCCTGCCTTTCATGAGCCTTTTGAATCTTACATTGCATTTCATAAGTACTAAATTGTGGTCTGAATCCGCATCTGCTGCTGGGAAGCTGCGCGAGTTTTTCACACTATTCCTAAACCTCTGTCTTACCATAATGTAGTCTATTTGATATCTGCCTACATCCCCTGGACTTTTCCACGTGTACCTTCGCCCTTTATGATGTTTGAACCACGTGTTTGTGATGAATAACTTGTTTCTCTTGCAAAATTCTGCTACTTTCTCGCCCCTGTCGTTTCGAATTCCTAATCCAAATTCTCCTATTTCGTTTCCATCCCTACCTTCCCCGACTGAAGAGTTTCAGTCCCCCATCACTACCAGATTTTTCTTACCCGGTGTGTCTCTAATTATTTCCTCGAGCTGTTCATACACCTCATCTACTTCTCCCTCCCTATGATTGCTAGTGGGCATGTAAACTTGGACCACCACAAGGTTGGCGGGCCGCGCCTCAATTTCTACCACCAGAATCCTATCGTTTACCTGGTCTATACCTACCACACGCTTACCCATCTTCCCGTTTAATACTAATGCTGCCCCTCGCTGGCTTTCTTCCCCTTCACTATATATAACCATATACCCATCACTCCAATAGTCCCCCCAATCCCTCCACCTCACCTCGCATAATCTCTATTATATACATCCTAAGATATCTATCCTCCCTTTATCCATTTCCCTTTTGATATTTTCTAACTTTCCCGCCCTCATCATAGTCCTCACATTCCACGTCCCCACATTTATAGCCGACTTCTTCTTCTCCATCTTCTTGGTCTTCCATTCTTCTTTCTTCATTGCTGCTGCCGCTGATGGTGATGATGATATGTCTCTGCAAGGATTTCGCATGTTGGCGACCCCGAGGACCTTGCCGACCTCGCTGCCGTGCCCGACACCCGCCCTTTGCGGACGGGTCCCGAGCGATGAGATTCCGAGGCTCATTTGGTTGTACTCCATGTGTTCAGGGAAGAGATAGTTGGTAGGGTTTACCACTTCCATTCCAACAGTGTTTTTTACGTGACACCATCACGTGGACTACCTTTCGTCTGGCTCCTACCCTTCGACCTATCTGGCATGGGTGGGCCTACCGGGAATAATTTAGAATTAATCCCGCCAGTGCAGCTCTAGGGGTCATAGGAACGCGCAAGCCTTTCCACCGCGACAAGGTTGTAGCCCAAGGGAAAGGAAGGGCACATTATAACAACCCAAAAAAAATCTGTGGTGTGGCTGTACTAAAGCTGCACTGTAACTGTGCTAAAGGGACTGTACTGCGACTCTACTCAAACTGCACTTAAATTGAAACATCGAAGTACAGTTATAGCACAGCCACAGTGCAGTTGCCATAGCACAGTCACAGTGCAGTTGCCGCAGCACAGTCACAGTGCAGTTGTCTCAGCACTGTCACAGTGCAGTTGTCATAGTGCAGCTACCATAGCGCAGTCACAGTGCAGCCGCCATAGCACAGTCATAGTGCAGCCACAGCACAGCTTTTACTGTAATACTCTTTCCTTGAATCAATAATTCACAGCCTTTAGATGTGGCAATTGCATTCCTTGTAGATCATATTGAAAACAAGAAGAAGAATTAAAACAAGATGTGCCAATTGGCAAAGATAAATAGTTCCATTTTTAGGTGCTTGTGAAGATTGGTTGACTGATCCTACCTGAAAACGGCATAGATAGACATAACAGTGACCAAAGCGACTGCACTCATTGGAATGTTGACTATTCAAAGGAAAGATAGACCACATTCTTAAAAGACACACTGAATTCTTACTGAGGCATCTAAATAAGGGACAAGTCGTCTCACTATGCATCTTTTTTTACCTTCTACCATCTTCCGATTTATATTGTCAAAGATGACTGCCCTCCTAGCATCACACGTGGGATGAATTTTGCTGTATTTGAGGCGTGGGAGCGGGAGAAGCGAGCGGGGAGGGGATGGGATCGGCCTGCCGCTTTTGTATCCACGATGCTGCATGGGCGTTGGAATGTTTTCTTCACGGACTCATATTAGGCATTTTGTGGCTAAACGATCGCAGATACGTGAAAATGCACGAGATTTGTGCCATATAAAATATTATATTTTTCGAATTTTGACACTCCGCCTCTAAATTGCATTTGTGCGAGGGTCAGGGGTTCACCTAGAGGTCTCAAAATTTTCAGGCCTTATTATTGGTCGGTCCCGCAACTTTTTTCATTGAGCCAGATGGGTTTGAAAAAAATCGATTTTTCCGATCTGCCCAACTAAGCGTGGGACCGGAGAGGGAGAAGAGACGCGATCAGCGCCCCAGCCCATGGCAGCCGATTCATGATGAACGCGAGCATTGTGTGGGGCCCCCAGAGTCCTCTTGATGGCAGTTCTCTACACATATCCCTCAAAGCGTTGAGGGTTATGCAGTATGACATTATCGGCGATCCAGAGGTCTCTGCCATCACCTAATCATCGCCTGATCACCTAAGCTCGGGGACCTCGGCGATTGCCGACCTGGCCAGACCGCCCCTGACTATGCATGAAGTCATCACAACAAGGAATTTTAGAGGCAGGAAAGGAAAAAAGCACAGAAATACATTAAAGATATGATAGATTTTCATACGTCAATCATAATAATATCAGGTATTTTCTCTTCTAACCCACATCTAACTTATACAAATACTCCTATTCTGTATCGAACAAAAATTATTTAAAAGAGCTTTAGTAGAAGCCATTACGACTATCTTCAATAGTTTCTCCGATGAATGTCCACTGTCACAACATCCACTTACAAAAAACAAATCCGCATCCACCATAGATATAGAAGTCACTACTTCTATGTCTCTCTGTCTTCTAGGTGATGGTTTGGTAACTGAAGTAATGGCACCCTCCACCAATCTGGGCACCTTCAATTCAACACGAATTGTCTTCTCGTCCAGTGCCATAGGTTATTTTCGGATATCACAAGGTGTGAAGTGAAGCTGACACACTTAAAATTAATAAATAAGTAAATACGATGTGAATTACTTGGTTATTTCATTTTCAATTTTTGGCATTTCTGCTTGAGAAATCAAATTACTAGGCTAGTAAATATAGGAGATAATTGTATGCCTCAGTATTTTTTATTTTGAACTATAGCATAAGATAATTTGAAATGATGAAAGCCGACGCATAACACACCACCTAAGAAAGAATTTTCGATTCTATAAACTTGGCTGCTTATTCCTAGTAACTAATTAACCCCCCCGTTTTTCGAACGAAAGAATACAAAAAAAGACAACTTAAATGCAAGAATTTTCAAATGAATTGTTGCTACAAATTTTTTTAAATCACTATTTTCAGTATTGGAGTCGTTCATCAACATCCCGAAGCCACTAACTAACTAGAAATTACATCCAAATAATTACAGCGAGAAAGTGTGCATACCGTGCTGTATTTCGTGGGGGTGAAATTTTCTCTTCTTATCGCCCAAATGCACTTCTTCTTCAGCTCAGGATCTTTTGGAAAGCTAAAACTTGAACTTCGGATCCAGTCCCGGAGTTTCATTCACATTCCGGCAATACACACACGAAAGGTATTTTTAACAAAAATACCTCACAAACACGTTTATGAAGCCCAGTGAATGAAATTAAAGAATGAAGGAAACTTCAATATTTCCAGAAACTCTAATTTTCACCAACTTAACCACAAGAATCCCTGAAATGTGGTGAGACGTAACGTAAATAACGCGATCTCCAACGGCAGTCACTTGCGATCGGGCCTCCTTTCTAGGTGGCTATGGCACCACCCGCGAAAGAAAATAGTCCCAGACCGGATACGAATCATGCACGAAGGGTATATTAGTATCCAGGTACGAACTGGATACCAGTGTGTCATATGTTAAATCACGATTTTTTAGCAAATTAGGGCGTATGTGATACAATTTTATCAATGCATGTGAATTCGCCTGTCCCCTTGTATCATTTTAATATATTTCTTTCGTCGTTAATGGAAATAAAGAAACAAAACCTCTTCAGTAACTTCCTAAGCGCGATTTCTTGTATCTTGATGATCCACCCTCGTATCCTGATACGTCAAATTCCTGTGCCTTCTGGGCAAATTACGCGTTAAAAAGTCATTTTGATAGTATCAAGTAAATCCGTTGTATTTTTAACAATGTATCCCTAATTGGAGGGCTTATCACGTAATTTGCGTATATTTCAATACTTGCATTGATATGTTCTTCACAAATAGATCCCACTGTTTTCTTCGAAATACATCCCGGATTTCTGCAAATGGCTCTGTGCAACTGCCGTCTCTTTCTTGCATAATTAGGAAAACTAATACATAGTTTATTTGGCATCATAGCTGAGGTATTTTAAAAATCAGGTGTTAAACATTACTTTATTCCTCATACTCATTTCGCTGGCTATTTACAATATTAAGGAGTTGGGTGGATGTATGGAGAGGGCGCCGCAAAATATGATTAAATTTCGCGATTTAAACAATTTTCCTGCACGTTTCTCATTATTTACGCGAAATGTCAACTATATATCATTAAATTATAACTTAATGTATAAAAATTACGAAGTTTGCTGATTTGCGTTTAGTAGGCACGCTTGAACCACCCGTGTTGGTGTTATGTTAGCCCAGCGGTAGACGGCTTCGAACTATGTTTCGGCACAGATGACGTAATTGGGGCTTCTTCAGCAGTGGCTTGGGGGGGGGGGGGGGAGAGTTTTTGACGCGCTTTAAAATTCGTTAAATGTATCATTCAATAGCTCGGGAAGGAAATTTGAGATTTACATGCGATTTTCTTTTCTGGATTCAGAAAGTAATTTTATGTTCGTCTGCTAAATGAAAAATGCGCAAGTTCCCCATTCCTTTCCCATGGGCAACAACCTTGTCGCCGTGGAAAGGATTGCGAGTTCCTATGATCTCTAGAGCTGCATTGGCGGGATTAATTCTAAATTATTCCCGGTACGGCCACCCATGCCAGAGATAGGGCGAAGGGTAGGAACCAGACGAAAGGTAGTCCATGTGATGGTGTCACGTGAAAAACTCTGTTGGAATGAAAGTGGGAAGCCATGCCAACTATCTCTTCCCTGAAATGCCTTGTGAAATACTCTGAGAATGAAATGGAGTAGGATGGCATCAAAAGTGAGCAAATAATTTCGACTTAACCAAATACATACTTTAAAAAAAACTATATTGCTGTAAGTTTGACCCGCACTACATCAAATTAAAGATCATGAATCGTTGTTTTAGACTTCATAAAGCTATCACCCCACTATTTATCCAAAAGTTTTTCATATCCTTCTCCCATTATTACTCCCTCTCCTCTTATCATTACCGTTAACTAATTTACGGGCAAAGTTGCAAAAACGCAACATTATGAAGCAATAAAAAAATTTTCAAATTAATTTTATTAGAATATAATTCTCTTTTCTCGATAAATATAGTTTTAAACCTATTTATAGTGAGACAATGATGATTTCTTATAAGTATTTTGATATTTTAAAAATTACTCAAAATGCTATAATAATTAAGTCACCTGAAACGTAAGATAAATATGTTTTCATAAGTGTAATTATTCCCTTTATTAAGTGTTTATTCGTCGATAATTGCATCAACATTTCATTTAACATGAATTTCAGCTTCTATTCCGTCTGGAAGTCAACATGAAGCAAACATCGGTTTGGGTACATAATATTGCATTTTCGCAACTTTTTGCCGAATTGGGTCTTCTATACGCAATATAAAGTTTAGATTTACGTCTCCAACATTATTTTCAAAATATGTGTGCATGTATAAAGTTTTGTGATCCAATTCACCCTGAATGCTTTCATTTATTTCATAAATAGTCATTATTTGTGGTAATTCAATCTGCAGAGTTAAAATTTCAATTAAAAACCGTGAAATAAATGCTCATCTGAGAAAATATTTGCTTTGACTAATTTCTTTCAAACCGTAATGATTGTCTATTTTATGATGGATTTAGGTTAAATAATACTATTAGTGGACACTTCCAAGATTTTTAATCACCAAATATGACGATATCAGATAAATACGTGGCATAAAAAGGCATAGGATAATACCTGACAGTAAAAACGGCACAATCCTATGAGACGGCAATATATGGTAATGGAGGTTGCATTACTTCCTATATAAGCCAGAATTAGGCCAAAGTTGTGAAAACGCAACATTAATGTTTTTCCATAAACAAATGTTTTTGAAGGCCAATATTTTTAATTTACCTTACTTAGCGTGTTATTAGGTAAATTGAAATGGATAAGTAGTATATTTTCAAGTATATCTTTACTCGGCCGGTAATGGGTTAACAAATGACTGATAATTATCCACAATTTTTGTATTTGTCAGTGCAAAATGGTTTGTAGTCCCTCGGGGGAGAGGAGAACTTGTGCTACTCGACAAAAGGTAGGAACTGCAACCGGACGTTCTCTCACTCCTGCTCTATTGGGGTACAGTCCACTTTATCAGTTGTTTTTTTGGGTTAATGATTTATTTTCAATTGAGAAACTATATTGCCTGTACAGCAGGGCGGATCGGAAAAATCGATTTTTTTTTCAAATTCGTTTAGCCCAATGAAAAAAAGTTGTGGGACCGGTCAAAAATAAGGCCTGCAAATTTTGAGACCTCTAAGTGAACCTCTGACCCTCGCTCAAATGCAATTAAGGGGGGAGAGTCGAAATTCGAAAAATATAGTATTTTATGGTCATTCCTTATAGATTTTGCCGAGTTACTGTTCTTTCGGACAAAAATGTCGTGCATTTTGACGTATCTGTCACCGTTTATCCACAAAATGCCTAATTTGAGTCCGCGTCCGCGAAGAAAATATTCCAACGCCCACGCAGCGTCCCGGATACAAGAACGGCAGGCCGATCCCTTCCCCTCCCCGCTCACTTCTCCCCCTCCCACACCTCGAATACAGCAAAATTCATCCCGCTTGTTCTGCTAGGAGGGCGTTCATCTTTGATAATATAAATCGGAAGATGGAAGAAGGTAAAAAAGGATGCGTAGTGAGACGACTTGTCTCTTATTTGGCGCCTCGTCGGCGTTAAACAAATCGATGTTACCGACTTTTAGAGAAATGAAAAATTTTAAATCCGAGAACGCAGGAAAGTAGCCTACGGTCTATGACCATAAAATATTACATTTTTAGAATTTTGACCCTCCCCCCTAAATTGCATTTGAGCGAGGGTCAGGGGTTCACCTAGAGCTCTCAAATTTTTCAGGCCTTAATTTTGATCGGTCCTACAACTTTTTTTCATTGGGCCCAATGGATTTGAAAAGAAATCGATTATTCCGATCCGCCCTGCTGTACATTTGTTGGTCCTTCGGGCCGGATTTTATTTAGTTGTAATTGAGCCGCTAGGTGTCGCCGAAAAACCAAAGGCACATTGTTGAGAGGAGCGAGGGAGTCAACCTGCCTACTACGTCGGAGCACTGTCGTCGTGAGGTTGGCGTTGTGCGGTGTGGGGCCAGAGAACAGTGGCGTAGCCAGGAATTTCGTTCGGGGGGGGGGGGGGGTACAAAACTAGGGGGAAATTTTTAAAAAAGGGGGTACTAAGTAATGGGTTTTTAACTAATATTAACACTTTTCATCATCGAAATAACTTCATTTGTTAAAGTAACATGTTGTAAATTCATGATTTTTAAATTTTTTGTTTTCTTTTGTTAAGGAAAATAATTGTGTTTTTATATTTCGGGGGTGGGGGGGTCCGGACCCCTTGGACTCCTCCCCTGGCTACGCCACTGCCAGAGGACGCGGCTTCAAACCGAACAATCCAGGGAGAGGAGAGCAGGCGTTATTCGGCAAAAGTTAGCAACGACAATCGCGCGTTCTCTCTCTTCTACTCTATCGGAATACAGCCCCTTTTATGAGGTTTTTGGGTTAATAGTAAATTTTCAATTGAGAAAATATATTGCCTGTACAGTAGGGCGGATCGGAAAAATTGATTTTTTTCAAATCCATCTAGCCCAATGAAAAAAATGTGGGACCGATCAAAAATAAAGCCTGAAAATTTGGAGACCTCTAGGTGAACCCCTGACCCTCGCTCAAATGCAATTTAAGGGGGGGGGAGGGTCGAAGTTCAAAAAATATAGTATTATATGGTCATTCCCTATATATTTTGCCGAGTTACTGATCTTCTTGGGCAAAAATGTCGTGCATTTTGACGTATTTGTCATCGTTTAGCCACAAAATGCCTAATTTTAGTCCGCGTCAGCGAAAGAAATATTCCAACGCCCACGCAGCGTCGCGGATACCAGAGCTGCAGGCCGATTCCTTCCCCTCCCCGCTCGCTTCTGCCCCTCCCACACCTCGAATACAGCAAAATTCATCCCGCGTATGCTGCTAGGAGGTCGTTTATCTTTCATAATATAAATCGGAAGATGGTAGAAGGCAATAAAGGAAGCGTATCGAGACGACTTGTCCCTTATTAGGCTCCTCGTCGGCGTTAAACAAATCGATTTTACCAAATTTTAGAGATGTGATGAAATATTTTTAGATCCAAGAACGCAGGAAAGGAGCCTACGGTCTATGAAAAGTCCTCTTGAGTGGCTGTGAAGGTGTGCTAACTATGGTGACGCTTCTCTTCCATTATGTGTGTGACTAAAAGGATTTAGCGGTACCACAAGAAGTACTAAAACTTACGGAAAATGCGAATAGGCCAAAGTAGGGCTTTTGTTGAAGTACAAAACTCAAGCAATTTTGAAGGAACATTTGAAATTATGCGATATTTTTGAGTGTAAGGGCAAGAAGGAGCATAAGGTTCCCCCTAATAGAAAAGTATATTGAGAGACCAGCGGACGAAACTAAAGATGATGGCTGCTGGATTGAATCCTAAAGAAACTCGACAATTGAGGAAAAAAAGGGAATCGTCGGAGAGCGTTGAGTCGACATCGTCAATTCTTGTATGGAAAAATAGTATCAAAAATTTTCTTCACCAGCTCATCCGAAGAAAATTAAACTGAAGAGAAATCATCCGATTTTTATCTCTACGTTCCTCAGGAAATAAACATTCAAGACTAAACTCAAACTGGAACTTCTGCGGGGAAAATGCGTCTGCCAAATGTGATAGAGGTATATGCAAGAACCAAGAAACAGCAATGATCGTCCCCGCAACTTAAGCTGACGTAAAAATCATAACTTCGTAAGAAACATCCAAGGTAGTGTACCAGAATTATTTACGTAGACAGAAAAAGATGCTAATTATTGTGAATACGAAAAGAGAGGTATCAAAGGGTGTCATCAAAGGGCTACATTTTGATGGAATGAAAAACTATACTTTTGTCTGATGGAAAAAGGCAAGATGACTTATCAATCCAAGTTTAGAGGGGAATGTGTGGTGTTAATTGAAGAAACAGGGTTCCACTTTTGGGGGTTTGCCTCCCCCGTCGGAGGATTAGCAAAAATTATAAAATCTGCGGTTCTCGATTCCTTTGCAAAAGAAAATTAGATACACAAAATTAAAAAGAATTTGAATGCGATGGTACCAATTGAATACCGCCCAAAAAGGATGTATCATCGCACTGCTACAAGCATAATTTCAACGTCCCTTGCTGTGTGAGTTAACTCTTCTCGGGATTCCCACCGGGTTAATTTTTCCATAATGGCAAACGTTTCAATCTCCGACTCGGGGCTCATCATCAGGGATAAATTTTCTTCAATCCCGAGAAGAGTTTACCCAGATCATTCGCCGGGAAAGCATCAAATCACATTTCATCCCTTACGGTGGTATATTTGCTAATTGCACTAAGTTGACTTAGATTTGGGACACAAACATTGGGAGGACAATATAGAGACCGAATTTGCGTTGTTGCAAGGATGCGTTTGGTGGCCAATCCGAGATTTTTTTAACTGCTGCATTTTAATATCGACTTTAAGGACTACCCGCTGATGACATATTGGAGAGAGACCACAGTACCTCCGACTATATCTGACCTTAGTGCTGTGGACTTTCAAAACTCTACTGATGAACGTTCAAATTTTAAGTTAAATATTTCTTTTTATAATACATACGGACGAGAGATTCGCGAAGAAATTCACCAAAACTTTGTTGACAACAGCGAAAGATGAGGAATGACACTAACATAAGAAATACATATTGTGAAGCAGATAATTGAGTAATTATTTCGTGATTGTTCCTCCACAGACGATACTGAAACATTAAATATTAGTTAGACTAACGATGAAAAGTGTGAATTTTGGTGCATTTGGAGCGTGGGAGAGGCAAGCGGGGAGAGGACGCGAGCGGCCTCCGCCCAAAATCCATTTAGTCACATCTGTCGGACAATGCTGAAATTGAAGCGCATATCCAAAGTTCGCACACATTTATAGCCACTCGAGGGGACTTTTCATAGACCGTAGGCTCCTTTCCTGCGTTCTCAAATCTAAAATTATTTCATC
The DNA here is from genome assembly GCF_921293095.1 of Ischnura elegans. Taxonomy (NCBI): domain Eukaryota; kingdom Metazoa; phylum Arthropoda; class Insecta; order Odonata; family Coenagrionidae; genus Ischnura; species Ischnura elegans. Next base: position 89,125,895 of record NC_060259.1, read on the forward strand.
ACTTCTCTATAAGTTGGTAACATCGATTTGTTTAACGCCGACGAGGAGCCTAATAAGGGACAAGTCGTCTCACTACGCTTCCTTTATTACCTTCTACCATTTTCCGATTTATATTATCAAAGATGAACGCCCTCCTAGCAGAACACGCGGGTTTTATCACCCAAATCCACCCCCCCTCGCTGAGCCACTGCCGCCAGCTACCTGTGTCGGTTCTTTCCCTCCCCCCAGCCCTCTCGGCTGTTTCCTCAATGAGTTACCAACTCGCATCTTTAATAGAATTATTAACATTTTTACTTTCTCGTAATATCTCAATCTAAACAAAATATTTGTTAAGTACTACAAAAACTAAGGAGAGCGATAAAAACACGTAGAGCCTCGATTATAAATAATGAAATGGTCTAACGTTATTTTTAGGAATTATACTGTATGATTTGTTTAGCGTTTTATATTTGTCATAATATCCTAATCTTGCAACAATATTATAGTAAGAGTACTTTGAGATAAGGTAGGATATTATGAAATGATGTTGTCGCATACTTTTTAGTCAGCCAAACATGAAATAGGCAACACTATATACTACACAGTTTATTTTTTTTTAATTTAGGTACTAACTTTTTGAAAATTAATTTTAGCACTTTTCATAATCGGAAAAACTTAATTTATAAAATAAAACTTTATTTACATTCATGATTTTTCATTATTTTGATTTATTTTTTGTGCAAAGTAATAGTGTTTTTATAGTTCGGGGGAAGGTTTAAAACCCCTCGACTTCCCCTTCGCTACGCCACTGTGCCTGAACATTTGTCGGACCTTCTGGAATGATTATGTTTAGTGGTAATTGACAGTGAGGCCGCTAGGTGTCGGCCTACAAACAAAACTCCTATTGTTGAGAGGAGCGAGGGAGTCAACCAAGCTCACGGCGTCGGAGGAGTATCGTCGTGTGGTTGGCGTTGTACGGACTGCGACCAGAAGAGAGATGGGGCTTCGAACCGACCCATCGGAGGAAAGGAGGGCTCGCGCTACTCGACAAAATGTAGGAGCGACAACTGGGCGTTCTCTCTCTCTCCTACTCCATTGGAATACAGTCCGTTTTATCAGTATATTGCCCATGCATGAAGTTCATATTGGGAGGGGAGTGATGGAGGTCGGTGTGATTCAGAGCCGTGGCGCAGCGAGGGGGGGATTTTGGGGTATAAACCCCCCCAGAGCTCAGAGAAATTTTTAATTAATCCATTTTACTTAATTGGATTGATATTACCTGTGGAATAGTGTGAGAATTAATAAAATATCCCTCAGAAAGCCGTAAAACTCACCATTTTGAACCATTTCTCTTAAAATTCCGCAATTTATTAACCTCGCACATATCCCTTATCCTGGTGGGTATTCCATACCCTCACACACCCCGGTATTAGGTAGTTGCACCTAAATCCCCCCCGATTTAATTCTTAACTGCGCCCCTGATTTGGAGAAGGCGCTCTGAAAACCTGCCTTTAACAGTAGATCACTTAATTCTGAGAATGGTATCCTTCCATCTGAGTCTCGTCTTGATTTATCCTCTTCCGTTTCCTGATCACAGAAACTTCGCCCATCCCGTCTAGTCCTCATGGTTCCTCGGAGTAGCATGGATATTTGTATTCTCTATATTATATTATTCTCTATGTTATATACGTCAATCTCCAGATTGTTCGATGATTGTCCTTTTGACCAATGACTGACTGCCTGCTGACGGGAAGAGTCCTTCGGAAACTTGAGGAATTACCAATCGGTTTATTTTTCACATTCGAGTTCACTCCCTCCTTTCCTCATAATCATGCATCCCACATCCAAAATTCTCTATTCTTCCTCTTTCCTATACATGGGTCTATTGTGTCACCTAGATGTCATGATACCCTAAGGGGTAGCCGTGAAACTTCTTTTGTGGGAATGCTAAAAATTTTTATGATAATGTAAGAAAAGTACAGATTTGGGTAGTTCTATTTCGATGGCTTTCTTCAGAACTCTTTAGTCTTGGATTGGAGGCATAATTTTTTCTTTAATTGGCAGGGGGGTTGGGTATAAATACTGCCTGCTTATCAGGGGTGTAAGAAGTTCAAATATATTTAATTACCAGGGTAACTCAAGGTTGTTCCGTCTTTTATCAAGTTTTTCATGAGGCTTCTCTTCTCACTTAATCTTTTTAGGACTTCTTCATTACTTACACGGTCGATCTGTTTGATCCTCATCATTATTCTGTTGCACCACATTTCGAGGGCCTCTATCCTTGATTTCTCCAATGTGGAAGTGTCAATGTGATAAAGCTCTTCCTACGTGTAGCAGCTACACTAAATCCCCGATGATTCCCGGGTGTTTTCCTGGCAACCTTGGCTATCCCCTTTTCCCGATAATTTCCTTTATCACCTTAGAAACCAATGAATGCCCGCTGAGGGAAAAAAATCAGCGCCCAACAAAATGGAACTTGTTCCAGAAAATATCTATATTTGATTTCAGTGTTATTAGATCGATCCGATAACTCTTATCCCATGTATACCCGCCCCAATACTTCCCACGCATCACATAGCAACTTATCCCTCTCTCACGTTTAGGTTTTACCTATTATTCTCGCAACCAATGACAGACCGCTGCTGAAAAACTGTAGTTCCGCGTGTTCCGGAAAGGCGAAACTTTCCTCCTTCGATTGACTTTTCGACCAGCCTATGAACGGCAGCCTGGCCTTTGTTTTCCCGCTCCCGAACCAGTGGGCGGACATTGCCGCCTGTTCGCCATCGACCTCTACAAGCCGTCGTCAATGCGTCCGGGGCACAAACTGCCGGGGAAAATTGCAAACAAACTACCCCCGCTATTTATAGGTGTTTCCAAGAATTCCCTATTTACCAACTTATTGAACGGGTGCGAGGGGACGGCCACGTGCTGCCGCCGATACAAGCGGTCAAGGCTCGCTCGCCAGAATGTGGGCCGAGCCGGTACTCTCGAGACTTGCCGCCGGGCGGGGTGCTTTAGTGGCGGCCACGCGCGCGCAGGTGGCCCGAATTCGATTCCCGATGGCGACTTGGCCTCTTTCCGTCGCCACTTGAGTCCCGGCGCCTCGAGAGGGCTTAAGGTTGGGTGCACACGGCGCCGCGAACGATCCATTGGGAGCTGCTCAGCTGTGTGGCTCCCTTCCGTCCGGTGTGCAATCGAAGATGGGAAACTCGGCAACCCCCTTCAATTTTTGTGTCTTGTGAAAAGTCTGTCAAATTAAGTTTTCTCACATATTAATGATCATGCTGAAAGTAGTTCTATTGGAGAGATGTTTTTTTAAACCAAGCTGAAGTTGAAAGTGAATTATTTAAATTATTTCATGCGTCATTGGAGTTTTTTTCCTCTAGCGGTTTATTTTTCAGTGGTATTTCAAAGACCACTATGTTTCGAGGGCAAATGCGTGAAAGCGCTCCGTGGTAGAAAATGGAAACGATGAGAATTCTGGTGCATAAAAGTTAATTTCCTGTCCACGATCCGAATGGAGAGCGTGGTAAATAGTGTGTGGAGCGCTTCGCAGTTGATCGAATGGTACCAGGTTCAAATCCCAAGTGACGCCTTCGGACAATCCTAAATAAATATCCTCAAATGGCGAGGTGGTCCAAGGAAAGGAACTGGCTCCCTAGCGTTGAACGCTTGGATTTTACATTTTAACGTCACCTTATATACTTAATAGTCAAATCTTCACAATGCTAGTGAATCCATAAACTAAGACCTTTCGTCGAGCGTGGGAGTAGGACTTGTTCGACTGCCATATAAGACCTCTATTCGTATCATCTTCAGATCTGTTCTCTTCCTTTTTCCACAAATATAATTTGTTTGCATCCGGCGCCGAGAAGCATAAAGAGCAACCCCCAAAATTTTTCTACTCTCCAGCAACATTTATCTCTTTTGTTGTTGTGTTTTTCTTTTGGTGTTACCTTTCGAGAAGTGGGGCTTTGACGTTCCGTATCTTCATCTGCTTTTTCCTTCTGTTGAAATTTATTGATTCCTACTGAGGAAATAAACATCTAAAAGAGTATTTAAATGTCGGCAATGCCTGATAACTGCGCGATTGATTCCGGAAAAATATTGAGCTGGTATAACGGAGAATCATTGGTACTGGTAGGAGGCGATCTACAGCTAAGGTCATTTGCTCCTGAGAGAAGGAGGAGTGGAGAGAGATCCAGATTGAGCACTTCCTCTTAGCGAAAGGCACCATGGGGACCTCTGGTGAACCGACGGGCGGACGTACTTCAAGTTCCCTCCAAATAGCTTGTAAGTGCAGTGGAGGATTTAGGGGGATCACAAGGATCATTACTCCTTTTTTAAATTTCTAATTAGTGTAATGGATTTTTCAGGGAATTTATTTCTTCTCTGTCGTTAAACTTCTTTAAATGTCAAAAAAATTTCAATTTCACCGGCTGCTAAGAATTAAAATGATATTTTAAGCTTCACAAATGGGAATTTTAAAGGTTTACTCGGGAGAACGCCCCTCTCTTCCCAGGTCGTGGTCCACCCCCGAATTTGATGCTCAATCAGCCCTTCTATAAGTAGGGTTTAGTCAATCACTGGAAAATCTCTGGCATCGCGTGCCGGGATTTGAGCCCCAGGCCACGAAGACCCGGACCGAAATTATCTGCGCTCTTCTACCACATGACCGTTTCTAGTTGACTAATTGAGTCATCCTCATTCTTTATATTTCTTATTTACCCTCTCACCTATTTGATGAAGAAATAATGAAATTGTTTCTAATTTCGTAATATACACCGCAAATGAGCCCGTGGCAATGGAGGAATTCAACTACATTTCATTTTTGTTTCTATATTATACTTGACTCATATCTAGGAGGGGAACTAGCCACGCTTAGTCTGACTCAGATTTTTCAGATGTAGGCAGCCCAGACATTTTGTTTACTTTGTGTTTTCACCACGTGTTTTCAGGGGTGGGGAAGAGTCTCAGTGCGTGAAAAAATACATTGAGGTGAAAAATGTTGCATATGAGGTAATGTAAAATAAATTGCATTGGGCTGCGGCTGTATCCCGCGCCTGTATTTGTTATTCAACATCCCGCGCGAGTGGCGCAGGTTTAAGCCGAAGTGGTGTGAATGTTACGCAGTCAAGGTAGGCGTGGCCTGCTACTTTTCCCCATCTCATATTCCGACTTTTGCTGTAGGTGTCCGAAGGCCTCCCCCGGTATGTAAACCTGTGATCCTGGGGTCAGCAGCCGAACGCTCTTTCTAATGGGCGACCACGCTTCCTCAAAAACTCTACCAACCCTCTACCAACTGAAATTTATGTACGCAGTTGAGCCTATTTGATGGCAGAATGGGGTGGTTTCCTTCGTCAAAGAAAACGAGAGGCATTGATTGCGATTCGTTACCCACCATTTGTGCATTAATAATATACAAATTATTTGGTTTTAGAAATCCCCGTTTAGACGAATAGCAATGGCCAATTTTAACCGCATTTGAAAAAGGCCAGATTGGCCCCCACGCGATTCCACTCCACGTTACGTCACAGGGACCTAGTTTCTATACGAGTAGATAGGAGTTTTACATCATCTGAGATTACCAATGCATGCATGAGGCACAGAGCTCAGGGAAACATGTCTTAATAATCACCTATTAAAACTGGCTATAGTCGGAAAGTTTCCTTCGTTTGATAAGGTATTAATAATCATTATTTAAGCCAAGCGCTACCTCCTAGCAGCCTGCGCATATACCGTCGCCCCAAGATCACCTCACACGGCGACAACGGGATACAGAATGACGTCACACGGGGTTTTCCCAGCATTCATTCTTAGCCGTCGCGTTTTCGCGCGCTTGAAAATTTTCACTTTTCATTTAATCGCGAAAAGTAGATATCTTCATTTAAAAATCTAAGAGCGTTAAATGCGTACTCCAGGTGTAATAATCTTTAGGCAATAAAAAAAATAATAGGAAACCAACCTATTAAACTGCCGCAGGTATACTCTGGGGGACAGTCGTTAAAATCTAAGGCATGGTGTGGTATTTTGAAGTGGCGTCCGATAACTAAGGTCAATTTCGCCATCGGGAAGCGTAGGAAAGGGGAGTAGAGAGAAACCCAGCCAAGGCGTTAGCTTGATCATATCGAAAGGAGCCAATGTGTCCACGGCTTAACGTCCCATCCGACGCACAGGGTGGTGTACTTGAAATGTTCTCCGCTAGGTACTGGAGCAGGGATCGGGCACCCCCAGAAAAATATCCGCCACTTCAGTGGTTTTGAACGCGGGCCACGGCAACCTGTAACCCTAGAAAAAGTGCTCGGGGGTTATTTTAGTACATTAAATTATGTACATAATATACATTAAATCAATGAAAATGTTAGTGAAAATGGACGAAGAGTGTTGCCCGCCATGAATAATTGTTGAGAAATTGAAGTATGAAAATAGTTTTAAGTTGATATTTTGGGTGAGGGTTTGGGGTGTTTGTTTGAATCTCAGAGGCACATGTAGGAATTCCTCATCATCAATGCAATCAACGTTATACAGATACAATATGGAATGAAAACTCAATTGGCCATATAATATATCCCACTTCTCGTCAATCCTTCAAGTATTAAACACTGTGTTGGTGTGCGGTAAAGGGACCAAAGGAACAGTTTCACCGCAAGGACCAAACCCCAGCCTCTCAAACGGAATAACCAAATTACTTATAAACACTTGTATACACACACTCAAACATAGCCAACAAAGCAGTATTTGCAGACTGAACGAGAATCGGGAGATGATATATGCCCAATTGAGTTTTCATTCCATATTGCATCTTTCACACCGTTGAGCTCAATGCCCCCGTTTTTATGGATACATTTTTTTATTAGGTATCAAACATCATTTGGACTCCTTAATATTTGAGTGCTTATTTCCAAGATTTTATCTTACTTTCAGTTTTAATATGATTTTTTGTGTTGCAGACGTTAATTGTGATTTTTCCGCGACTCATTAACCTTCTCTGTGCCGCAAACACGCATATATCGGCTTTTGCCTCTCAGCCGGAAAGTGCCGCAATCCGTAATATCGGCTTTGAGGTAGGTCGTAATCCAAATTTATAATTATGCAGCAGCTTGAGTCTAGAAATCTACTTCAAAAAAGTTAATTAGAATAATTGCCAATAAAAATCGTTTTGAGCCTTCTTATTCCCTATTTATTGGTCTTAAGAAATTATGCCATTAAGGTAAATGTTTGTTTATAGAACTTAAAATTATTTTTTTTCCGAAGTGGTAGTTTTCCAGCAATTTCGGGAACCGAGCATGGTTATAACTTACGTAGGAATGTTAATTTTCTAGTTCCTAAGCCTGATCTTTCTTTATTTAAAAGATCGTTTCATTATTTGGGGCCCAAGATTTAAAATAAATTACCCTCTTCGATCAAAGAGTTAAAGAGTATAAATAAATTTTGTAAAAAGGCTAAAGATTGGTTGCTATCCCATGATAATATAAATGTTCATTTTTGATGTGTTTGTGAATGCATACAAATTATTATGTATTATTTTTTATATTTTGTGAAAGGAGAAAAAAGAAATTTATTTTTTTATGTTAATATAACATGATTTATTAATTTTTATTTTGTCGATGTATTATACTTTGTTCTTGCATATTCTTGGTTATTGTCACATACGTGTTTCATAAGGATAATCCTTCAGAAAAATTATCTATACTTTCTTTTGTTTTCTGGCCTGCCTTGAATTTAATTTGTAAGATCGTAGCTTCTATGCTGGTTTTTTATTTTAACCATTGAAGCTACCTAAAGCTCCATTAATTTTGTGTTGTTAAAAAAAGTGTACATATTGGGTTGGAGTAATAAATTCATTCATTCATTCATTAGAATAAAATTAGGATTAATCATACACTCAAAATTTTTTTCGAAGGAGATCCATTTAATTTAAATAACATCGGCATTTCTCGTCAGTGCCACTTCAAGCAGGTGGGATCAATAGTGTCAGGGTGTTGTCTTCACTATTTCATGGAGCAGCATTTTCCTCGTTTCATTGGATTTCCAGCGAGCGCATTAGCAGAATTCAGGGCATAAAATATGTCTAAAAACGTTGAGAAAAGGACGAGACAACTTAAACGGCGGGCACATCATGATTGCATATGATGGAGACTATCGTCGAAGAAGAAGTTAGTGGAAAGAAAGGGAAAGGATGGCCTCGAAGGAGGTAAATGGAACAGGTCATTTAGGCATAAATTTAAAAGGGAAGTAATATCTATGCCATGTTGATATGGTGGGGAAACTAGTGGGCGGAGTGGTGAACCTATTAGGATTGTTCTTGTGGTAATGTTGTTGGTTTACGATAATGACTTTATCAGGGCTGTGATATTTTTCGGGCCATACATCGCGATATTTTCATCAGATCAGAGATTTTATTAAAACTGCGATTTTGCAATGAAATTCAACGAAAAATTAAAACAAACAGCATGATTTCGAAATGTGATATAACACTGGAATAATTTTCAAAAGTAGTTTCGATCAATTAGAATTTTCCAACTCCCTATATTATATCTAGACTATAAGTAGATACACACAGTAGGGCGGATCGGAAAAATCGATTTTTTTTCAAATCCATCTGGTCCAGTGAAAATAAGTTGTGGGACCGATCAAAAATAAGGCCTGAAAATTTTGAGATCTCTAGGTGAACCCCTGACCCTCGCTCAAACGCGATTTAGGGGGGGGGTCAAAATTCTAAAAATGTAATATTATATGCTCATTCCTTATAGATTTTGCCGAGGTACTGATCTTTTAAGAGGAAAACTTCGTGCATTTTGACGTATCTGCCACCGTTTAGCCACAAAATGCCTAATTTGAGTCCGCGTCCGCGAAGGAAATATTCCAACGCCCACGCAGCATCGCGGATACAAGAACGGCAGGTCGATCCCGTCCCCTCCCCGCTCGCTTCTTCCCCTCCCACGCCTCGAATACAGTAAAATTCATCCCGCGTGTGCTGCTAGGAGGGCGTTCATCTTTGATAATATAAATCGGAAGATGGTAGAAGGTAAAAAAGGATGCGTAGTGGGACGACTTGTCTCTTATTTGGCGCCTCGTCGGCGTTAAACAAATCGATGTTATCAGCTTTTAGAGAAGGGATGAAATATTTTAAGATCCGAGATCGCAGGAAAGTAGCCTACGGTCTATGAAGAGGCCACTGGAGTGGCTCTAAAGCCGCACAAACAATGCTGACGCACTTCTCTTCCATTATGTGTGTACCGCAGGAAGTTCTAAAACTTAGGGAAAATGCGAGTATGCCAAAAGTAGGGTTTTATTACAGGGAAGTACAAAACTCAAACATTTTTAAAAGAAAAGTTGAAATTATGCGATATTTTTTGCGTGTATGTGCAAAAAAGAGCATAAGGTTCCCCCTAATGAAGAATTATTTTGAGAGACAAGCGGACGAAACGAAAGATAATGGCTGCTGGATTGAATCCTAAAGAAATTCGACAACTTAGGAAAAAAGGAATCGTCGGAGAGCATTAAGTCAACATCGTCAATTCTTGTGTGGAAAAATAGTATCAAAAATTTTCTTCATCAATTTATCCGAAGAAAATTAAACTGACGAGAAATCAGACAATTTGTATCTCTACGTTCCTCACGAAATAAACATTAATGTCTAAACTCAAACTTGAACTTCTGCGGGGAAAATGCGTCTGTCAACTGTGAAAGAGATATATCCAAGCACCCAGCAGCAGCAATGATCGTCCCCGTAACTTTACCTGACGCAAAAATCATAACTTATATCGTAACATACATCCAAGGTATTGTACCAGAATTACTTACGTAGACAGAAAAAGATGCTCATTACTGTGAATGCGAAAAGAGAGGTATCAACGGGCTCCATTTTGATGGAATGAAAGACTATACTCTTGTCTGATAGAAATAGGCAAGACGACTTATCAATCCAAGTGTGTGGTGTTAGTTGAAGAAACAGGGTCCCAATTTTGGGGGTTTGCCGCCCCCGTCGGAGGATTACCAAAAGTTATAAAATCTGCGATTCTCGAATCCTTTCCGAGTGAAAAGTAGATAAAATTAAAAAGGATTTGAATGCGATGGTACCTAGTGATACCGCCCATAAAGGAGGCATCATGCTTCTGCTACAAGCATAATTCCAATATCCCTTACAGCGTGGGTGAACTCTTCCCGGGATTCCCACCGTGTTCATTATTCCGCAATGGCCAAAGTCTCAAGCTCCGAATCGGAGCTCATCCTCAGAGGTAAATGTTTTGTATCCCGAGAAGAGTTAATCCACAAAATTCCGAAATCCATATCTTTCGCCGGGAAAGCATAAAATCATATTCAATCCTTGCAGCGGTATATTTGCTTATTGCACTAAGTTGACTTAGATTTGCGACGCAAACATTGAGAGGTCAATCTAGGGACCCAATTTGCGTTGTTGCAAGGATGCGTTTGGCGATTTTTTTAACTGCTGGATTAGATTATCGACGTAAAGCACTACCCGCTGATGATATATTGGAGAGAGACCACGGTAACTCCGGTTATATCTGACCTTAGCGCTGTGGAAATTCAAAAATCTATCGATGAACGTTCAAATTTGAAGTTAAATATTCCTTTTATTATACATACGGACGAGTGATTCGTGAAAGAATTCTCCAAAACTTTGTTTACAGCAGCGAAAGACTAGGAATACAATGACATAAGAAATACTGACTGGAAAGCAGATAATTGAGTAATTCTTTCGTGATTGTTCCTCCACAGACGACGCTGAAACATCAAATGTTAGTTAGACTAACGAAGAAAGACGCATTTGGTGTGAATGTTGGTGCATTTTGGGAGTGGGAGAGGCGAGCGGGGAGGACGCGAGCGGCCTTCAACCAAAATCCATTTAGTCGCAGCTGTCGGACAATACCGGAATAGAAGCACATACCCAAAGTTCGCACACCTTTATAGCCACTCCAGTGGCCTCTTCATAGACCGTAGGCTACTTTCCTGCGATCTCGGATCTTAAAATATTTCATCCCTTCTCTAAAAGCTGATAACATCGATTTGTTTAACGCCGACGAGGCGCCAAATAAGAGACAAGTCGTCCCACTACGCATCCTTTTTTACCTTCTACCATCTTCCGATTTATATTATCAAAGATGAACGCCCTCCTAGCAGCACACGCGGGATGAATTTTACTGTATTCGAGGCGTGGGAGGGGAAAAAGCGAGGGGGTAGGGGACGGGATCGGCCTGCCGTTCTTGTATCCGCGATGCTGCGTGGGCGTTAGATTATTTTCTTCGCGGACGCGGACTCAAATTAGGCATTTTGTGGCTAAACGGTGGCAGACACGTCAAAATGCACGAAATATTCCTCGGCAAAATCTATAAGGAATGAGCATAAAATATTACATATCTAGAATTTTGACCCTCCCCCCCTAAATCGCATTTGATCGATGGTCAGGGGTTCACCTAGAGGTCTCAAAATTTTCAGGCCTTATTGTTGATCGGTCCCACAACTTATTTTCACTGGGCCAGATGGATTTGAAAAAAATCGATTTTTCCGATCCGCCCTACTATACAGGATACACCCTCGTAAACGTATTCCTTATCATAAACTTATTCCGTATGAAAATTCCCTCCATGTTGCCTCTCTTTCTCCTATTCATTAATCGCCTTCTCATCCTTCTTTCTCACGTAACCAGCATCTATCCTGTTACAGGGATTTTTCATTTCCCTTCCTTCAGCGCTGCCTCCACATGTAACGTCTTTCATATTTCAGTAATTTCGTACTTTCACATTTAAGTCTTCTTCTTGCAACCCATTTCAAGTGCCATCTATCGATTGTTTTTTTTCATCCACCTAATATTCCTTATTCTCTAACTAAACCTAATCGATATCGCCTGTAACCCACTCGGACAATCCTTTATTGGCAAGAGCCTAAAATTTTCATCTAAACTTAGCAGGGTCTCCGTTGCTCCAGTTCAAATAGGACGTTATTTGATCAGTGAATGTTCTTCATATCCCAAGCATCTAGTGGATGAGGTTTCAAGTAATCTGCATACGTCCTTCGGGAGAAAATTTGTTTTTGTTTTCTTTCCTCTGAATTTAATTATTCTTCATAATCCTTTCTTGCTATTTAGGGATATTTTTATTATCTGATAACTAGTAAATTTAATGGTTATATTGCCGGGATAGAGTGACGTGGTGGTTAATTACATTTTAAACCACACTTTTGAAGCTGTTTCTTTAATTTTAGACCCCATGTAATGAAATAAAATAGATGATAATAATTTTTTGAATGCAAGCGGAATATTTTATAATATATTGGCAAAAATAAGGAAATGAAAATGTTGAAATGTGTTATTAATTCCAAAGCCTCCAAAAATATATAATGTTATCCATTATTTAGATGAATGCACTTTTGGACAGGGGCGCAGCTGGGAATTAAGGCTAGGGGGGTTTCGGGTGTAAAACACTGGGGTGTCTGAGGGTATGGAATACCCGCCAGGGTAAGCGGGGGCCCTCCCTTAGAAAATTTTTCAGATAAATGATTCAAAATGGTGAGTCTTACGGCCTTTTTAGGGACATTTTATTAATATTTACACTATTCTATAAGTAATATTAATCCAATTAAGTGAAATAGGTTAAAGTTAAAAATTTCTCTGAGCTCTGGGGGGGGGGGGGTTATCCCCCAAAACCCCCCCTCGCTGCGCCACTGCTTTTGAAAATCAGTACAAGATACACGGAAATACGCAAACACGGAATATTTACATTGAAATCTACGCTCTTTTCATTGGAATGTAAGTAAACTGTAATGAGGCAATGCCAGCCTCAAAATTGTCCCACGAAATAATATAGCTCTGGAGTGACCCAGCAACGTTTTGGGGATATATTCTGAATTTTTTTGGTGAAAGAAGTAATTCGACCGACTAACTGGAGGAAGTGAGAGGATTTTAAGTACTTATTGAGGAGGAAATGAGGTAGACGGCTGATCAGCACAACAAAGCACTGTCATGAAAAATTCACTGGTAATACCGGAATTCCATGAGGATAACCAAATGTGAATTCAATGAATTTGCTGCCCAATGAGTCTAATGCCTGTAATATGCAATGGAATTCCTCTGATAATAGCTAGATCGAGCTTTCTCACCCAATGCAATCAAAATCCCGAGTGAAACGGTGTTTAAGTCGTAAAAAATATCTTCTTTCACACTGGGTGATATTTTCTAGTACTCGAAAACATCTCGTGCGATGCCCCGAGTACATGATTACATTTTGTTCGCCACTAAAATCGTAATGAATTATGGTCTTCAAATTGTCTAATGGTGTGTGTTTATGTATGGTTTCCATGGTAAATTTTGATTGCTGAGATGGAAGAAAATAAATCAATATTTATCTTAAAATTTTGGAGAAAAAATTTGCGTGGAGAAAACTAAATAAAAGAATAAATATTTATTCCTTTGTCCGTGCAACAATACAGATTTTTGACCAGTAACTGAAGTGTGGGTAACTTTATTAAAGCGAAAGAAAAACGGTGTGCACTAGATCTAATACATTTTTATGGGAATTCAGAATGTAATGTAATCGGGGTGAAAACCACCTCAAAAAGTTTTTCTCGCAAAAATCCTTTCTTAAATAAAATCCTGAAAATATCATGAGTGTGATATCAGTAGTTAGCGTTAGTGGATGATTGAGTGCTTTATTTAACCGAAGATTTGCGAATGATAATATATTTGACCAGCTAAATGCCGCGGCCGTGTCCTCGCGCACGTTACATTGAGCTAACTCAAAGTACAAGAATATTTTTCTTTATTTCCCTCATTTTGGATTGCATACGCTGGAAATAACGGGAATAATTTATTACTTGTTTGGTCGTGACTTCCTGGGATCGACTTGGCTTAAAGAAAGTAAAAAGCTTTTAATTCCTTTTGGAATTCATATGGATGCAATATAATGTTATCATAAATTTGGATTACTGCAATAATTCAATGTAATTATGTTTTCGGGGCTTCACACGGGATTATACTTTCCAGCACTAGAAAATATCACCGAGTGTAAAATAGCAGAAATATTTTTACAATTTGAATACCATTTTGCTCAGGATACTGTTCTTCATTCCTTATGAATTTCGCATGTAATTACAAAGTTTAACATTTCATAAGGGAATAATGAGACTCTAATTGGAGGAAGTGAAAATGTCCGAAAATGCGAATATCCGAGGGTAAATTATAGCTGGAGAGGGATTAATCTCCGGAAACGGTTTTTTGGTTGTCCAAAGAAAAGTCTTTGGGCCATTCATTGAACTAACTCAAAATACAAGAATATGTTTCTTTATTTTCCTCATTTTGGATTTCATACGCTGGAAATAGCGAGAATAATTAATTCATTGATGGCCCTTTCTTTAGGAACATCAAATCTGGTCTTGCAGGTGATGGCTCGAGTCGCCTTCATTAAGTTCGGCGGGAGATCCTGCCATTCCTTACTCTCCCTCCCCTCCTTACCCTGGCAACGATCAGCATCCCACCTTCCTCTCCCTTCCCTCCTGGACTCAAACTCAGTGATTTAACCTGAAGAAAGTGTGAATATGTGAGGGTAGAGCTCTCCCCATATTTGGCCACAATCTGAAAACCCTCGAACTTACACTCGACCTCAGGAGTAAACCCGAGCCTAATCTACAATGCTGTTTCTCAAACAATAGAAGGAACACAATGCATCACCCCACACAGTAAAGAATCTCAAATAAAACGGTAATGAAATAGTAAAATATTTTCTCTTGTTTTACAATGGGTGACGCTTTTTAGTGTAAGAAAAATCATCCCGCGTGAAGTCCCGAACACATCACATTTTCTGCGCCGTAAAAAATTAGGGTAGTTTCCTTTATCAAAGAAAACGAAAGGCATTGATTGCGATTAGTTACCCACCATTGGTGTATTCATAATATACAAATTATTTGGTTTTACAAATCCCAGTTTAGACGAATGGCAATGGTCAATTTTAACCGTATTTGTAAAAGGCCAGATTGGCGCCCATGCGATGCCACTCCACGTGAAGTCATAGGGACCTAGTTTCTATACGAGTGGATAGGAGTTGTACATCGTCTGAGATTACCAATACATGCATGAGGCACAGAGTTCAGGGAAACATGTCTTAATAATCACCTATTAACACTGCCTTTGGTCAGAAAGTTTCCTTCGTTTGATAAGGTATCAATAATCCTTATTTAAGCCAAGCGCTACCCGCTAGCAGGGTACTCTGCTACCTGCTAGCAGCCTGCATCGCAGCGAAGCACATACCCTCGCCCCAAGGTCACCTCACACGGCGACAGCGGGAACCAGAATGACGTCACGCGGGGTTTACCCAGCAATCATACTTAGCCGTGGCGTTTTCGCGCACTTGAAAATTTTCACTTCTCATTTAATCGCGAAAAATAGATATCGCCATTTAAAAATCTAAAAGCGTGAAATGCGTACTCCAGGAGTAATAATCTTTCAATTTAGGTAATAAAAAATAATAGGAAACCACTCTATTATGGTCTTCAAAGCGCGTTACGGAAAATCAAATCTGGTCGTGCAAGTAATAGCTCGCGTCACCTGCTTGAGCTACGGCGGGAGATCCCTCCGTCCCTGACACCTCTCTCCCCACCCCATCCATGGAGGAGCTTATCATCCCAGCTACCTCTCCCCTGTAGTCACAATCTGTAATTCCACCTGAATGTAGGTTTGGATAGGTGAGGGCAGGGGCGCAGCTAGGAATTAAGGCTGAGGGGGGTTTAGGTGCAACCAACACCGGGGTGTGTGGGGGTATGGAATACCCACCAGGATAAGCGGTAGGTGCGAGATTAATAAATTGCGGAATTTCAAGATAAACTGTTCAAAATGGCTTTCAGAGGAATATTTAATTATTTCTTACACTATTCTATTACTAATATCAAACCAATTAAGTAAAATGGATTAAACAAAAACATATCTCTGAGCTCTGGGGGGGGGGGTTTAACCCCTAAAACCCCCTCCTCGCTGCGCCACTGGGTGAGGGTAGAGCCTTCCCCAGATTTAGCCGCAGGCGAGTGAAAATCACGCATTCAGGGAGGGTGGGGGGGGCAGTTTCCTTCCCTGGGACACTTCGAGGTTTTAGTTTCGGTGTGTCAGAAGGCTTAACCCGGGATTTAAACCTAGGACCCTGGTGGGTACCAAGTTCCCTCTCATTGAGCATGGCGGTGAAAAAATCTCGGCCTTACGCCTGACTTACAGGGTGTAACTCTGTGATGACATTTTAGGGGATTTGCACCGGATGATTTGTTTTTGTGGCACCAGAAATCATCACACAGTGTAAAACTGTTTAAATACCGTTACCTCTGCACAGCGCGGGGTTAAGCATTTGGTTCCTTCTATTGTTTGAGAGATTCCATTTTAGATTTGACCCAGACGAACCCCCGCGAGGTCGAGTGTAAATCCGAGACTTTTCTCCTCGTAGCCCGTGGGATCCCTGCAAAATGCTGTTTCAAATGTCTGAGTCAATCATGTACGAATAGGGGAAACGGGCGTTAACCCATAGATGGCTAGACTAAAGTGTCTAGGCTCACTGAGAGAAGAGTACATTATCCCGAATTATCCCGATTCTGTAGTTGCATGAAGACATTGCGAGAGTGGTGTTCCTCATTTTGAAACACGATTTTATTTTCTGAAACTCTACGGGAGTGTCACGGCTTTCTTCCCCATTGGCTCGGGTTCGAGAAATAACCGCATGTAAAGATTTCGCGCGTCATCACTACCCTAGACTACTATGCTAGTTATCGACTCGGCGTGGTGGATTGAGGCGACTGTTAACCTAGCCATGAGTGGGCTGGGTTCGAGTCCCAGCGGAGGAAATTCAGTTTCTATCTCATAATTCAAGGAAACTCTGTAGCATTCCTACCCTTTTCATTTAAGTCAGTTGTTATCCTTCGGCAGGCTAATACTCATTTTTCCTGTTGATAATTGCCTATGACAATCAAAAAACTGGTTTCGGAGATATTAATCCTTTCAGGCAGTCGGCCCTCAGATGTATTATCATCCACCGCGCTTTAAGAAGGGTTTACAAAAGTCGCCACTCGTGGCGCTGATGGGCAAAGCTATTCAAATTTCATGGTGAAATATGATATATAGGCAGTTACCTGAAATTTATATTCTTCATGATACGATGCATTGAATTCATTAATTTTAAATGTTTTCCTCGCGATATTAAGACATAATATTGCAAATATCGAAATATCGAATGCCCCCCACCATCCACCCGCTGAAATAATTCTTTATTCTCGAAGAATATCTTTCTTCCATTTAAAATGCCTTATGTGGTACCGATCCTTAGGAATACTCCCATTGTTTTCACTCCACATTCCCACACGCGCCTTTCATAACCACCTGCTTCACCAACCTAAATTCTGCCTTTCTCTCCTCAGAGATCACTTTTTTTTTTGTAGATTTCCGATCTCGTTCAAAAGTGTTTCGTCTACCTTCCCTTCTCTGGATCTCTTCATGCCCTTCGGATCATTCAAGAGGCAGCTTCGTAAAGCCATCTCCTCCTGAAACTTTGTTTTATTCTTTATCAAGTTTTTTTTATAGAGTATATTTGTTAAAGCTTCTGATAATACGTTTAATATTCAACGTAAAGGCCGCATGGGCTGTTTTTGAATAATTTAGTAAATAATTGGATCTTTCTCACCTCGTCACCATGCTGCGGACATTTTTGAAAACCGATTAAAATGCTCCACAAGTGGCAGCAAAAATCATCCTTCAACGGAACGGACTAGGATCTCCTCCTCTATGTAGTCCCCTGGGGGTTTTTCTCTCGATTATCCGTTTCTCTTGAACCCTGTCCCCTTTGACCATAATGACACCCTGTGCACCCCTACGTGAACCTTGTGTGCGAACGCCCATAAGATCGATAGCTAGGTGCGCTTCAATTCTTCGAAAATTGCGTCAGCGGACTATTTCGTACGAGGAAGTGAAAATCCTGGCGTCGGTAGACGCTCGTGTAGCACGCCGCCCGTCCCAGGTACGCCCGGGGGATTATGGGAAATTCCATCGTGAAGAGGACACGCGCGGCTCCAATCAGGAGGCAGCGCCAATTTGTGACCTTTGCTCCGGGGGAAGTAATGATGTGGATTACACTTTATGAACCCACCTCGGGTGATGTGCGACCCTTCGTAAGCTCCACTCCAATAACGTTCATCTTCTCAATATTTCGCTATCGGATTCTGTGCCGGTAGACTTTCAGGAAAGACGGAGTGTGTCATATTGGTGGAATTCCCTATTGTTGGCAAAAAGTGTTCACTCAGCATATTCTCATAAACTTATTGCTTTTTCTGAGTTTGACATTTTTTAGCAATATATTTAAATTAGTTTTATGTGCGAACCTTAAGTAGTTGAGCTCCAATGAGTATTATTTTCTAAATGCTTCGGAAATGGATTAGATGTATTTTCGCTCATGTAGTCATGCGTCGTTTTTTTATTTAATACATATGATAAATAATTAATGTTCACTCAATAAATACATTTAAAGATATTTTTACTAATCAAGTTTTCGACGATTTTTGTTTAAAATATTGTAACTTAATTTTGATGACTGCTAAATTTGACCAAGTATGCAATAAATTCCTGTACAGAAATGTATTGTTTTCTATAATTTTGAAATAATTGCAAAAGTTTATTTGCAGTTGTTATTAGGTCTTGGCTACAATTTTAGGGAGGGCAGTATTAAAAGTAGTGCTGATGCATTTTTTTAGCATGTGGGTCAAGTTCAGTAATTCCGAATTTCATCATCTTGGCTCTTAGGTTAAATCATCTATCATAATTTAATTACAACATAGTGTTTATCAATCCATTTAAAATCGATTGGTATTCTGATATACCTGCTATTATTTAGTTAATTATTCAATATCAAAACAGCACATAGGCCTTTACATTGGGTTTATAAACAAAATAAATTATGTAAATTTAATAAAAAACAAGTATAACATAATCTCATAAATACCAATCATTTTTAAAATATACGATACCTACAAAAGGTTTTACATACGATACATCAAAAAGAAAGTCTTTGCAATTGGCTATTGAAATTGGTTCGGGAGACAAAGAGGTCAAGGGAAGAAGAAGTATTTTGATGGAATTGAAAAGAGAATGTAAGCGGTGGAAAAGGTACCTGTGGGATATTGACAGTCGGAATTTGGGATGGTGTAGAGTTTCAGTATTGCGGGTTTTGTAAGCTGGACTGTGGTGTGAAAAGAATGTCAGGAGATCAATGTATCTCGAAGACCCATTCGTGATTGCATGCAACCTCAGCCAATTTATGAATTACCTGAGATGAGGGCACTAAACGCGAGTGCATTCGTGACCTGTCGCAACAAGTGGACCGCAGAGCATCAGACACGTGCTATGTCACCTACGTGACCGAATCAAAATCAATGAAAACATTTTGTTCGACGGCGGCTTCCGCCAGGCCGAAAATCTCTCAAGTCCACCTTTGCATGCACGCAAGTGTTTTTTGTTAAATATCATCGCTGTCATGACCTTGAACATTACCCCTACGTGCTCTTACCCACGATTGAAACCCTTTTGAAATTGAAAAGCCCTTTGGAAATGCTTTTGAACGCTCTCAGATGAAAGAATACAGCGCTTGGAATGGAATATTACATTTACTAAACTCCACTACAAGAGGAAACGTTCCCGGAAACCGTGGCATTAAATGTAAAATTGCTCTTTATTCATTTTGAGAAAAGAGAAATATATTACGTAATAAGGATATTTTCCCCTTGCTCATGGCAAACTGCAGTTGCAAAAAATAATTTCGCTCGTATCAGACAAAAACATACTTTGACATGAAGCTACCGCTGTAAAAAAATAATTTATAGATGAGTCTTGAGTCGGGTGATTGCTCCTTAGGTCACCGATTTTCAACTAATTTGGCAAACCATCATCGTTACATTGTAAAACCAAATCCGCAAAATACTTTTGTAATGATGCAACGGTTTGCAAAATATTGCAATGCTGTAAAACATTAATTTAGCAACAGCATCTTTGAATTAAGTGTCATATATTCCGGTGTAAGGAAGGTATGAAACCATGCAATTACTCATTTTATAGGCCTAAAATAGAAAATTTTGTTAATTAATTTTTTATGAAATTGAAACAATTCAGTAAAATTCATAACAAATTCAAACTTTCAAATATATTTGCAACGATTTTTACTCTTCAATTCATCGTATGTTTTGTATGTTATAGATATGTCCTCTGCAAGCTAAAAATATTTGGTAAAGGCAATATTTCATTCCAGAAAGAAAATACGTATGAGTGAAGACGTAAGGTTAGCCGCCCTCCGCAGCGGCGTCCGGCTCTCCGCAATAGACGTCATATCCCCATAAATAAAGAATATAAATATGCAAGAAATGGCTCATCTTAAATTTCTTCATTGAATAGGATTATTAATGGTTTCCTTTTTATTTAATCAAGTTTATAACAAAGTCAAATTTCCGAATCGACATTTGACGATGATTTAATATTCCCTTTGATGATTTTATTTTCCTATGTTAATCAGTATCCGGAAGAAAAAAGCCCTATTATATTTTCATATATTTCAATTTAAGGCAGGGTCACTTTCGAACTATTCATTGTGAGGACAGTTTGCAGTCACCCGCCAAGTTTTCGGTCCAAGAATATCGCGAGACCTTTCAAAGGTTAAGGTGTTAGTGAACAAAGTAATCAGCCTTGCAGGGCCACAGATGAGCATGGGGCTAGCCAATTCTATTTATTTAGGATTCAAAAATACAACTTTCTCGTATCAACGAATGATATTTCAAAATAATTAAGGTTTCAATAAATATTCCAATTCAAATAGCCAAAATAATGACGATTGTACACCAAATGATCTAATTCATACATGTCACTAATGTGGAAAAACGAAATGCTCGCTCTGCTCGATCGGTCTGTCTTCGTGAGGAATCATACTGGTCTTTGAGCTATTCCCACTGATTGTGCATCTCGTGGCATTGTAAGTCTAGCCAACATGAATCCTCAAAGGAAGAAGACACGTGCGTGATTAAGTGCTTGAGAATTGGACCGAAATTTGGGAATCTGGGTTCGTGTCCCGGTGAAGCTGATGAATTGTTCTCTGTGAGATGAGATAGGTTAGATATTTGTGGGAGTCAAAAATTCTCTCTCACAAAATTTCTCTTCTGTAGAATTAGGTTGACGCGGTTTTCGGAGTTAAATTCTGCTGGGGCATAACGGTGTTAATTTTTTACCGACACATATTGGTCCCTAATTGAAAAATGTTGGCCAAAAGTAATTTTTCGAATTGTACGAAGGAAACTTTGGATGGTTTATTCGGATTCTACTGCTTCTGGTCTAGAAAATACGTTATTAAACCGCATAATTTTCTTATCTGGAAATAGAAACATTAGCGTAGCGTGATAAAAAATTTTTATATGTGTTACAGCGTATATACTTTTTCATGTATTTTTAAAAACATATAGCGTTTTGTACTCCAATTTTAAAATTAAATGTACAGCATAGTTTTGAGCGTTACCTGCCGTTGTGATTTATTTAACATAAACAAAAAGGGAATACTATATACAAGGCGTCAGTAAAACACATTTTTGCTACTATTTGTTACTATATCCAAGCTCAAAATTGATTTAAACTATGGCGATGACTGTAAAAAACCTTTGTGGAAGGCAAACCAAAAATCAAGTACTGGAAATGAGTATGCATCTTAGCTTGTAATACATTTTTTTAATTAAATGTACAGTAAGTATATATTTGAGCGCTACCTGCCGTCACGATTGATGATAGGTAAAGAAAAAGGGTCCGTACTATTTACAACGCGTCGGTAAAACAAATTTTTGCCACTAAATCCGGCCGCAAAATTGATTTAAATTATCGCGACGACCTAAAGTCGGGCTTCAAGCCTGATGAAAGGCAAAAAAAAGGTCAAATACTGGCACGCAAGACCACCATGTTTTTACGGGGTTGTACTAACCTGGCATCACCAAATAAACTGTGAGCCGTTGTTGAACGCACTTAAAAACTAGGTGGATAGGTCATGTCACAGGGCACGGTTAATATTTCCGAAATACAGCAATGAAAAAAATTTAGGGGTAAAACCACACGGATCGCATGTTACCTTTACCGAGTTACTTTTTGGAGAATCACCACCTTAATTTCGGATAGGACTCGGCGTCGCCACGACGACCAATTGTTGCCGACGGCGCCCCGGTCTCTTCCCCCTCCCCTAATCCCCCTAATCCCCCCTCCCAACCATATTCCCCGCTCGCGACCCCTGAACTCAAATCTGTATTCTCCGAATCCTTGACGACGGCTCTCATCAATGGACCTACCGAGGCAATCTCATCCCCGGTGGTTGCTAGGTGACTTAGAGCAGGGCTGCCTTACTCCTATATAAAAGCCTGCTTACACGATACATTAACACGTACGAGTTAATTACTGATTTCATGAATGATTTTGGTGGACCGGAATTGAATATGTGTACGAATGCATGAACCAAATTAGAACAGGTTCCATCTTCAGTGCATGCGTTCGCTCAAGTTGGATACTTACAAGGCAAGGTGATTGCTTACAAGGTGCATTTTGGTGTTCATTCTCGCGTTCATACATGTAGACAGTAAGTCGTACGTGTCAATTTATCGAGTATGCAGGCCATACGACTACGGAATACTCACCTAGATATCATATATAGTCCGTTTATAACTTGGTGTCCCCCATGCGGGCGTCAATTTTGGGCATGGAAGAGTCTATGTTCAAGGCTTAGGCTGGGGCGCAGGTCCAAACTGCCGAAATTGCTTAGTATTGGACCCAATTCGAGGTCTATGCTTGACCCGGTCTGAAGACCTTCGCCTCCCCTCCAAGGCACCCCCGTCCAGTGGTGGATACAGAAAAGACTCTAGTGGGGGCGCAAAAATATCTTCGGCTACTTTTACTTTTATCGAGGACTTTACCTCACCGTCGGCCTCGGTGGCGGTGAGGTAAAGTCTCCCCCTGCCAAACCGTAGGCCGTGGGTTCGAATCCCGCCTGGGTAGGTGATCCTTATCCAGGACATGGATGTTTGTGTTGTACTTTGTTAATGTCGGAAACCCTCGTTGTAAAAAGCCATTGTGTGCTGTTTACGGGGAAGTTGATAATAAATAAAATAAAGTAATAAAAAATAAAAATAATCAAGTCACATGCAAAGTATAAAAATATTTATTTAAAATGATTATGCACAAATACAAGATAATACCATCTTATGGCATAAAAAAGTTACAAATGTGGTTCTGTAATGGTCGGCAATATGGGCGGCCTTGCCGTGGGGGTGGGGGGCCCGGCAGCCCAGTATGTATCCGCCATTGTCCCCACCACAGCCACTTTCCCCTCCCCTCGCTGGAGTTGCGCATTCAGGGGCCATCAGGTTTTGATCGGACTGTACTGACCAGACGGCTCCAAGTAAATTGTGTGCCTTGCTTGAACGGATTTAAAAACCTTTTCATGCTTTTTAAAAATGCGTCTTCCTCGTTCTTTGTATTTCCAAACACAAGTATGTCGATTAGATATACTACGAAACTTCGTCTTAGTTCATATTCAGTAATTTTTTCAGTATGCTCAGTTAGATTCTCAAATACGCTTGTCTACTAAAAATTTTCCAACTTGCTTGAAACTCCTATAAGTCACCCAGACTCCAACAAATACCATTTACATGAATCATTGGAACAATTTTGGTAAGTTTTTCAAACCCATATGCATTCTTTTTCATTCATATGTTTATTGTATATCCTAAATGCTATTTTTTTCTGCCGTACCTTCTCAATAAAACTTAGAAAATACCCTCTGCCCGATTTAGTTTTGCGAAGATAGGCCATGTCACAATTGTTACTTAAAATTGTAGTGATGGAAAAAAATAGAGGAAAAACCCCACGGAATTGTGCTAAATCAAAACATTTTCCACGTAAACCGTGGTAAAATTTGTATTCATTGCCATGGGAAATAATCTCCCGGACCGGGAGTCGAACCGCAATCTTAGTTTTCTAGTCCACTGCGCATTCCACATTCCTTGTTGTCCCAGTAACAATTCTTCGGACTGAATCATTGCTGCTAAACTCATTATTCTTAATGGACTTCTTCAGGGATACGACTGAAGTGATTGAATTCAATATTCATGCGCTAGCCTCCGAAGTGCGGCGCATTGTTCACAGTCACGTAGCGTAATCTATCCGGCAGCGATACGCCACCTTGCTCTTGGAAGCCACCGAAGTAGGCAGGAGAGGTTATCTTGGAAACTCAATTGGATAGAGCGATGGACACGAATTAAGAGAATACTGTTCCACTCTGAGTCAAAGTGAACTTGTAGCGTAGTAATTAATTATAGGGTACAATTCCAGGAAAGTGCTTAAGCTAACATAATTGGAAATGGATTAATACGCTAAATATTTTAAGAGGACGCATCACTCCCGCTTGAGCAGTCATATTTCATCTTTTTTATGCCTTATTGCTCATTTCAAAATGATACCTTCATTTTGAAATGCGGTCACATTGGCCTCGATATCAAATATAAAATTACACACCCAAGAAAATGGCTATAGTTTTCTAGGTGATATGGAGCAAAATGTAACAAAGAACTCTGCTGCGTTTCAGCATTTTGGTGCCATTTTAAAACAAGTAGCACTTCATTAAAAATACCCGTCAAGTGGGATTCCTCTTAATGCTTCAGAGTTTGTAAGTTACGAACATTTCTATTCTGCCTCTCACCAAAGTTTGTTCGTGTGCGCAATAAGTGGATGCTCATTTCAAGTGGAATATTAAGACAAACCTACGACTCCAATAGTGGAGGATTCACACAATAATCGAAAGCGTAGTGAGCGTTGATTGGGGCATGAATTTTAAAGGAATGGCATATGTGAATTGAAGCTCATACTCGAAAATTAAGGAGGATCACTAAATCGGAGGGATAGAGTCCCTTAAAAGTGAAAGTAGTGATAGGTACCGCATTCTTGAGCTAAAACGATTATCAATTCTGCATTTTGATAAAAATATACGGTAGTGAATAAAAGGGTACATGGTTAGGAACTATGTGGCATGGTATTTGAAGAGGCGACTTAGGGCTTAAACCATTTGCGGCATGATGCATGGATAGAGGAAGGAAGGAGAGAAACCCGGCTTGGAATCAGCCTGCTCTTCACGAAAAGCGGCTAGGGGACCACGGTTTAGCGTCCTATCCGATGGACAGAGTGCTGTACATGAAGTGCCATTCACGCAACAATCAAGCAGGGATCTGGCTGCCTCGTAAAAATCTCTTCCACCGCCAGAAGTTGAGCTCGGGCCTGTGTAAATCCAACGCCACCACACCGACCCAATACCCAGTTCGAAATGCATCCATAACGTATGAGCGTTGCTGGAAAAATGCCATTGTCACAGCCATACTTCACCTTGATATTTCTTAATTTTGTGTGGATTACTCTCTCCATTTGAAAATGATAGTTAAATCCTTGCTTCTGCTCAGTGATATCCGTCATGGCATGTTCAAAAATTGCATAAAAGCATACTTAAAAGTTCCAAAGTTTCAATGTAGGCATCAGCGGAGATTTAGACTGTAGGCTTCTTCCGGGTTTATCCATTTTTCTGGACAATATTTGGCCAACGTTCCAGTTGGATTCTTCAGGTCCACTGAAGTTTTATGTGAAGAAATACTAAGAATACTTATTTTCAATCTACTTTTCCTCAAATCAGCGCTGAAACACACAGTGACTCGTAGTGACTGCATTTTATAGAATGTATAGACAAATTTAAGCGTACTCTTGCCAGCGTGTCCACAAACGGGGATATAGTTATGTCCTGTAGCAATGTTTTCCGCCGATGTCACGCCCTGATGCAGTGGATTTGTGGACTCGATTATTTCTCAAATAAATAACTGCCTAGAGGAGGTAGGTTCGTGACTGCGAGATTCAAAGCAAACACATTTCACCTATGTTATTTGACAGAAATTGCCATCATAGAAGATATTCATTGAAGTTAAAAATCAAAATAACAGTCAAGAGAATGAGAACAATTCAGTCCTTATATTTCTAACTGAATATTATTCGAGCCATTTGAACCAACAGCATCTCCATTTTCATATAACTAGCTTGGTTTTACTTCAATCACAGCATTTATTTGCTAATGACTCAAGAATTAATTTGCTGAGGAGCCTAAATTTCTTTTTTAACCCTAATTTCTAAAGATAGACGAATTTTTATTAGATTCTTATCAAAACAAACCCTAGTATTAATCAGCTTTTTCCGCATACGTTGACAAACATCAAAATAAATATATTTACAAAAATACGGCTTTTCAAATTCAATTTTCGGTTAAATATCGTGAATAGCCTATTTTTTGTGTTCGCCAGTCTGTGAGGTACAATATGTCTTCTCTGGTCACAATGCATGCAAGAGCCTTCCACGGTATTCGGTCTGGGCCAACATTTTCATTCCTCTGTACAATTGGCATCCTAGATCCTTAACCAACTGTCATAGTCTGTTGTCTTAGTATTTTATGATGATTTTTATCCATATTCTGAACCTTTTAGCATTGTTTTGACCTAACTTTCATGCCGGAGTATATGGCAAATCCAGGTGTAACAACGCTTATCCAGCATTCTAATTAGACATTGTCTTTCCCCTATCCTTTGAAACGTCTCATTGTTCGTGACGGGGTGTTTTCAGTATTTTCCTGTGAAACAATACTTCAAACGCCACTTTCCTTTCCTTATCTCTCAAACCAGGTTCCGCTATCACAGAGCAGGACGCTCCACACGGAAAGTCCTCGCTAGCAATTTCCTAATCCGTAAATTAATGTTACAGGTGGTGAATGCTTCGCTTTCCTTGTTGAAGACTAACTTGGCCCTGTTGATGCGGCTAATTACTCCTCCCATCTGATGAAATTATGCTTCCTAGGTACACAAACTCGTCCACCTTCTCCTAAGCCGTGATCTATTCCGAGGTTGGTACAATTAGGAGAGCATTATTTGAAATATTTATGAAAATGGCTTGCACTTCCTTTCTCGAACTCCTTAAGATTTGGGTTCGCAGCGTCTAGTTCGAGTGTCGTGTAATTGCGGCAGATTAGGGGAGTGAAGTGGCGGTGCCATGAGAAAGAGATAAAGCAGTACCGGATGGGAGGGGGATCTCAGATGCCACACCGGAAAAGAGCGGTGTGGTAAGCATCCTTCGAGAGCAAAGACGCCTTGTCTAACTTGCACGAGTAAATAAACAAAGGAATTAGGGCATCTTGCGTAGTTATCATCGCATTGAACTATCTGAGACTCTTCTAGAGCTTCTCTGGAGTAATTACATTCTTGAAGTTTATTTATCAATGAATAGCATCCGTTGAAAAGTAAACAAAACGCCTCACATTGAGCATCTATATGGTCTCCACGAAGCAGTCAATTTCAATGCAACAAACAGCGTAAGAGAGACCGTGTATTTATACGGTGGAGCTGATAATTTAAAAAAAATCCCTTTCCGAGTTATTTTTCTTGTTCCTAATTTTTTTCTCCAATAAGTACCCGTTTTTTGCGCGTACAGTCTCATTGCCCTAATTTGAGCGTTGATATGTCCGTAGTTTCGTTCCCATAACGAACAGTTTTGGCATTAAAAATACCTGCATCTATTCCTGACTAGTTTCAGGAAACAAATTGATTGGGACACTAAAATTAAAGAAGTTTCTCTAAGCCTCGCAAATATCTGCTAACATCGCAGCCAGTGACTACATTGAAATTATATTCGTACTGTGGTGGGCTATATAGTGTAAGTAATGCAGGTAGTTGGAGTACGCCTCAATATCCAATAGTGGATGATGAGTGTAGATCATAAGTTTTGTCAGGGTGCTATTTGCTGAAAAAATGTTATCTCCTACACCACTGCAGCTCTTTCCTACTTTTATTCATGCATTCATTCCCGATTCTAATGTGGTGCATAATTTGGGTGCACACACGTATGTCGGTAAGGTTTTTTCGACTCTTAAAAAGGGGAGCGTGTTAGCCTAGTGGATAAAGCGATTGGCTTCACTCCGGAGGGTGATGAGTTTAAATCCAAGTAGAGTTTTAGTACACCCCCAAATTAAAATGTCGACGTTTATGTGGCCCAGTGAAAGGAAGCTAGACTAGATAGAACCTAGAAAGGAAATTAGCTTCCCTATCCAGTGGGAATAAATTCATGCCTCTGACGATTATTTCTGGGTGAGCTTAACCGTAAGCTATCAATGTCAATCTTCGGGTTTTAATACTGAATGTGTAAATATGCGCAGATGCGGGGTATATTTAAAAACATCACTTTGACATTCCTGTGTATTTTTGTTCCTTTTGTTGATTTTGAATGTGAAAAAAATATTTTATCTCGAAGCGAATAATAATCCTTAAATTGAGTACTGTAGACCACGAAGAACTTAATATTTCAGATAAATTCTATAAGATTTGCATCCACATAGCGACAGGCAAATACGTTCATTTTTGATGGTGTAAAATTTTAAAAGTATCCAGGGAAATTGTGGACATCAATTCTTTCTTAGAATCAAATAAGGCTTCACCAACGCTCTCGAAAAAAAATTTACTCTACATAGGAGTTCAGTGAGGTAATCATAGTTGCTAA
This sequence comes from Ischnura elegans, assembly GCF_921293095.1. Taxonomy (NCBI): domain Eukaryota; kingdom Metazoa; phylum Arthropoda; class Insecta; order Odonata; family Coenagrionidae; genus Ischnura; species Ischnura elegans. The sequence continues at coordinate 89,154,486 of NC_060259.1, forward strand.
AATAATTGGTGAAATTTTTCAAATTCACTCGCCCATGGTTCAAAGGTGTGCACGGTCCTTACATATCCTAACTAAAATTAGGGTTGAGGCGCTGAGTGAGTTACGGCGTCAGAAGAAATAATGCCAATTTCTATTGATGATTGAACTTGTATTTTGTATGGTGACGAACCTTCTACCGTTGGTTTCCATCTTCTTAACCCCTCGGTCGAAATGTAATAAGCTCTTATTTCACCGTTTAATTTTCCTCCTAAGGATTTGACGAATGAATGAACGGAAAATAGAACCTGCTCCAATTTGGTTCTTACGCATATTTCGTTCCGGTTCACCCAAATTGTTCATACATTTATACACCGTTCGAGATAATTTATCGTGTAACCAGGCCCTAATATCTAGCTGCTTTATCAGTCAAACTCGACGTGTAAACGTGGCTTCAGCGGTAAACATGCAATCATTAAGAAAATATATCGCATACCTCCAGAGAATTGAAGCAGCATATTTTATCCATTAAAAACTGGATATTTTAATCGAATACCTAGAATGAAAATACTTCGGTAGGCAAGTTGACAAATCCCTGCATCCTTTCTCGGGTGTCTCGTAGTACTGGGAAACAAGTGAATGCAGAGGAACGTGCAGTTGTTTCTGAGAATCGCCTTTGTCTCTCTGTATCACGTGGAGGTGGGCGGCTGTGGTGGGCGAACGATCCGGGGGGAGGGTTATTTTTGAGATTAGCTTGATCGCACGTGCAGCTCATCTCGTCATTACTGGTCTCTTCAATCTTCATTTCGACGTATTCTCCGATTACTCCTGTTTTGAACGTGTTTACCCTAAAAACAACTCATGGTTTATGAAAGAGTATCACACGTGCACTTCAATGTATTTACTTACAATATATGACTCATCTTTTTTTCTGTAAATGATTTTTCTCTATTTATTGAATGAATCTGACTTGGTCTGAAAATTTTTAATGATTACATCAGAATTACAGCGTTTTCATGAATTTTGTGAATTCGCGTCCAAGACAGTTTTTTTTACGGAGATGAAAATAAGTTTTTCTCCGCCTGTTTTAAAAGTTGTAAGTTTAAAACTCGGCCTGGGTGGAACTTCAGTCAAAGCGTGACTGAATGTGTTTCTCCATCGAGTAAATAGGAAAAAAAAGTCCTATATTTGCTTGTGAAAAAAATATTTTCATGAAAATTGAGGCTTCTTTGGGAAATACTAGGATAGAATGCGTAATCGTAAGATTTAAGTCGAAATTGTGAGGTATTGTTAGCATGGCTTATTTAATAAAACGATTGAGAGGAAGTGATTTCAAAACACCTGAATTGCTCAGTGTATACGTCAAATAGTAATTCTTGCCACTTCTACTTTTATTTTTAACCTTAATTAAATCAGTGAGTGGTGTATGGAATGTGCATTCGGCTATCAAAATTTTTCTAGCACTTAAAAATGGAGGCTTCAATGCAAAAATTAGCTACTACGTCGTGATACGTCTGAGCAATGGGATAGAATTATTCTTAAAGGAATTCTCTCGGTGATTCTTTCAGCTAGTATAGATCACATTCAGAAAAATCAAACGCAGAAAGTGCCGTGTTGATACGTGCTAAATTGATTCAGATGAGGATTCCCTCCAGAGGTCGTTACGTTTCATTTGGGTCTTTTTTCAAAAATGGTGGATGGATTGCTATCAATGGCTTCTGCCCCACGTGCATGGCGGAAAAATATTCCATTCGTAATGGAGCCTCACGTGTATGCATCGGAGAATGTCTTTTCTCGTGGACGTTGTTTTTTATGTATATCGGGTAATCACCTCAACGAAGGGCAATGTGTCCGCTATCAGGTGTCCGCAATGAATAGATGGTATTACCCAGGAGACGTTAACCTTGTACTGATTGGGAATATTGGGATTTGGATTCTCTGATTACTAAAATATATGAAATTTAGCGTTTTAAGTATCTCTTGGATTAAGAATTATTTTAGATTGCAATTCCTGTTTTTAAACTTTACAATAAGGGTAAACGGCGTACAGCACAGCCATTTAATATTCGTTTGAATTTACATTTTTTTCTCTACTGGAACCAGGTCTCATGCCATAGTCATTTAATAAACTTATTCTAGGAATTTAGATAGCTCCGATTGTATTTAATATACAGGTGGTAAACTTTAACCACTAATTAGTTAGTTATTAACACTATAATTACCGGGGTAAGCCGCATACCTATAATGACCGCCAGCGGTCAATTGACCCTTCGCCCTTTTCTTGCGCTCTTTCATTCGTTTTCCCTCCATATTTTTACCTAATGAGTGAAGAGGTGTTCTGCTTATATATTATGGTTGTATTTAGTTTTAGGAAAAAATTGAGCTTTGCAAAAAATATTAATAACGCTTAAAAATTTTATGGTAAAATAAAAGTGTGCCTCACTGTGCATAGTTAAAAAAATAATACGCCATGTGTTTTAAAACACAAAACAGCATTTCAAAACACGTTTTTTGTCATATTTTTCTTGGTTAAAAACATATATCAGAGAAAAAAGAATAAAAAATGACAACATTAAAATGAAACACTTCAAATTCGGTCTCAAGGTATGCTTTACTCTCTTAGCACGTTTGCAAATTTTCTGATTGCATTCACAGCGTTCACACATGTATTTGGGAGACACACATCACTGTGAAAATGAAATAATTTTTCTTGAACATCGAAAAACATTAATTTTTGCACAGGTAAATAAAACAAGAGGGATTTTTTTGTCAGAAACCGTGGTGAAAAAGAGATGCAAAATGCCGATATCGGCACTTTTGAAGGCGCCTAATGGAATCTAGGTGAAACTGTCGTCATCTTATGACAAACAACGCGGTGAAAACCCGAAAGATCAACGAATCAAGAACGCCACGGTAGACTATGAGGCAAAGAAAGGGACAGCGCGTAGATAAAGTGACCGACATTGTGAAATGAGACGCGTATTTGAATCTCCATGAGATAGAAAGAACGCTTTCCAAATGTGTCGTTATGTATTTCATTTCATCGATCCTCTGAGTCTGTGATTAAACCTTAACGTCGTAGTAAGATGTCTTTTTCAAGTGCGATGAGACAATGAGACTGACATAGGGAGTGCCGATCGACCCAGAAATATATTCAAACACGTTCAGTGACCGCGTTGTAGAAAATGTCTATGAAACGTGTAGAACGGAGGAATATTTAAGGAAATCATCAGACGAAGCAACGATCACGGGAAAGCGGGACTGGGTGCAAGCAAACGAGTTGACGGGGAGGTGTTTGGAAACATCCATGATCATGGTTTACATGACACTGGCAGCAATCACCTTAAATGCCTCCGAGCGACAGACCGCATCAATTTCGGGAAACAAAAAATAACACGCACTTTTGTGCCTCAACCGGTGAAAATTTCAACTTCTATAATCTAAGAAAAATGTTTATGTTTTGTCGCATTTAAAATAAATTTCATTCTACCAATGAACTGAGCAAAAAATAGGTGTTCACTAAATTTATTCGAAAGATATAGTTTGTATTGGCGTATCTAGGAGAATATAAACTGTTTTGGTGAACTGGATGACCACAGTGTGAACTGAACTAAGAGAATAGGTGACTGCAGCGACTATGAAGAGGCAGTGATCGGCATGCAAGTTATGACACGTCGCGAAAAGTGTATTCTTGCGCGCTTATGTGCAGCCCTGTAGGTTTCGCAACGCGCGGGGGCACCGGGGTGCGGCGGCGCCTTGCTTGGTTGGCAGCAGCTACGAACAAACGCAAGAATGTCTTTCAGCTAAATGAATGGTAAACACTGCACATAGAGTACTTAGTAGGCTCAGTAGCGACTCTTTACGACGCAACATATTATGGATTTTCTTATATTTCTCCGTTTCACATAAACTGTAAAATCATGCTTAAAAACTTTTTTAAAGATATTGAAGTCAAACTAGAGTAGTTTTCATGTGTGGTAAAGTGCACACTATGATATATGACGAAATCGACACAAAAATCTACAGTGAGATGTAAATTACGGTATTAAATACAAAAACGGTCAATTGACTGCTCTCGGTCATTCTCGGTAAAAGGTGACATTATTCCTGACATGAATTTTTCCCCCCAAAAAATTTCATTTTCACATTATTTGGTCCAAAATATCAAAAGTCAAAAAATCTCAGCGGCATTGATCAGAAAATAACGAAATGGTGGACGAAAGAAAAACGCAAACAGTCAAATGACCGCCCTCGGTCATTCATTGTGTTAAAACTTTAGTAAATAGAGATCCATAGGCAGCTCTTGCAGCGTTCATCTAATGGAACGCTTTATATCAGTTTTTTTGGGCAGAAAATAATTCTCCGTGAAAAGTTTTAGGTATTCATTCGAAAGGTTCTCATAATTTTTTATCATGTGCACATACTTCCGTCAATAAATGATCACGCTTGCAACTCATGTGCGTTTAGTTGCATACTCTTTAGGATAAACCGATGAAATTGGCTAGCGTTGGACTTCATGTGGGTTGAAGGAAACTGGCGTCTAGTGAAGCCGTAGATTTTCTGCTAAGCAATTAAGGGATCACAACTCGGGTCAAGATAATAGAGAATGGCGGTTTGGCTGCGGGAAGACTTCGCTTGGAGTTGATCGCGTGGTGCTCTGTCGAAGCGGGGCTGATTAAATAAATTAATGGGATTGTTATGATATCCGGTAGTTTTGTAACGGATTAAGACGTTGAGAAAGAGTGGTGTGCCCACTTCGCGAAAATAATTTTCTTGCGATCTTTCGTTTAAGTACACGTAAAATATGGCTTAACTTTTGTTACTTTATTTATCTAGGGTAGCTGTAGTATATCTTATTGGTACCATCGTTCTAGGACGCAAGTATCACGATCGGAAGATGACATGAGCATATTTCATAAAGAAATTATTTAATTTTGTATCCTTTGCTCGAAATTTCATGGGTAATGGCAGTAACGAAATTAATTAAATATGTCGTTATTCTCTCTAATTCGATTGAATTTTTAAAAACTTATTTTCTTTTTTAACTTGAGCGATTGACCATAGAGGAACGGAGAATTAAGGACAAAATAAAACATCGCAAATCAGATTTTCCGTAATAAATGGTTTGCTCTGAGACCAAAAAATGGATTAGGTTGGTATAAATTGGATCTCTTCAATTATTTGTGTGAATTTTGCAGGGAAGGTATGGGGATGAGCTGGCAATAAGAGAAACAAATTTATGCGGATTTAGAAAACATGTCTTGTTTAATTTGCCAAATATTTGTCGGATTACTTTGAATTCAAATATAACTATTTCAAAATTCACTAACTCTTGAGTTACTTTGTGGTATTCCATTATAGGTTTTCCTGGATATCAAAAAATTACTTATACCACTTATTTTTTATCAGAGGGCGACCCGGGTTTCAATGAATTATCATCATCTTCAGGCGAAAATTATGATTTGCTTATCTTATTATTGTTACCTAGTTACTTGATGAATAATAAAACGGACGCCAGAATTGGGGAAAAGGATGGGTAGAGATATTCTTTTTTTAAGAGTACTGTACTGTACTTTCAATAATTTTTAAAATTTCTAACTGCTCCCTAGAGTCCAGTTCACGGCGGTCATTGCAAAATTTTAAAATATTCATTTTAAAATCGCTCCTATGGCAGTTTCATATCAAGTGTTTAGCAAAATTACTTTTTCATCTTTGTTGTATTTGTAATCACTTAAATGTTCTTTTTTCCTGATTTCAAAACTTCTTCCTGTCTGTCCCACGTATACACCATTGCAATCGCTGAATTTCAATGAATATACTCCACATAAACTATTCTACAATTGATCTACGTGATTCTTACTTTTAACGATCAGAAAAAAATTAGAAATTAGAAAAATTATTATCGATAGAAATTTTATAAACTATTGAAAGTCAGGACAGTACTCTAATAAATGAATATCTCTACCCATCCTTTTCCCCTATTCTGGCGTCCGTTTTAAAATTCATCAAGTAACTAGGTAGCAATAATGAGATAAACAAATCATAATTTGCGCCTGAAGATGGTGATAATTCATTGAAACCCGGGTCGTGCTCTGATAAAAAATAAGTGGTATAAGTAATTGTCTGATGTCCAGGAAAACTTATAAACTATCCCTTCCTGCATTTGGTACACAGAGAGAGCGACGCAAGCTGCTTATAATGTTCGCGAAGCAAAAACTACTCCAAGTTTAAAGCTATAAATAGTTATTTGATCATTCCGATAAAAACGTTGTATTTCTGAAAAATAAATTTTTTCATCGAAAACGTCAAGCAATCATATAAAATCCAAATTTTTACTCTTATAAATTGCCAGACGAGAATTCAGTATTAAAGGGGTAGAATTCTCTCAGCATTGGTTTTTATCAGTTGAATTGTATTTTTTGCCGCTTAAAATAGTTTGGGGATAGAATGCAAAGAATTTTTTTAAAAAAGTAGAACTCAGTTTTCAAACGGTTTCTGGGAGATCCTCCGACTGCACCGTATCTTTAGTTATTATTTCATATGATTCCAGGAAATATTTTTCTCATTCCGCTGATTTACTTAGAAAATTTTGGAGTGCATTGTGTACCTCCTGGGTCTCCTTGCATGCATGTCTATAATTGCTTCCACTCTTTCCTTGTCTAGAATATCTTGTTCAGGGTTATATTTGTCTATTCTACTTTATTCCTCCAATTCCCTACTAGCAATTCAATTGAAATTGTCATTCGCGGACTTTTCAACTTAACCTTTCCCCAACCAATCATACTACCATCAAATATGTTATTCATTTTTACAATATTTTACCCTCTCCATCCACGTGATTCTGTTAGCACCATGAAATATTTTCTTATCCTACCCTACTTTCGTAGCTTTTATAATTTGTCGTCTCTTTGTCCCCTGCAATCATATTATTGATTCCGTGTCGTGATTTTCGTTAACATCATTCTGATAATTCCATTTTTGCTATCAGAAGTCAATGCAAAATTTGTATTTTTTGTCATTCGCTTTCATCTGGTTCAATAGGTTTTACGTGGTTTATTTTCATTTTCATATCCATTTCAAAGGCTTCACAATCATATTCTATTCTGCTTATTTAATTACAATGGTAAATTGGATTCGTTATTTATGGAATAAGGATTTATATGGAAAAATTAAGAACGCAATCCCGTTAATGGAAAGAATAATTTCTCTATTTTCAATTCATTGCCCTATTATTAAAATAAGACATTGCAATATTTCCACTGAGTTTTATTACTACACAACGCGTTTCGTCGTTACAAACAAGATTATCAAGTGTGACAAGTCTTAAAGAGTTCCTCCTTTTATATATCTTGGTGATTGAAGGGAGGGGTAAGGTGGAGGATGGGGTTTGGGTGACGAGAAGTGAGGATATTGAAGGCTGTGGAAAGAAAGGTTCCCCGGATGCAGTGGCGCAGCGAGGGGGGGGGGGTTTGGGGGTTAAAACCCCCCCCCCAGAGCTCAGAGAAATTTTTAAGTTTAATCCATTTTACTTATTTGGATCAATATTTCTTATAGAATAGTGGTAGGATTAATCAATATCCATCAGAAGGCCGTAAAACTCGCCATTTTGAACCATTATTCTTAGAATCTTTCTCAAGGAGGGCCCCCGCAACTCCTGCTTACCCTTGCGGGTATGCAATACCCCCACACCCCTAAGTATTATTTGTGCCTAAAACCCCCGTAGCCATAATTCTTCGCTGCGCCCCTGCCAGGATGGGTGAGGGTACCACGCACGCCTTCACTGTCTTCTTTCGCGTTGCGGTCGTCCGGATGGAGTCCTCGTCCAGATGATCTTCTTATCCTGGGTAGTTGACTCCGTGTCCTTCTATTGCTCTTCTATGGGGGTTGTGTAGAAAGGGTTTGTACAAAATTTAAAAAAACTTTTGGATACTGACGAATTTTTTCGGGGTCAACTGGGACGGTTGGAAATCTAGGGTCCAACTCAGATGTGTCGAGAAAGGAGGGGTTTATATTAAAAACTTCCACCATATCGTGCCCAACATCATACAATATATTCAGTGCCCTTTATTTACATCACCATAAATCAAATCAAGTCAAATCTAGTGAACTATTGTGCAGTGTTGAAATGCCAAACTATTTTAATACCTTTTTGTCACATTATATTGCTAAATATTTTTCGCTGAGTAACTTGGATTGATTTGTAAGACACCCTTATAAATCAATGTCATTCGCGCGATCACAATAAAAACAAAAGGAGGAAAATCTTGTCTGCACTGCGATGCACGCGTTTCGGCACCTCTTCTCGTCTTGTTGAATTTTCCCTGCATCATAATGCCGACTGGTTGAAAGATGTCAAAATAAAAATCATATCGCTGACATGGCTCAAATTATTTACGGGAAAACTGAGCTATTAACTTCGCTTCATTCTCCATACATTGGGCCACAAAATCTTGCATGGCACACTTAAATTTAGAGAAAATGGCTCGCATGCAAGCCTAATTTGACCGTCAAAGTATTGATTATACTTAGCAGCTAAATTGCGTGGAAGGATTTCATTCTAGTGCCTTCCTATGTGGCAATGCATCTCCCTCATATGTCTCGGATCTATAGATGAAGTGCGGCTTCAAAAGGGTATTTTTGTATCACTGTAGCAACCGTTGTCCTAGCAACCGCCATGCCTATCTATATTTACGGTTCGATTTTTCATGAGCTGCTCAAATGTGAAATCTTTTCAAGCTCGAACGTCGTTTCACTCTGTGAAGTATGTAACGGTGGCTTTTTGTCGAGCTATGTTGCCACTTCAACCCGACGCAGTAGGAGCATTTCAATATAATTCACCGTAGGATTGGCGTGCTGTGATGCTCGATGAGTTATCTAGCATTCGAATATGCACAGTTTCTTTTAGAACAGTAGTATAAGGCGTTCGCTTATTCTGAACGAGGAATTAGAGATGAAAATTAGAAATGATCTACTCGAGAATATTTCCTTTTTCTAAGAAGTGTAGAAGTGTTGAACGCAGATTTAAAAAAATTAATTTAATCTAAAATTTTAAACTGTTGTCAAACATTCACGTACCTAATTTATGGGAACGACTCGAGAAAAAGGAGATAAGCCTGTCTTAGGTGGCCCATTAACTGGCTTTAAAAGTGGCAGCTTAGTGAGGAGGGCTTTGAAATGAGGTGAGAGATGTAACCTTTTCAGGAATATGCAAAAATTAAGTGAACCATTAATTAATATAGTATCTTAAATGAGCATTATTGTTGGGAAAGACTCTTAAATTATTTATTTCATGGATAAATTTCATTTTCAGGGATACGAATTAAATAATATTGGTAGCTGTGCACGGGTATAAGTTTATGAACTCGAATACTTTGAAAAGCTCTTCAGATAATTGTTAGAACGAAGAGTTTGTAGATTAGAAGATATCAATTCCCAAACGATATTCTGAAGCATTTTGTCGGAGTAAAGGCCGGGGGGTGTGTCGCTTAAGGATTGCTCATAAGCCGAGGAAGAATTTTTATTGCTTGAGCGGGAATTACGTTCTGTCTGAGGGAAAATTGGCCACATGTACAGGTGACAGGGTAGAGATGGCCGTTCGGGCAGGTTACACTGAATCATTGCTTGCATGAAAAAATGAGTTCTACAATCCACATGAGGTGTCATGAAAATATGTATTCTAGGCGACGATTCGGTGACGCAGCAAAATTAGCATTGAATTTCTCGTTTCTCTGCCTCCACCTTAACCGCAATAAGTAATTTTATGGCACATGGTCTGTAGTAGATAGTGATGCCGCAATTTATGAAATGAAAAAAATACATTGGATACTCCATGCAATAACAAATGAGAATTATCACCTCGAGAATTCAAATTCGAATGTTCGTAACCGATGCAATATTTAATACAAAACAGTCCCCAATATGGAGGAACATTCTCCCACCTTCACTTAAAAATTTTCAGTTTGAGTAGTAACCAAGCCGAGTTGAGCTTGGCGGCAGAGTCAACCCAATGTATGAGTCAAAGATGTACCCTGTATATGAACATCATATGACTCGAAGAGATTTAGGCTCTCCTGTTTCTTTTACTTCATTAGGATCATTTGAAAAAACACTCTCTGCGGTCTCATATTCCACTATTCTACAACTGCTGGTCACATAAACAACTTTTCAATTGCAGTATATGGATGACTATATTTTTATTTTTGGTAAAATAGTGGAATAGGTGCTTGTAACTAAGGTAAAGAAGCAAGAAATCTTTTTGTGTCCCTTATCTCCTCTCCACGTTTTGATATTTAGAGTTAATGCAAAATGTTCGACATTAGATCGGGGAGAGTGTGGTGCCCAAGTGGGTTAAGTGCTGGGCATCTTAACGGAGGTCACGAGTTCAAGTCCTGGTATTGGCCTTTGGAATCACCCAACCTCGAAGCATTAAATCCTCGAAGTGCTGGGCTGCTCAGGGAATTGAACTGGCCCCTAACCCGAATGAGTGAATTCACTCGTCTGTGGTGAGCTTTTCCATCTCCAATCTAAACGGGGCACGTACTGTTGCGTTCGATAAATATTATTCATGAGGTATTTATTAAAATTCCTTTTACTGGAACTGATAAATTTTATTACTAAAAGTCCAAATATTTTTAATTTCCATCTTGATCAGGGATGGACGGATCCAGGATTTTTTTCGGATCCGGATTCGGATTGGATTCTTGATTTTCGGAGCCGGATCTTTCGGATCGGATATTTTCGGATCCAAATGCATTTTCAAATTCCTGTCACTGAGATTCCCCTGATGATTGTTCTATCTCTTGGGAAGAGTCACACAATGTGCCAGTCGTATTTTGCCTTTTTTATTTTCCACGGCTGAAATTCTCCTACGTAACCTCTGCGAGAGCTTTCAAACAAAATGATTCATAAGTAGGACAAGAATCGCATGCGACGGCGCATTCGAAGAGAGAATCGGAACTCTTTCCACCCTTATGGGGAGTTGCATTCACTGAAGCTATTATTTAAAATTTCGGATCCAGATCCGATGTCTTCCGCGACTTTTGATCCGATGTATCCGATGAAAGGTAATAACCGCGGACATTTGGATCCGAGGTATCCGATGCGACCATCCCTAATATTGATACATGTTTACCAATTCGTATCCATTTCTTTGTTGACAAAAGATTTTCAAAAGCGGGGAATTAGATATAATATGGAAGACATCAAAACATTTTTACAAAATTGACTCGTCTCAATTTACACAATAATAATCAAGGGCTCGTGGATATTAATTGCGGATTACACTAAATTGTATTTATTTCTCTTTCCTATTCCTCAAGTGTACATCTCGTGTTATGTAGTGTACTATTGAGAACCCTGATTTCCTGTTATACGAAATAATTAATATTGACCGTTGCTTCAATTAATCGATGAGAGACGTTCTAGTTTTTTAATAATTCTGAAAAAAAAGAATGTGAAATTAAGTATGTACACAGGAAGTACTTGCTGCACTGCCAAAAGATAATGAACAAATAAAAAAAACTCTTTTATGTTCATAAACATTGATGGAATAGATTCATAATAGATGCGTATCTAATGTAATGTGTTTCAAAGTTTATGTGCATTAAATATAAACAAACTCGGTCGCAGAAAGTGAAATTCACAAAAGAAAAGTCCACGTCCGATTTCATTGTAAATACCGCTATTTCAAAGTCATGATATTTTTAGTAAATTGCCATAATTTTTAAACCGTAGAGATGTTTTTCATTTTATCATTTAGTCGGTAAAATATGCTACATTCCATGCTCGTTTAGTTTTTAAGTTGTTCAAATTTTATGGTCGAGCATGAAGGTGCGATAACTTTAGCCATACTATAAAAAACCGGGAAGTCGTCACTGGCTGATTTTCATCCAGGCTTCCTGGGAAGTGAATCCAGGACAAGAAACTCGCCCTCTAAATGCATGAATATCATAAACTAAACGCTTCATATGGGTTGGAATCTGATCTTAACCACCGCGCAGACTTTTAGGTAGAATTTATGAGTTAATAGATCCGTATATTTATAAATGCTGATCTTTCAGACTCTCTCCAAATTATTTTTTATGGTAGAAGAATTTTTGAAAATAATGCTCTTCATCATTTTTTCCTTCCAGTTTTATTTTTTCCCAAGGGGAAAGGAAAACTGACACTATCAAAATGAGTGTAACGCATAGACATAAAACGTGGTAGAGGATCCAAAAGATCAGATTCTTCCAAGATATTCCGCGGAAGCCTTCTATCACCTATCTTCTGAAGCCTGACTCATGTGTGTCTATATGTGAGTATGAGTTATTCAGCCGTGTTTTAATGTCGTAGCATACCACAGAGACCACCATTAAAAGGCCCCGTGAAATATTATTCACGAGGGTGGAAGTGATAAAAAATAATTAGTATTACGCAAAAATTTCAGAGAGAACGGAATTAGAGAGTAAAAAATTTAATATCAGTCAGCAAATAAATGTATTGAATTAAAATAGAAATGTATGATCAATTATTAAATTTTCTCACAAAAAGCTGGTGATTGAGAGAGAGAAAGGTGATTTGTGGGTAAGCTCTGTTTCAAACATATTTCTTACGTTAGATGTAATTCAAATTATGCTGGGATTGAGACACCAGTCGTGGAGGAGTTGGTGAGAAGCCAAGCTTATTGTTGTGGTATTTACTCGTTAATTTGATCTGGTAAAATAATAAATTATTTAATTAGGATCAAGGAGCCTCCACTATGCTGGAAACACACCATTAATCCGCTTCAAATTCTTTACATCCCCAACCGACAGTTTCAAACACTACGGGAACGACTGGGTGGCAATTGCAATAAGTGTAAAATTTAACTTGTTCCATTCATTACGAGGAGACGAAATATGGACACTCTACCGTCGCCAAACAACTCTAGTGAGTATTCATTGTATATTTTGTTTGAAATATGTGTTGTTTTCAAAGATTGTGTCTATTCAAGTTAAGGTTTTCAGCTATAATTTGTGTAATCGATTTACTGGAAAAGAGATTTTACATCCTTTACACATTCCACGCTTTTAATTTTTCAAACCATGGTGTAATCGAGTATTATGAAATATTGAATCAGCTTAATGAAAATTTGATATTGACAAGATATGTTCACACCATATTCAAAAATAATGATGAAGTGTGAAATGCAGTCAGTGTAATTTATTCATCAATTACATCTATTTGTCGAAAAGCAATGTAACGGAACAAAGACTGGAAAGTTTATATCGCACCTGTATTACAGAAAATGTTTGTTTGTAGCAGTATGAGCTCACCTTAGCACCATATTGATTCAATTTAGGTGATTTTACTTGAATACTAACATTTACTAGGTCATAACTCAAAACTTGGTGTGTTGACATGTCATGAAGGCGGGTCTCATCGAAAGTGGGCCATTACTATTAGGTGACATACCTCTTGTTTAAAAAAAAACATTTTAGGAAAGATGCAGACTTTATTAGCCGAAATCCGCGTAAATATACCCCAGTCTATTATTCGGAGGAATTTTCATCAGCATGACATTCATTCTTCGTTTCCGGGTGGATCTTTTTTTAAATCCGTCTCCAGGTAACGCTAGGAGGACGGAAATTTCGCTCAACCCTGGAGGCCGGAGGGGTCAAATGACCCCTTCGTTCTTTCCTGATTGTACTACACATTTTATGGGGTTTATGCTAAAAATAAATCAAGGTTTACGAAATACTTTTAAATAGGGACTTTATTCTACCATTAGATGTATTATTATAACATTTCATATTGTTCTTTTTGCACTATTATTGTGAAAATCTATCTCTCAATAACCGCAGTTGGTCTTCCATCTAATTCACGTATCAGTTACTTGTCACGGCTTTTCTCTGATTTTTGGATACTATGTCTAGAAAGACGTATTTCACAAAGGCTGACGTGGTGTCATTTCAAATGGTGATAAAAAAAATTGATGACTTATTTTTTAATTCGCGATTATATGCAGTGAGAAAAAACGTCACTGAACCAAAATTGGTTGCTATGCATCCTTGGAAGAGCTTTGACAACCCAGAAATGTAGCCAACTATCGCTCTAAAAACGTACATTTTTATACAAGTTTCCTACAGCTTTTTACAAATTTAGAATCCCTTAGTTTCTTTTTTACTTTTCGAGTGCACATGACATTTCTTATGCTTAAAGCTTGCTTCACATTGATTTTCTTCTGCGATCCGCGAATTCCCCTCGCGTGCTTAGGCATTAGCAGCTAAAATATGCTCTACAAAAGTCAGGAAAATTTTATGGCAAGAGGTTTTGCAACTTTTTACATCTATAACGAAAAAGAAAGGATTTACACCACCAAGATTCAGAATACTGCCGTAAGTGTGAGGAGGCCAACGTCGAGCAGCTGGATTCTCTGTATAAAGCTTCGCCATTTGGACTTCTCTATATACTTCGAATTTATTTTTATTATAAAATAAAACAGCCTTTGGTTTACGTTTAGTACCTAAATTAACGTTCACATTGACTTAATATAGGAATAGTTTTATTTCCCATGCCGTGAAATATTGCGTAGTTGATATTAACCTTTTTTCTGAACTTTTTTTCGTGTAGCTGCAAGCGACAGGTTTTGATTTCAGTCGAGATCTTCCTTCTTGATTTGTTGATAGTTCCAACTAAACTAGTAAGCTTACTCCTCAGTCCCTTCAAGGTAAGAAAATAAACAAGTTATATTCCTTATTTTTCCTAATAAATGGAAATAAACTGTATCACCACATGGTATTCGGGACGCATATCATTTGGCCAGAGATAATATTTTCCTCTATACGGAAAAGCATTTATGAAGTAATGTTTATCCTTATCCACAGCTAGCCAAGCATTTTGCCCGTACTTCCCAGGCTTTCTTGGAATAATTTGCGAAAATGGAAAAGTTATTCGTTTATAGGGCTCTGAAATTTAGCGTGCCCTACTGTTTTTATATTGAGCCCGAGGTGAGGAGCTATGAGATTGCTCCAACTCGGATATAAACGCAGATTGGTCTGTAGCCAGTCTACTTGACCTTGTTGATTTTATGTCAAATCTAAGAGAAGACGCAAAAAAAATCTTGAAAACGGTGTCTAGACATTGCGTCCATACACGAGGGAAAACCCCAATTTACTGACTACAATGATTTTTGAGGTAGAGATTTGTACCCAAGGACTCGTCCCAAGAGGAAAATTCCTAAAAAAACGCATCAAACCCTTCTAATGTATCAGTCGAATTTTAAGCTCCAAGTTTCATTCGAGCTTCTGCTAAAAGCTTGTTTTTTCTGAAAATGATATCAGGAGAAGAAATAATTATATAACATTACTTTTGGGGGTGCATTATGTCACATTCTCTTATTATTTCAAATTACCAACTGTGCAAAACAGAATTCTTCCCGAGAAGGTGCACTGCTGTCTTCCAACCTTCTATCGGGATATATAAATCCAATTCGGAGGATGGGATGTTATGATTTATCAGCAAAAAAGGTTTTTCATCGCTACTTATATCACTAACTTCGCCTAAACCACGATCAGGGCCCGCTTCATTTTCACGTATGTCGTGTAAGGCAGCGAAAATCTCCTCGTAATATAATCCTTTCCGAGCCATAGCTAATTACACGGGCAACGATTGAAAAGCTCGCTGAATACGAGTCCGCTCTCAAAATGCGCTCATCTTCGATTGCCTTTTGAAAATCCTACCGAATGATAGGTAGTAGAAACATGAGCAAAAATGATGATAGTAAATTTAATCACCGTCACCAAGCAGAGACTCAGTGTCAAATTGATGTTCACTAAACGTCAACTAATTTCGCCAATCGACACTCCGCCTGCTGAGTAGAGAAAGCTGTCCGATTGCAAACTCGGAAGACGAGACCTAGTGAATAAATAAGTTTCAAATTCAAGGAATGGACAAAATGAAAGTATGAAAAGACCCTATAAAAATCAAGCTTAGATTCAAACTTGAAACTACAGATACCGGCATTATAAGTAAACGTCGGAGAGGAAATGCAACAAATGCATGTTGGTATGGAAAAGTAGTAAAATGTGGACTTTTGCGACGTGATAGGTATAGGAAGTAGAGTTCGCGTTTCATTTTAGCATTTTTAACAGTTCGAAATCACATTTATCATTAAATAGCAATGATGCGAGGAGAAAACGCTGAAAACTTCTTGAAAACTAGGGGTCAAATTTGACCCCTTCGGCCTTCTAGTGTTAAGGTAGATAATTGCTATTTGGTTCCGTAACTTTGGTTTTCAAAAAATATTTAAGGAAAAATAGAGAAATCATAATCCAAAATTCGCGTAAATGTGCCGCGGTTTACAATTCGCGGGAATTTTCATGAAGAGGCATTCTTTCATCTTGTCACGGTGGATTCTTTTTAAATATGTCATTCAATCCATTGGAAGCAACACTTTCACATTCGATTTTTGACCCGGCCGCTTCGAAGCCTTTGTCTGCGCCCCAAGGAGACGGCGTCTATAATGGTGGGGGGAGAGGCGACCCCGGCCAAGGGCGACTGACAATCCCTGGTGGCCTAGTTTCCGGCGGGCCGCCCGCCCGGGCAGCCCCAACGACACTTCCGCCATTTGCATCTTCACGTCCCGCGCGCCCCGGCCCATGCCCCGCCTTATGGCTTATCATGCGATCGAGAGGGCGTCCAGCCCAAGATGCATCCATTGCGCACTCCGAAAGGAAGTCATCGGCGTCATCTCCTGATAAATAAAATGCCATTTTCCACTCTTCTTACAGCAATTTAATGAGAAGCCCGTTTCCAAAACCATGTATCATTTTCGAGTTGACAAAAATGCAGTGTATCTAAAACGGTAGTCTCATCAAATTGCCATAAAAATGGCAATCCATTCTCCAGTAGGTGAGGGAGCAGTTCCACTATATCGACCAAAGTACCTTTGCATACTTGGTGTATTCTATTATATTTTTAATAAGTATCTACAACGTATATATGTACATTGTACCTACCATGTACTTCATCGTAATTGATATAGTACTTGTTTGTACACCAAAAGTGGCTGAGCTTAATTCTGTGGGCACCTACTATAGAGTCGTTTTTTATTGAATTTTTGTGGAAGGTTACCAGAGTTTTTCTGCATACATGTAGAATTCTTCCACAAAATATAGACTCGAAGGGTTTCTTTAAATCCATTATATTTTAAAATGGTTACAAATACCAGCTGCATTAATTTAAACGCACGATCTTCATGAAGGGTGCCCCTATCCTTAAGGGTTCACCCCTTCTACACTGCTTATATCAATTGGCTGAAAATTTTACACTGAGCCTGGGGGAATAGGTTGTATACCTCAAACTGCGGCTTGGACAAAAATGTCTAAACGAAGGTTGTCGGTGTTCCTTGAATTACTCTAGGTGTTTACAATTAGGGGATAAATTTAATTGGTGAGAACCATATTTTTTAGTACGATTTTATTTATTAAAACAGCACGTTTTTATTTATTTATCTTATTTTAACCGACTGAATGGTTACATTTTCCCTCGAAAACGTTGAAAACTTTATCCTTTCTTAATATACATTGTGTGTTTATCCGTGCTTTGATATTTTGTATAATATCCTAAGAAAGCAGTGCTTTTCGTGGAGATAAGTGTAGATTTATATGACAACATTAGAGATGATGCCGGTTTTCATAAAAGAGGCACTGCAGTAGCGTTTTCATGCAAATTAGAGAAAAGTAACGGCGAGCGTGAAGGTGAGAAATTATTGAAAACGTGTGGTACCTGTCGTTTATAGGTATTTATTCCTCGCGGCTAAGCTTTAAGCTACCGAGTGCGTCCACCGAGTTGCGGATGGTAGATTGACCTCTAGATTCAGAGGTAAGGTGCGAGATTATTGAATTTAGCCGTCGGATAAGCAGTCGTGGAAAAAGAGCGATGGTAATCTGAGGGGTTATTGGTCTATCCTTAAGTAAAGGAGGCTCTCTAAATAATACTTTTAGCCTATGAAAATGCCATGACTTGGCAACGGGAGGCCGCCAACAATTATGCCTCTCACAGTCTCATCCAGGCCCAGAACTAGGGCGGGGCAGAGAGGACGCGCGCCCTGGGCGGAAGATTTCTGGGGGGCAGCGAAATTTGAAAAGTTATTTAATTTTCGAATTAAATTTATTATCAGTAATTATTAATTTTTGAACAAAAATATTAATAACAGTTCTTAATATCAAACATACGGTGAGTAATTTCAATTACCGCGTCTCAAAAAAATAGCTTACGGATATATTATATTTTAGTGGTGAAAAGAGAGTGAGGAAAGAGCGAGGAGGGATCAGGGGAGGGGGTAGTAAACTGATCTTTGCCCCCCTGGCAAAACTCCTAGTTTCGGGCCTGCTCTCATCATCAGGGGTAGAGGGCAGCAGCTTCTTAATATGTGTGTGTAGGGTGTCCCAAAAAAACCGAAAGTTTGAAAGTTGAGGGGGCATTTCCATTTTCCTTTGCGAATGCAAGAAAAAACATCCCATATAAATTTTCAGCTCAATCGGACAATATTTGACCCTGCCGAAACGCATTCAAAGTTTGAATATTTGAGTTTACCAAATTTCATGCAATGTTGCCTACCCTGCAGGATGCTCGAGTGTTAAAAAAACAACCAGTTTTAAGTTCAAACCATCTCCTCTAGCTCTATAGTCGTTGACAGCAACACCTGAGTCAAAATGAGCTTCATAGCCACAACTCAGTGTGTTTACAAGTCCCGCTCGCCGTTGCGGCCGCCAGGCGCCAGTCGAGTGCATATTGCCCCGCCCCGGTGCGCCGTGTCGCGTTGAGATTCGAGTTATGCGCTTTCGGAACATCACTCTGTTTATGTTAAAAGTATCCCGGCTTAGTCTATCAGTTACTCGTGGAGTTTAGTGTTGTGCACTAACTGAGAACATGAGGTATTGTCGTGTGTTCCGAGGTCGAGGCTGTTTCGGCGGTGGCCAGAATGAGCGTGAAGTCTAAGGGTACGCCGGTTATGCGAAGTGCGACAAGTGTGTGGTTGGTGGGTAATAAGTCCAAACATTTGCCCGGCAATGGTAAACTCCCAACGCTGAGTGGAGTTCTCAAAGTTTTCTTTTACAACTTACACTGTTCTCGGATCGATGTCAGCGGCAGATGCAGCAAGGATTGCAATCAAAGAGTTACTTGTTGTGTGGGGAAAGTCTAATATTCCTACGCAGGAGGTTCAAGCAGCCATTGAGAAGCTCCTGACAGCTTACGAGAACTACCGTGCCCTTGGGAAAGACTAAAATAAAACTAGTGAGAAGTCAGTGTCCGCAAGAGAGGAATTCATCAAAGTGCTCGACCGTCTGTTTGACATCGGCTGCAAAGACGCCCTTTCAAACATTACTGTGGAGGAGGACAAGTTGTTTTACATATCTATGAAAACTGATTGAAAAGGAGATATGGCGGGTATTGATATAAAGTGGTATAAGCATTTAGAAAACCGTAAGAGACTTCATGAAGAGAATTTTTTGAGGAAAAAACGGCATGAGAAAGAAAAGGAAATATTGGATGAGAAAGTGGACCTCGTTCGACAGATGTCTGCGGAGAGAACGACAAGCTCGTCGGATTTGGAAGAAGGTAATTTTTTCCGGGTGCGGGAAGGGTGACCAATATGGCAGAAGAAAGGGAGAAATAACATTTTGTTACTTATACAGAATTTGAAATGCGGACAAGGTCCGGAAAGCGCCGTAGAGTAAGTATAATGTACGACAGCCTTGTGACTGCTTCCCTAGATCGGACTCAGACGTCCTCTGCCGCTGGGTCTATGATAGTCCAGGCTGTCGCCAATGCGACAGCATCTGCATTGGGTTTTGAAGGGGATGAAATCCATTTAGTATCTTCCAAATCTCATCTACATAGAATGAGAGTGAATAAAAGGACCGAGACAGTAAGGCTTATCAAGCAAGACTTTCACCCTCAAGTTCCTTTAGTAGTGCACTGGGATGGGAAATTACTTCCAAGCAATGAAGACGACAAGAGGCTGTTTGAAGGATATTTTAAATGTAGATGACATTATCAAATTTTGTATTCTTCAGCTGCAGGTTCGTAAATGGTAAATTTCAGGATGTTCAGGGTGATTTAAAGTCCATCCTCAGGATTGGTATTTAAAATTATGCCCATATTATTTTAGAACCACCATCCTCGAGACAACTACAAAGAACTTTTGGAGTTGTGTATAGTGTGGTTGGGTGGTGTGGTTCCCAAGAAAGAGAAGTATGTGTTTCGCCCCCCAGGCCCAACTGACAAATCACGGTGGATGAATAAGGAGCTTTACGCTTTTAAAACGTGGATGTTTGGCAAGCAATTGCGTTTGTCGACACATGACAGTGACAATTTATTTAAATTTTGTTGCTTCATTGCAATTGCATTTATGAAACATTGGTACACCTGTCCCATGGCAGTGAGCGCTCCGAGAATGGACCTTGAGCTACTTAAAGTCCTTGCTCGGAAGAAAGACCCTCACTACGCAGCAGCTTTGGCCAAGTTTTGTAACCATCTATGGTTAAAACTTTCGAAAACTTGAATTGTATGGCCCTCTTCGATGAAATGGTTTTTGACCACGGGAAAAGAGACATTGCGGAAGCAATCAGAGACACTGAGGGGTCTGATGATGACGCACCTCGGGCTACTCTTCCGCCTAATCGACCTATTAGTGAGCTGACTTTCGCTGACTTCGCTTCGAAAAATTCTGTGAAGTTTTTCAAAATTATTGGTATTTCACCGACATTTTTGTTGCGAGATCCGTTCACATGGAAAAGTGACGTAGACTATCAGAAGGGCCGATCTATAGTTCAACACCTTAAGGTTGGTAGTAATACTGCAGAGAGAGGAGTTCAATTAATAAAATATTTTCTAGTCAAGAAAAAATTGACAAATGATGAGGCTCAGAGGCCACATCTGTTACTAGTTGTTAAGCGGCATAGGGAAATGTATGAAAAAGTGGCAAAAAACTCTAGTTTTTCATATTGCTTGTTGTTCACAGTGCATTTGTATCCGCATTGTGACAGTAAAATAATAAGAGAGCATTTTCTTTCAGAGGTTTCTAATTTTAAATCCCCCAAGACCATTACAGCTAGGCAACATTGCATGAAATATAGAAAACTCAAATATTCAAACTTTGAATGCGTTTCGGCAGGGTCAAATATTGTTCGATTGAGCTGAAAATTTTTATGGGATGTTTTTTCTTGCATTCGCATAGGAAAATGGAAATGCCCCCTCAACTTTAAAACTTTCGTTTTTTTGGGACACCCTAATGTGTGTGTGTGAGTGTGAAGGTGGAGTACACTGACACACATTTCAGCTTGGAAGTGGTAAAATTTGCTTTTATTTTATATGGGCTATAGTGGTGCGATTTGGATGTTATGAAAAACTACCGAATTATTAGAATTAGAATAATTAGAATAGCTGGAAAATGTGAATTAGGAAACCAAAATGAAAGAGGATAAAGGACACTTAAATTCTGCACAGAACGCATGCTATTGTTTGCTTACACATTCAAAAATCTCATGCGAAGAAGATAAAGGCCTCGCCTGCCAAACCGTAGGTCGTGGGTTCGAATCCTGCATGGGTAGGTAGTCGTTATCCAGGGCATGGATGTTTCTGTCGTGATTTGTTAATTCCTCCGTTGTAAAGGCCTCTATGTGCTGGTTACGGGGAAGTTGAAAATAAATATATTAATTAATTAACAGGCGAAAATATCAAAAATATTCGAAGGCGAATACAATGTAGTGAAAAAGTAGATTCAGGAAACAAGTGAAGGACTGCAAAAACTAACCCGGAGCAGACATCGACATCAACCAATATACAGTATTATAAAATGTCACCTAAAATAAAAAAAACGGAAGAAATTGTTAAAAAACATCCAGCTGGATGAAAAATATGTGGAACTTAAACATCAACTGGCATTTCAAGAAGCTGTAGAGAACACAATTGGAGAGGATGAGACCAAAAAATCAGCGTAAATAAGATGGGAAAATATTAGAAGTAGACTACAGGCATCAGTTGAAGAAGTTCTTGGCGAAAGAATTGTTTTCAAGAAAAAAATCACGGGTGGCGTAGGAAGTCTTAGACTAGTCTACGAAAACAAGGTAGGGACAGAATAATAAGGATAGAGAGGAACCATTTCAAGGAAAGGGGCGTAAGAAGTACCCTAAGGTACAACAATGGAGAAATAATGGTTAAAAACGAAGACGACATAAAGAGATGGAAAGAATATCTGGAAGAGTTTCATCATGGAAACAGTCCCTGAACGAAAGCTATGGAAAACGAAAGAGAAGCGGATAAAGATGACATGGAATCCCCAATAAAAAGGTCAAAATACGATGCGGAAGAAAGGGACTTGGAGTTCAATAAAGCATCTGGAATTAACAATATACCAGCAGAGCTAATAAAAAAGGCTCAGAATAATTAAACCAAAGTTTTTTTGCCATTATAAATTTGTACGCTTTCATTAGTTGCTTTATGTGCAACGTAGGTATTCACTACTTGTACGAATATTATATAAAAATTAAATAAAGGTAACAGAAGATAAAAGAGAACCGGTTTATTTTTGAAAGGTTTGAAATAAATTAAAGGATTATTCGAAAAGTTTATTTCGGAGTTATTTTATATTTCAGAGCAGTTTCAAGGATCAAATTCACTAAATAGATAATGGAACCAAAACACGTTATTTAATTTTATAAGTTGAATAAAGTGTTAAATAAGTTGATAAATTGAAATTATCACTTTTCATAGCAATTTTTCGTACGAAATACTATTTTTACTAACTTTAATCTAGTTTTTGAGCCAGAACAGCGCCAAAATCCATTTCCGGGCATACAATTTCCTAAAATATAGAGGGTACCATCATGAGCTCCAGCCGAGGGCCCCCAATCACCCCAGACCGGCCCTAATTAGTTGAATAGCCCAGACGAATAGAGCATTCCGCCAAAGAAAGATCTGCGTTCAGCGGAAAATTCAAATGTAGAAGTAGGGAAACAGTTTATCAGAACCTAAGTTTGGACTATGCTTCTCTACAGAAGTGAGGCATGGACAATGACTGCCACGGAGAAATCAAGGGTAATGTCCTTCGAAATGTAGTGCTACAGAAGAATGATGAAGACCAAATGGAACGATCGAGCAAGTAATGACGAAGTTCTATGAAGATTAGAAGAGGATAAAAAGCTCTTGAAAGCTTTGATAAAATGACGAAGCAACGTTGTTACCTTAAAGGTACCTTATTGGCCATATCTTCAGCATCATTACCTGATGAAAGCAATCGTCTAGAGACCATCAGATGGCAAGAACGGAAAAGGAAGAAAAAAAGTAAAAGAGAAGAATAAGTAGGAGTGACAAAACTAGCAGACTGGAGAATTGAGTGGAGAGCTGCGTCACATTGTTGTGTTAGGAATGGCCTGTGGTGATGTGCACCTGCGGTGATGAGCATTGATACCTTACTAGCTGACCCGGCGAGCGCTGTACCGGCTAATCATCAATGAACAGTAGGCCGGCCCTTATTTTTCAGAATTGAGAAAATTTATGATTTCTTAGTCTCAAAATGATCCAAATGAGGTTCGTATTCACGTGTTAAAATTTGGTTACTTTAAAATAACGGCAACCCGTGCCCCAAGGGCCCTAAGTACTGAGGACCCTCAATTGAGATATTTGGGGCCGAAAAAGTGCTATTTCTATGTAAAACGTAAAAGAAGAGATCTTCAGGAACGATTTTTTGTTTGTTTTGACCTATCTCTAAGCGTTTACGAGATATCGTCCGTTGTAATGCAATCCACCCCCCAGGGCGCTACCCCGCACCGCGGCGCCGCTGAGGTACGGCCCGCACCACTTGCAAGAGACTCCCCCTCCATCCCCTCCCCTCCCACGGCAAAGACTTTGCTCCTGCTGGCAAGATTTACGTTCTGAAGGTACAGAAAGGTTGTTCGTCTTGTGTCATGATTAATGTTGTTAAAGCCTACAATGTCAATTTTAACTCTTCAACGCCGTCCTATGTAGTACTGTGCGCCGACCCCTTAAACCTTAGTTTTGTTGCCACCATACGACCGCGCAGCTTTACCGCATGCTTTTTTCCTAACTGCTCTTTATATACAAAATGTTGTAAGTGTTTGATACAATTGTGTTTGTAACTTATAAAGGAATGAAGGAAATCAGCAGGACTTCCAGTAGATAGGAATATTCAAGGAAGAAGAAACGAGGCAGTCAGTTCACATTTGTAGATCAATGTGGAGAGATTGTTAGTTCTTATGTATAGTGCGCAAAGGATAGGAAGTGCTAAGTTTTTTCGAATTTAAGGAGAAAAGTGGTGAAAAACTCGTTTATCATGAGAAAACGTGACGTTCATTTTTAGACTAGGCCAACAACAAAAAGCATGAAATCAAGACTAATTTCAGACATTGAACTGGATGGAAAAGAAAGTGAAGAAATACGAGGCTCAAAATTACATACAGTGAGAGAAGTACTGTGTTTTTTCTATAACCTAAAGGGTTTGAAATGTATCAGACTTAGTGCGAGAAAAACAGTAAGAAATGCGTTTCATCCATGGAACAAAATGAGAATTCCAGTTATTACGGATAATAAGGCGATTGAAAAGGTACATTGCATTGACATTGCAAGGGGCGGTGCCATTGAATTTTTGACGCACGCAGTTAATCGCTCAGATAAATGTGCGTGGGATGAAGAAGTAAAATTCTTATGCAATCAAATAGGATCACGAAATGCAGTTATTGGTGGAATAGATTTCAATATGCTCAACAAGAAAGAAAAAGTTGTGGCTCTCCGCTCTTTGTGCTGCATCTGCTCCCAACAGTGACTTTCAGATCTTAAAATTACTAAATTGTTAACCTGAACATAGCGAATGGAGTACAAAAGAGGTTTTCAAACCACTTGTGGTACCTGAATGAGGAGTTGGTAGGCCTGTCATTCTTTGACGGATCATTTTCTAGGTATTAAAAGGTAAACGTGATACGCCATATGAGGGCACGTGAGGGAAAATATGATACACCAAAGAAGGCATTCTATAAACGTAGAGACCTGACCACGGTATCTAATTCAAATTTTGACACTACTATTTCGAGAAAGCTATTTAATGCATTGGAAATATGAACTGCATTCTTTGATTTGCCCACGCAAGAATGGTATGAACACCCTGATTACAAGAACGACTAGGAAATTATTCGGGGTCTTCAAGTGGTAGATGATTGTGGAGAGAGAGGAGTGAAAATAATTCAAGATTTTAAGTCAGTCACGTAGAAGGAAGAGAGCTTTCAAAATTAATTACTAACAATAAGTGTGAATTTTCATCGTAGTACAACCCCTAACGTGAGCAATTACACTTCAAATGCCAAATATTAGAAATATTAGAAATACGAAAATGTATTTCGTTTTGGTTAATATGTACTAAAATCCATGCACAAGTGAAAATACGAGTAAATTGATCACTTTGATTGGAAGTGTTGTCATGGCAATTAAATTTCATAACGT
The DNA here is from genome assembly GCF_921293095.1 of Ischnura elegans. Lineage (NCBI taxonomy): Eukaryota > Metazoa > Arthropoda > Insecta > Odonata > Coenagrionidae > Ischnura > Ischnura elegans. The sequence goes on from NC_060259.1 coordinate 89,179,941, forward strand.
AAGCACATTTCTTCAGAGCCTAGATCTAGCCAGCAGGAGCAAAGTCTTTGCCGTGGGAGGGGAGGGGATGGAGGGGAAGTCTCTTGCAAGTGGTGCGGGCCGTGCCTCAGCGGCGCCGTGGTGCGGGGTAGCGCCCTGGGGGGTGGATTGCATTACAACGGACGATATCTCGTAAACGCTTAGAGATAGGTCAAAAAAAACAGAAAATCGGCCCCACAGAACGTTACTTTTACGTTTTACATATAAATAGCACGTTTTCGGCCCCAAAAATCTCAATTGAGGGTCCTCAGTACTTAGGGCCCTTGGGGCACGGGTTGCCGTTATTTTAAAGTAACCAAATTTTAACACGTGAATACGAACCTCATTTGGATCATTTTGAGACTAAGAAATCATAACTTTTCTCAATTCTGAAAAATAAGGGCCGGCCTACTGTTCATTGATGATTAGCCGGTACAGCGCTCGCCGGGTCAGCTAGTATGGTATCAATGCTCATCCCGTCTTTCCTGCTGAAGATGTTCGTAGAATCCAATATCTTTTCCTCCGTTTATAGCTATATTTTGAATATAATGTATCACAGATATTGTAATTGTGTGCCCAGTGAAGATTGAGTGAAAATAGCCACCACCTGCCTGAGTTCTCTCGGAGGGTATCATGTTGATGTATTATCCTCATATTATTTCATGCCAAACACTTAGCATTTTCACTTATGAAATAATAAAAGCATGGAACGCCTATGTTGAAGGCACTATCTGGCCTCTTAGACCATCGTAACCCTATGTCATCAGCAGGTGCATTGAGAGAAGGAAAGGAAAATACTCTAGGGGACAATTTGCCTCAACTGTGATTATGATTCATCACCTTTACTTTGTCACAGGATTTACCCTTCCTCCTAATTTTCGAACTAGCCACCGCTGTCTATGCGCAACTCTCATGTCAAGTAGGTCAGGCCTTATTTTCGTTTTAGCTCTGCAGGTGCATAGCCCACATCGAAAGCGATTTTGTGGGACCAGTAAAAAATTGTACCTTCAAAACGTTGTCGTAAACATGGAGTTTCATCGGCTGAGCTGGGGATATAGTGCAGATCAGGTACTAAATGAAATTTTTGAGAACAATGACGAAGACATACAAATGGACAGTTGTGAATTGAGCAGTGATGAAGAGGAATGAATTGAAATAGAAGAGGATGTCCCAGACGTGATAGTGGAAGAAGAAAAGAGAGTTTGAGGACAGTGAAGATGAGGGACATTGCACCACCACTCCACTGAGTTCAAATCGCGTAGAAATTCCGAGGGTGATGTTACCCGCCAAGCAACGAGAGGAGCATTCGAGTATTTTTTCTCATGCAAACAATACGCTAATGGTTTCATATGTCCCAAAGCCAAGAAAGGCAGTTATTCTAGTTTCAACTCAACACCGGTCATTTGATGTTTGTCGTGGTGAACATAAAAAAAGTAATTTTATTTTATTGTCATACAAAATCCGGCATCGACACAGTAGATCTAATGGCAAGATATTACTCAGTAAAGCGTAGGACAAGAAGATGACCTCTTGTTCTATTTTTATATTATTGATATTGCAGCATTTATTGCTTTTGTTTTAAATTCAAAGAGCTTCAACGGGGAAACAGAAAAGGGAGCAAGGAGAAAATTTTTATTGACTTGGCAAAGAAGTTAGTAGAACCAAAGATAAGAAGACAATTGAAAAATCCTCAGACACGAATGCAAGTAATTAGGGAAGCAGTTAACTCTGCAGGATTTGAACATTTATTCCACTGCAGCGTAGAAGGGATTTGCCACTACGTAGAAAAAAACCTAGGTGCTGTTCATTTTGTCCGAGAGAATCCGGTAGGTAATGAATCGGAGGTGTGAAAAATGTGGAGTCTTTGTTTATAATGATCATTCAAATATCATTATGTCCTGCAGAAAATGTGAAGGACTGTAAGATAGATTAGTTGTTATTTCAATGCTTAATTTTATAAAAGTAATTGGTTTTTTGTCTTGGACTGAAACGGAAAAATTATAAGAGAAATTTTCTGGATGAACAATAATTTTTTTAGTTTTCTAGGATACATTTTATTGTATCTCAAAATGTTAATATTACTTGATAAAACAATAAAAATGCTTATTTATGTCTTCATTATCATTTAAAACGGTATAATTCAAAATCTCCTGAAAAATAACTGTTTGTTTATAAATTTACGGCTTGGGGTCAAAAAAGACCCCAGGTGGAGTTCACGTAAGTATTGAGCAGGTGGAGGCCGAAGGTTAAAGGAGGGTATGCTCTTATATGAGAATACTCCGGACAGTCTCTTTCTTTTTATTTCCGATGAAGCGTTCACGAGCATAAGAACCGAAACAACAAGTTTGCTTAGGCAATGCAACACACTTATATGCTCAGAACAACAGCTTTCCCAAAATAACACAATACGCTTGCCAGACAAAAGCTTCGCGGTTCATTCAAATGCGAACCCACTTTTAATCCCATCTATTGAATTACGTAGAACGACATGACGAGTAAAACAATACACAGGTTGTATGCCAAGCATTTGAATAACAATTAAGCTAATTGGGATCAAAAATATAACATAATAATGGTGTATAGCTGTAATTAAATCAAGAGTCGTTCTCTCATCAATTCTTTCGCCACTGTCGTCGCTAATGAAATTCGCTCTTGGCGAATGTTTACATTCTCTATGTGCTCGCCAAACAGAACGAGAATAGCTTTTCTGTCGCCAGAGGGACGAAGCGAATCTTTTCTGGCGAAATAGCTAGCGAATGAAAATAAGAATACGAATTCAGTCATCATTCGCCAATTTTTTCGACAAATCGCGTTGGCTGTATCCATTTTCTGACTAGAATCATGCCCCTGATGTCACTTTGACTACACCTTTGTGGACCGTCAAGAACTACTTTTTGTTTACGATCATTCAGAAGGTCGCGAATCCAGTTTACCACTCTTTCGCAGCATGACTGTAATTTGTATAAAAGTTTGTCGTGAGGTATCTTGTCGAAAGCTTTCTTAAAATCTAGAAATAATGCGTCAACTAGTCTTTTCGACTCACCAGATTTGAGAACGCCGCACAATGGGCTAGAATCGAAAAAAGCTGTCCAAAACCTCAAAAACGATTTTTTTGAGTTAGGAAGTTGAAACTTCGCATACACATTCTCAAATACATTCTGCATAACTTGCCTGATTATTTTTTTCTTTTATCTCCACGTTGACAATATATTTTAGGTCAAAGTTGAAAAAATTTAGCGAAAAACGACCACCCTAGATTTTTTTCTGAAAATAGCCAACTTTATCCTCGTGCAGTGGTTTCATGAATATTTTCTTGACAAAACTGTTATACCATCATAATAAAAACTTTGTATTTTCCATTTGAAGGGTTTAGAAAGATTTTGTTTCATCATTAACCATATATATAAAACAAAATGGCGGATCCTGTTTCCAGCCAATGTTTTACATAAACGCAGAAAAAAGTAGATACTTCCGCCGACTTACGTCAAGTGACTTATACCACGTCATTCTATGAAGCTTCTTTATTGTAAATCTAAAGTAAAATCTTTCACCAACTTGCAACCCCGAATTTTACATTGTTTTTTTCGAGCGTACCGCGCAAAGTACCGCGACGCGGCAAGCGTGTGGATGCGATATGGCCATATTCACTTTTATATATGCATAATATATGTAATAGAGATAGAAAATAATCCCCAGAAAGTAAAATTAATAAATGTTGCTACGAATGACTCTTATTATGCAATCGCTGGGCACTGCAAGAGGTACACTGAAAGTCTTCTTTCTTTGAGTATTACATTCCATATACTAATACGGAGAATGGACGTACATCATATACTGAACGAAGGGAAACGGACTCTTTTATTAACAAACAAACTTTCTTTCTAGGCAAGACCCGTCCATGATCCATGGTCTCCAATTTATAGCCTCCCATACCTATTTAAAGGCCTGCCGACAAGGTACACGCGAGTGGTTTTTTGGCGTTTTGCGAGTGGTTGAATTGGCGTAAAGTTTGTAATTATCAGATGTGACGTTAGGAGTTGTCGTCGATATAAATCCTTATTTAAGGCCAACAATTTCTTTTGCTTCAAATTCCTTCGATTTATTACCCAAAGTAATGGACTTTCTGTAGAAGGTGTATAGTTTTCTCTGTTTCCTAAGTTCCCTTCTGACATCGTTGTTGTACCAGCATGGTTCTTTATTATCACATTTCAGTTGTTGCGGATCATATTCATTGATTCCTTGGCGCAGGATTTTTAAGAAGAGGTTCCATGTTACATCTGTGCTTTTATCCTCTGTTCTACATATGAATTTTGTGTAGGAGTCATTTTGCATCTCGCCAAATTTAATGTGGTTGCATTTATCAAATAAGTAAATATTTTGTTTTGGTTTTACAGTTGACACTAAATCGATTTTCAACCTTGCAAAAATTGCTCTGTGATCACTTTTACCGTCAATAATATCGATTTGTTTTATCAACTTAGGATGGCTTACTGCTAAAAAGTCTAATATCTTATTTCCTCTCGTGGGCTTGTCAACTATTTGGGCGAGACAGTGATTTGCAAAAACGTTGAGTAAGATCTCGTTGATTTCTCTATTCCTTGAATTCGGTTTTACAGTGTAATTATCCCAATTTATCGATGGAAGGTTAAAATCTCGCCCGATAACTATTACACTTTTACTGTCTCTGAGAGTATATGCGGATATTTGATTTTCCAGTTGATAAATATATCAACTTCGTAGTTCGGAGGTCTATAAAAAGATTAAGCAATAATCTATCATGACTTGTGGCACACTTGCTTCGGAAATGTGCACTGCGTAAACCTGCCCCAGTGACCAATGCGTAAACGTGCCCTTGTCTACCCTTCACATTCAGCTTTATTCACTTGAGTCAAGTACTTTCTGATATACAACGGTTTTTGTTTCGTTGTCGGGCGGAAGAACAAACAAAGCGAATTGTACACCAACACATGAACATGCAACATTAGAGTGGTCCTTATTTTTCGATTTTTCGAATTTATTTCGAGACACCCCCTCATTTTAAGCCAATTGGCGAAAAAACATATCCTGTAAAATATTATTGCAATTGGATGACGGGAAGACACGCCGCATCGCACTCAAAGTTGAGAAATTCTGACATTTTTGGCTGTTTTTCGGATATGAATGGCGATTATAAGGCGCTGGTATTTTTCAACTGATTTTTTATGATAACCAACGATACATTGGACATTTTACATGCTGCATCCTAAATATTTTCCTGGATCAGGGTTCGATTCCCGGTAATGGTTTATTTCTCTGTGGATTTTTCGCACAATTTGTGCATTGCGGATGACTCCGTAAAGTTACCACCGTGGCTAGTCACGGTATACTTAAATCAGTCAAGAGTGACCGCCTTTATGTGGTCTAAGTTTGGGCTTTGATCTCCGGTTGTGGCGCTGTGCGCACGACTTGAATTGCTCGTGGCATCATATGCTCAGCAGTCCATAGCACCTTGTCCAATATAGTCCTCAAATTTCCTCAGGGGAGAATGATGCCTTGAAAGCGTAACTGGCTGAAACACTGCACCGTAAATCGGAGGATCCGGGTTCGAATCTCGGTGAAGGCGATTTATTTTTCCTTGTGGATTTTTCGTGCATAAATCATTATGAAAATAGTGAGAATTCTTTTTGCACTATGCCACAAGAGTGGTTTTTCTTGACCCACAGTGTGCCACTGGATATCCGAAGAAGCCATCGATATCCTCATATGCTCATGACTAGGGATTGTGACTGTGGGTGCAATTCACTGAATAAAGGATTTACTGCACTTCCGATGTTGCTCCATACCTTTTTGTTTGATAGAAGGCTTATTTTCTTAAAAATCACTCATAATTCACTGATATTTTTTCCACTTAAGCGCTAGTTTGAATAAAACTCAAATGCCAATAATACTTAAAGCTCAATTGAGAATTCGATAAACATTTTAGTAACAACCGATTTTAACTTAAACGTTCTATCGAAACTCATATATGCCAATTTTACGTTAAGAAATCAGCAAGTAAAGCTTAAAATATCAACATCTCATGAACAATCGCCGTATGAGGCAAATATTTACTCATCTGCGGTTATAGGTATATTTCTCAAAAACTAGCAGCTCAATCGGCACAGTTTTTTTCCATGAATGAAGCGCTCCATAATTAATAAAGAATCTCCACATTCTATTGACTAATAAAAGTATCGGAGAGAACATTTTGAATTTTCAAATGGGAAAAAATATCCCGAACGCTGTTGTGATGTTTGTGGATAAAGACTCCTTACGGTGAAGTACAAGGAAAGGAATACAGTTTCGCATCTAGTAAATCAATGGTAAAACACACATTTTGGGTCATATCTCCTCAGCCTTCATTTTATTCAAAAAATTTCAGAAAGTGTTCGATAGCATCATAACTGGTATTTATAAAAAGTAGTTTGCTGAATTAGGGCTCTTTGGATTGTAAATATACTGCCCACTTGCACAATCATCACTTTTTTTTAAAGGACTAGTTTATTTATCATAGAGTTTTATTTTGATTCATTTTGTTAATTTCCTTAAACATATCAACTATGCGTGACTCACTTAACCTGTTCTTATTGACACGTATGATAGATAATTAATTTTTCCATGGCAGAAATGAATGCTCACTTGTTTCTCGCCCCCTATTCTCGAAGTTTCACTTTAGCTTTTCATATTGACTACTTGAAACACCTTTTCTTTTCGTAAAATGACTGACTTTCGTATTGAATTTGTGTGACACTAGAGCTTTTGGGAACTCAACGTCCGTTCCCGTCGTTTGTTCTCTGTTGCTCCGTTCTTCAGGGTGAATGGTTTGATTCATGGCACGTGCGGAGCATTTATTACGATTGCGATGGAAAGGTTGAAGGTTAGACGGAAGTTCTTCTTGGACTTTCTTTCTTTTTTCACTGGAAGCCATTAATTGCTCGTCTTCTGTCCTTGATCCCGATTAGAAATTGTAAAAAGTTCTCTTTATCTCAATACCCTCTTTAAAACTTCCAAACTCATTCGCCATTTTTGTAACTGTCTACTGTGATTGAGTTTGATAAATAAAGACATCCGTTTTTTTCATCTCCCGACCCTCCGACTACTTCTCGAGGTATTCGTGGCGACAAAGCGACGGCCGTAATCCTCTCGAAGATAAGTGGGTGACGTCACTTGTTCCTGCCGAGAGGGTCACCGCATCTTAGATATTCCTCGGCTTCGCGCAGTCGACCTCATATTGTTCATTGCCGTTCACTATTTTGTGAGCGATTCTTTCCCTCAATGAGCGGCTCTCCCTGAACAAGTCAATGAATCGGAATCCTAATACCACTGACTCATGAAAAGCGGGCGGAAACTTTCACGTGTGAATTTTCTTTTCTGCATTGCATTACTGTAGACAAAATAGCTGAAGTGGCGAAATTCCGTGCGGCGCTGAAACTGCCAACCGCTATGTTAATTGAGGAATGACGTCACAAGACGGTATCACCGTCTTTGTCGCCTGCGTCGTGGTTCCAACCGATATATTTTTCTTCCGATGCTGTGAGCTTTACCGAGGTGAACGGTTTGTTTATTGACCAAGGGGACTGCATAGAGGAGGCCCAATTCCATCCCATAGAGATTTCTGTTGCCCCTTCGGTAGCATTTTAATCGGTTTTCAAAAATGTCCGCGGCGCGGAGATGAGTGCAATGCGACCAACTTTTTTACCAATATTTACCAGTATATTTTTTGTAATAGCGAGGAATAGCATTGCAAAGTTATGAATTTGATAGATTAGATCATCATGTATAAGAATTTCGGTTAGCACTAATTACAACTAATTTCTCCGTGAAACTCGGATCACTATGTCCGTCAGTGACGCGAGTGACGACTTTTGTAAACCTATTTAAAGGCGCAATGTTTAGCAATTATTTTTTAGTTTATTTATTATTTTTGCCTAAAATTAATTTATGCCGTAGGAGCCTGTTTAAGAATAGGGAAATTCCAATGCTATTTCCAGAAAATGTAGAACAAAAAAATCTATTTTTGTGGCCGTAAGTAGATGAAGTACTATGGTTTCCAAATTTTTGTGCGCATCTATGCTCCAATAATCGGTTGAACGAATGGGTTGAATTTCTGGTTAACACTCAGGAGAGTTGGCACACAATTCACAAGAAGTTTGGCCGTCACGGGAAGAGTCTTGCTTCGTGGGGAGTCGATGAGGGGTTTGCGATGGGTTTAGAGTACCTGGAGTCGAACAGCAGAACAAGAAGCCCCAGCGGAAGGATGTGGAGATGATGAATCTCATGTCCACGCTCGCACTGATCGGAGTTCTCTCATTCGGGGGCTCAATCCTGACAGCAGCTCTCAATCCATCTGAAAATTTCGATTTAACCCTATCTTATTTTGGGAATGAATAAGAGCCGCTGCGGAGCAGGTGAATGATGCCCTAGTCTCAATGGAAATCCATGGTAATAGGGTGGTTTCCTTTTATTTTTTTATTGCCTAAATTGAAAGATTATTCGGCTCCGTGAATGAAGAAAAAAGAAGCGTGAAATGCGTACTCCTGGAGTACGCATTTCACGCTTTTAGATTTTTAAATGACAATATCTATTTTTTGCGATTAAATGAAAAGTGAAAATTTTGAAGCACGCGAAAACACGACGGCTAAGTATGAATCATGGGAAAAGCCCGCTTGACATTAATCTGGTTCCCGCTGCTGTATTGTGAGGTGATCTTGGGGCGAGGATATGTGCGCCGCTGCGATGCAGGCTGCTAGCAGGGAGCAAAGTACCCTGCTTGCAGGTAGTGCTTGGATTAAATAAGGATTATTATTGCCCTATCAAACGAAGGAAACTTTCCGAACTTAGGTAATTTTAATGGGTGGTTACTAAGAGATGTTTCTCTGAACTCTGTGCCTCATGCATGCATTGGTAATCTCAGACAATGTAAAACTCCTATCTACTCGTATAGAAACTAGGTCTCTGTGACGTCACGTGGAGTGGCATCGCATGGGCGCCAATCTGGCCTTTTTCAAATGCGGTTAACATTGACCATCAGCATTCGTCTAAACTGGGATTTCTATAACCAAATAATTTGAATATTATGGATACACTAATGGTGGGTAACGAATCGCAAGCTAAGCCTTCGTTTTCTTTGATGAAGGAAACTACTCTATTGATGTGACCAGTGGGGTAGCCAAGAATTTCGTTCGGGGTGCGGGGGGTCCAAAATCAGGGGGAATATTTTTAAAGAACAGAGTACCAAGTAGAGGGTTATGAACAAATTTTAACACTTTTCATAATCAAAAAAACTTCATTTGTCAGAGAAATCTTTTGTAAATTCATAATTTTTCAATATTTTATTTTATTATATGAAGCAAAGTAATTTTTGTTTCTATATTTCTGTGGAGGGATGGGGTAAAGACCTCCCGGAACTCCCCCTGGCTACGCCACTGATTGTGACTTGAGTTCATGTTCATGCGCATTTTGAATTTTTCGTACATTTGTTTTGACTCTTCAATGAGTATGAGTGTTTTCCCGGTGGGCGCAAGAAATAGCTCAGGCCTTTTCGACAGTCGTTGGCCCTGCATGTGGTTGAGCAGGCCGCACCAGAGGTGACAGAGGGTTTATCGGATATATACGAATATTAATTATTATTATTAAAATATTTAGTTACAAGTCGACCATGAAGTCGGGTGGTAACATAGATATAGGAAGTGCATTAAGACACAATAATATACATAACCCAAAATACAAAACAAAATACTAAGTAGAAAAAAAAATTACAAAGCCCTCAAAATACCATTTTTCACACTCACAATACATGTCCTCAAAGCACCAAATTTTTCACCAAATATTTCACACAATGCATGTCCACATAGCACCAAATCAGCAAAAAAAACAATACAGGTCTACATTTACATTCCCCTCAAAATCCATTTTTTCACAATAATAAACTAAGACCGAAATAAAAAAAGACAAGAAACACCAAATTTAAAAAATATACGATTTAAAGCCCTCAAAATTTAATTTTTTTAATCCTATTGATAAATATAGTGGCGTGATTTGGAAAGGGCTCAATAAAAATTTCCTCCGGCAAGCCATTCCATTCCTCTATCCCCCGATATAGGAAGGAAAATTTTAGTTTATTTGACAGCTGCCTTGGGGCCTTAATCTTGTAATTATGATCCCTCCTCCCCAGATAACTTGGCCCTTTTAACCGCTTCGTTAGGTCCCTCCACGCAGGATCACCAACGAAAACTAATGGGTCTAGCGATAGGAAAGGGTGTAGTATTTTGAGGGATAATTTAAAGTTGGGAATGAATTCAAGTTTTTGTATATTACTACACAAAAACTTTGTTTACTTAGCTGCTTACTTTCGTACCGCAATTATTATCTTCCACTGGAGTTTTTAGGAGACTATTTTTGGGAGAGCATCGGCACACGTAAACAGTAAGTAACGTCAACCGGAAACCATTTATTGACACAAAAATGTACTAATTATGAGATGAGATGTTTATTCATGAGGTATATATTTGTTATGGAAAATAAAATATGCAACAACATAGAATTATACCCATAAATATTAGATTTTCTCGAGCCCTACCACTCGCCAGCCCGGCCGCCGCCCGCGTCAGCGCATTGCATCATTGTAGTTAAATCAATGCTGAGGTCAGGGTAGCAAATATGCAGTAGCAAAAATTTTTTTAACTGACACGTTACGTATACTATTTCCTTTGTATTCATACAAAAGACATCATGACGGAAAGTGACGCTCTAAATGATGATGAACATTCTATTTGAAAATTCGGGTTAAAAACGCAAAAAGTTTAAAAATATATTTAAAATAGTAAAAATGGTAAATCTCGAATAAAATATATTTTACACTATGTGTTAATGTTTATATTTATTGGCATAAATGTTTTGGCAAAATATATCGCGTAAATTTTGTCCTCCACGAAGCTGAACATCTTCGAAGTCGTCCGATTTCACGTAAATATCATTTTTCCCTGAATGATCAATGTTTGACAGGTCCCAGTACCCGCTCTGATAACGAAAATTTTAAATAAGTGGCGTACTTTGTAGACCATATCATGTAGGATCCGAATGTAACATTCAAAAATCCCTTGCAAAAATTTGAAATAATTACTTTTGGCCAGCTTTTTTCGATTTGGAACGACTGTGCAACGTCATCGCATGATTTGTAGCAGTTTGAACATTCAAAATGGCAGTAATTTCATATTTTTTGGCCTTGACTGAAGATCCATCATACTTATTTAAGTATACCGGGACTAGCCGCGGTGGTAACTTAACGGAGTCACCCGCAATACACAAATTGTGCGAAAAATCAACAGAAAAATAAACCATTACCGGGTTAACCATTTTTGGTAAAAAACTAAGACAAAGCATATTTTCCTCTTCAAAAAACATTGATATTTAATTAATTTTCAATATCGTTGTTGCATTTAAAGCGAAATTGCGTGGTAGTTGAACTAATTTTTAATATCTATTATTTAAACAGAAGATACAAATTTGCTCCTTTCTTGGTTTAAATTTTCTTCTAAGTAATTTTTTAAACGAAAAAACTAAGACTTGTTTGCGGTTTACGATAACTAAGCCTTAATTTGCTATTCTATGTCTTGGCAGCTGCCGCCATAATAACATGCACTATTTCCTCTTTTTCTATAATGCAAACAACTTTAACCCAGAAGTATGAAATATGAATATTTCACGTAACAAAATCGGTAATATCATTTATTTTGGCAGTCAATTAGAAATGATTCGAAGTTAAGAATAAAGGAATATCGATTTAGTATGCTGCACGGAAAATAAATAAGCTCCAATTAATACTTTCTTGAGTAACTATGTGACATGTGATAGCTGCATTCCTAATTTTAGGTCCCAAAGAAATACTACTCTGCGAAAAATTGTATTGATACTATGAAGAGAGGGGAGTTTTTTTTTTACATACATAGGTATGTAAATCGTGGGATTTGGGCCGAAAATATCCGGTTGCTTGTATGCCGTATTCTCCCTATGTCACTGTGCTCACCCCCAAATATCTTCCTTCGCCATGCGGTCGTTCTCTCACATCCGGAACCGTTATTTACGGAAAGAATTCGGTAGATTGAAGGAAAAGATGAGCTGATGAAAAATAGTTTTCCTCATTCAGCCATTCCTTCACGAGTTCAAAAGTTAAAAAAAAAACACGAAAGTGGCCGCCCACTTTGCATGAGTTGGTGACGTCATTAGAGTTCCGGTTCATCCTTTCATTCAGCAAGGTCGCTCAATGGTGAAAATAAACGCTTAGCAGAGTGTTACTTATTGGAAAAAAATCACTATGTCGTTTCAATGGCGCTCTAAGCCTTAAACTTTCCTGACTAATCATGCATGTATATTGAGTCAAAGTTATTTACGTCATAAAAAAATAGTTGACTAATTTAAATAAGATACGAATCTTTATCTAAGGAAGGACAGAAAAATGATTTGGACTCTGTTCTGTAAAGTAGTTAAGTTAGTGAAATTCATCAACTTCGAAAAATTGAAAAAAAAACAATGAGCGTTACCGTACCTCAAAGTATTCATCGTTAATTTTATCTCTACGTGTCGTGTTTCAACGCCAGGGAGAGGATTGTTACGAAAAGGAGGAAAGGTAGCAACTAGTACTAATAGGCCTGAACGATAAGATTAATATTCGATATCGAGTCAAAACTATATAATTTATCGGTGCAACGGTTACGTATTTCTTGCGATAAAATATTAATATTCATGATTATTCTTATAAACAGTTAATACATCACCATATATCGCGATAATCGTGATCAACACTTGCATTATAGAGTAAATTTTCAAAATTCAATATCGTGCTCAAATCCCGGCGGTGTCGATGATTTTTCACGTCGTTTGAGCTCTGCTTGAGTGATTTTAGGAGTGCACTTCAGGTTCATAATTCCGTCCGTCGGATGGGTCGTTAATCCCCCTTGTTATTATTATTAATACTATTATAAATAAACGAGTTACCAGATAACTTGAAGAGAATAAAAACTATTAGGGTATTAAAAAGTAAACTAAAAAAGCACCTATTGGAGAGATCGTAAAACTGATATCTTATAATTTCTTAGATATGTTTTTAAGTGTCATAATGTAATACCTACTCTTATGTGGCTAGGGAATTTAGGAATACTTTAGTGCTCATATGTATGCTGGGGTATATGTATATTGTCTGTGTGTAAAAACTTAATAAATGTTTTGTGAGAGTAAAGATAATAATGGAACCTGCTGATAAGCTTAATGCTCAGCAGGACCATTAAAATGCAAAAATAATGTATTCTTTATTCAAATGTAAATATTTAGCGAACTTAAATGTTTCCTTGGAAGATATACTTAACTGAATGAATTATATAATGAAAATATGATATTTTTCTGATATTATTTTATGTATTGTAACATTTTAAAAATTTTGTAATATTTTATGCAATGTGACTACTTATTTGAATGGATGTTAACGAATGGTTAATATTTTATAGGTATGGAACTATTGTTTGAAAAAAATTTTAACTATCAAATGTATTATTTAAACAATTTATCCTTGTAAAAAATATATGTATATTATTATTATTATAAAAAATTATTATTATTATTATTATTATTATTATCATTAAATTGTTACAAGTAGGCCATTGGCCTGATGGTAACATGTACAATGTATTTTGCATCATATGTACATTGTAAATATGATGCAAAAACAAAAGAAAACATTATAAGAAACCCTTGGCCCCTACTTCTTCAACCGCTTTTTAAAAATATGTAAATTTTTCGGGAATGGCTCAAATAGTTTTGCTGGTAGGTCGTTCTAGTCCCTTATGGTCCTATTCAAGAAGGAGAACTGCTTTGCATTTGTCCTTTGTGATCGGTACTTTATCTTGAACTGGTGATCATTTTTTCCAACAAAGCTGGGTTTTGAAATGTCCCTCCCAAAATCTTTCCATACTTTTTCCCCACTCATTATTCTAAACATGCCACATAGCCTGATTCCTTTCCTCCTCTCTTGTAAACTCTCCCACCTCAGAACTCTGAGCATTTCTGAAACACTTTCCGTTTTCTTATGCTTTCCCAACACAAACCTAGCTGCTTTTCTCTGCACCTTCTCCAATTTCTTCACCTCTCCTTTAAAATTTGCGTCCCAGACAAGAGATGCGTACTCTAATGTTGGTCGTACTAGGGTTGTATAAGGCCATTACTTTGGTGGCCCTGGTGCTTCCTCTGAGGTTTCTCATCACCCGGTGCAATACTTTAAAAGATTTGTTGATCGTGGGTTCAACGTTAAAACCTCATCCTAAATTCTTAGATAAATGGACTCCTAAATATTTAAAGCTGTTTAATTTTGGAATTAAACTACCCGAAAATTCATAATTTCTATTTCCGCATTTTCTTCTGTTACTGAAGTTAACATATTTGCATTTTTAGCAGGCCAAAGCCGACGCCAGGTTTCTCTCTTCCCTTCCTTCCCTACCCTACCCTATGGAGCTAATGACATCAACGGTCGGTCGCTTCTCTCAATACTTACCTTCCTTAAATATTGTCTTCGCGATGTTCTAAAAATGCGGGGGAAACGATCTGTGGCCAGCAGCGGATCAAGAGGGGGGCTAGGAGGGGCAAAACTCCATCCCTCTTAGCTATCCAATTAGAACCAGATAAAATGATATTTTTTGTTCAGTGGTCGAATGTAAAAACGTAATGAATTTTACAAACTTACCATGAAGTAAATTTATTAAAAATCTACATAAAAATTAGTTTAAAAAAATCAATTCATTGGAAAATTAGTAAATAGACAAGTTAGGATAAATAACAACTTTGCTTTGTACAACTTAACCTTTAATCGTTTCAAGACTTGAAAATGATAAAGTGTATTGAAACTAGTCGACGATTAAAGGTTAAATTGTAGAAAGCCAAGTTGTTATTTTCCTAACCTAAAATGGAGTTCTACCAGGTTAAGGCCTCAAAAATTCAGTGCAAAGTAACGAGACAGCCTTTAAGTGCTGTCACAAGCCTCGAAATTCTCAAAACTTTCGTGACCTCCGGGAACCCCGCAACTCTTGGGAGGCTACCCCTTCCTGGGCCCCTCACCTAGCCCCACTCCTGTCCCTATCCTGGATCCGCCACTGTCTGTGGATGATCCATGGCGGGGTAAGGGAGGCAACTGCCCATTTCCCCGAGGTGTAACATGTTTACCACGTGCAGCATCAGAATCCTAGCCGCTAGCGTGGGGTATTAGATATTACCACTCTCCTCTCCCCCCCCCCCCCTCCGATTAATTTACTCCTACGCACTCCATTCTCTGCCGCGTGCGATATTGGAGGATATGCCTCGCAGACGGCGCCTCGGGAATTTTCGTCTAGCGACTCGTAGCAAGAGCGGAGCGTTGAATGGAAAATTTTCCCCATAGTATCCTCAGGATTCCTCTGCCAATATGCGCTCACTTCCTTGTGGATCTCTATAGACCTCAGAAATCCGATCCATGTTGTCCCATCAAGTTAAATAGTATACGAACGTTTTCCCTTATTAATTGATTGCACAATTCTTTAAGAACGTTTTAATGCTCGATTCATGATGCATTGTTTTTACTTTCCCAAAACAATTTATTTTTTCGGAAATCTCAAACAGTCATGACTCCATCCTTTCGGCATTGCTCAGTAAAGATAAATGGCCTTTTACTGTTATCCTGTGGGTATTGAATGGCATTGATCCTTAGCTCATCGCATCGTGACATTTAACTAATGCCATCTGTCGTCTACCATCTGCTGTCCTTACTTCATTCATGCGTTCGTATGTACTCAATTAAATGAAGTGGATAACCATTCATCGCAGTCAGTACGAAGAAAGTTCGCCGGTGGGAAACTTCCACAGCTGCTTCTTCAAAATGGGGTCTGAAAGGTTCCAAGATTGACTGTGCAGGGTAAGCTATACTATTCTTTATCATTCATAATCTTTATAATTTTAGCTGTAGTTTGACTGGCTATTTAGCAAGTGCTTATCCTAATCTTTTAAAAGACGGTTAATGGCGAAGGTTCAATAATTCAGAGTGTAGGGGATTATTTATTCATATATATTCAATTCCAAAAACAGCAATAAGGTCTTTCAATTGTGTTAGTAACAATAATAAATAAATTAATAAATACCGAAGAATAATTAGAGAAATAACGATTAACAATAATCGAGGGAAACCACTTGGAAAGGCGTCGTAATTGAGAAAAAAAATTATTGCGTGAGTCCGATATGTCTGTGGGGGGGGGAGGGAGGAGTGACAGAGGGGGCGTTGAGAAGGGATGGTATGCGGTAATATAAGGATTGGACAGCCTTGGTCCTGATATCCGGGGAGGATTAAGGTCGTTGTTTTTAGGGGGAGTTGAGTAAATTATTCATTACTTTTCGCAGCGCATTGGATGTTTGCAATATCTGTCAGCGATAATGTGTCTGTCATTTTGTTGCGAGGTGTGATATGCGTTGACGAGTGGCTTTTTGTTATATATAAATTATTTTTAGACACTGATTGCTTCGCTGGTGAAAGAAAAACTTTGATTGTTTAACCGCCTTAAAGCTTACCATCTCTTTAAATTTTCCGGAAACTTCGGGGGGCCCTTCCCATTTCCGATCCGCAACTGCTGACATCGCGCGGTCCACTGGATCGCGTTAAGTAAGGAAGGTATATAGAGTTTATCTTCATAAATATTTGGTTGCATTACATTTTGAAATTTCTTCCATGTACATCTTCCCGTTAATTTTTAATGTTAGTTGTATAAATGTTGAAAAATGCCTACTTTATGCTCCGAGAAATTTTCCAGGTAATAGCCTTAAGCCTTAAGATAATAAAACGTCACCAGAAAGTATAAAATACAGCCGGTCAAGAGAAGGTGATGCGTACTCTTAATGCGAGTGATTAATTCAGATATCATAAAGTGAAAACAACCTCCGCCTCGCTTTTACACAATCAGTCACGAGGATTAGGCTCGTCAGCGTGGGAGGTCTGGAGGAGTACGAGTGGAATTTTGCTTTCTCTCTTTCTCCTCTCACTCCTCCATTCCTGCCTCCTCCACCGTCATCCTTTCCTCCACGGGCCACTCTTAAGACGGAGGGGAAATTTTGTCTGCGGCACCACCTTGAGACACGGATTACACTATCGGAAGCAGATGCTCATTCCTACCGTATCAGTTTATCGGAGGTTATATGGATCTCTCCCACCGCTTCATTTCATTACAGACTCTCCTGGTTAAGTTACATTCCGCAATTCCCTCTCATCGCCATAAATATTCTACCACGATCGGATAGAAAAATTTACGCTACTTTTAAAATTGAATTTATTAAATTTCTCCTAATAGAGCCACACTTTATTTTTAATACCTTAACTATTGCGTTATTACAACTTTATTTCTGGAAAGTTATTCTCCGAGGATTTCGCGTCAATCTTGTGAAAGAACGAATCGTGCAATTTAATTTCTTGTCGTCGAATGCATATTTTTTCTCGCCATTTTAAAAATTCTATGCAAATAAAAACTTATCAATGGAAAGTAATTTATGTAAAGAGGAAATTTCGCCGACTGCTCATACTGTTTATCAACATCCCTAACTTTCCTCTATCTAACTCGTCTTCTATCGGGTTGAGGGGGTTGACGTCACTTCGCCCGGGAATTGGAGGCTACTACGCAACACAGTCTGCGCAGTTAGACATAGCTCAAGAACGGGTGTCAGGAAGAGGGGTTGTGTAGAAATGGCGTGAGACGAGTGAAGACGTGCGGAGCAACTGTGGAAGAAAGAAGTAACTAATTACAGCCATTGAACACCCTACAGTGATTTTAATGAAAATACGGGTATTTATATGAAACTTCTTATTGATATTGCTGATGTTGGGCCTTAAACGCATTATTTGGAGGGACAGTTGGTATTGAGTACTTAACAGGAAAAATAACATTGGTTTCGTGATATTGGGATTGTGACGTGAAGAAGGAATGAGAAGGAATTGTTTTATTTTTACGAATAGTGATCTTACGTAGAAATAGTCTGGAAGCCTATATTGTTGCAAACATGAATGATAATGGAATGTTTAATGCCGAAGCTGAAAAGCGACTGATCACTCTTCGACTGGAAACAGAGGTTCTATCGTAAGTAAAAAATATAGTTATTTTGTGAATAAATGGTAATTGATTAGTCATAGGAGATGTTTTAGAATTGTCTCGGTTAATCTCTTTTGTTGTACCTCCTTTTTAAGTGTTGAGATTGTTGTTATTTGGGGCGTTGTTATTCATTGGAAAGGTAAATGTTGATGCATCCCGAAAGTGTTGTTATGGTTTGTTTTTATTCAATATGTCATGTTGAGAGAGCAATTTCGGACTTAGCTTTTGATTTGTTAAAAATGTAATGTTCACCGATATCTTGTTTACCGCCAACCACCTCAAGTGATGTTCAATATTTTGTTCAATGAATCCATCCTTCAGTGCCGCTTAGCAGGACTTCTGGTTTAAAATAAGCTGGCGCGTATCATTTTAACGTGCAATATGGAATATCATCCCTAAAAGAGTTGTTCTTTGCTTTCGTTTCTCTCAGTGAAAGAGTTAATCAACTATTGGAATGATGATTCATTGACATTCTCTATATTTTGACATCTCTCGATTTTAGCTTGGTGATGTGAGGAAACCCTTGCTCAAATTGGCTTAGCTTACCTCACCCAGAAATATAGTGATTTTGGCCTGTAAGCGTTAGTAGTCTTGTGAAGCAGCTACGACATGAATCTCATATATGACATTATTTCAGAGCCTGCTAATCAAAGGGATGCACATGGCGGTGTATCATGAAGAAATCTATCAAGTCCCGTAGTACCGAGAGTAGTGCTGCTGCTGAACGTCTTGCTGATTACAAAGGAGAAGGGAGTGTTAGTTTTGCTGCGAATTTAGGAAGCCCCAGCTCAGGCTCTCCAGAAAACGAAGGTTGTCTTAACGTCACGGATATGCCAGAGGCCTCTGATCAAGCCGCAGCCATTGCTTCTGGGTCGGCCTCGTCCAAGGAGATGAAGGACAGTGTGAAGGTATTATTTCTTCGAGTCTTACTTGTCTATGGTGTCTTGGTGTTTCTGTCAACAAATCCTAATGTTTTGGCCGTAATCGACTTGGTATAGGGTGATCCTTGGGAAGCACATGAACTTTTGAAATCATAAATGTTTTCATTTCTTTGCGGATGCTTGGTTTTATATGTTTGTATTTTTGGAAGAAATTCCCATTTTATGTGGGGAATGTTGGAATTCAAAGTAATTTATACCTTCGTCGGAGGTGACATATATTTGTGCTACTTAAAATGTGTCGCTTGTTATGTATTGATGTCTTATCGAAACAAGAGTTTGGATTAGTATAGATATGCCAATCAGGCTAATGAAGGGAAAGGCTCACATATTGCTAAGTTGTGTGGAAACACATTGATGGTTGATGTTCTCATTGGTTGTGATAATTTTTGGGCGACAGTAAATTGCTGTTACTTCATAGGGAGGAAAACCGACGAAAACAGTGAAGTAATTGTTGTTGAGGCAGGAGAAAATTTTAGTTCCTTGTTTTCCCAATATTATGTGCTTTTGTGAATCGGCTGCTGTGAATTGTGAGAAGAGGAAGAGAGTAGTGGTTCTTGGTCTCATTGGGTGGTATCATTGTCTGTGGGATGAAACACGTTCTTAAGGCTGTGTGACTGTGACTTGATTGAGCGATTAGATGACAGTTGAAAGTTAGGTGTTTTATTCAATGTTGCTTGAATCACATCTCTATGTGTGGTGGCCCTTCATTTTCATGGTATTAACAAATGATAATGCGGCTGTCATGGGTAAAAAATTTTCTACAATCACTCTTACTTGACCTTACATTATGAAGTAAGACCAAATATCAATAAATCTATTCCATGGTTTCTGATTTATGCTAGAAAGAGGGTCATTTGGAAATGTAACTATTTTTTTCCTGTGCTTGTCATCATTTGCTCGATTCACATGTAGTGTATGATGGTGGTGATATTTGATTGTATTCAGCTGTTACTACATGAAGCTGATGAAAGTGTGCATACTGATGAGGTGCCATAAGTATTCACAGTGGGGGTTGACTCAGATTTCTTAAAATAATACCCAAACTCTCTTCCAACCATAATTAAAGCAGTGAAAAATTCAGGAAGTATATAATGTAATGCGTGTAGATTGTTTCAATGTGTGTAAATTTTTCTTCGAGATTTCCCTGAAGTCTGTGGGTTGCTCTCTGTTATAATATTTTTATGCTGCCAAATACATGTGTAGGAAATACCGCCTAAAGAAAATTCATGAGAGTACGATTATAATAGCGTTCCCATTAATGTAGCGAAACTTACAAATGTAGTAGAATTAGGAATGGACCCGAAAGCAAGCTGCAGTTGCTTCTCTTGTTACTGAAGTCATAAAAGATAATTGGTATCCTATGTTTATGTTTTTGCTAGGATATAATGACAAATGCATAAAATAGTCCTTAAAATTATCCTGCAAAGTCGATCCTTTTTGTCACCCATTTTTTAAAAACTGAATAATATTAATTATTATAGTTCCTAAAAAGTGCAGAATTCAGTCTTCAAATTTCAATGTTAAAAAAACTAGGAAAATGCAGACACACATTGGTCTAAGCATATAATCTTCTGAATTAATCACATTATCACTCAATCTCTCAGTGATTCAACCCAAAGGTGGGTTTCTGTGAGGATAGAGCTCACTCTGAACTAGCTTACAGGAGTGTGAAGTTACACATTCAGGGTTGGGGACCAGAGAGTCATAAAAATGTTGGGGGGGCCCATATAGGAGGTCTTGCCCCAGGAAGAGGTTAAATTGAAAGTGTGTCGCAGCACCGAAACACTATCATGATTCACAACACTTGATTCAGTTAACCTGCTTAACCTTATAATTATTTGTTTCAACACTCATTGTTGAATTTATTTTAAAAGGTAACTATCGTCAAGCATGGGAAATAAAAATCACCAATATATTTTTGTGATGTCACAAAGCATAATATAACTTAATTATTTTCTTGAATTATTGAGGGGGCTCCGCCCCCCCAAACGAATCTTTGAGGGGGCTCGGGCCCCCTCAGGCCCCATGGAGTCGGCGCCACTGTTGGGGACCCTGGGCCGTCTTGTTCTTTGAGGATTTTTAATTATGCATGCAAGGTTGAAATGAAATACTGTATTGTGACTTTGGACTGTCATTATGTCATTTGTAACAATGTGGCCTACATCCTCTTTAATTTTACACGGTCAAACATGGATATGCAATTCCAAATTTCATCGCACAATGATTCCTTTGTTTTCACACATCGTAATAAGCATTTCACCTTGTTGGTAAACATAAATCCCCTCTCCAGATGAACACCACTGCTGAGTTGTTTTAGGAATGCATTGCTGCTAAATGCATGTGTTTGTTGTGGCACTTTCGAGGAAATAATTTGGGGAGTTTTCAATGCTAAAAAAACAATTTTGGTCATAAGTTTGACTGGTTTTAAGATAAATGGGGATTACAAGTAGGTAGAGCTAGTTAGTGTGACTGTTTAGTTTTATCCTGCATAGTTGAAGGTCTCAATCAAATTGGAGTAATGGTATAATGTTAACTTCAAGGCGGAATGACTTGAGAGTAAATAGTTGCAGAAGTGAAAGTGGTTTCTTAATTTTACTCTCTTAGTACTAAGCTTTGGATGAAGATTTAAGTCTAAAGAAAGGCATTGCTTAGTTTTCTGTTGGAAATCTTTAGCTTTACTTGAACTTGACCATTTTGTAAGGTAAACCATATCTTTTCTCCCCGATGATTTATAGTTTAGGGTATCAGCTTCATCAGCATTTTAATTACACTCCATTCCTTTGGAGAGATTTTTGGGTGCTTACTGCAAGTAATTCTTAGGCTCATCTCACCCATTCTTATTAAAATTGAAGTAGAATTATATTTCCCTCTGGATATCATATTATAGGAAATATTAAGCTTCATGGAAAATTCTTGGATCGTGTCTACTGTCAAGTTCTCTCACACCTAAAAAGACGTTGCACAATAATATCAGCTGAAAAGTTCAATATTAAATTTCACGCATTATCCATGCAATATGAATGCACCTATAGCTAGCAGCTAATAAAAACTGCAGGCTTTTGATGAGTGTCACTCCATTGATGGTGAAGCATTCATTTAATTCTCTGAATTCAATACATTATTTGCCTGCCATGGCTCTTGGCAAATGAAGCTGGAATTGTTGAAATACTACCTACCACACTTCCCTCAATATATGGCTCTTGTTGATTCTGTTATTTTAAGCATTCAACTTATTTCTTTTACCCAATTTTAATCCTTAGCTTTAATTTTCAGTGTGTGAAAAGTTTTCTAAATTTACTTGGTCAGAATTTTTTCAGTACTGATTCGTTCCTGCTTCAGTTGTAATTTTTGCTCTCAGCTCAAGAACCAAAGGAGCTGTGAGCCAAATCCTATCCCTGAATAGTATTTTAAATACTACTTGTGAACCCTTTGAAGGACTGTAGCATCATCAATCATGCCTATAGCAGTGGTGGCTGGTGATTATATATCCAGGGTGTGCATTAGAGAAGATATACGATGATGAAAAAGGGCATGAAGTTCAAATGAGTGCTGCTAAATGGTCGTAAATGGCACTGAATGCATTGACAGACTAGGATCCTGAGCGCAGGTAGTGTAGGTGGCAGCTACACCACTACACTACCTGCGAGTTACTCACCAAATATGTGCGTGTGCACTGGCGTCATGTTGAGTCTGCTCCAAGCACCCATTTGAACATTGCATGCCCCCCCGCTTACCTCATCCTGCCCGAGCACCCTCAAGTGATCGCATAGACCGAATTTGTGGCCGGTGCGATGCTACAAGATGGCACGTTTGTAGAGCGGTGAATTCGCCAAGGAGATAGCTGTAGAGTTCGGAGCTTAATATTTCATCCATATGTAGACAGGAGTTTTATCTATCTCATGGTAAAGGAATACCTCTCTTTTATAATTCATTAATGTTTGGGTGTGCACTTGCTAACATGCCTATATGCATGCACCGCCACTGGCCTATAATATTTTTGTTGGCACATGACATTCAGGAACGTGGGTCGAAAAATTACTTGTTCATTACTGTGTTGTTACTAAGTTTAACATCTGCATAATGTCCAAAACTAATTTATTGTCATTGTATCTGCAAATTCAGATGGGTGTTAGGATTTATTTGGAAGAATAATGTCATTACAAGCATTTATTTTATATGCAATTAGCACTTAGAATGTAGTTTTTGGCTTAAAAATGGCTTGTAAGGTGCAGGAAGTATCAAATGATTTTGATTTTCAACCACCTTTTGCACTTTACCTTTCACAAGTTATTATGAAAGTGACATGACATGTTTATTTAAATGCTTAAACACTGGTGGAATATCACGACCATGTTGATAGATGTGCTCAGCCTTCAACTTGTTAGAAAAGCTGTCTGTGTGTCATGGTCAATAGCATCATGATTTTGAATGGCTGTTCGTTGTACTTTATCATTCTCCTTTAGACTAGCCGTGTATATCATATTACATGGTTGCAAGTGACTACATATGATTGGTTTTAAATGACTATCTACGGAAGTTGTGCAAATCAGTGACACTTGCATTCTAGGACGCACTTGATGTCCTTCAGTTGTTGCCCAAGTGGGTGGGAATGAAGGCCTCTGCCCTGGCAGCAGATCTCTTTTTATGGCTGCGGTTCTACAAGTTGGCTGACTTGTATTTTGTGCCCTCTTGGAGTGAATAGGACTTGGGAAGGAAAATGGAAGTAAAACTTAGTCACCTGTTTCAGTGGTTAATTACGGAAACTCGATGAAAGTGAATCTACCTCTCTTTTGTTCTCCTACATTGTGAACATAGCAGCCCAAATCTTATGTTTCCTCTCTCTACCCTACCTCTTTGTTGCTGACAGCCTTACCTTTCTGTTTTTGAGTCTTTTGAACTGTTTTAAGAACCGGAAGAGGGTCGATCACAAATATGTTTGAAAAGAATTGTGATATTTATCATTCTATTAAGTGAGATTGGTATTCCTCACTGAGGATGATGTGATGGAATATATGTATTTGCATGGATTCATCAGTGGCTTAAGCATGAAAAACTTCGGTCTTTGCCTATTAAGCTTGAATCACTTAATCATTTTTTCCTTCCCTTTAAATGATAGCTCCAGAATTAGGTTTTCATAGATCAAAAGTGATTGCTGGACCCATTTTTTAATCACATTGTCATTCTTACAGTCCTTTTTTCCGTCCCTTATTTGGTCACTTTACATATTTTCAACAGTCTTTCAATTAAAAGGCAAGGGTATCATTAAAATTGCTTTTAGCTACTGTGCATTCTGATTGGCTGAAGGAATGAAAGGGATGGAAAAAAAGATCGTGTGATTCAGGATTTAGATAGTGGTTCTGAGATTTTGACGATGATCTGAGATGCAGTGTGGTAGGCTTGAAAATGGGACTTATTTCCTCATTATTTATGTGCTTAAATATGTTGTGGAACCAAAATTATAGGTATATAGGTTATTAGGGTGGAGATTGGGAAGGATCTTAGAGAATTTTGGATTTATGGATAATTCATAAATACTCATACAGTACACTCCCGATTATCTGGGCTAATGATGGAGAGAGATGGCACAAATCGTCGGAAAACATGGATAACCCAAACTTTCACTTTAATGTCTTGTAATGTTCATAATTTACATTAAACAAACAATATATTACTATTTATGCCGTTATTCTGTTATTTTAGAATGCTTCCCGGACTCAATTAGAGCTTCCTTTGCCAGTTCGCAATCTTTTTAGCAGCGATAACATGGTTGCACTTGTATAATCATTGCTCCATGTCAGGCCTGGTTTTGAAAACCACACATCCGTGGCTGTGTGATCACAGATAAAGAAAAGTGGTTTGCACGAATGCTTCAAAACCACTGCTTGATGTCAGAAACCACGCTGACAGGCACCACGCCACATAATTGTGTCTCACACAAGTTGCCCGGGTTGCAACTGCTGCGGGACGTGTATCCGTGATCACGGAGGGGTCACGCACTGCGAGGCTTGGGAAACAGGAACACAGTGCTTCTGTTAATGCAGCTAGCGTACGATCGCTTCTGTTTACATTCAGTTTTACGAAGGGGATTCTAATGGAAATAATAGTCCTGGTATATCCTAGCATTAATGAAGTAATTCTGATTATTTTGAGTCCGATTTTACTTTTTTTTATTAAGATCGTGGAAATATTGAGTGAAAACCATGCGCAGATAATCCACAATGGAGATATACCGCAGCCAGATAACCGGTTTTTGCAGTATTTGTGCAGAAGATCATTAGAGAAATCGTTGATATTTTCCACCGTTGCATTTACAGTAAAACTTTGATTTTACGCAGTTGGAGGGACCGAAATATGGACACTGTGTAAAATCAAAGTGTGTAAAATCAAGAGTTGGTATTGAGGAGAAGTATAGTTTTCAGGATAACTCTTGCTCATTATTTTTAGAACCCCTTTTAGAAATTTTTAGAACACTTTTGTATGGTTCTGATTTGAGCCGGAACCGGATCCAGAAAAAGTCTCATTATGTGTGGCTTTATGGTAAAAGAGCATGAATTCCTTTTCAGTCGTATCAGATATATGTTTCCTGGATTAAATTATACTCATTTGGAGGCAAGAAAATGAAGCCTAATAATCTTATTTACTCACAAGCAACACCACAGATGACGTGTTACCTTGAGAAAAACAACGTTGCATTCCTGAACAATGTTTCCCATGGTTGAATAACATGGTAGAATTGCTAGAATTTCTGGCGCTAAGATTACATCTGTTACCCAGGAGAAATGTCGCAATGGTGATACTAAATGCTCGCAGAGAAGCTAATTTTCGAAAATATTCTCATTAAAAGCAGTTTTCAGGAAATCCATTTAACCACCTGCAGACAAACAAAGATTGGAGATTGAAGAAATGAGATATCTGAGGATAGTTATCCAAATTAACCCCAGTAACAGAGAGCAAAATTGTGCTAATACATCACAAAGGCTTTACACCCTGTGGGCCTGGGTTCAAGTCCTGGCAGTAGCAGAAACTTATCAGAGATGGCCCTATCCCTACTTGAGAGTAATGTGGAGGGCACTTCCAGTGCACCACTCTGTCCAGCGAAACGTTAAGCCCTCGTCCCTTTAAGGCCTATCATTACAACTTGGCTAATGCCAATATAGGGTTCCTATCCCCCCAGCCCTTACTTCATGGCTCTAATGACCCCAGCTATCAGTTACCTCCTTCCAAATAGCATACCAAAGATAATACGTAGCACATAGGACCCGGGATATTAGGAAAATCAGATTTTTCCGGTGTTTAGATCACTTTTTTAAAGTGAGCTATTTAAATAACCGCGCAACTACCGTCATGCCGCCAGTGATGAATAAAAAAATTATTAATAGTCCGGAACAATCTTCCTTCTTTATAATTTTTACGTATTAAAAAACCATTTTCCCATGAAAATTTAGTATAAGTAGATAGAATCTACCGGGTATAGCTCCTCTGTCGGCATTCTTCCGCGAATTCAGCGCCGGGACCTTCGGCTCACAAGCCGTGTGACTCATCTTAACGTAATATTTTGCTTCCCCATAGCTGATAACAACACCGGACACTTTTTGTATTTCGATTTAATGGTACTAAGCCATTCCTGAGTTTAAAGGGACTGCCTTATCACTCACGTCTTGATTTGACTTCAATGATTGCATGACGATTGTCGACGCGAGTTATTCTCCGAGGGCATAAACTCCCGTTCCGTTAAAAATAAACGCTTGCCACCTAGCGGAGTTAAGCTAATATCTATTGAAGTTCCAACAATGTTTCATTTAAACCCACTGAAAATGAGATACAAGTTGAATCAGCTCTAATAAGCACGCCGCGCAATCAACTTTCCCTCGCCTCCATTCGTCCCGCAGATGTGGGGTTAGCCCGCGGAATGAGACGTATGCTTTTACCATCGTGTTGAAACACCATCGACTTACGTCCATACTAGAAGTACGACTATCTTTTTTGGATCACCTTGGAAGCCAAAATGTTGGCACGGGAGGATTTTTAACGGCTAATTTCGCCGTTATATTTCGCTGGGGCGAAGGAAAACATCCCGGTCAAGGCGAATGATTTTTTCTCTGTGGAGTTATCGCACAATTTGTGCATTGCGGGTGACTCACGTAAAGTTATTACCGTGGCTAGTCCCGGTATACTTAAATTCGTTCTTGTATTCATTTTTGTAACTCATTTAGACGAATAAATAACCTAACTTCATATTGCTCTAGTCGGGTTTTTCAAAACAAGTCGAAAGACAACTGCGTAAAATCAAGATTAGCGGCCTCTTTGGGGCTGGGGTTATGCTGCGCAAAATCGAAAAAACTGCGTAAAATCAAGAAAAGATGTAAAATCGAAGTTTCGCCATTGGAATTCCCTATGCTTTCCGGCCGGACTTGAGTGTCGCTGCGTAAAAACGAGACTTGATGTAAAATCAAAGTGCGTAAAATCGAAGTTTTACTGTATATATTTATCTGTTGCTTGCTTAAATGGAACAAGTTCCGTCAATTTAGGGTGCTCTGGGTCATCAATCTTTATTCTTAGGCGTACATTACTGCTGACTCCCAATTATCTGGCTGCAGTTTATCTGGGCTGCTGATTATCCGTACATGAGTCCACGGTCCTTCGAAGTTTTCTGCGATCTTTGTAAAAGTCATTTGTAAATTCAGAGGAATGTTAACTACGATCTTAAATTATTGCTGTGGCCTTGCATGCGGTTGAATATGGTTCAAGGGAACTGGAGATTTTGTCGCACTCGGGCATGTTTACGCCGTTACCAGTTACGGCCAAACTGGAGAGGAAGGTAATAGTGGAAGTGAAAGCAGCAGGGGAAGTGGAAGTAGAGATAGCATGAGTCATAGCCAGGCACTCGCCTGCGTAGACAATTTGCTTTTCGTCCAGGTTACCTATAACCGCTTCTGCGCAATGGTGTAATTGCTCGCCCGTTGCCTTCATAGAAGTTCCGTGCTCCTCTTTTCCATCACGGCATGGGTGCGGGCTCAGTAATTGCGGATCCACGTCCTGCAGCAGTTGTTTCCTGGGCAACTTGTGCGAGACGCAACTACTCGGCATGGTGCCCGTCAGTGTAGTTTCTGACGTTGCGCAGTGGTTTCGAAGCATTCGTGCAAACCACTTTTCTCACTCGGTGACCATGCAGCCGCAGGTGCGTGGTTTCAGGAAACCAGGCATTACTTGTAGCAGTAGGAATACGGGTACAATCATGTTATCGCCACGAAAAAGATCGTGGTAGGGGAAAGAAAGCTCATAACGATTCCGGAAGTCAATCTAAAATTATAGACAATGTGCGTGAATAATAATATATAGTTTGATTTAGGTAAATCATGAAAATGACAAGAAATCAAAGTAAAGTTTGGTTTATACGTGTTTTCCGATTATTCGTGCCTGGATATTATTCATTAGCCTGGATAATCAGGAGTGTACTGTATATCACTTTTCTTCATACCTATAGTGATATTTGCAAAGTAGTATAGCATGAATAATGCCTTTGTATTACCCCAAGAAGTCTGAGAGTATTTTCTTTGGAATATTTTACCCAATTTTTTACTCCTAGGGCTCATATGAAGGTAGCTACAGCACACTTTCTCAATGTAATACTTCCATTGCAATGTACTTTGAACTTTAAGTGTGTTAATTAAGGCTGGATCAATTTAATTGTGTCTAGCTGGAACAAACTTTTCCTGTAATAGGGAGCCCTATTGTTTTTTGTGAGGAGCAGTGGTAAATTTTTCTGGGAATTAAAAATTAAATATTTACTGCTAGACACCCTGGCTAAGCATGTTTTCTGGTTACTTAATATTCTCAATTATATGATATTTTCTTTAGAAAGTGATTCTAATGTGGATATTTTCTTTCATTTTAGGAGAAGAAACTGTCCTCAGGGTCATTAGGAGGAGGTGATGGAGCACGACCTAAAGTTGTTACGGTGAAACATCCTGAGTCCAACAAGCCCAAGCCCACTGTAAAAAAGAATAAGCCTATTCAAGCAGATTTGGTAATTTTAGTGGAATATATGAATATTTATCAACATGAGGTAACAGTAAAGAAAGCAGTGAAATGTTAAATGCACTTCATTTTCATTTCAGGACGTGGCCAAGGAGTTTTTAAGGTGCAAGGATGACGCAGCGTTGCGACTGGACCTTAGCAAATCCAGTGTAAGTTTTGTAATTTCAGATGTCCCTTGGTCGCCTATTTCTCATAAAACCTGTAAATGAAATTATTAGTTACAGGTCCTAGTTACTCTGATGCATGGTGGAAAGATGTTTTTAATTTTCTCAGCAAATGAAAGTAGAGGAGAAGATGATAATTGTTGGCCTTCTCCTTTCTACTTTTGTTAATTTTTGTATTGGAATCAAATTATGAGGAAGCCAGCCAGTTATTCAATCCATGCATTCCTCACAATAAAACTAGCTGTTACAAATCACCTTGAAGTTATGAGGCCACGTTATTAGTTACTGGGGACGTTATAATTTGTTTTCTGTGAACTTAATTGATATTTTGGGGAGTCGACATATTCACTTTTGTGGCAATGGTAGTCTTCATTCTGGTATTTTCTAGTTCATATATGACTTCTTTTAAGGTTAAGGTTGCTCTTTTAAGGTTGAGGTAGCCATGCTGGAATAAGCACTTCCATTACTCCAAATGAAACATTGAAATGTAACTGCCTATCAGGTCATTCCATTTCAAATCAACCAGCCTTTGACGCCCTTCGTCTCAGATTTTCATGAAACTTGCGATGGTAATACATTCTGGTATGATTAGAGATTGTGTGCAATTTTAGCCTCCAAATGTCGATTGTTTATGAAATATGATCAATTGAAATTTGGACGTGACCCCCAAATTGCTGCACCGTGCAATGCATGGTTAGTTTTATTTTCATCCATTCCTGTGTGATGGAAAGTCATGATTTTTTTTTAGAACTGAGTAGTCCATAATGATCCCAAGATTATCATTAAATATTAACTGCATTGAGTAATTCAGCTGCAAAATAATAAAGTTTACGAAAGCCTGATGCAGGATTACGCCTAGCCATCAGCGCATTTAGAACACCTCTAACCTCTGTGCCTCATGCATGCATTGGTATTCTTGGACGATGTAAAACTTCTACCTACTAAATAGAATCGAGGTCCCTGTGATGTCATGCGGAGTGGCATTGCATGGGTGCCAATCTGACCTTTTACAAATGAGGTTAAAATTGACCATTAACATTCATCTAAACTGGGGTCTTGCTTGTACCATTTTTCATTGCTAGCATCCACAGGGAAAGGCCATGCAAATACAGACTCATGGTTCAGTTTTAAGTAATCATTAATGTATGAGCAAAGATCCTGAGAAAAAAATCATTAGTCCGGCCTTCCTTTTAGTAAAAAAATACTTATTCATGGTCACGGGAAAAAATGGCATATTTTTCAAGGCACTTAGAAATTACATGATGTAGAAGAGATATTAGCGTTTACTTATATGATTAAACAATATTGGAGCATGCGTTATCTCACTATAGTGTATGCTACTGGCTAGTAGAGTAGGAAACACACATGGAATCATGTGAATGTATGCCCCCACGTACTGTTTATTTTGTGTTATCAGGACTATCCGAGCTGAGGGAGTTTTAATTAAAACAAAAAACTCCATGAACCATGGTACACTATTGCATTCTACATTCCTTTTAACCTCAGTGTAAATACCAGATACATTTCATATCCATATGTATTGACATCACAGGAATGTTTATTATCAAAAACTGATTCGGTTTAAATTGGACTATGGACTTGGTTAACTCGTCCGGACGGGAGTCATATCTACGATCGTTGACATAATGTTCCATAATGCATGATTACACCTAGCCACTAGCAGAGAACTTGTCAAGGCTGTGTGCTAGGCTGATCATAAGACCATCTGAGTATCTGGTTTGACAAGAACAGAAATTATCTATAAAGCAGATTGATTTTGGGATAAATAGAACATTGGAAATCCAAATGGAGGAGAAAAAATTCAATAGAGAAGCTCGATATGCACTCAGCCAATCGTTGAGACCCAACTTTCAAAAAATTAGGGAAGCAAGAAGAGAGAGGGACACCAGCAAATCAGGAGCCACCTGACTCAAAACTGATGCTTTGGAATCATGTATAAAGGCGACATAATCCAGCCCGGCATCAGTGCCCTGAGGATGATAGTGGAGTTAGCCATTGAAATGTCAGCAGCAGAAGACCTGACCCAGTTGGAAACCGGAGAAGAACTCATTCATCTGTGGTGCTACAACTCTCAATTTTATGAAGTCAGTGGGACCAGAGAATGGGCACTTCTGATATCGAATGGCGTAATTTCAAGCCTTTTTAATAAATTTTAAGTATACCGGGACTAGCCACGGTGATAACTTTTACGGGAGTCACCCGCAATGCACAATTGTGCGAAAAATCCACAGAGAAAAAATCATTCGCCTTGACCATTTCTTTCTTTTCTGCCTTCGTCAAAGAGAGAACACCTATATGTGTTCAAAGTTCGGACTTTACTCTCCGGCTGTGGCGCCGTGCGCACGATTTGGACTGCTCGTCGCATAATATGCTCAGCAGTCCATACCACCTTGTCCGGTTTAGTCCACAAATTTCCACAGGGATGAGTGACGCCTCGGTAGCTTAACTGGCTAAAGCACTTGGCCAGAAATCGAGGGATCCGGGTTCGAATCCCGGTCAAGGCGAATGATTTTTTTCTCTGTGGATTTTTCGCACCTTTTTAATAAGTCGCGAAAAAATTTTTGCTTTTGTCCTGCTGCTCTTTTTTGTCTTTTGTGGCCTTTTTTAATGTTTTTGGTGGTAATTTAATATTCAAAAATGCATCTTGTTGTCGATTCTGTGCTTTGAGATATCGTTAAAAAATCATGACACTAAACTTCCTATTATTTATTGTTAAATATCAGCGATCGTAGCACTACAGAAATTCCTGTCCATCTTAGAAAACGTAATCACATAACGAGTTGAAAATTTTTGTATATGAAGTTAACCTTAGCAATTTGTGGTCAGTAGCAAGCAGCTACTATCATCTAGGCATAAGATAGATATGTTAAAGTGTGTGATCTATAGTTCTATTTCTTTCTTTTCTGCCTGCTAGGTTTGAGTATCGATTGTGTGTGCACTCAGCTTCCGGTGCACGCTACGATTCTGTGTGTTCACGCCTTTCGTATAGTTGGTTGATGGTGATATGTATCCATGTTTATCAGAATATATTTGTTGAACTAACTCTGTCTGAGTCTCATTACCTCTGCCTAAAAACCTAAACAACAGGTTATGGACCCAGGAGTCATGCTGTGTGGTTGTAGATGTTCGTTTGTTGATAAATTGGATATAAGAAAGGGTGAGACTATGGCAGATCAGGATGAGCTGATGGATTCTGATGGGCACATGAATCCAATCCTGAGTGAGGAGAATTATGAATACTGGAGGACCATGTCGGAAGCGTCACTGATCTTTCGAAACTGCTGGGACGCAATCAACCCTGGACTGAGTGCTGATGATTTGAAGAGACGGGAAAATGTGCGTAAAGACAACAAGGCTCACGCATACATTTTCCTACATGTGCGCCTGGAGTGCCTTATGGACATCAGTCATTAAAAACCAGCGAAGGAGTGTTGGGACACTATAGAAGAAATTCATCGTAGAGCTACATCAATGGATAAAGCTACAGTAGAAGCCCGGTTTTACGAGTGCTAATAATCCCTCGGAAATTACTCGCAAAACCGAGCGCTCATTGAATCCGAAAGTGTTGAATAATCCCACCAAAGCCCCACAATCATTTGTATTTACAGTTTTTCTTTTATTTCCATGGTATTTAACAAAGTTAAACAGGTAGACAGCCATTATCAGGCACATTCTGGTTGAGTAGCAACATAAAGAAAGAAACTGGGAAATTTCAATCATATAAAATACAGTAAAACCTCTTTATATCGTAACGGTGGGGACCAAAATTTGGGCATTATGATGTATAGAGGTTCACTATAGAGAGGTTTTAGTGATAGGCACCATTTTTTCATATCATTCAGAAACGAAAGGCAGTACTGTCTATAAAACCATTATATGTATGTGTTTAAACAAACATGCATGGATTAGTGAACATATATTTATTACCTATATACATAATAATTACAGAAAGCATGTGCTATCACATGATTTTTACTATGATTTGAGAGAAAATTATGAGATCTCTCTTAATTCAATAGTCATTTAAAATGATTAGGATAGTTAGATACCTTTGTTCTTATTTACTGTTAGGTATGCTCTCATATGGAACAAAATGGCCACAACTAATGATTAATGTGAAAATTACAGCATATTAAAGGTATATAAGAAACAAATAATAAGGGTGAAACATTTATCACTGAAAATGCCATTCCATGTACATAATCGCAGCTGCATTAACGGTGTTTAGTTGTCTCGGTTTGATTTGAAGAGGTAGTTAGGCCGTCTCGGGGGTATCTCCTTGGTATGATAAGTGGAGGTTTTACGATATAAAGAGGTTCACTAGAAAGAGGTTTGCCTATAAATTTACATGTAAATCTGACGGGACCGTAGGGATGGTATGATGTATGGAGGTTTATGATGTAAAGAGGTTCACTACATAGAGGTTTTACTGTATTAACCCTTTGAGTGCCACCGGCTTTTTGGTGGGTACTCCCAGAAGTGCCATGGGTATTTTGCTAATTTTGTAGGCCTTTTTTCAAAACTTAATAATTTGCTTATTTATAGCTGTTTTTGCATAATTCTTTTTGTATTTAGGAGTAAATTCTTTCTTACAAATAAAAATTAAAAAATATTGCCCTTTTTTTCTTGGTAAAACGCAATTGTTGTAGCTTAATCTTGATTTTACGAGATTGAATTATTTAATTTTTCACTTTTGACCCAAAAATCGAGACGTAAAATCCTTTCTACATCAACAAAACAAGAGTAAACATAAAATTTCATTGTTTTCCTAGAAAATTATCACATAATCGCAAAGTAAATTGCACAAATTTTTAGTTTTTTTTACATTTTATTCTTGCAATGACAGTTGCATAAAATTCAGGAGATATCAAGAAAATTATAATACGAATATTTTCTCACCCATGAGTCTTAAACATGTGAAAACTGTATGACAGAGATATCTGGATAAAAATAGCAAAACTTTGCGGTAATTATTACAAAAAAATTATTCACAGTTACACTAAAAGTTATTAAACGTATGTTAGTTGACATTCATACAAAAAATTGCAACATTTCAAACTTACTTCCAAATGAAATAAATGAATGTAACGTTATTCACAAATATGATAGGAAACACAGTCCATGTAGACCTTTTCCACATTTAACACAAACTGTTCTAGATCTGTGGACGGGGCCGCCATCTTTCCTACTGCATACTACACAAACTTTTTCCCTCCTCCCTGGCAATTTCCTTATCCCGCATATTCCCGTTGACACTGCGCTGGGAGTTGACAGATTATTCTTTGTGAGAAACCATTCACCCTCAATACTGTCTATTATTTCAGACATAAATTGCAATCTTGAATTTTTTTCCAGGATTGCTTGATTTATAGATGATATAGGCATTCAGTACCATTCTAGAAACTACATTGAAAACTACTTTCTTCCAGTATTTCATCGATCTTCTCTCATCTAAATAACCATAAAGCATCATATCCGAAGTATCAATCCCACCCTTATACCGATTGTACTGCTCAATGATTTGTGGCCTTTCCTTTGGCAATGTTTGACCCTTTCGAACAACGTAATTGCTTTTGGCTATCGAGTTAGTTGAAAGTAATAACACTGGATTTTTCTGTGATTTTTTTTCTCGGTATCCAAGGAGGAGAAGCTCTTCCCATCTAACGTACTTTTTTTCACCCACGCTGAATTTTTCTTTGAGGGGTTGAGGAATTCCTTTCCTATTACGTCTCAACGTACCAGTTAAAAATGTTCTTTTTTTGAACAAATCACGAGCTAAATCTATACTTGTGAAAAAATTGTCCACTACAACATGATACCCTTTCAAAAAATAGTTTCCAGCAATCAGTAAATTGTTTACTACTACATGCCCTAAAACGTGTTTTTTTATTTTTTCGCTGTCTTCTTTGGTTTTTGCCCCTTTATAACAATAAAATGCCAGACAATAATTCACCACAGAATCGCATAGCATCCAGAATTTTATTCCCCATTTATGATGGTGCTTGTTAGGCAAATACTGCAATAGCTGGGAGTGATTTTTAGTGCCTACTAATGACTCATCTATACTTAGGTACTGATGAGGGGTAAAATGGTGGCGAAAAACATAGTTAGCATGATCAACAATGGGAATAAATTTAGCACAGGGATCGTAGAGTTTATGACCAGGTGGAAATAGTTTCGTATTGTCTGTCAAATGGAAAAATTTCAGAATCAGTTGAAACCTATTTCTGGAAAACATCTTTCCAAACCAAGGGATAAAGCGAGAGTTAGTAGACCAGTAGGAAAAAATGGATGTTCTTCTCGTGATACCCATTTCCATGAACACCGCTATAAAAGCCCTCATTTCCTCCACTGTGACTGGACGCCATTTCTGCATTCTCGAATTTGGTGACAGTCCATCATGTGAAGCCAAAAACTGTTCAGCGTACCTGTTAGTCTCCTTCACAACCAGGTTCCAGAATGCTCTTGTAAATAAGAGGTCGAAGTATGCGATTGGAGGAGAATTTTGAGGCGGAAGACGTTTGGGCCCAGGAGTTTCCAAAAATTCAAAACCTGGAGCCTGGGGTAAATCACAATTGTCCTGAACTGCAACAAATTCAGGAGAACGATCACTGCTTCCACTTCCACTTTCAAGTTCATCAGAACTGTCACTATCATCACTATAATCAATTCTTGCCGGTCTCTTCTTAGCAAATAATATCACACTTTCATCTGAGTCTGATGTCAGTTCCTCTTCACTCTTGTTTCGACGAGAATGGGCGCTGTCCTCACTTAGCACAGAGTTGTCGTCACCATCACTTAGCGAATTTATATATTCAACTAGTCGGTCATCATCGACACCAAGCGTAAATTCATTTCTCGACGTTGACGCCATTTACTGAATCAATGGGCTTCTTCAATTTCGAGGAGGCAAAATGCGATTACAAACCCGCTCGTCGCAGAAGAATACTGGCTACGCAAACAGAACTGTGAGCTTTATATAGGTGGGGAAATGTCATTGTGTAGAAGATAGCAAAAGACGGCACACAATGTATTGTTTTATGCTCACTATCATCATATTTCAATTACTACTGTCTTAGATGCCATGAAAACGAGGTTGGAAATCGGAGTCACATTGTCGACTAAGCGCTCCAGCTGACCGATACACATGCTGCGAGAGATAGCACGGTATCAATTACATAGTATCTTCTCTTCTCTCTTTCGGTGCTAAATATCAAAAACACGATTGAAATGGCACATTGAGTTACAAATGACCTGTTTGGAAGTAACTGAGCAGAGATATAAACCTCGTGTCTTCCTGTAACGATCATATATCGTCGCGCTGTGAAAAAGAATGCGACGTGCTTCGCAGGGGAGAACATTTTTCAAATAAGTTAAAAAGAAATAGGTGTTCGCAAAAAATAATACAACTGGTAGAACTACAAAATAGGGTGTATAAGATGGTAGTCAATTGATTTTAGGTGACCAAACAATGTGGCTTATGAAGTACAACATCAAGAAGCTGTTTCGTAAAGACCTAAAATGGTCCTCGGAAATTTCCATCCGTCATATGGTCATATAAATTAAAAAATATGTTGATCGTTGCAATTAACAATTCAAATTATAATGCAACGCGATAAAAAAGAAACCATTCTGGTATTATACACAATATAAAATATTGATTGTATGAAAAAAATATTGTTTTAGCGGGCTTCATAATAGACGACGATATATCGTCGTTGGCACTTCTGGCGCATTCTGCAAACGACGATATATCGTTGCGTGGCACTCAAAGGGTTAATTTCCCCAGTATTGGTGATTTTATTCCCGTTCTTAAATTTTTTGCGAATATGTAAAGACGATAATATCAGTTTTGTCC
This sequence comes from Ischnura elegans, assembly GCF_921293095.1. Lineage (NCBI taxonomy): Eukaryota > Metazoa > Arthropoda > Insecta > Odonata > Coenagrionidae > Ischnura > Ischnura elegans. The sequence goes on from NC_060259.1 coordinate 89,217,139, forward strand.
ATTTTTCGAATGTTAACAAGTACATCCGTCAGTTGTGGAAATTGGCCAAAACGTTCACTGAAATATAGCACGATTCGGTGGTTGAAGGTATTTCTCGCAAAGTCACTTACTCCTAGCAGTTTCTTTTACTCAAATTCAATAACCTCTTGCTAAGTATTGCCTTTAAGTATTTATTAACACCAGTAAATAAGTACTCAAAGTCAGTAATCAGTCGATTGGGGGTGCCTTCACAGCTCTTCGTTGCATCGATGCCGGGAGAGCTCCCACCCTGTCAACAAATTTTGCCTCTTCACTGCTCTGCGTTGCGATAACAAATGAAAGGCGAAAAGTGTCGGCTCTTAAAAATCGGCCAGGGAGAATATCATCTTATGATTTCAAGCCAAATGCACAGTAAATATGTTGTTTTTTGCTTTTTCATGCAAATTTTATTTCTTAAAATATTCTTCTTAACTATAAATATCATTTGAAGTTAATATGGCAACCTTAAAGTTGCTAATCATGTAGGTAGTGATGACCCTTGCCTATGCATTATGATAACCTTTAAGTTTTATTTTCTCTATCGGAATTATTGAAAAATATCAAACGAAAAATAAGGAGCTCTCACGCTGCATTTAGCTTGTGATGCTTGACGGGTATGAGCTATGCTAACCTATGCACCTAAGTGATTGTAACCTGATCTAGGGTTAACATTTGTCTAATGTTTCGGAAAGATACATTAAATCTATGCTTAAAACTTTAAAATTAATAGTGAATAATGGAAATTATTAGCATTTGTCACTCCCGTTAGAGCCACTCCTGCTTATTTGTACACCTAAGCTTCCCATAAACAAACACCAATTCAAAATCGCCGGTGTACTGCTGCCTTCATGCAGAGACACGGCCAGATTTTTCTGGGATGACGCAGCGAGCTGGCGACATGGCATTATCAATGGTCAAAGACAGGATCTGATTGGCTCGTGAGCCACAGCTTCAAGGCAATGCTAAATACTGAAGGCACCCTGGGCACCACGACAGTTCTCGTGCAATCTCCAGCACCTGCACTATATGATAATTAGCTGTGAAATTAGGAATAACCAAAGTATGGGGGCAGGTATTCCCCCCCCCCCTGACTCTTAAAAAAGTAAACCAAATTAATTTGTACAGGCATCCCCCAAGTTACGTAAGAGATGCGTTCCGGCAGACTCTGCGTAAGTCGAAATTTACGTAAGTCGAACCTTTGCGTTAGTGCTTCAGAGATTTCAATCGGCACGGTGAAATTCTCAGTGGAGAAATGCGCTGTAAATTCTCGGTGAATTTACATTCAATTCACTGCGATATTCATGAACTCTACCGCGTATTCTTACGTTATTAGATACAAAATCGATAAACATTAATATAGTCTGAGAGTTGCATCTCGAGCAATGCCAATCAAAATGCGTAATATTATTCTCAGAGTTGACAGATCGCGTGGATTTGGGAAAGTACGGTATCTCAACGCTACATTACTAAACTGAATACTTAAATTGATTCAATATGTTATACTGCGATCTAAGGGCCCAAAGAATGCATTGTCTACCTACCTATAATCATTATATCTCCTGCCTTTTATATATTACGTTGATCGATGAATCTGGTGGTTTCACTGTCACAGTTAATACACATAGGAGTGTCTTGGATTACGAGCAAATAACACACAAACAAAATACCCGTAAATTACTATATTCTTAGATACATTCACACACACATACAATCAATCTTTCACGCACAGAAACATACTTTCATTCTCTCATATCTCAATAAAATAACGTGAAAATATCATCATTTGAATATTTACTTCGCTGGAAACATCGAAGAATATTTCCAAAGCACGAAGCTAATTAAAAGTGAGCTTTTATTCAGCCAACTCCGTCATTAACGTGCAACAAAGTTAGTGGGGAAAAGCTTTCAATGACGCAATATTCATTTACAGTTGCACACAATATGAGAGAACGAGAAAATGCAGCTTAATAAAATCTTCCGCCAGAAACATGTAAACAACTACGCAATTAATATCGTGTGTCAACTTTTTCTTAACTTTTTCGCGGCGTTCATTGCTAACACTCGAAATTTCAATGCCGTTACGTGGGTACTAAACAATTCTTTTCCGCAATAAAGATTTCTGCTCGAACTTCATTTTCTTATAATTCCACAGATGGAAATGTCCAAACTTAAGGATACAATTTTTAAATAGTTGAAAGTCGGAGTTCGGGTGTGCATGCTGTATAACATGTTGTATCGTACAGGAATGAGCGCAAGCACATCCATCGCTAGAACTGCAAATTTTTACGTTGATTGTTGTCTTGGGATTTATAAGCGATTTTTCTACAGAAATTAATTAAAAATTCCTTCAAGGAATGACAAATATGGGTCACTTTGTTATTTTTAGCACGTAAAAAACTCTATAACCTTTCGATGTTTTTTCTACCATAAGTTGTACGAGCGAATATCTACTTCTTCGCGCTCGCATTCGAAAATTAACATAATCATTTGAAATACGGTTATCACTTACGTAAGTACGGATTTACGTAAGTCGAGACATACGTAACTCGGGGGATGCCTGTACATTATCATTACATTAGTTTTGTTTAGTGTAGTACGGAGCCTCCATGATTTAATTTCAGAGTAATATATATCATACTTTAAGTAAAGAGAATATTTCATTGAGTAATTTTCATATCTTGTTTTTAATCTCAAGTATGACAAGATTGTTTGCTTGTTAGACCTCCGGAAGAAAATCTGGATTCCCCCTGCTAATGCCCCATTGGCCCTTTGCCTTGAATTGTATGTAACCTGAAAATCAAATAAGGCCAACATATTGAGGTATGATTTTCAAGGGTTCACGGAAGTAAACTAACATTGTGAAATTACAAATCTACACGATATTTAGAAATTTTATGGCCTTCCTAAGATTCATAAAGGTGGATCGCCTGTTCGCCCAGTGGTGTCATGCATAGCCTCACCATCCTATAAGCTAGCCTCCAAATTAAATATCATTTTTAGGCAATTATCTGGTTTTTCACCAAAATATAGCATCATTTGTCGCAGAAACTTCAACACCTCGTGTTACCTCCTAGTTCCAAGCTAGTTTCATTTGATGTAAAAAATCTATTCACTTCTGTACCTGTACAAAAAACGTTGTTACTTACGAGAGTCCTACTGAGAGACTGCAACATTGACAATAGTGTGTCTAGTGAACTTCTTCATCTCATGGAACTGTGTGCTAACCAAAATTATTTTTTGTTCTATAAGAATTTTTATCACCAAACATACGGCTTTGCCATGGGTTCCCCCCTTTCACCTGTTTTAGCTGTAATATTTATGGACAGTTTTGAATGCCAATAATGGATTCTGGGCATCCCCTCTTATCCAACATCTTCTAGTGGTACTGTTCCACATCATCTGCTGCTGGACCAGAAATGTCAGACAATTAGATAACTTTCTGAATCTTTTAAGTACTCAACATCCTAATGTTACATCACATTGGAAATAGATTCCAATAAGTAATTAAACTTTCTCCATATCCATAGTTGGTGACAAACTTGAATTTGGTGTATACAGAAAACCCTGCTATAGCAGCACAATCATTCAAAGTGACTCATACCATCCAACCTCCCAAAAATTATCCTCATTTCATTCTATGTTACATAGTTTTGTCAATCAACTGTTAAATGCAGTCAATTTTAATTTTGAACTTTCCAAAATTAAATCAATTGCAGTTTCAAATGGCTATAGTGTGAATACTGTTACTAAAATCCTTTGGAGAAAGTTGAAAATGCGAGCCATTTCACAGCTTTGCTCCCTTCTACTCATCACAGAGAGATCTAAAGAAATGGTGCCGGCTATTTGTGGGAGATCTTTCCAACAGGCTTGCTCACGAATTCCCCAGAAATAAATTCGATGCTTCTTTCTACAACCCCTACACTCTCAGTAAAGTCTTGTGTCGTAGCAAAGACAAAATAAATTCCATCCATCAATCCGGCATTACAAAGTTAATTGTGAATCATCAACATGTGTAACATCAGTCAAACAGGCAGAAGTTTCATTATCAGAATGAAAGAACCTAGAAGGTGCTGGAAAAATGGGAATGAAAAGTCACTTCTTGCCAAACACTTATCACAGACTTTTCATTGTTGTCATTTTCAACCTGAAATTCTTCACTTCGAAATTGAGGGCACAAGACTTGATATTTTAGAGCAATTCGAAATTGCACAGAGTGATATGAATATGCTCATGAGTGAACAAGTGTTAGTCACCCACTCTCCTCTCCTTCAGATCCCCTTCCCGAAAACAAATGGTCACATCCTTTCTTCACCCACGTCTTAACCGACCCCAACATCCACAGGGTTTTCCCACATCCACAGGGTCCACTCACACTCTCTCCTTATTGTGTTGACCATTTTCTTTTTCTTTTGCTCACTCCTCCTCAGCTAACCTAAAGGGACTCCTCACCCCCGCCTCTTTTCCTGCGTTGCTACTTACTCCTGCCTCTCCATTTCTAACAACGCGCGGCCTCTCTTTTTACCCTACCCCTCCCTTGTTACCCTTCTCAACCCCCCTGTTTTCTGTGGTTCTTCCCACGTGCCATTATTTTACAGTTATGACTAGAGTCCTCCTTTCAACCTGGGTTCCCCACATCCCGTAGTTATATCTTTTCCCACTGTCTCCACTGTGTATGCCTGTTCCCGCCCCCTTCTCCAAAGATGTCAAATCCTCCCCAACCCCCCATCTCAAGGGTAATAGGTGATTTTCAAATGTTTTGCATTGTCTTGTACCAGATGATGGCTCAGTAAGCCGAAACGCAATATGCGCAGCAAAAAAATTTGTGGAAAAGTGCTGCGATCTTTTATTTATTGAAGCATGAATCTGTTGAACTAATAGAAAATTATGAGCCCAAAACATGACGTATTTCATTTCAGTTTGTTTATCATGTTATAGTAGTTTAATAAAACCAAAAAATAAGCTCATAATTTCATATTGACATCAGGTTTTAGCTCAAAGTTTTCAAGTGGTGAACAGATTGCTAAATTTTTAATCCCGTGGATATAAAATAATTAATTTAAAAAATTTGGCGTGTCATTTAGTTTTCCCCATTGTGGGACCCGTGGTTCCTAACTTGGCTAAAATGATTAGTGTCAATTACAGGATTAGCGAGGCAGGTAGGCCAGCCGTGCCTTTGGGTGAACGGAATGGGAGGAGATGCTAATCCGACAAGTCTCACTGGAGCCATGGCAGGCTAAAAATATAATATGTCTAGAAATGACATAACATGTGTCATAGCCAATAAAATGAATGAGGTTAGCAAAATTTTAGTCTTCATTTCCCTGCTAATGGAAGATACTTCTTCTGCCTCTTCCCAGTTAAAAATTTACCCCCGTTACCAGTAGAGATAAACCATGCACTTCTCCACCATCAGAGAATGTTCCAAGTGGGTTGGGTAAATAAGAGGGGGATTGGGATTGCCTGAGGGAGGACGTGTGGTCAGCACAACTAGAGGTGGAGAGGGCGGGAGAAAGAAGGGTGGGTAAAAGACCTTCTGCCTTGCTTGAGACTCAGTTTGAAGGCCATGTTTTTCTACGACGCACTCGTTCATTGCAAGGGGGGAGTGGAGTGGAGTGGGTGGAGGGGAGTTTCAGGAAAATCAGAAAAAGGTGGTAGGAGAGAGCAAGCAAAGGTTTTGGAAAGGAGGATCTCTTGGAGTGGGGAAATGGGTCGGAATGCTAGAAGCAAGTTAATGGTTTCAGTTGGAAGTGCCTCATAATGACGAGTAGCCTGCAAAATAATTTGGTGGTAAATAGAGCCCCATATTTAAAATATTTATCTTGTTAATTCTGGAAAACATATATCTAATATGCATGAAAAGATATTGCGCAAAAAAATTGTAATTTTTTGATTTTTGCTCTTCTCCATCGCATCTTTCACCATGACTTCCAGCTTGCATGAATGGGAACTAAATTGGAAGTCCAGATTGGTCACCAGATCAAAATTTTTCAATGTTTGGAAGGCTGCGTAAACTTCATTTTTATGTGGTGGAACTATTTCCTTACTTTCATCTTCGTTTTCACTGCTGTCATGTCTAGTCCCGGCCACTGCTTCTCCTGTACCATTTGTCCCGTAGACACTCGCTAGGCACGGACTGAAGCCCTTTGCACATTCTCTCATGAATTTAGTTCAAGCCTATCTGGTACGATTCAGCGCTTCCAGGACGAAAGACAGCCAGATGCCGCCTCCCTTGTGGATAGCAAGGTGCTTACACAAAAACTTATGCACAGAACCATCAAATCCCCGTTAAAATTCGCAATAGAGGAGCCATTTTGCCCTCAATATGGCCTAGACTAAAAAGTATTATATCAAAGTAGTATATATCAGTGATATCCTTAGTACCTCTTCCCACCTCTTGTCATTGACAACCGCAATATTTTCCCCAACCTTTCCATCTCCAAAATGTAATGTTGTCTTCAAAATGAAAATTTTCCTCTTTCATTGTGTGACTTAATACTCTTCCTTCCTCATATTTCTAACTGTTGATTTGAAAAGTGGTGTCTTGAGGTAGCTTATTTATCCCCAAAAACGTTAAAATTTGTGCAATTTTATGGACTTGTAACATTTTCTTGGCATGATTGAATTACATAGGTTTTAAATATGAGTGTAATAAATACCCAGCGTGAACTTCTTCATGTGTTACACTACGAAGTATTGTCGGGGGCATCGTGTCAGCCATGGTAGTTTACTGAACTCTTAGTTCCCTTCGATTCCCATTGTAAGTTTTTAGGCGAGCCCTTGCCCTCCAAAGTTGCACTATCATTTATGATGTCACACTTTTGATGGGCTGCAGTTGGAAGCACTAAGTTTTTAGCTTCTAGTGCGGGCATAAATAGTTTTGTTGACAAATTTTTCAATGTTGTTCATATAAACTAATTCCATTTGCTCCTGGGGACGGAGACTGTTGTTTGTAATTTCAAAACATTTCGTAAATGCCAAACTGTATTTTCAATTGGTGCCATGTATTTACCACAATTTCATTGCGTATTATCAAAAGTTTCGTAATATCCTGCTTTGTATAATCGAGAGTTTACTGTAGTATCAAATTGGTGTACGAGTTATTGCTGTTCCTGGATCTTGAAAGTGTGTCTGCAATTTTGGTATATGTTTTGATTGATCTGTGCATGACACTTGTGTTATCTTGGTAAAAGAGGGAGAACAACTCCTGTAAGTGGAGCAAAATTGTTTGATAATGAGGCACTGTGTCAATTGAAACATAGTGCTTCAGATTTAAGAGGGACTGTTTGGAGTGTCCTGTCTTCTTTTTTGACCAAAATGTTAGTGCGAACCCCAACTAACCAGTGCAGTGAGTCCTTGTGGTAATGTAGCTGCTCTGGGGCTATTTCATAAAGATGGAAATATATGAGCTTAACATCAGTCACTGATGCACAAAGGTTAAGAGAAAGACTTTGCTGTTCCACAAAATAAAATATATTTGCGACCAGTTTCGATACAGCATATCATCATCTGGCCTGATGATGAAACGCTGTATCGAAACCGGTTGCAACTATATTTTATTTTGTGGAACAGCAAAGTCTTTTTCTTAACCTTTGTGCATCATGAAGGAGTTCCACCATGTTACGCCAACCACCATCGCATTTATCAGTCACTGAATTCGGTTATTTATCCTTAAGTTACTTTTTTTGATTACCCAAGGAGTAATAGGTTCAATGTAATAATTAGATGTAATAATTTCAAATAAAATTATTACATCCAATTTATAACTTGGTCACCTTGGCCAACCTGTAAGATATTTAGGCACCCTTGTCTAGCATAGTTACCAGTCCCATGATTATTCATATGCACAATTGATTGAATGGCATTTTGGAATGAATGCATATTCTTGTCATATTTCCGCATGGTGACGTAAACATTACTCCCTAATCCCGTCACAGGTACAACCTAGCGACACATTTTTATATCCTGTATGTATGTATGCAAATGTTATGGTCACATGCACCATTAGACTAATAAGACAGGCTGTGCAATTTTTATTTGATTTAATTGTATATTAATAATAACGAAGTATTCATTTCATGCCATGAGTTAGCAAGCATTTTTGTCAGCTAATAGGATGACTTATGTAGGCATATCAAAGAAAACTGAAATAATGTCACATTTTTTCCTCAAAATGTCGTACGAAAAGTCTAAAAAATGTGAAAAATTGCTGTGACAGCTGAAAACCAATAGTTGTCACAAATAAGGAGTAATTTGAAAAATTTCATTGAATTTAGCTAATGCTAAAATGGTAAAGTTAGCATCATAAAACTTATTAAACATAAAACTTAAGCAAGTTAAACTTAACATTGCTTTGAAAATCATTGCATCAACTAATAGGTTTATATTGAAAAAAATTGCTGTGCATCCCATTTCCAAAATTTTAGCACATAAAACATTGTTGAAGTAATTAAAAACTTTCTGCGTAAAGATGGATTGTCTTCTTTTTTGTCCAATTCTATGAGGTCTCCTCACATTGATGTAGTGCTTGATTTGTTTTTGTCATTCCTAAATCAGAATAATAGGATATTTGTGTATAGTATTATGTGATTACCTATATTTATCCTTGTGATTTGATAAGGAATTATGGAATGTGTTCCCAAATGGTAGAATAGTTCCTTATAGCGCTATGGGTGCAGAGAACTGCTAGCTTGACCCTGAATTCTTTTTTCTCCCTAACTATGGGCAAAGTGGTTGAGGAGCAAGCAAGTCCTGGGAAGTGCATTGATGTTGACCTGTATGATGTTGCAAACGTTTATCATAGGATAGACTATTTTAACCTTCTCCATTCCTGAGATCTTTGATAGGTTTGAATTGAGCTGCTACAGGAGTTTGCCCATGAATTTGCATGTGATTCAGTGTGGATTTTTGAGGCTTAGATTGAGCTGTACAGGGAAGACTTTTGAGTTACCCTAGTGAGCCTCCCCTAGGGCTGATCATTCAGGCTTGATAGGGCAAGTAGGGTTGACCTAGCTTTTTAAAGCTTTTGCAAGTCTCTGCTTCTTTTAAGTCAGCTAATGACCACTTACATTGCTATCTTTTTTGTCATATTTTTTATCAAATTAAACAGTACATACTAGTGCTATTGCCAATGAAAAATTTTTCATAGAGTCAAAATTCAAAGCCATCCAACCAGTTTTTTCCTTCAGATTATTGTCATGACAATGGCAGTACTTCTCTTGAAGTACTTTCTCATGAATGGCTCAGCTTTTTAATGAACTGGTGAATGAAGCCTATTTGTTGGGAGAGTAATTGTGGCTGAGTTACTCATAAAAGTTATGGTAATGTTCACATCCACAATAAGATGCTTTTATATTTGGTCCGATGGTAGGTTATTAAAAGAAGATAAAATGTCTTGTGATGAGCTTTTTGCTATTCATCAGTGCAAATTTTGAATTTTATATGCGTTACATTGATTTATTGTGTGTTTTTCTATGGCATGTACACATATATGTACTTGTTTACCATTTTTTTCCCCATTAATGAAGTTCTCAAGGAGGATATTTCTTCTCAAAGTTGAGCATTGATCAAACTAGTTCTTGTATTCAAGTGTATATCAAATAATTTGTCCTTAAAAAATGGGTTGTCAGTTGGTTGTTAGGTTTTCCTAGAGATGTATAATGACTTGTTGTCTTTGAATTAATTTTCCTGATCAAGTGTTTTGACATTATACTTTTTTAATTTTATCTGCAGATTACTCATTTGCCTCCGACTGTTAGAGATTTAACCCACTTAGTGGAGTTTTATCTCTATGGCAACAAGTTGGTCACATTGCCTCCTGAAATTGGATGCCTAGTCAATCTTCAAACACTAGCCCTAAGTGAAAATTCTTTGACCAGTCTGCCTGACACATTATCTGGCCTCAAGTCTGTGAAAGTCCTAGATCTTCGACACAACAAGCTGAGTGAGGTAAGCAATGAAATCCATATTATTAAGTGGTATGATGACAATTTTTTATGTCTGCTTTGCTTCAATGTACTATTTGATGGTGGTGAACGTTTTTAATTCTAAAATTATTTGCATCCATTTTGAAGTTAAGTGCTGAATCTGACGTTTAAACTCTGTAGTAATAGTTTCATTGATAAATTGAACGGAAATGACTATCTCTTCTTGCATCCACTATGTTACTGTGGATGCTTGGGAAGTGAAGTGATGTCTGAGCCCCGACAATGTTATACAAGATTCAATTCCTGTAGAAAATTTTCTTAATTGTGCGTGGTGAATATTTCAGTCATTTAAAACAAAAGAGGTTTACTTCTCTTAGCTGCCCTTACAGGCAAGCTATGGAAATGGGTTTATTGCAACCATTCTGGACCAATGACATAGTACTGTACATCAGTACTTATGTATTTACAGTAAAAGCTCCAAATAATGAATCCTATATGACTGTAAAATGGTGACTTTGTTGTAGAAATGTACTTTGTGAGTTGGATTGGCACAGGCTGAGTAATGAGTTCATGTTGCTTGAGGGTATGAGTAGCGGCTGTAGTAGACTGTAGCTGTTGGAACATTTTTATTTTTTATTTTATCTGTTGGACAAGATAATCCGACTGGGTTCCTAAATAAAACATTTTTCTCTTAAACAGAATTGGCATTTTGGCATTGAGAATGTGCGCCATTTTTTCTGATGATGAAGTTAAATGGTTTAGAGAAAAGTTTAAAAAGGAGAGGCTTTAAAAATTGTGTGAACATTGGCTTAGGGTCCCTTGTGGAGTATCACTTTACCACTCCTGAAAAACATAATGTTAAGCAAATAGATATTTTATAATGCACCTCATCCCTTAAGAATCAAGATGAAAAATGTAAATTGGTTTATAAACTTTCACTCATTTTGAAGGTAAATATTGAATCACCTTTGGTGGGACAATGATAGAAAGCTGGAGTAATTACTTAAAAAAAATAGCACATGACTTCATTATTGGGGATGGTGGCTCTGATGTGAATTATGATCCATTTATGTATTCTCCTTCCGTTGCTGACATTAATTAATTGCCAAAAGTGAGTTCAACAATATAAATTTTAACTTCAAAGGTTAATTTCAGGGATTTAAGTAAATTGAAGGCAAATTTAAGCTAGAGCAATTATTTTAGGGGGCCCAGGAGCTAACTAAAAGGATACCCTGTTAATAATGCAGGAAGTAATTGTGTGATTTAGTATTAACAGTTTTGGCCCAGCATGATAAAGACTTAGGGACTGAAGACACAAATCATAATCATAATTTATTCAACATTAAACATAATACAATGTAATAGTCTTCGTCAAAGAAAAACTAATGCTAGAATATACAATTTAGAGTATTGCTCTCCAGAAATTCATTGAGTGAATAGAAAGCTTGAGTCACTATCCACGAGTGAAGAACACCTTTGGATTTGGATTTTTGGGCAGCAGGCAAAGATTCGGTGCGTGCCGATCAGTCGCCGGGTGCACTTCTGCCGTGTCCGCGAGATTGCCTGCTTTACCCTGGGTTCGGCTCCATTAAAGTTAAAGCTCGATCAACTCACAAAATGTTCGTGTGATTGGTTACAATTTGCCTAAATTGTATCGTTAAAGCCTCAATGCCGTCGTGGAATAAACTGCTACAAAGTCGTTGCATTTTTCTCAGAGCAACGGTAAGAAGGCAACATGATTTGCCTCTGATTAGAGAGATCGATTCAGTTGTGATTCACCGTGCCTTTCAGAGTATTACGATGGCAGAGAAAAGTCATTACACTGCCGCTTTCAAAAGAAAATTTATTCAGTGGAACCCCGATCTATCGTCCCCGCATTCATTGTTCGCCATTTCTGGTCCCAAATAAAGTTCCATATAGACAGTGTAATTTTTTCCCGCATCTCCGAAGTATTGTTTTCCCGCATTGATCGTTTGAAGATCGTGGTCCCGACGTTTTTCCCGCATCCATCTTTTGACGAAAATGAGACGAAATAAATACAATGCGTCATTTATGGCTAATAATGACAGGCAAATGGATTAAATCTTCCCCACGAAATGAAACTACCATTGGGAGAAGCTCAAAGCCGTGGGATAGTAACATAAGCGCATTTCCCAAGATCCGCTATCCCCCTCCATTCAGCACTCGCCTCCCCCCTCTGACGCTTTCCTCTTCTCCAAAATCAAGCAAAAGGTCCCAGCTCGCGCAGGGATCGTATTACGAAGACCTTAGCTTCGAAAAAAATATCAAGTTACACGAGAACAATAGAAAAGCGTTTCGCGCCCCCCCTTTTCTCACCCACTGACCTTTTTCTGCCTACCTGCTTCAAAGTTCCCAGTTTCTGGAGGTCAACCGCTGCATGAATCACCTATTAGCTCAAACGGTGTCAAACAATGAATTTCGGCAATTGGCATTATACTTTTATTAGATTGAAATATTTGCAATGCGCACGTAATTCAGAAAAGAACGAGACCAAACACGACGTGTTTCTAACGTTATTTAAGCATTTTTAAGCATGGAACTAGTTGGAAAAATACGGTGGTGATTTTTGGCGAAACTCGATCTAGCTGAGCTTCTCGGCAGTAAATGCGGCATTTTTTTTCCGAAAACAAGATATCAGGTTATTATCAGTTATCAATTTACGAGTTATACCATAGGTCTCACTTGTCAGAGTTACTGAGGAAGGGATATCTCCTCAGGATATTTTGTTCCTCCCTACTAACAATCCGAATTCATCCACCCATCTGGCGCTACGCTAATTAGAAAAGAATGGGTATCTTTAGGACAAAAATTTTCATGGCACAGTCATATGGTCATGCTTCACCCTCTGCAGTATGCTCTGCGTACGCCGAACGCGATATCATCAGTTCCGAACTTCACCTCGTACGAGTGGTTCCCTACTTTCCAGGGTGGCTTGACTTCAAACCACCGAGTGTTTTCCGTGTGGGTTTAATAAAGTCAGGTTTCATTTTCACTAGTTTAGGACCATGGCTCCTCCGAAGAAACTATTAGTCTGAATCAACAATAAGACCTAAGTGTCTCGATAAAGTACCACTATTCCTTTCATTACGCACTAAAATCTAATCATAATTACGCGCAAAAAAGCCTGTGTTTCCTGGAACATAGGCAACCTAGCCAAACATTCCCGCATTGATCGTTTTCCCCTTGAAAAATTTTTTTCCCCAAGTGGAGTTCCAAAAAAGGGGGGATCGTCTTAGAATCGTGTTCGTCTTAGATTAGTGCAAATACGGTATACATCGGGACCACTATTATTTGAGCTATGATTTACTATTCAAATTCGATTGAGTTCGAGAAATCTGCTATTCGACCTTTCTCTAAGTTTTAATGATTCTTCGTTTTAATGATGTTTAATTGGTTTTGTTCGTTCATTCGATGTTTTATTCGCTTTGTTTCTTTTTCAGTTGAGGTTTTTAATGATCTTATTGATGCAAATGATTTCATTAAGGCTTTAACTGCTGTTCGATCTCCGAAAACTTTCTCGTCACATGCAGCGAAAAGCTTAAAATGCATTTTGTGAGACCATTGAAAAGGTACTTCCAGGATGGGCGTGGTACACCCTCCGAAGGGTCACTAATATAGGACCCTTACCTTGACGAGCTCACCCTTGCTGGCCCGTCTCTTGGACCCTCCGAGCAGGGGGCCTCCCTCCCCAAAAGTGACCGCTCTGACTGCATTTTGAAAATGCATCTATCAATCTGATCATCAAAAAATGATTTTTTGCATCACACTCCTGCCAATCAAGCAATCAAGTACGTCTTTGAACCGTCTTTCTACGATGAAAAATAACCATTTTGTTAATGTTGCTAAAATGGCCATTTTCTTGTGGTCCGCAGCCATGTTTCCAGCAAGTTAACAAAAATCATTATTTTTCACCACAGAAACACGGTTCAAAGACATACTTGATTGGCAGAAGTGCGATGTAAACAATCATATTTTGATGATCAGATTGATATACCGTATATCTCCGAATATAGTCCCCCTCTGAATATAGTCCCCCCCCCCAATTTTGAGACCTCAGTTTTGGGAAAAATTTTAAAATTCAAAGGAAGGCAATTTTTCTATGGTTAGCAAGTTAAGATTCTAGAGTCGATAAAAACTATTATTTTCTGTGAAGATTAAGAACAAATCTGTTCACATATTTTCCATCACAACAAAATAAATATACCTAAAACATGTTGTGATCCATTGCATGTATCAGTAATTTATAGTTCCTTAACCAGATGTAATGAAGAAATTAGAAAATTTTTTAAGTATCCAAGGCTATTGTATTTTTTAAACATTCACAAATTATTAATATTTTTGATTTCCAAATGACTACAAACAATGTCAATATATAAGCTTTAACTTAAATCCCATAAACAGTATTGCATTTGGCCCTGAAACTTCCTTAGATCCAGTGTAACACACCCATCAAGTCATCACAAATCCAAGTGACCTGAAGAATTTAGGAAATCTAAATAAAATTGTGTTAAATAAATTATTAACATTATAAAAATATTGCCATCAAATGCCTGCTAAGCAAAATAATTAAACTACAGGACTTACAAATATCAAAGTAATAAAATTAAGAAATAAACTTTTTCCAACAAACATAAAAACTGAAAAAAATATTATATCAATTTTAAATGCCTCGTCGCGAATCATTGCATAAGTTACACAAAGAGCTTCTGCTCTGCATTTGCGCACAAATTCGATGATATTTTCCTCTAATTCTTTGAATCTGCCGCATCGAGACCCCCGAAATGACTTCCGCGATGTATTAGCGCTTTGCAAGCGCTGTGAATACTATGATTTACGGCGTATTCTGCAACGGCTACTTTAAAATTGGCATCGAAACTCCGTCTTTGATGGCCTCTAATCTGCCGCAGGATTGATCCTCATCTTTCTACTTGATCCATCACCTCACTGTTGAACGTAAAATTATTTTTAATAAAGAAAATATCACGGAAATAATTGCGAAACGTTATGTGACGTAATTTATCGATCCTACTTACCCTGGCTAATTGGATATATTCCTCAATAAATTGATCACACTTTCGATGCTGAGTCGCTGGATTTCGATCAAATGCAGTAATGCCGGCGCTTCTGGTTTAAAGTCTTCGATTATTGCGCCTTTTCAGAAACAAATGCATCACCTATTGCGCATTCTTGTTATGTGAAGGCGGTAAAAGCAGTGGTTGTAAACATGAACCGCACGGACGTATAGTAGCTACGGACGCAATGAAATGCTGAATCGTCACGAAAGGTTCACTTTATCTGTTTATTTTTCGCAATTATTTAAATCGAGTAACTATTAAATGAGCGACGGGTACATATACTATTGATTCAATTCCAGTGTTCGATTGATGTAATGATAGTGTGTGTTTAGTTTTCATTTTAATTATTTACTGTTTTGCGTCATTAAGTGATCAGTGTCGATTGAATTATTCTAACAATACTTTTCCAAGAAAAATTAACGGCTACCCGATGGATTCCGTGAAAACGCATATTAGATATGCTATTTGAATCGGAAGAATCGTATCTTTACAACATTTGTGGTAAAAATTGTCTAAATTTCCGGTAAAACGTGGCAGTATTTACTAATATCTCAGATTATAATCCTCATAAATATACTCAAATAGAAAGACTACGAGAACATTAGCCATTATGCCGTTATTTATAACTTTATGGTCACCTTTAGTATGCTAAACTGGATTACACTCGATTATAGTCCCCCCCCCTTACTTTTCCGCGGCCATTTTTGGAAAAAAAGGGGGGACTATATTCGGAGATATACGGTATACATTTTCAAAATGCAGTCGAGCGGTCACTTATGGGGAGGGAGGCCCCCGGCTCGGAGGGTCCAAAAGACCGGCCAGCAAGGGTGAGCTCGTTGAGGTAAGGGTCCCGTATTAGCGACCCTTCGGAGGGTGTACCACGCCTATCCTGGAAGTACCTTCTCAATGGTCTCACGACGTAAATCCAACGACTTAACTTTTTTCATTAGAGGCCAATAAAATGAAATCTATCCATACTATGTAAACAAAAATTTGTTTGTAGACTAAGAAGGAAGAAAAAATGGACAATTGAAAATTTAAAAATGATCTATTGGAATGGAAAATTTTTACATCATTTTTAAAAGCATGTGCGCCGCTAAGGCGCTGAGAATCCATATGAGGGTTAATCTGCAGAATATAAAAATGTGCTAAATCGAAAGATTATTACTCCTGGAGTACGCATTTCACACTCTTAGATTTTTGAATGACGATATCTATTTTTTGCGATTAAATGAAAAGTGAAAATTTTCAAACGCGCGAAAAAGCGATGGCTAAGTATGAATGCTGGGAAAAGCCCACATGACGTCATTCTGGTTCCCGCTGTTGCCGTGTGAGGTGACCTTAGGGCGAGAACATGTGCGCTGCTGGGATGCAGGCTGCTAGCAGGTACCGGTGTACCCTGCGAGCAGATAGTGCTTGGCTTAAATAAGGATTCTTAATTCCCTATCAAACGAAGGAAACTTTCCGACCTTAGGCAGTTTTAATAGGTGATTATTAAGAGATGGTTCCCTGAACTCTGTGCCTCATGCATGCATTAGAAATCTCAGACAATTTAAAACTCCTATTTACTCGTATAGAAACTAGGTCCCTATGACATCACGTGGAGTGGAATCGAATTGGTGCCAATCTGGCCTTTTTCAAATAAGGTTAAAATTGACCATTGCCATTCGTCTAAACTGGGATTTCTAAAACCAAATAATTTGTATATCATGAATACACTAATGGTGGATAAGGAATCGCAATCAATGCATTTTGTTGTCTTAGATGAAGGAAACTACCCTGTTGTCTTATCAATATTGATATATGAATCGAAACAACAATCGATATGGTTTAATTCCAAGAATGTATGCGTAAGGCGGTTGCTGGGAGTTCTAGTAAATAAAGTTTTGCCAATTTTATGATGCTTTAAAACAACAAAATGATGTTATCAGAGTTATTATCATATTCTCCGAGTAAGCTGTGAGAAAGAGGAAATTACTTACCTTAACTTGTCTCTTTAATAAAGACATAATAATAATAAAGACATCACAGGAGAATGACACCATTTTTATGTAATTGTCACAGGGAAATTTATGAAATACGATGATTTTCATTCACATGGTACTGTTGATGCAATGCAGCACTCATTTTCTTGATTTTCAATGTGGAAAGAGTTCAGAAAGGCGATCTTACGAGAACTTCCGAAAGTAATTGTAATTATAAGGACTTTTCTGCAGAGTGTAATTGCCCTAATTGCTATTATCTACTTGCCTGGTTAGCATGTTATCCTGGATAGCTCGTTAATTTTTTGTGGTCCCTTCAGAAACGTACTAAACAAGTTCTACTGTAAACCAAAATTGTGCCTTTCAAATTATTTGCTGACGGATTGGTGTAATTTCATTATTATTTTGACATTCAACCTATTTAACTTCATGGAACATATTGCAAATTTAATCATATGTTTTAATTTTTTGCGGGTGAAAAATTTTAATGATGTTACTATAAGCTCAAAGTTACATGGTAATATTTTGCTGATGTCAATGAGAAACATTGTTGTACAGGTTAGTATTTATGAGGAAACTCTTTATTCTGTTAATTTGTGCTGTTCTAGGGTTCATTTACTAAAAGACATTGATACAGAGTAGATTTTTGTCGTAAACACTCATTGTCATATTCATTAATTTTTACTGGGATACTATAAAAGTTAATGAAAGTCTCTGATAAAAATCTGGAAAACCACAACTATGAACAGATCGAAATTGAAACTGCCAGCCCATTTATGTGCAATATGTTTGTTCAGTAGTTGCAATGTATTTAGCTAATTAATTATTGAATTTTATTTTTCAGATTCCAGATGTTGTTTATAAACTCACCTCTCTGACAACATTGTTCCTCAGATTTAATCGGGTGAAAGTTGTTGGTGAGGAAATTAGGCAGTTGACTGTAAGTATTTTTGCCCTACTCTATTTGATATGCTCATTTATCTTTTTAAAACTTAAATGCATGTGAAATGGAAAGATATCCTCAAAGGACTGAAATTTTTCGAAGTCATGAGTGAATGAGGATTTGACAATGCTGTTAGGCCTCGGCTATGCACTTAGAGCTTAGAGTGAAGGCCTTTCTTCCCTGCTAGTCGAAAAGGGGGACTCTATTTAAAGGGTGTTCTTGAGTCATATGTACATATATGATTAAAGGCAAGGAAGAAAGGTCTAGAGTGAAACATATTAGCCTGATATTAACAAAAGGTGGATAGGGGACCAGGGCTTTAACATCTCATCTGACTGGTAGAGTGCTGTGCTTGAAGTTCCCTCTGCATAGTGACTAAGCACGAATTGGTCAGTCTCGGAATATCTCTGCCACTGCTGAGATTTGAACCTGGGCTCATGGGGTAGGAAGCTAAAATTCTAACCACAACACAATTGCAATTCCCCCTGTGCCTTCGGCCACTGCGATAGTGAGAAAGAATACCTCAAGAAGCTGAGTCACCAACTATCGTGCTGTGGCAGGGTTTATAACTTGCCAAAAACTTGAAACACACTTTAAAATGATGTGAAAGTATCTAAATGCTTTATGTAATGCAGTGAATTATGTTTTTAAGTGGAAACTTCCTGATATCTTTCCTGTATGATGGATTGTTTTCACCACATCTCATTTGCAACAATTAGTTTCATTAAGGATATGTGTCATGAAAAATCCAATTGACCTCACCCTTGAGCGCCAATCACCTGGTGGCAGAGAGCAGTGAATTGGGTAAAGAGTAGAGTACATCTTGTCCATTCTGCTCTTATGTGAGCCCAGCTTTCCGTTATTGGTGAGACTGTGCTAGCATCACGTTCGAGAAATTTCTTTGGATCTGTTAACCAAGATTAAAATAACTGATGAGTGAAAAACTGATGTCTTCAGCAAATGATATTAGAAGGCATTTCCTTGTCTGGTTCTCTCGGCCTTTGAAGTTCTGAAGGACATGGAAGAAAAAATTGGTGAAGCACTGACTGAGCACTTGCCCTTGAGGGCAACCTAGCAGCCAAAATATCTTTTTTGCTGCTGTGGAGCAATCTGTAGTGGAGCATGAAAACCCAAAAGCCTCTAATCACTGCAAAAAGCAACCATTGAAATTTTCCTTCGGGTATCTTTGAATTGTTTGAGGGTGGGCAATGAACCCTCATTTGAGGCTACATTCTTTATCATTTATTGAATTATTTAAGTGATTGAAGGTACATAATTGTTGCATATGTATTTAGGAATTGCTTGTACTTGAAAGAATTGATTGCCTTGCTCATTGATGGGCTTCATATACCAATGGACATGCATATTTGTTTATCTCATTTCCTATGGTCTCAGCATGCTTTGTTTTGTGAATATTTATGTTAAGAAAAATTTGTATTCATTTTGTATCTGTATTCAGGCTGAATTTTTTCTGCCTTATGGCGGGCTTAATTTATAACAGGGTTGTCATAGGTGAGGGAAATAAGGAAATTTCGGGTGATGTCAGGTGATTTGAAATGGGTCAGAGAAATTATATGTCATGACATGACCATCTGACAACCATCACCACACCAGTTGACCAAGGGCTTGTGTATTAGACATAGAAACATCCAGTAAATTTGTTTATGTAAATTCATTAATTTCACATAAAGCCTTCAATTTTTCAGTTTTTGACTCACTTGATTGTCATTAAGTTAACTAGAACTTTATTGACAGTAATTAAATCAATTTGGTAACTTTTCATTTGTTTGTTGTAAAGAATTTAGTGTATTATGTCAATTAAAAATTTTCACCTTTATTCTGAATTTCATTTGACGGAAATGCAGTGTACTAGCTGCTGCCTTTCTTTTTGTTCATCATAAATGAACATATTTTGAAATAATTTGCCTTGAGCTTTTCAAATATTTTATCTAATAATTAAGAGAAGAGTGTAAAAAGACATGGGAAATGAATGTTTTTGTCTGGGACTTTGAATTTGAGAATCTTGTAACAACCGTGTGAAAATGTTGTAGAGTATGTTACTCTCGGGGAGATGATTAATGAATATCTATATTTTGCAGAATTTGACAATGCTCAGCCTCCGTGAGAACAAAATCAAGGAGCTGCCTGCAGGAATAGGGAAATTAACTAATTTGATCACCTTTGATGTGTCTCATAACCATCTTGAGCATTTACCTGAGGAGATTGGCAATTGTGTTCAGCTTTCTACATTGGATCTCCAACATAATGAGCTTCTTGATATACCAGAGTCTATAGGGAACCTTAGAGCTCTAACTAGGCTAGGGCTCAGGTAAAAAATCTTATTTTCTCTTCCCCTTCTTATGCTTTGGAATTTCTCTGTTATCTACTATCTACAGTGTTAATATTTTCCATTATTTCAGGTATAATAGGTTAAGTGCAATACCGAAGACACTTAGTAATTGTGTGCACATGGACGAATTCAATGTTGAAGGGAATGCTATTTCTCAGCTCCCTGATGGATTATTATCTAGTTTGTGTAATTTAACTAGTATTACATTATCGAGAAATGGATTTACAGCATACCCATCAGGTGGACCGGCCCAGTTTACCAATGTCTACTCAATCAATCTGGAACACAATCAAATAGATAAAATCCCATATGGAATATTTTCCAGGGCCAAAAACCTAACAAAGTTGAACATGAAGGAAAATCAGTTGACATCATTACCTTTAGGTATGTTTTTCAGAATATTTGTCGTGTGTATTGTGTCAGTGTTGAGTGTTAAAAATGCTGTGATATACGTAGATGATGTGTACAGCCTGCATGATAGCAGTAAAAGCCTATTATACTAACAGAGTATGTGTTAATTTCTTATTGCTTTTGAGGTTAATGTTGAAATCCCTGTTGCATGCGTGAATAATCCATCTTTACCTCAGTAATTGATGTGTTTAATGTATCAATTAGGGAGTGTGGTAGCCTTGTGGGTAGAGCACGTGGCTGCTGATTGAGGGGACCTGGGTTCAAATCCTGGGTGAAGCCTTCGGACACGCCCAAACAAAATCCTCAAAGTGTGAGGTGTCCTAGGGGAAGGGACTACTCCCAGAATGTGCGATTTTCACTTGCCTGTGGCTGTCTTTGGTGAGCTCTACCCTCACCTATGAATATAAAACCTTCCTGTTGAATCGTTGAGTGAAGGAGCCGCAATTAGATTCAATATTGGGGAAAAATAAACTCCAACTTGTATTTTCAAATTCAATGCCTGTGGCTTAGTTTGAGGTGAGTACTGTTCAAACCCTCACCTGTTCAAACCAACTTTGAGGTTTAATCACTGAGTGAGTGGTGTATCAATTTTTAGCCTGCATTGAATGAAGTGTCATTGGCGTGGAATGAGTGATATTATGTTTTAAATTCCTAATTTCTTGTCACTCATGCAGTGCACAAGTATGCTTACATACTTACTGTAGGTGGGACATGATTTTTGTTTATATCACTATTTTGTTGATATGACTGCTAAATGCACTTGTGAAAATATGGGATATCCTTATCTGAGTTGTCGTTGGATGTCGTTTTCCAGTGTGGAATTTTTTGCTGTGATGCAGTTACAGGCTTCATTAAGATTCAGTCCCCGAATGGATATTTTCATGTTTTTCCCTAAAATTTATGAAATACTGAACTTGTATAGTGTAAACTTGTTGAGAAATATTCTTCTTAAGCCACGGACTGTGCCTTATTGCCTGATATTTGCTGCAGCATTTCTGTTCTCATACTTTTAAGACACCAATAATCTACAGGGGAATCCTTCATGGTAGTTAATTGGTTAAAATCTTGGCTGAATATCTGATTAGCAATTGGTTGAATGAGTTGGAGGATTTTATGGTCAACGGTTATTATCAATAAAAATCAAAGCCTATCCTAATATGTATGTAGGATTATCACTTCAAAAATTTGTTTTCTGGAGATTCATTTTACTTATCTCTGATTTTTTGCAATTCATAAATTTACCGTCTAATTGCATTTGTGAAATACAAATATTTCTAGTGCCATCTGGGTATAGCTGAAGTCGTTTCAATTGAACTTCATCGGGATCCCCTTTCAAGGCATTTTTGCTTTTGACATAGCTTTGGCTCATAGTTTTGGTAACCGTTTAGGTTTTGGACATAGTTTGTGTCTTTCTTCTCACCTGTGCTGTGTTCTTCTTGCCGTGAATGGAGTGGGAGTTGGAGTACTGTCACGCTGGTTGAATTGGTTAAATGGGTTTCTGTGCAGCATTATTTTCAACTTGCCCATGGAAATGTCCTAAAGCTATCATATCAGTGTGATGACATCTAGTGAATGAATCTACATAGATAGCATTGAGAGAAAGAAGATAATATTTGTCTTGGAATGGAATCCATTGCCTAAGTTAATCAGCACTTAGCCAAAGATATTGTATGATATCAGTGCTTTAAAATGTTTTTAAATTATGAAGGCAAAAATTAACAAGTGCGTGTAAATAATTGCAAAATATGTATACATATCTTTTTGCATTTGTTGGTTTTCAGAAATACCAAGACATTTAGAATTGAACTAATTTTCTAAAATGAGTTCAATTCTAAATTTAATAATATTTTCAAAAATTAGTTCAATGTTAAATTTAAATTGTTTGAGCCTCAGTAAATTTTCATACTATTAACTTACACTTTTTTGTCAAAATTTATTTCTGTAATTTTTAAAGAGATGAGAGATCAATTATTCATGAAAAGTACCCTGAGCGCTTAATCTTTTTAAATTATCATTGGAGCCAGTAATCTTTTTTCCGTTACACTAAAAATGAGGATTAATCTTTGGTTTACTTGGATATCCTAGATGTTGCTAGTGGATGTTTGTTACATGGGGGTTCTTTTATGCTTAAATTTTAGGCAAGTATCACTTTAGTTGTGACTTTTATAATTTCTCTCTAAGCTGTACCAGGGATCTCATGGTAGGATATTGACATTAAAGCTCTCCAATGCACCTGATTTATATTGTTAGGACATCAATTATCAATTTAACTTCCTGTCCTGTGTACTTGTTGAT
The DNA here is from genome assembly GCF_921293095.1 of Ischnura elegans. Taxonomy (NCBI): domain Eukaryota; kingdom Metazoa; phylum Arthropoda; class Insecta; order Odonata; family Coenagrionidae; genus Ischnura; species Ischnura elegans. Next base: position 89,240,157 of record NC_060259.1, read on the forward strand.
GTTTGTGCTTATGTTTGTTGCATGGTATAATTTGAGTCAGAAGTACTGTTTTGTATTTGTGGAAAAGTGGCTACTAACATTCCTAAGTGCGCTTAATTTAACCCTTGCCAGTCTGATGTTCAGGAATGTGCAATGGAATGTATAGTACAATTTAATTTTACCTGTAAGGTAGTGTTTAATGCATATCCAAGTTTAAAGAGCAAGTTGAACATATTTTTCCCAGTAAAAGCATGAGTGATGATGAAGTTACTATCCTCAAAAATAAAATTTGCTCTGGTACCTCTAATGCATTGAATGTGTCAAACATAAGTGAGATATTTTCTCTCTGCCAAGATTTTTTAAATTAACCCTCTATACTACCGCAACATATTCCAATTCTTCCCTGAAGACATCATAATACTATAACCCATAATTATAGCCAATTGCTGTGTACGTATATGCATGAAAAGTGTTGAGATGCATTCTCAGCTAAGCTCAAAATTTATGAATTGCTGTGATAAGCATTTTTTTCCAATCCGGCTTGTGTACTTCTAAATTACAGTGGAAGATTGTACGTCCTGAATTATAAAATACGGAATGTTTATGTAATGGACAGTTTTCTAGAATTTGGCCAACTTGATATTTTTTAAAGAATGAAAAAGAGACTTTAATATTTTGTGTTATCCCAGCTAAAGGACTGCCCTATGAGCTGTGGGAAAGCCTCCTCTATGCAGTGTTTATTGTCCAAGGTCCTCCAAGAAAGAAATTAACTCTAGTTAAAATTGATTCTACATGATGGGGAAAATAGCATGGTTTATCTTATTCCTCGAGCTTGCGTCAGCTCTCTGCGGAATGAATGGGGGTGGGGAAAGTTACATTGCTCATGCAGTGTGCTGATCAAATCTGACTCACCTTGTTTTTTGGCATGTCTGGAGTAAATGTTTTTCCATTATGAGCGATGGATTGAGAGTGATTTCATTTTAGAGTGATTTTAATTGAAAGTGATGGTCAGAGATGTTGCCATAATATCAACTCTCATTCACTTCTCACATTTTATATGGCAGCAGATAAACATCCTTCAATCAATTCATTTTATTTATTTTATTTATTTCACCACCAAAAATGACACAAAGGCTTTTACATTGGCTGTTACTTAAATAAATACAGTGGAACTTGGTTAGTACGTTTCTGAAGGGACCACGAAAAATGAACGTACTAACCAGGAAAACGTACTAACGAGGAAAGTAAATAATAGCAGTCGGGGTTATTGCAATCAGTGAAAAAGTCGTCATAATTACAATTACTATCGGTAGTTCTCATAGGATCGCCTTCCTGAACTCTTTTCACATTTAAAATCAAGAAAATGAGCGCTACCATGAAAAACAATACCATGTGAATAAAAATCACAATTTTTCATGGACATCCCGGAGACGATTTCATGATTACGGCGTCTATCTCCCGTGATTTATCCTCTACATATTTACAGAACGAGGACGAGTGAAGCTCAGACAAGCGAAGACAAGTCATTTTTCTTTCTCACAGCGTACTCGGAGAATATAACAACAACCCGGAGTAAGTCAACTGGTTTTTTAAACATCATTAAAATTGGGCAAAATTATATTGACTTTCAAATTACGGCAACAGCCGTAGACATTCGCTTCTGGAATGATACCATTTCGATTGTAAAATCGATCGATATATCGACAGATGACACGCAAGATTATTAGATTACGACGTAATTACAAGAAAATTTTATATTAAACAGTTGAAATTTACTTTCAAAATTTGCCTAATGTCGTCTGCTTTCGTTCCGAGATCAAGTATTTTTAAGCTAAGCTTCGCGTGGAGATCCAGAGGATCGTCTGCTCCCGCAACAGTAGTCAAGTAAATACGCACGTCGAGTCGAGTTTATGGAGCAGTACTGCTTTAGATAATGTGGGAATTGTCTAATACCTTTAAGACTCATTTCTTCATCATGATAACTCGTGCAATAGCAACAATTGCCCACTCACGAACTTTGTGCGCAGCAGTGGGCACTCCCAAGCGCTCCAAAGGCAACAGAAGGTGAGGAGCTCGGGGTGGGGAAAATTGGGGCTTCTTATTGGCTGTAGTTTTTCATAGTCAGACATTCCCGAAAAATGGCCGCATTTTATTATTCAGCACGTCACAAGAATTCAGAAATGCATTTGGATAAATTACGGTAGAAGAAAGAGATGTGGAATGAATGGAAGAATGTTAATGGCTAATAATAATAAATTAAATCATGAATTCAGACGTTTGCGACCCTTAAGAAGACACTAGAGAACGAATTGCGGGTTGCGTCACGGCAAGCAATTGAGCGTACTAACCAGGAAAGCGCAATTTTTTCAAACGTACTAACCAAATTCTTCTATCTGTATTTTGTTCGGATGGTACCGGGACCGAGGGAAATCGCCGTACTAAGGAGGAACGTACTAACCAAGTTCCACTGTAATAGCTAAAAGATAACAAACAATAACACAATAAATAAAAACTAACAGAAAACAATTTTTTTAAACATAAGCAGGGGCACTATGGATTAGACGATGGAGAATTATTCAGATGGCATTTTAAGAAGCATTTGTAACTAGTGGTGGAGGAAAAGAGGTCCAGGGAAGGGATTTTTGAAGCTATGGAGTTAAATAATGACAGGATTCGGTAGAACAGAGAGTGTTGAGAGATGGAGAGACAGAATCACGGAATGTGAAGCAGAGAGTTATTTCGTGAGGGGCGAGGAGGAATATGAAAACGGAAAAGAGGGAGAATTTCATTTGTCTGGAGAGAACCGCTAAAGATTCTATGCAGAAACATGAGATCAGATAAGACATGGTGGCTAGTTATGCTAAAGATCCTGAGGGAGGAAAGGATAGCATCACGAGCATAATATCTGAGTGTGGGGATGCGATGGCAGGCTACAGCAAGAAAGAAGTTGACAGGATGGTTGAGCAAGTTTAGAGTAGTGGGGCAGGTGGTAGACCAAACTGGTGAGCAGTATTCCAGTATAGGGAGAACACATCCGAAAAAAACTGTTCTTAAAGCGGTAGGGTCTTGAAGTTCTGTTAGTCGATATAGCATGCCAACAATGGCCATTGCTCTCTTCACAATCATCGAAATATGATCCTGAAATTTTAATTTATCATCAAAGATCATACTTAGGTCGCAGTGGGAGGTTACAAGAGGGAAAGGCTTATTTAAAAGGTTGTAAGAGTGTTTCAGGGGATTACTTTTTAAAGTGATTGTCATCAACGCCGATTTTGAGGGGTTGACCCGCATTAGCCAAGTAGAGCACCATTCGGAGATAAAATTGGGTGCAGATTGAAGGGAATGTGAGTCAGTGGGGCGATCCACCTTTTTGAAAATCTTGCAATCGTCCGCATACAGCAGAACATGGGCTTGCAGCCAAAAGGGCTAATGCCATCAGTAATATCGTATATGAAGAGTGCGAATAGGAGGGCACCGAGGACGCTTCCCTGCGGTACACCAGATTTAACTCGTAAGTATGAGGATGAGATGCCGTCAATCAACACCCGTTCATAATGTGAACTGAAGAAGCTGTTGATCAGAGGTAGAAACTTTGAATGTATACTGTAATGGTGTTTAAGTTTATGAATGAGTAATGTATGGTTAAGGGTGTCGAAGGCTTTGTAGAAGTCTACGTTGCAAACATCGAGCTGTGAGTTAGACTTGAAAGAGTTGGCAATATGGTGGTTCAGTACCACAAGGTTAGAGAGACACGATCCGCCGGGAAGGAAACCATGCTGATGGGGGATATGTAGGGGAAGGAGAAGTGAAGAAGACAATTATGTATTATTCTCTCAAAAAAAATGGACAGTACAGGTAGAATGGTAATCAGATGATAATTTTCAACGATTCCTTTGGGGCCAGATTTTAAAATTGGTGTGACATTTGCGCTCTTCCATTGTTCAGGGAACGTGCCAACGGAGAAGAACCTATTGAAGAGGATGGATATAGGGATGCAAAGGGTGTCGGTGGTGTGAGAGAGAAAGAGGAAGCCAATATTGTCGGAACCCATGGTCTTCGAGGAGGGCAGTGCCGTTAGAAAGGACAGAACTTCTTCAGGATTGGTGGAAATAGATGAAAGGGACCGGTGGCATATGGGTTGAAGCTTCGGGAGAGGGAGTGTTGGAGTGGCAGAGTTAAAGTTTGCACAAAAATACTCATTGAACACAACCGGGTGCTCATCACCTTGAGAAATCAGTCCATTGCAGGACACATAGGCAGGGATTCTGTGTGACTTTCTTCTGGTATTAATGAGGGTCAAGAATCATTTGGGATTGTCACGAATTCCGACAAATTTCCTGTATGTGGGTTTTGTAGTCCTGGCGAATGTGGCATTGTAGCGTAAAGAAAAAAGTGTAGGGTGTTTTTTCCAATGCTTCCAGGCCTTAAGTTTATTTCTTAGGGCAAGTGTTGTCTCCTGGGAATGCCAGATGGGTCTTTCTTTAGATAGACGGCGAATTAGGACGAAATTATCTATGGCAGCATGGGGAAGTTCATGAAAGACTTCTGTGCTGTCTTCTCTCCCTCCAGGAGGGCCCAAGGAAGAAGTGAAAGTGCATGGCTAAGCTCGACCCAAGCGGAATGCTCTGAGAACCCTGGGGGGATGGGATGAATGAGACAGTGGGGGGAGGGGGAGAGTAAGGGAGCACTCAAGCGACTCGTGGTCTGATGTAAAAATGTTTCTCCGAACAGTAATTGAGGGAAGTTGGAAGGACGATAGCTCTAACTCCAGTGTTGCTATATTTCTGGTGGGAAAGGAGTTGCACTGCTCAAACCCTAGCCAATGGATAAAATGATGAATGAAAAAGTCATCAGGGGGGGTGGTGGTGCGACCATCGGTGCAGGATGTCCACTGAATAGGTAGATTGAAGTCCCCAAATAAGAGCACATCACCAAGCGAGCGGACATGGAGAACCGAGGCAAAGCACTCCTCGAGGATGGACAGGGCACTATTGGGTGGGTGATAAAAGCAATCAATTGATAATTTCTGACCGCAGTTTTTTCCATGATTAAATTGAATTTCTGTCCAAACTATTTTACAGTTCAGTTCTAGATCCATCCGCCGAATTGCAGGTAAATTTGCATGTATAGCCAAAAGCATGCCCCTGCCGCGAGAGGGTTGATCTCGTTGGAAAACTTGGTGAGAGGAAGCAAAGGTCCAGCTCATAGTCAGAAACTTTTTCCCTTAGCCATGTTTTGGTAAGCGTAATCACTTGGAAAGAGGAGAGTTCACTGATATGCACGAAATTGCACTCTACGTGTTGCAACATGGAATACAGGATATTTACATGGCAATGCCAAATTATATTCATCCAGTAAGAAAGAGTATGAGCGTTCACTTACCAAACTCTTTCGCAGTTCCTCTATAAAAACTGACCTTTGAATAGATAATAGGAAGGATCTTCTGGTGAACTGCCCCATAAATATTTTACCTCCTCTTTTGAAAAGGGTAAGTAGTAGACTGGGTAAATATTGGGCAAACACTGGATGGCCGGCAGTGTTTAGAGTGGAAAGGGGTGTAAGTAATCAATGAAAAACAGTCCCTGAAAACCTTTGTAGTAGCTGCCCTCAGAGAATTACCTGTGTCGCAATTTGTCATGCAATCATTGAAGTCAAATTCTAGCAGAATGAAAGATAAGGTAGGGTCTGGTTGTTTAGCAATGGATTGAATTTAATAAAAATAGTGTTTGCTGTTGGGATCAATGTGGGGAGAGGGCAAAACAGTCAGCTTGTGAGTCTGAGGGGTTGCAATTGCGAAAGAATGCCAATGAAGAAGCTTGATCTGGTAAATTCAATCAACTTGTACTACAATCTCTCGTGAATATTATTGTTTTTGAGATAAAAATCAAAGAGGAGAGATTGTTCCAGGCTCTTAAGCCTTGATATTCATTCATCACCCTACTTATAATGGCAGTTATGTGGTTGGTTGAATTGTTCACAGAAAAGAAAGTGATTTAATCACCAGAAAAGTCTTAATTCTAGAAGACCCCTAGTCCTGTGTGTTCTGGATTATCATTCTTCTACTGTAAATGTAAAATTGCAAAGAAAATATTGAATACATGTGTTATGGTTTCATATTTATCCCCTGAGAAGTTGCATTTAGTCTATGTGATCTAAGTGATTCTTTCAATGAATAAAACTAACATTCAGGAAAATTCACCCACTCCCTGATAAGCGATCTTGGTTTAAACCATGAAAAGGAAGTGCTAATTGCAACGATGTTACTTGAGTCCTCAAGTTCCATAAGGAAACGTTATGGAGTTTAATTTGTCACTGAGGTGCAGCTTTCGTGATCTTTTATGCATTGATTTTATTCTAGGCATTGACAATTTTGCAGCTTGAATAAACAGTAACTGCTGTTGAGTTATCGGCATGCCTCAAGCCAAATGGATGTAGTATTTATTTTCACAGAGGCGCTAATGTTAGTATTAATATGTACTATAAGCTGTAATATAAAGCTGCAATCCCATAGTGCATACAGAGATCACAGATAAGAGTATTATCTCTGAATTCTTTACCAATTATGTACACATGAACTTTAAACATTCCTGATAGACATCTTGACCTAATAGGAAATCTATACAGGAGAATGCTTTATATTGTATTTTTTTTAAAGCAAATATAATGGGAAAGGCTGAAGGAAAGAAGCCTTCAACTAACATTATAAAAACCCTTACATCTTAAATATGTATCTAACAACATTTGATATTATTTCAAGAACCATGAAGGTGCATTACCATCATCATCAAGTTGTTGAGCATCTAGATGTTGCCAAACTTATTACTTCACTACAAATATGCGCATACATAGTCTAGGCATTGCTGGCATCCAACTTAACCCTTTCGAGAGGGTGGAGTTTTCGTCTTTGCATGACTACTGTACTGAGCCCCAAGAGAGTTCTTTCTCGTGGCAGGGAGCATTTTTGGAGGATATTCGTTAAGAAGGGTCTCGCTGAGCCTTAAGGGTTGGTTAAGGAGAGGCTGGTTAAGGAAATGTTAGATAATCAATGGAGCCATGTTCTAAAAATGGGTGATTGTCGCTATTAGCTATTGATTTACTCAGCATACTTTGACAGTGACTGTAGTAGAGAGTTATGTTGCTCAAATTCATGTATTAAAAATTCATCATAAAATAATGCATTACATGAAAATACTGGCATTTGTCTTCCAAATAGGGATGCTGTTTGGATCATACAGCTCTAGGGTTCAAAAGGCTACTGACCTTTGCTTGAATGCATAAAATGCAGGATGCAGCTTTTAAACTTCTCCCAAGAACAGATCCAACTTATTTTTTGAGTCCTAAATGGCTGCGAGTTGGTCAGAAATGCTCTGCTTAGTCTAGGAGAAGGCTTTTAGGCTTAAAGATTACAGTCATGGACTGTTTGCAGCTAAAAGATTCGTGGGTGCATGGAATGGATTACATAATCTCTTATTCTATGTACACACAGTACTAACATCACTACATAAATTGAAGAGGCCCAGAGTAAATATGCTTTATTTCGAGTACCTGAATTTTCATGATTTTCACTGTATATTAACCTTGGGCCACTTGCTCTTATTCAATGACTCACTTTTTAAACCTAAAGCTTTTATGTCATTTTCCCACCTTTTACATGAGTTTAGAAAGATATTCATCCTCCACAATTCATGTTTCAAGTCATTTGAGCCTTCTTTTGAAATCCAAGTTGGGTTGTCCTTAAGGTCAGGAAAATGTGATTGCCTCAAGCATCACTAACTAGTTCTTCTCATTGACTAGTATCATTTCTGTTCAATTATGATGTAAAGTTGAAAAAATGGTTTGCAGGGATGTTTTTATCTATTCAAGAATTGAAAAAGGGTCAATGGATACGATATAAAAAATTATTTACGCTAACTACAATCACTATAGCAAGATGAGCGATTCTTTTGCCTTTATAAGCAATCAAACGTGAATCTTTTCTCATTTTCATTCCCAGGACTACAACAATACCTTGGTTATCAGTTACTGTTAAGTCTAGGAAAACTTGGGGAATTTTGTTGTGCGGCTGGAAAAATTAAACCATGTGTTGATAGTTTTATTTTGCCTGTGACTTGATGTAAACAAATTTACAAAGGGTAGAAAAGCTATCAAAGGTCAGTGATGGTCACTGGTATGAAGCAATGAAAGCTTTTCTGCAAATGACAGTGATTAGTAAGGCTCCTTGATTTTTTGTGAACACAGTTTTAAGCATGATTTCAGTTTTTAGTGTTTTTGGATGCTCAAACAACTTTTTCCACTATTTGGACTGGTTTTTTGATAGTCTTGCTACATTTTGAACATTAAACCACAAATAAGCATCAATTTTTCCAAGTCTGTGTTATAAGTTCAAACCATGGATTAAGATGTTGAATTCTCAATGATACTTTATGTCATCTTTAAATTTCTCATGAAATGAGGCGGCAATAGCTATCGGTATGCCACCAATAATGGGTTCTATTTTCTCTTTACAAACTACACAACGGTTATAAGAATACCCTGAGAAATGACTCAGCGCTCTCTGAATATGTAGGAATGGACGCATTGTGGGCACAACTCAGTAGCTACTGATGAGGGGTCTTAGAGCAACTCCCTGCATCCACTTGTACTCGAGCCGGGTGGCATATATATACATGGAAATATACTCATGCAAGGCCCTCAATCAACAATCTTTATATTTGCTATTTTAGGGAGCCTGCTGTTATTCAAACCCGTTTTTTCAAGATGACCAGCTCTCTGCAGCTTCCTTTCTCGTCCTCTGCCACTGTTTCAGTGATAGATTTCAGGCCAATTACTTGATGATTTGGCAATCTAGAGGTTAGGAAATGGGTCTCTATTAAAATCTAACCGTATAAAGTCTATGAAACCTGGACGAGGGAGCTAGCTATGGGTTTAGTGTTTTTGATGGAAAGTTATCTCTGCAATGCTGGGATAGACTGGATTCACAGTTAATATTTTCTTCCAGAAACTGTTTTTCTGCCCAAAGCTGTAAACACAAGTAAGAAAGATTACTGAAAAGCTGGGCTATCAATGCAAAAGATTTTTGCTGTACTCCTTACAAAAATCAAAAAATCTATTTCTGTTGAGAACAGTTAAAGTAAGATATGAAAGATGCATTTATTAAGGCCATTATGCTACTTGAAAAAATAGAAATTCATGTACTAAGATGCTTTCAAATATTCATGATGATTACGAGGTCGGCCATCATTTTTCAGTTTTGGAAAAAGTAATGTACAGAAAGGGGAGTGTGGTAGCCAAGTGGGTTGAGTGCCAAGTGGGTGATCACAGTGTGTGGGTTTCATACTTCTAAGAAGGCACCCCAAATCAAAATCCTTGAAGAGCCTGAAGTTCCCCAAGGAAAGGAAGTGACCCCCAACTTGTAATATTCACTCACCTGTGGCCTAGTGTGGGAGACCTCTAATATTACCAAACCAAACCATCCTTTAGGTTAAATCACTGGTGAATGAAGTTTTGGTATCTCCATATAATCACTGACAGGGACTTTCAAAGTTTAATGTCCAATATTTTTCTCTCAAGGTTGTTGTCACTATGATCTAACTAGTTATCATTTTTCCTTTAAAATATTAAAATTGGTGCTGATGAATATACATATAATGAATAATGTACATTTTGCATGCTATGGTTGTGTTTTTTTTCTTGAATTGACCTAATTTTTGATCATATTGGCCTGAGTTTCTATTTTTCTGTAATATTGTCCACCGCAATCATATCTACTCCTCAGCCATCTACTGATCTACCCCTCAGGGTTCATCTGCAGACGGCAGACTCTCATTGGGTGCTATTTATGTGGTATCCTGAATCACAGTTGCAATTGTTTTCTTTTTATCAAATTACAATGGCCTCATTGATGACCCAATCCCAGTAACCTAGGGAATGAGCCACCAATTTTTTTATATGGAAATTGATGGCATGCTCCTCTTTGAGGCCGTGTTCCCCGATGGCTGATTTGTTAGTGTGACCCAGGCAAAGGTGGTTTTGGTGGTTGTTTATCCTGATGCCTGTGGCTCTACCTCTTTCACTGATATACCTTTGGCTGCACTCGCCAGGAAGTTGGTATATTCATGGTGTCTGAAGTCCTATAGGATCTCTGTGACTTCCCGTAGGATCTTCCTAAGCTTAGCAGGTGGCCTGTAGATGATAATGAAGTTGTGCTTGGATAAAATCCATGAAATTTTCCCTGAAATTGTGACGACATAGGGGGGGACACTTTGGCTCAGTAGTGTAACTAGGAATATGCTTTGGGGGGATGGATAGGTCTGGAGGGTGAAACCCCCTTGGCAATGGGATAATTTTTGAAAATTGACATGCTATGAAATATATTTTACATCATTTGGCACTAAAAATTTGGGTTTCCCTCATAATTCCACAGGAAATCATCACAGCAGGGAAAACATTTGTATACTAAATTTTCTAAGGCTTTGGGGAGAGGATCTAGCCCCTCCCCCCCCCCCCCCCAATAGTTACGCCACTGCTTTGGCTGTTGGCATTTTTTCCATCCATTGCTGAGGAAAGTTCTTTTAAGATGCTTGGTTTCCCATGGTAAGCTTTCTGTTCCCTAAATCGAAAAGGCACAATGAATGAGGGTATTAAGCACTTCTCTTCGTTGAGCTGAAAGATGGTGGGTCTGGCCACCGAGGTATAACTTCGTGTGGGTAGGTTCATGAAATGCATTGTGACCTTAAGTACTGTCTGTCATCGGATTATAATTGAAAAGATGTGTTGCTTATTAAAAAGGTATATATTACGACTAAGGTTTGTTAGGAACACATTTGCTTAAACCTACCTTTTACTGAATCAAACTGAAGGTAGATGGGGTTAAACAGAATTGTATAGTACTGCTAATTTTCTGAAATCAGAATGAGTGGTGTATCTCCTAAATGTAATTAAAATGGGAATTGAAATACTAGTAATTGGAAGTGTATGTGGTTGGTTGGGGTAAAGGTCACCCTAATCTTAGCCAGTGAAAAAGATTATTTGCTAGTCAGAGGTGAAGCTCCCAGTGCAGGTAATACAATTAATAAAATTGCTACTCTCCTTTCCGATTTTTATATCCAATATTTTTCTCTCGTGGTTGTTGTCACCATGGTCTAAGTAGTTATCCTTTTTCCATTAAAATATTAAAATTGGTGCTAATGAATATACATAATGTACATTTTGCATGTTATGGTTTATTTTATTATTGAACTAACCTAGTTATGATATTTAGTGACTTAAAACCTAAATTTTCTGTTATTGTTTCACAGTATGAATCGACGTGATATGCTTTTTGTGCTCTTTAATAAGGGAAAAGTCTTGCATTTTCAGTATTCTATTTCTATTTGATTTTGAACAATTTCTAGTGTGTTACCTGGATTGGTTTCCTTTGGCAAAATGCTTACGAATGTGATAAATTGAGTGCTAGCTGTCATTTTATAATTTCTATGTGTCATTTGATTTTATATTTGTAGATGTTGGAACTTGGTGCAATATGGTAGAATTAAACCTTGGGACTAATCAGCTTTCAAAAATTCCTGATGATATCCAGTGTCTTCAAAGTTTGGAAGTTCTAATTCTCTCTAACAACCTTTTAAAGGTAAATTACTGTGATAGATGGTTTCCATTAAGTTTTGAAGTACATGAGTAGAGCACTTTTTGGCATTCTCATGTGGTGAATCTCATAAATAACGAACCTTTTCTAGAGGATACCTGCCAGTATAGGAAATCTCCGAAAACTAAGAGTTCTAGATTTGGAAGAAAATAAACTTGAAACCTTACCAAATGAAATTGGCTTTTTGAGAGATCTGCAAAAGCTAATAGTTCAGTCCAATCAACTGTCAAGCTTACCTAGAGCTATTGGGTATGTATCTTGTTTGAATGTTTGCTAGTACTTTAATTTTTGAAATAAGGTATTAATAATATATGAGGTCTGTTGGTAACATGTCAGATTTTTGGCTGGGGAAAAATTTCCACCTATGATTGACTGATGTTTGTAATCCTTATCAAAGGAAGGAGGTACTTGGTACTACCTCACTTATTCCACATCCTTATTTGGGCATTTGGTTGTTGTGTTGCCTGCCCATTGCATTGGCTTGGTTTTGCATGCCATTGGTGCTGGCAGCTTTACCAAGGAATTCTAGTCCCTATTATGGATAAGTGTTTGGTACATGGACGGCAGTTCAAGCAAAATGGGACTTTAACCCCAAAACTTTTTCCTTGGTGTAGATGCCTAAAGTGACTAATGGACATTATTGCGACTCCCTATGAAAAATCATTTTTCAAATGGAATGGCCATTTGATCTTTCTTTAAATATTTTGTGCTCATTTTTTTTGTTTTCTGTGTTGTAATTCCCCTCTGTCAGCCATGAAAAACAAATATTTATTAATTCTCTATTGTTCAATATTCCTATTTTAACTCAGAACTCGTGTAGATTAAGTATGCCGAGGTTTCACGAAGGACTATTATATTGAAGATCATATCATAAGCACATTCCAAGACAAGCAAAAGAGTAATATTAATGTAGCTCTTAGAGTAAATGTTTCAAAAAATCTGCATTGTGATAAGTTTTTGGTGATATGGGTTTCTTTATTAACACATATGTCTGCTTCCCCTTTCTATATTATAGGCATTTGACTAGTCTAACATATCTTAGTGTTGGAGAGAACAATTTAAGTTACCTTCCTGAAGAAATTGGAACATTGGAAAACTTGGAGTCATTATACATCAATGATAATCAAAGTCTGCACAACTTGCCATTTGAGCTAGCTCTCTGCACCAACCTTCAAATCATGAGCATTGAGAACTGTCCTTTGACTCAAATACCACCAGAAATTGTTGTTGGTGGTCCATCTCTTGTAATACAGGTAAAAATAAGTTTTCTGGTGTAGTCATGGTACATTGATTATTAGGATTAACATATAAATTATATCTTTTGCTAATATGTGTTTGGTTTTTTATAGTTTTTAAAAATGCAAGGCCCTTATCGCTCAATGTGAACCAGCTGAAGTGGAGATCTGTCAAAGGGAAGAGTAATCTGAAGGGATGCTACACTGTGCAGTTGAATTAATTTCATGTAAGGATCATCTTTGTCCTCTTTAAGCAAATGGTCATTGTGAATCTATTTAAGTGGGTAAATCAAAATTTGTTGCTGTGAAAAAATTTACGTCTAATCCTGGTGATGAAATGTGGTTGTGTTTGCTGTATAATTGTAAATAAGTAAGAGTGGGGTAACTTGCAGTTACTGCTTGATACTTGAGTGGATATATTGCTTGTTTGCAGTTATGCTTGGTAAATTCATGTATGACCATCATAATTTGAGCAATTACATGGAATTGAAAGATACTTCTTGTTTGAAGACAGCATTATAGCCCAGAAATCAAATGGGAAATTAATTCATCCCAACTAAGGCAAATAGAGAAATATTTATCAATAGCGATTATCTCGCTTAATATCTCAAGTCTCATGTGCTATGACATGTCTGTAAGTGTTGATGTTTCTGTCTGAAAAAAATGTGAGGAGTTTTTGTTCCATGACAGTTATTTCATGTTATTTCTGAACTGCAGTCCTTACTGTGTGTTAGAAATTTATTCAAAGTTTTAATTATTTTAAATCATTAACACTTGATATTTGTACCTGAATTAAACTGAGCACAACTGCAAATCAGTGCCAAAATCGATATCAAATGACACATCTTAGATCTATGCTTGTTGCAGGACAACTATCATTATAGCTACTTGAGTAGCAGACTTGGCTATTGATTAAGTGTTTTAGTTCATAGTTCTGTCCTTTGTGATCTTTATGAATGATTCCAAGCAAATTTTTGAAGCTGTGCCATTTATTCACAAGTATTTTGTATAATTATGTATTTAGTTTATTATTGAGACATTTTAGAACTTTCTTTTACATTCATTGTCTGTTCCATTTCCATTGAGAGACTAAAAAAAATATAAATGATTTTGTCGAGTCCGAACCACTACTTCGGGAGTTGCCATGTGTACTATATTCCTTGTTGAAGTATATGTCTTTCAAAACTGTTTGTGGGCTCCGTAGAATACCCCTACAAGATAAAATAAACTTTTCGAAGGTGCTTGTCTGTGTGATTTAAAATAGTGGCTTAATACCATTAAAAGGATTAATTTTATATTTTTATTGCTTTATGTATATGGTGTCTCATGAGCAGTGTTTCTCAGTAACTAGTCTTAAGACTACTGCCTAATCATTGAACAAAGAATATTGTGGCAAATGCCAATATATTTTCCCTTGTGAAATGCCTCCATTACTGTTGGTAATCCATAACATAATGCTATTTGGCTTTGCCTAATCTGCTTTTAATGCCAACCGTGTCAAATTAGAATTGAATGCGGGAAAAGTAAATCTTCCCGTGCATATTTTAGAATAAATATAGAAAAAGGTAATGCAGTTACAGGTGATGAGGAAAGTTTAAAAACTGAAATGTTGAATAAAAGTCAAATTCGAGCAGCCATCTGGAAGTCAGTACAGGATATGGTATTTTTAACGTATAGGTTCATTGTTATGACAACTTTGAGAATCACTGCTCAAAATGTGTTAACAATGTTAATGTGTGGTAACTAATATTCTGATCTCAAATATTTCTGAATATTGGATATCTACTGTGTATATTTAATTTTTAGGTGTATCACAAATGCGATTATGCAATTTCACCTCAATTACCAATACTTGGAAGCGGATGCAAGTGTGTCTGCTTGAAGCTTTAAGGTTGTCTAGTTGATATGTCTAATCCCAAAATAGTGTGAAATGAATGTTCTGGAGAAAAAAATTCCCATGTGTTTTGTTGCTAGCTTATAAGCTGAACACTGTATTATTTAATTGATCAATTGCAGAGATAAGTGTAGAGGATGACAGAAAGGCTTTTTAATACTGTTTTTATCTGTTTTAGCAGATATTTTTAATATAATTTCCGTTTTCTTATCTGTAAAATTTTTAGTTTCACAAATTATATCATTTGAATTTTAGATTACGTGATATATATTTATATATACTAACGGATACATGGATACATTCATACCCACACAAACTCGTAAATATGTTTGAAACTGGTGAAACAGTAAGCTCTTTTTTTAACTTTATTGTAGCTCAGTTAAGATTTTTCATTTTTGATGGACTTCATTGGGACTGTTGAGGAAATGGGGATGGAAGAAGTTTTGTTCAAGTCATTTAGACCTCCTTCAGTGATTGGAGTTGTTAACTCTGCTAGGTCACATCTGGTCCAGAGGCATTTGTTCTTCAGCGGTGATTTCACATTTTTCTACATGTTTTTATCAGTCATTTCATCTACGAAATTGAGTGAAGTTGAATTTCAGAAAAATGTACTAATTTGTGCAACAAGCTGTTTTTTGATGTTTTTATCATGATTTTTTTTAAGAACACCTCCATAGAAAAGGCTGATTAATGAGGAACTTGTTGATAAAACTTTGTAAAAAAAACTCTTATGGAATCTGAGCTTAGTGGCAAAAGAGGTGTTGAGTATTTAAAAAGTTAAAAATGTGCTAATTAAAAATCCTAGGTAGGATGGAATCCTACTAAATGAATGATGGTGGGTATATATAACAATAATTTAAAAATATATTTGGACACTAAATGTTTTTTCCAATGTTTATTTCTTCAATGTTCTGTTGTTAAGTGATTTATAATTATGGCAGTATTGCCTGAGTGATGATGAGTCAAAAAAAAAATCTTATATAAATGGAGCAGTGGGCATAGATGGTAGTTGTTATGGTTTATACTCACCATCAAGTGTGTTCATTATCAGAAGACCCTCGTCAGCTCTTCTGCCTTTTTGAGTATTTGTGGATTTCTCTTAATTTTCCGGCATTGTGGCTGTACTGTGCCCAAATTTAAAATGGAAGCTTAAGTGTACATTATTTATATTATACACGAAGTGGGCATATTTATGGGTTTTTGTCACATCACTTATGTGTCATTTGAGTTACTGTCACATCCCTTATGTGTCATTTATGTTGTTGTATAATTGTAGGATGATGGGTGTCCTGGTTATCTAGGATGGCCTAAGAAATATATTTCCTACAACAAGCAAAAGAACTTGGTTATTCTGACTTTAGAAACAACCACTTACAAGTAATTAGCCAATGTAACTGTGCCATCTAGTGAACTTACTTCCTTAAACTCTACAAGAGAAAATAGCCTACTTAGATGTACACTTGTATTCCAGGGACCTAAGTCTGTAACTTGAAATCTCCTTTCTCCGGAGAACCTGTTTTCTCCCGTAGTTTTCTTCTGACTGAAGTCTAACTTGGTGGAGAAAAGATCAGTTCCTGGCCGCTACCGGAGAAAACTCTTAATTCTCGGTATCGGATAGGAAGAGCAGATATGTATGAAAAATATTGAACCCGAAGCCGGTGATAGCGTGAAGAACCAATAAAAATGCTTTGTTTCAAATTAAAAATGAGCGGGAAATCAAACGATTCTCACTTGTAATAAAGACTATTCATTCATCATTAAAGGAAAACTTTCAAAGAAGTGAAATTGATGCTTCGAAATTTATACTTGGTAATGGACAAATTGATTTAAATCCATCGCAGATATATTTGTTCATTATTACACACAAAAGAGTATATTATACCATTGAGAAAGGAGACACTAATGGGTAATCCCGAAGCATTTGTATGTTTGAGATGCAGTTATTCTTGTATACAAACGGCCGTTGTATTCATTGATGATATAGTATATTGCATATATTTGGCACTTCCGATGCTTACTTTCATTGGTATATGCATGATTAGCATGGAAAAACATAATTAGCAATGTCAGTTTTATATACATTTATACTGGAAAAGGTTACTGCATTATTTATGCTCACCTGGGAATTTCACGTTTCTGACGCTTGCGTTCAATTACTAATTTTGAATGTATGTTCGTATTAGGCATGTCAAATACAGTCCTGAAGTCATTTTTTTCTCCATCATATCAGGTTATTTTGCAAAATCACCATAAGTGGTACAATATGTATACAGCTAATACCCATAATAATTTAGTAATATAATTAATTTATAATAGGAGTCAATTACATTTTAGCTCTATGAGTATGAATATATTCAGACATTAAGGACAGTACACATTGCTCTAATTATTAAACTATAATACACTTAGATTAAAAAACTACGTACAAGTGTCGATTGCTCCATGTCTTTATCTTCATTAAACAGTTATTTCTGGCGAAGTTTATCATTCAATCCAGTATATAACGATTTTATTTGGTTTATATTAAATTTCTTTTTGTTACTTTCCATCCACTGTGAAGTTTAATGCAAGAATATTGTTAATGGGTTAAACCGTAAATAAATAAATCAATATAACTGATTTTGTGTGGTACATCCGCTATCATTTGTTAAATAGAAAAACAGAAAAAAATTTTCCCTCATCTTCCATTATCTGCTCAATTCTTTCTTCAATCGTTGCCTTATACCTTTGATATAATAGCTTTTTTTATGAAATATCTATAGTCATTTCAAGATTGCAATGGCACGAAAGAATTGTACATGTATTGTTCTTCATTTCCTCTTTTTTTTTCTCGGCTCACTAGTGCTAACCGTGGTAAGTTGGCAGGGTTAGGTACTGAGGCCCACCATGGTAACTCTCTGCATTTATACCCCGTTTACACTATGCATGCACTAACCTTTATCCGTACCCTCGTAGCCTCAAAACGCGGTGTAAACATGCAGAGTTGCCATGGTAGGCCCTAGTACCTAACCCTGCCGTACTTACCATGGTTAGCACTAGTGCGCCGAGATAAAAGACTAAGGAAATGAAGATCAATGCATGTAAAATTCTTTTGCGCCATTGAAATCTTGATATGATAACTAAGATTTCATAAATATATATAGTGTACAAAGATATATGGCAAGGATTGAAGAAATTATTGTGTAGAATGGACGGGGAAGGTTTATTCTGATGTTCTATTTGGCAAATGATAGCTGATGTACCACACAAAACCAGTATTATGTACTTCTTTATTAACGGGTGAACCCATTAACCATAACCTTACATTAAACTTCACAGATGATGGAAAGTAACAAACACAAGCAGTATTAACCAATAAAAATCATTATGTGCAGGATTTCATGATAAACTTTGCCAGAAATAACTATAACATTTAGATAAAGACAAGGAGAAATCAATACTTGAGCCAAGTTTAGGAAACCTAAGTCTATACTAGTTGAATAATAAGAAAAATATTAGAGATGGGTCGAATAGCAGATTTCTCGAACTCGAATATCGAATTCGAATATTAAATCATTGCTCGAATATTCGAATACCTCGAATTTCGAATACCTCAAATACTAGAATTGCTCAAAGCGTATTAAACATACGTTTCTTCTTCTATTTCCCTTGATGAATGTATAAATAAAAAAATATACAGTGGAACCTCGATCTATTGTTTTTCAAGGGGATGGATGAAAAAAAATGATGAATGCGGAAATGTTTGACTAGGTTGCCTATGCAGCAGTAAAACTCAGGATTTTGGCGAATAATTGTGATTTCCTTTAAAGGATTCAAACAGGAATTTAGCTGATTAATGGAATATTTTAATTTTTTGGAAACAATTTGGGCATATAGTTGATTCAACTAACATCTCTCTCAAATATCCTAAGGGGACACACCACCTAGCGAAAAAATGGTTTCATGCGTCTCGGCATTTACACTGCTATGATGGATTTCTGTTTGATGGATATGTTTTCGAGGTATTCGAAATTCGAGGTGTTCGAAATTCGAGGTATTCGAATATTCGAGCAATGATTTAATATTCAAATTCGATATTCGAGTTGGAGAAATCTGCTATTCGACCCATCTCTAGTAATTTCATCTCCTGGGGAAGATTAAAACTAAGTGACTGTCGCTATTAGCCATAAATGACGCATGGTAAACACTTCTTCTCATTTTTGTCAAACGATGGATGGATGGATGCGGGAAAATAGTCAGTGGGGGAGAAAGAGGGGAGGGTGAAACACGATTCTATTATTTTCCTGTAACTTGATATTTTCTTTGGAAGCTTTTGATTTATGGTCTTCGTTATACGAACCCTGCACTAGCTGGGGCTTTTTGCATGATTTCGAAGAGGAGCAAAGCGTCGGAGGTGGGGCCGAGGGCTGATGGATGGAGGGGGTGGCGGATTTTGGGAATTGTGCTACGTAGTTACAATCCCACGGCACTGAGGTTCTCCTGGTGGGGGAAACCGGGAATTTTTGGATTTTTTCACCCGATCAATTTCGGCTCCCCACGTTGAACTCTTTTCACCGCTTTAACCTGCAAATTTGATGTAGTTCGTCAACTTGCCTAAAATGGTGCTGCATGCTCTAAAAGACTAGAGTTAAAATTTTTCCGAGTCAACTACCAACGACGTGCGTGCGACAGTGTATGACGCGAAATTCAAAGTATTCGAGCTATTCGAGATGGTACCTTTAGCATAATTATTTGAGATCTTGAATATTGAATACTTTCTAGTATTCGAGTATTCGCGGATACTATTCGCACATCTATAAAAAATATCTACTGTACTTAATGCGTGAATATTCTTAAATTTTCTAACATATTCTCTCGATGAATCCTAGATTCTTAAAGGCCTCACAGACAGTTCTGACTAGTTTTACCTCATCATTCTGGATAGCTGGGAGTTGAAGGCATAATTTTTTTAGGGTAATTAACAAGAAGCAGGTGAGGATTTTTATTGGCAATTGGAATCAAAGTAGCTGACATCTGGTGGTCAATTTCAGAAATGAGACAAAGGTGATTGGCCAGTTCGTTTTCTAGTGCTTCTGCCTGGCAGTGAGCGAAACGGGTGTGTTTTCAGCAATTTTGTGAAGCGAATACTGATGTATATCTCAGTTATAAATAATGAGTGAAGTAATTTTCTCCACATCCGACATTTAGGAGTTCAATAGTTCATAACTTCTTTTTCCGTTTTCGTTTATAATGTTTGACGATTTTATAAACTATCTATTTCAATAGATCATTATTAAAATCAATAAACAATATGATAGGCATCTCCTCTCATAAGCCATGCGTCCTCAATAAGCTTATATATTTTGTTTTAAGGTTGTGAATGGAGATGCAACCTGTATCACTTCAGTTAAGGGAATTCCCGCTCAGAAACCCTCATTGACGTAATAATTAACCAATGTCCCTTTGTCCTGATTCTCCTTTTCTGCATTTGATTCCCTATGCCATACTATCTTGCTGTTTGTGTTAGAATAAAAATTTAAAACTCTGTAAACAAGTTCTGTTACTTAGCCTACATTAAATATACAGATATGTGGCATATGTGGTAATTGAGCATAGTATGCATGCTGGGTTTTGGAATACTACTATGAGTTAATTGTTGCTTCTAGCCACTTCACATCATTCTCAGTTCCACAATTGTAATTATTTCCCCAACCCTAACTTTCCTGGCATATTAGATAGCTTAAAATGTATTGACAGTTATTACAAATTTGATCAACCTTCCTTCTGTCTGCATCCCCTCCTCTAGAGCTCCCATATACTTATGCGGACATCTTTAAAGTAGGCATTAACTAATACATTGACGTTGTCATGCCCTTCATATATTTCTGTATTTATTTTTTCATATGCGTCTAATTTTTTCTTAAGTAAGCTAGCTAACTCTTGCTCATTCTCAAGATGTGCTCCCACTTCTTTCTATAATTAGGGGTTGTGGGGAATCTATGTAGAGAGGTAGCTTTTGTCTCACACTGGTTGGGGCAATTATAAACGCTGCACATTTTTTTGCTCATGAACTTTTCGTCATAATGCTATTGATATTCGGCTAAGAGAGTATATTGGCAAAGTGCTGGCTGGCTATCGTTTCACAGGAACAAACATACTTATGCAACCGATCACCTCTATTTGGCTATGACACCTAATTTAGTGGTGCCACCTGGATTCCCTTCTGGATGCCAATAAGTATGATGGGGTCCATTCCAATTAAACTAATAAAAGGAGATAGGAATAATATAAATAGAAATTAATGATTTTGTCAAGGAATAGGGCATCGCTGCAGTATCGTGTGTCGTGCAAGGGTTTTTACTTGACAAGGAATTGAAAATATGAAGTGAATCAGGCAGTGAGATTCATAATTCGTAATAGGCTAGTTTCCTTCATCAAAGGAAACGAAAGGCATTGATTGCGATTTGTTACCCACCATTTGTGTATTCATAATATACAAATTATTTGGTTTTAGAAATCTCAGGCGAATGGCAATGTTCAATTTTAACCTCATTTGAAAAAGGCCAGATTGGCGCCCATGCGATGCCACTCCACGTAACGTCACAGGGTCCTAGTTTCTATACGAGTTTTACATCGTCTGAGGTTACCAATGCATGCATGAGGCACAGAGCTCAGGGAAACGTGTCTTAATATTCGCCTATTAAAACTGCTCAAGGTCGGAAAGTTTCCTTCGTTTGATAAGGTATTAATAATCCTTATTTAAGCCAAGCGCTACCTGCTATCAGGGTAATCTGCTACCTGCTAGCATCCTGCGTCGTATCACCGCTCAGAGCCTCGCCCCAAGGTCACCTCACTTGCGGCAGCGGGAACCAGAACGACGCACAGTGGGCTGAAATCGAAAAAAGCTGGCCAGAAATCGCTGTAGTCTTAAGTATTGCTAAATGAATGGAACTTTTTGCAAACTGGGTATTATATGGACACAATGAAACTTATTTAGGATGATTTAGTCCAGAACATTGTTTAGGATGGCAATAAAATTAAAAAATAGGGAAAATGTTATGCGGTAACCATAATTACCAGGGGCAAGTCGAACTTTTGTATGGTAATATCAAGGGAAATTCAGAATTTCTTCCTTTTCGACTATGTTTAAGCTAAATGGTAGCTTCTCATAAGGTACGTGATGGCTGAAAATTGCTATTGAGTCTTTTAAACCTGAAATTTTAGTAATTGAAGAGTAATAATAAAAATGAATACCATTGACAAATATTTTAATTGCAAATTTCTCAAAACGAAGTTGTGCCGCATTAAATTCTATTCTGAGTCAGAGGATAAGGACTCCTTATGTTCTAAAATATTTTCGCTATTTACCAGAAGATTTTTCACCTCCTCTGGTAATTTTTTTACTCTACGGGGAACCCCTGCAGAATAAGAAATGGAAGGATCTCACGTAATCAGAAGCCTATGGAAAAGGTCATAGTTTGTGGCAATTCTAGAAATTTTCCTGGTGTGTTTTACGCGAATTCCATGGAAAATGCTACACTTGATTCCTCCAGTGAAGTAGAACTTCTCAGTTTTATTTTTTTCTACGTTTAGGCCTCTCACTTACACTGTCGAAATGAAGCGACGGTCTTCCATGAGGAGTGCTTTCAGTTAAGCCTAAAACAATGATAAATTACGATATAATTACAATTCACGGACTAAGGCAACAATGAATAAAATACTTGCGCAGTTGTATATGCGTTTAGTATATATCATTATTTATCCGTAAACATTAGCATTCACCTGAAGGAGACGAACATGGGAGATATTTTAACACAGCGTCAGGAAGTGTTATTGGCTGTTTTAACCAAATAAGATTCAACTTCAGAAATCTACTATTAACTCTGGTGCACGCATCCCACTTTTGGAAGTATTGATGAAAAAACACTTTTTGAATGAAGCCGCAAGCAAAGTTTTTAATTTCTCATCTCCCAAAAAAGGTTTTTAGTGTAAAAACTCCAGTAGGTACTAACGATTTCTTCTGCTTCATGGTCCCCCTTCTATTTGCCAATATCACACTATGTAAAACTTGGCGAGTCACTAATGCTGCGTCCATAACTGGGGAACTAAACTGTGAACGTCTTTCGGCACACACTTCAGCAAGGAATACTGAAGGGAGACTGATGCCGACTGATGCTGAGCACTCGGCTAGAAATGAGCGTGCCAATCGCATAGACGGTAAATTTTGGGAAAACCCCAATTTGTAGAATGGAAACCCTTGCACGTGTTCATAGTAAAAGAACAAATCTGGGTGCATAGGGGTAGCCGCCGAGGACAAAGGGCTTGGAGAGCGCGCCAACCGTTAGGTTTTTTTGCCATCCGCACGCGGCCCCCGCGGAAAGACCCAGGGGTATAATCGTCAGAAGAGGGCACAAACCATAAATAACAGCAAATAACAAGTAGTTGAGAACAATGCACTCACAATTAAGGGGAAATCCAGTCTCTCAAACAGTCTACTACGCATGTCATCCCGCAATGTCGCAATAAGTTTCCGAGTGCCTACGCTATGCATTGCGGGTCATGGGGCGCGACAACCGCCCGACATCATTTTGCTTTACCACGAAAAAATCGGAGGGGAGCAAGTTGGAGCAAGATTTTTCTTTTCCGTCTAGTAATATGGACTTCAGTCTAACTCTTGGTGTAAATATCTTAGGAGCGGCAAGCGGCGGTAACTACTTTAATCCTAGCATTAGGTAAAATATTAACGAAAAACAGTCATATTTTTAACAATTCATAAAGTTAATAAATAACAATTGACTAAAACAAAAGTTTGCTCTTAATTAACGAAAAAATTAGTACTATCAATAAATATCCTCAAAATTCCGAATTATTTGATGTCTTTCATTGCATGGGGAACAAACGTTGAACTTTAACGTATAAATCGCGCTCTCACCATTTATTAGATTTTTATTGATTTTTGGCGAGCTATAAAAATTGAACAAAAAATTTTGACACAATCAAACTCAGTTTTACATGCCCTGGACCTTCTAAAATGATAATATAGCATTCCCGGTTCGAAATGAAAAAGTCAATATTTTGAATTTTGGCCAGCTTTTTTCGATTTCAGCCCACTGTGCGACGTCACACGGGGTTTTCCCAGCATTCATACTCAGCCGTCGCGTTTTCGCGCGCTTGAAATTTTTCACTTTTCATTTAATCGCGAAAAATAGATATCGTCATTTAAAAATCTAAAAGCGTGAAATACGTACTCCAGGAGTAATAATCGTTCTATTTAGGCAATAAATAATAATAGGAAACCACCCTATTGTTAAAGTTGAGAAATTTATTTTGGACACGTTCAAGCCGGATTGAGTCTGTATCATAATAAGGTGACCAGTTAATAACTGATTAGGTATATTCTATTTTATAGATCTACAGTCTTTATCGCATGAATTTTGTTAAATTTTGGACAGGTTCTCTTAATGAATCTTACATTTTGTAAGTTTTACCGACAGTTTGGCCTAGTTTTAGTTTTAGCACATGAAAACGTTAATATCCTTTCTCTACTTAATTTCCAAGAACCCTACAATGCATGCATGAGGCACAGAGCTCAGGGAAACATGTCTTAATATTCGCCTATTAAAACTGCTCAAGGTCGGAAAGTTTCCTTCGTTTGATAAGGTATTAATAATCCTTATTTAAGCCAAGCGCTACCTGCTATCAGGGTACTCTGCTACCTGCTAGCATCCTGCGTCGTATCACCGCTCAGAGCCTCGCCCCAAGGTCACCTCACTTGCGGCAGCGGGAACCAGAGCGACGTCACACGGAGTATTTCCCGGCATTCATACTTACCCTCCGCGTTTTCGCGCGCTTTAAAATTTTCACTTTCCATTTAATCGCGAAAAAAAGATATCGTCATTTAAAAATCTAAAAGCGTGAAATACGTACTCCGGGAGTAATAATCTTTCGATTTAGGCAATAAATAAATTGTAGAAAACCACCCTATTGAAATGATAAAATTGTATGTTGATGTTTTTGCCAATGAAGCATATTGTAAGAAGAATATTATAAGAAGAAGAATATTATAAGCAGACTTTCACTTGCATTTATAATAATATCAAATACTCGTCGTTTAAAATTAAGCAAATAATCTAGACCATTAATCCCAAGTTTCCCACTTGTCTGTCCCTCCTGAGAAACGCCAGATGGCCTGCTAGTAATATGATAATGGAGTAAGTGTCGCAAAAGTTTGAGAACTGCATATGCACATCAATAGCACTATAAAAATCAAGCATTTAGGCTTGGGGAGCGGCGGGCCCTTATTAATCATTTATTATGGATAAACATTTCCCACGTCTTACCTACTTTGTGCCAATTTTCTTTCATTTCAAACATCAATTCATTTAACATAGCATTTGGTTCCATTATTTTGAGCGGGGTGTGAGGCCGTTATTATTTAAATTGCGAAAACATTTAACTCGACGTGCCTCTAAACCACATGCAAATATGTGTTGGATGAAATAATACTAAACGATTTATCAGCCATCAGTAGTGATTATTTTATAAATATGGTTATTATTATGGTTAAATTTACGTCACTAACCAAATATCATTAGCCAAAATAACGTAAAATAAGGTTTTCATACAATCCCCAAAATGAATCATACAAAAACTCATATTCTGCTTCAAGTTTTCCAAACTGTGATTTCGGAGGAGTGCAAAATGGGATTTACCCACTTCGGGATATCTGTGAACACAATCGGCATTTTGAAAATTGAAATTGCTAAGGAGCACAATCCTTCCGGGGGTGTAGTGGGGAAAACAATATGTAATGGACCGGAGGTTCTACGGATAAAATCTTGGTGATAGGTGATTGGATGTTGCGCACCCAATGTGGATATTGTTATGTCGAAAACTTCGGAAACTAGCAGGAGGTGCATACAATGTCACATTACTATTGAATTCTTAAGCCCCTAGTTCTTTGTTGAAATGTTGACTTTGAATAATCATTGGCGTAGAGTGAATTTTGACCACCTTTTCTGCGTCGTCCAGCCCCACTTCAGTGCTCCTAACCCTCCTAACCATTAGCGTCATGTGCGATGAATCACGTTCTCTGATTCCTCCCCTTTTTCGAGGAATAATACCTTGTAGTTGGGTACAACTAACCAAGAGTGAAAGCAGAGAATTGAGCCGCTTAATACTTGAGTTCAATCTTGAAATAATGGACGTCCGTGTATGTATTACATTCGGAACATGGAGCGGATGATTGAGTGAACAGAATTTTGGGCTTGCGCTTAAATTTTCAGAAAAAAGTGGATTGAACATAGTTGGAATTTAAAATGTTCACATATTAACAAGGAACTAGCTTTATTTTGAAGTTTAAGAATTATTTTTCAGGTGTTCTAGTTTATTTAGATATTACATTCCGAATGAAATGATTTGTAACAATCTACTTAGTAATGCGTGGGAATTTTATCGTTAAAATGCGGTAGTTGCATTTTGTGATAAATTTGCCTACCAATTTGTCACATTCTTTTAATCTTATTTATATATTAGTCATATTTAGTTTAAATGACTTAGTCAAGAACGAAAATCTTGCAAATTTAAATTGAGTAACGCAAATCCTTTGACATATTAGTGAAGAGAATTGAATCTTTCAAATCGTCGAATGACCTTTCTATGCGACTATTTCTTTGTTTTTGAGCTGAATTCCCTATCTCAATCCAATGAAAGGGCGCGATGGAGTTTCTTGACTAGCCCGTGAATAGTGTTTGGTCGAATCTTGGGATTGCCTTTGCTAAAAAATCTGTCCAGTTAGCCGTTGAATGTCGAGGGGGACATTTCAAGCAGAACGCTCCGTCCGTCGGGTGGGACGTTAAGCCGTGGTCCTCTTGGCGTCTTCCGTTAAGAGCAGGCTAATGCTGACGCCGAGTCTCTCTCCAACCTTCCCTCATGGCGCAAATTACCTCAGCTGTCGGTCGCCTCCTCCAAATACCATAACCATACCAATATCCTCGTATACTAAAGGACTTGCGTCATGTATAGAAGAATATTTCCGGTCCTCCCACTTTTGAGGCATTTACTTGCGTGATTGTTGCTGAGAGTAATTGGGCATTGAAAATGAACTGGTGGGGTAGAATACAGTAAAGGAATAGGGAAATAAAAAAATTGATGAGTTTTAAAGCTTTCTGAGGGATATTTTATTAATCCTTACACTATTCTATTAGTAATATCAATCCAATTAAGTAAAATGGATTAAACTGAAAAATTTCTCTGAGCTTTTGGGGGGGGGTTTAACCCCCAAAACCCCCCCTCGCTGCGCCACTGTGTAACGGCATGGTAAAGCATATGTGCTTTAGAGAAAGGAAGGGAATTATGCCGGGTTTGAAATAGAAAGTTAGCATCAAAGATAGAATTTGATATCGAATGCCGCTTGCATGAGATTAAATTGATCCAAGAATCAATAAAGAATGGCAATTATTTATATGGAATTGTATCATTCCATGAGCTCTATTAAAACCTGGTTCAGAAAATAATAATTATTTATGGATAATTACGGAAAACAAATTCTAGAAATAAAATCTCTAATTTTTCAAAAGTCATCGAGTCAATTTCCACCAAGTTACTTTCTCCTAATTAAATTTCTGTAATCTTTGAAGTAATCCCCTCAGCTTGGGCATAGATAAAAATCATAATTAATGCTTTTCTGATGCTCAATTAATGTCAGGTTAAAGAGATCTTAAGACATTTTAAGCTAAGCTCAAATATGATATCTACGATATATATAAATACGACAAATCAACGGTAATCAAGCTCTAGTTTTTAATTCTTTTCTTGTTCCGTTGTGGGTGAGCAGGCATCATACTTTAGTATAAACAAAGTTTTCTATAATTGTGAGGTTCAAGAAGGTCTATTCACGCCTTTAATTTGAGCATAAATATTACAAGATGAATCTGTTAATGACCAAATTGATGATTTGCTTTGAGCACCATTTAAAAGATACTATTGAAACTCAATTTAG
This sequence comes from Ischnura elegans, assembly GCF_921293095.1. NCBI lineage: Eukaryota > Metazoa > Arthropoda > Insecta > Odonata > Coenagrionidae > Ischnura > Ischnura elegans. The sequence continues at coordinate 89,267,885 of NC_060259.1, forward strand.
GCATAGCAAATTTCTTTGAATTCAATCATTTAAACTTCGCGATTCCTTGTAAAGGAAGTATTTTAAGTTGTTATTAATTAATGCTCGGGAAAATATTACTGGAAATAGGATATTTCAGTTGAGCATTGCAATTCTGAATAGAGCAGAAAACCCATTTCTCCGATCCTTCACGTTCGCTTGAATATTTGCTTTCACTCTGCTTTGAAAAGCTTTGAGGGAGATGTTCCTTGAAATGGGGAAGGAAGCAGAGGCCGTGATGGGTCTCACATACATTTAATGGTCAGGGGTATTGAAAGAAGGGCTGGACGACGCGGAAAAGGTGGTAAAACTTCACTCTATTCGATCCAACGGCCCCCATAGCAATACAAGGTAGGCATAGGCGGATTTAAGGGGTGACCACGGGGGCACATGCCTCCAAGGCGCTTAAGAAACAGACAAGACTTTTAACACGATTATCATTACCTTCGTTTTGTTTAGTGTATTATAGAGCCTCAATCATAATTTCATATTAATAACTGTCACATTAAAATAAAGACAATATTTAGTACAATAATTGTTGTACGTTGTTTTTAATCTCAAATACGAGAAGACCGTTCGCCTGTCATACTCTTTATCCTTAATTCACCCTTGAGGGTGGGAGTTAAATTTCGACAAATAAATGAGCGCCGTGAATTATCTACTCATGCGACGTCTTCGGAACCTTATACGATATTATGAAAAATATCAAATTGTAAGATCTGAAAAATGCTTTGTGTGCTGCACCTAATCATTCGCCACCAAGATCCATTATCCGTACAACCCCTTGCATGTAGCATGATGATTCACCCACTACACCACCAGAGCTGTTTCAATGTCCAAAATGCCGGTTGTGTTCACAGGTGTCCCGACAAAAGTAAATACCATTTTTTATGAGACTTGGACGAAGGCATAGATATAAAAATTTGAGAGGGAATTTGCAGTTGGGTCTTTTACATGTTTTCTTACTGCGACGCATGTGATTGAATTCATAGCAATCATTGTTCCCGCGGATCATGACAAATAGAGGGGGATTTGCATTCATCAGTGTGCGAGTCACGCATCGGCTTTTATGTACTAAAGGCTCGCTGGAGCCAAGAGTAGGAGCTAAGGAGCTTGATCAGGAGGCTCCGCCCTCTAAACACTTGGCCTAGACAACTAAAAATCTAGCTGTTTCGTTAATCATGCAGTTTCATGACTCGCGTCTATTTTGTGATTTTTTCATGTGATGTACTCAGAACAATGTGCCGAATCCGAAAATAATAATTTTTCTTACGCAAAAGCCAAAGAACGGAAAAATATTGTCCGAGAAAAAGTAGTCATAACGGCATTAAAAATGTTTTTACTCTTATGCAAATATTTTTTCCGATTTTTCCTTTTTTGGTTAATTTACCGACTTCCTCGGCACAAAAATAATCTTTTTGGGGTTTCAGGAAAATTTTCTGAGTATATGAAAAGAAAATATTGAAAAAGATGCGTGTCATGTGCATAATTACCGCTGTTTCTACCTAAGATAAAGCGTACTCTGAGGTTTCCACGCGTTGACGAGTCGCTCCGCGGGATTATGGGTTTTCTTTGGTCAGCGAGGGATATTCAAAGAAGGCAAACCACCTCCATTCTTCTTCGTCCAAATACGCGACCGACCACGGAGTCTCCCGCAACCTAGAGAATGACTCGCGATGAACTCCGTAGAATGGAGACACATTCGACGGCATCATGTGCGCTGCACATTGGGAACGCTTTTCTGAATTTTCCTTATTAACAATGCATACTTTGAGAATAAATTTCAAATTCAAGAATTTTCCCCTTTACTCATAATAAACAAAAGTCTCTTTATAATTATTTATGAATTTGGACAAAGTCTTACGAGAAAACAAGTGAAGGCGTCATCCGTGTCTTCTTCTACTACCCTGGCTAATTGTTGTCTTGGAATTCGTGAGTGATTTCGTGGAATTTTCACGATTACTAGCGTGCCTCGCATGGTAACAGTGCTCCACGTACGTTCTCGCATTGTAACAGTACTCCAGTTCCTACAGTACGTTGGAGGGACGAGTGAAAAGATAGCCCGTGTGCTCTCGAAGCATGGCATAGTGACAAGGTTCACCTGTCCTGCAAAAACCTCCAGCTTCCTTAGCAAAGCCAAGGATAAAGTCCCCGCAGAAAACCATTGTGGGGTGTACCGAGTCAATTGCGCCTCTGGCAGAGCATATATCGGGCAAACTTGCAGACCCCTCAAGGTGCGGCTCCAAGAACACTAAAGAGCCACGAGGAACCAACAACTGCGCCTCTCGGCCATAGCTGAGCAAACATGGAGTGGGTCGAATCACAATCCCGACTATGACAATGCAAAAGTCATTGCCAATGAAAAGAGATACTTCCCTCGGATCATTAGGGAAGCTATAGGGATTATGAAGACACCGAACTACCTCAATGGGGAGGACGGATACCAGCTCTCTAACACATGGAGAGGAGTCCTCAAGAGTGAACCCGGAGAGACAGGTTAGAGCCGGGGGATGCGGACCAATGAGAAGCCACCCGGGCCTCCTGGAATCGAACGACTCTCCTGAACCAGCCAATGCGAAGACACCGGCCTCCGACGGGGTGTGTAAAGGCCGTTTTACACGGTACACGGAATTGCGCAGTCTGACGTACGTGTGAAGGCGCAATCAAAATTGCGTCGTGTAAAGCGGTGAATTGCTAGAACACATGCGAGAATGCGTGGATGCGAGACGGCAAAATAGCCCCTGTTCTAATTTCGTTCATGCATTCGCGCAATTCCACGCCATTTTAGAAATTAATGCAGCTCTAGCCTGCGCAATTCCGTGTACCGTGTAAAACGGCCTTAAGAGACGGGCGATACCTATAAGAATGTTATTTCAGATGTGAAGTTAATCTGCGGGAACCAATAATTCTGTAACGCTAGGGATTGTGAAGTAGTAATGATTCTTGCTTTACTTATTGCGTCTATCCTGCGCTTGTTTCACTGATGACTTTGTCTCTATGTGCTTGCATGGAAAATGACATATTCATCCTCAATGATTTGGACTGCAATTAGAATTACTGTTTTCTTGGCGTAGGGATATATCAAAATGAGATAAGTAGTTCCTTATGGTTCCTAGGAAATCAATTTTTCCTCTCGTATGCACCATTTGAATCACTATGAAAGTGTTATTCAAGTGTATGGCAAAATTTCACCGCTTTGGTGGCGAAGGTGTATCATTCCATTGCTGATGTACGTTTGCGTTGTGAATTACTTGGTTTTCAAATATTTTCTATTTTTTTGGTTCTTGTAGAAAGGGATAAGTTACCAATTCTATGAATGAATAAAACTCTTTCTATTTTTCTTATCAATGGCTGCAAAACGATTTGGACGATATTCCAAAACATAGTTTAAAATAGTTTACTCTCCCTCCTAGAAAATGACACGTTGTTGAAGCCGTTTGTGGTAAATTAGAAGCATGTTGGAAAGTACAAAGTAGTTTCTTCTACCTTATTTGGCAAAAAAATAGTTGTATTGATTTGTTCAGTCTCGGCCCAAGTTCAGTATGTTATTGACTTCAAATAAGTTAGGGGATGAGAGGTATAAACTTAGTAATGGTTCGAGGCTGCTCATAGCAAAAGACACCAGGGGACTGTGGGTTTACATCGAATTAAGTTGAGTCCATACATTGTTCATTGTATTACATCTGCAATTATGTACCCTCTAAGTATTTACATACATATAGAGGGTGTTAGCTGTCAACTGTGCTGTTTCATATGTTTCCATGAAAGAAAGTGAGGAAGGACTGGGAGAAATTAGATGTAGAGATTACTGTGGTTGGATTTGGGATGGTGTCATAGGATGCTCGGAGATTATTCAAGATAGCAGAGTTATCTTCCAATATTACACATGTCACTTTTCTTTATGCATTCTTAACGCTGAAGAAGCATGGAGTTTATCCACAGTATGAGGAGTGGTAGGCCCTCTTTCTGACTAAAGAAACAAGAGCTGTGTAGAATAGGGGACTAGTTTGGATGACTGTGAAATGGATATCATATTCAATGCATAGACATTTGAATTTGGCGGCAAATGCTGAGCTGCCGACGCTAGTGCCATCTGAACTTATTGTAGGGGAAACTCTTCCCTGTCAATGACGTTTAGCGTGGAGTTGGAAGTCCATGGTGGTGGCACAAACTCTGTTGGGGTACTTCTTTCCCCCATAGTACCTGTCTCATCTCACAAGATATCAAAAATACTAATGTGAGCTTAATTATTATGTTTACTTCAGTATGATATTTCTTCTACTCATTACTAACATTTCCCGAAGCAAGTATTTAAGTAATGCTTAATATATTCCAGGTATCAATAAATAATTAACCCACATTTTCATGGCCATTGAAAGTTCGACTGTCTTAATACAATAGTTATCATAACTATATTTTCGATAGTTAAAAACCATCGGAAGCATTAATTGCATGACTTGTTAGCCTACATCTTACCATTTATGGCACATTTAGTAAATATTTTATCTTTGCCCTTTTCATTGAGAGGTCAAACTAAGTCTTTCCCCTCTTTCGTTTCTTTTATTCTGCTAGAATGAGTCGTAAATGACGCCTAGAGATGTCATTAATGTCTTGTCCACCAAATTATTATATACATATGGTTTCTCAGCAGTATCAGAACTTACCCTCACGTAATAAATACCTTGAGTCAGTGTTACGGATGACCAAATACTGATCATATTCCTACTAACACAAAACTACGCATGCATAATTTTCATCCGATAAAAATAAAACGTTTTGGGTACCTGATGAATATTTCCGCGCGATTAATACAAACTATATTTATGAGCTACCGAATATACCACCTAGGATATGGCGCTTTACGGTGAGGAAACTTAGACGACGACGAAAGAGGGACAAGAACAGAATGAAGGCGTCCGAGATAAAAAAGAAAGGAAAATGTGAGATGGACGGAGAGGAAAAGAAATAAAGGATTGCTATCCATGGTGGAGACATTTGAGGTAAGGGAGGAGGGGAAGGTTGAAAATAAGGAAATGTATAGAATGAAAGGGCCTAATGCGAATGGGCTTTACTGCTGATTAAAGCGGTAAGCTCATAATGCGATTGGGCGTTACTATGAATTGAAGTGGTAAGTTCAAGTTGGGAGGGGAGCAGGCGGGGTGATTCGTAAAATCTTCCATGTAATCCAACATTATCAGGTTACCTTTAATAATAATCAAATATACTCCTTTTTTCACTTCAGAAGGGCAAGCAAGTTATGTTTTTCCATGACCACCATTAATGGTTGACTCATAATCATAATGCCACGCTGATGTTGCTTGCACCATTTTTCTAAAATATAATACAATAATAATATGCGAGTGTTCCCCAGAAAGAAAACGACAACACTTCCTACGACGTATTGTGGTCTAAAAGCCTGCCATTTCACTCAATGCCCGTAAATATTTCGCAACTTCTTTTAGTGAAAAATTAAATTTATCTAAAAACAAATCAAGGCAATCTCATTTTTACATATGAAAAATATAATGCAAATATTATCTTTTCTCATAAAGCAATTGCCTTACAGGTAGTTTTTTCCGGGAAAAATTAAAATGATGTAAATAGAAAGGTCTTACTTTCTATTTACTGGATCTGAATAAATATTACGGTACTCAAAATGTAGTCACCACTCATATTCCGAATAAACTTAAGCTTGGGGGATAACTGCTATATCACTTGTAAACATTGAAAAATTGTGGAAAATCCTTCGCCGCCGACACGGGTGGACGCGAGCATGGGTGGTAACCGTGACGCAAACGACAATATTAACACTGGAGTATATATTTGCGTGTATTTCACAAGACGATGTGGAGAAAAAATATTTGGGCATTATGATGATTATTTTATTTGCACTATTTGTGATGTAGAATTTTACAAAACGACTAATATGTTCCTTGCTCTCCCTGGCGCGATGGGTTACTCGCCGGAAAAATCCTTAAATTTTTCCTTGGTCTCTTCGATGGTAAAATTGTTTGGCTCTGGAGGAGGAGGAGGACACGGGACGTTCCTACCTCTGAAATCGTGCTTGGGGCTCTTGGAGAGGGTTAAGCAGTCAAGCGGCACCATTTGCACTACCCAATCAAGTCGATCCCCAGTTGGCAATGAACGCGTAAGCAATACGCGAAGGTCGACATCGGAGAATAACTGAGACGGGTGCGCCGGGTATGTGGACCGACTATTTAAAATGACTCTACCTCTAAAGTGGCGGAAGGGTCATGCTAGGTGGATTGCCCCTGTGGGTCACCTGTTTGATCCGGCCCTGCCCAAGGTGCGTATAATACACTTTTTAATACCTCTGTCTGTGATTTCATTTAATGCAGCTGTTATCCATGCTGCAACTCTCATGAAAAGCACATGCACTGCATGTTAGATTGTGGTTTCTGTAGTTATTCTTGTCTTATTTTGGGGAATGATAATATTTCTGATTAGTCAGCCCTTAAAATTGACCAGATTCGTCATCGATTCTGTTTATTGCACTACCTTAATGGAAGTTAACTTGGAAGTTATGTGCGGAATCCCTTCGATCTTGTTCCTCAGCTTATATTTTACTTTCCTAAAGCTCGAATTATTCCATCGTAAGCATTGCTACTTTGTGTGCATGAGGCTTATATTAGTACTTTCAGATATGATTTACCATGTAAATATGTAAGTTCCATACTCGGGAAAACGTCCTGTCAAAACATCAAAACTTGGCTTAGGCACGCTTATAGTTTTCCCTTTATTACTTATTTTGCGGCGAATTATCTACTACTGGTGCTAATTTAGCTCACATTACGGTCTTCAATTATCAGAGAATATTTATTTTTAGCGAAAATGATAGTTGTGATACATATTTACATTACATGTAAACGTTTGATCTTGATAGCAGTAGAATTCCATTTGCAGTTTTGAAGTGGCTACCAAGCTGCAGTCGTGGTTTTCAGTTTAAATTTCAAAGCTGGAAATATTTAAATAAAATAAACGTGTTTCCCTATTTTTTACGGTAGCTTATTCCTCTTATGAGTTTATAATTTCAAATAGCATGGCCATTACCATATTTTACGGAGGAAACTATAGGATGTAGAATACGATAATTCTGCTTACTTTGCTAGTCTTATGATGCGATTGAAAAGGAAACAGGGTCATTCCGGAAGATTATACAACGTAATCTGATGGCTAATAACGATATTTTTGCTGTAACTCATAAGAATTTGATGCGGAAAGGCGATATCACGACCCGGTACCTGCTTGTTATTCCCTGGCATACGTCTACGTTAGGAACTCCGTGACGTCACGCCCGCAAGGCAGTTTCAGCTGAGACCACCTCCTATCATACGCACCTTGGGCCCAGCCTTCATTCTCTGCACCCAGGTTGACCTTACTGGGCTGGGGAGAGCCACTGCTGTGGGAAGGCAGGAATCAATTATGGCTTGCCACTGTTTGTCTCCCGTTTTATGGGCAGTTTTTTTTGGGTCCGAAAATTTACACAATGTCGAGCTACAGCGCTGGGATTAAGTTTGAAATATGCGTGCAGAAATTCTGCGTTGAACGCAAAATACGCGGTACATTTTCAAAAGCATGCATCATGTCATGGGAGCAAAAATTCACTCGTATCACAATGAGTACCTACGGGTGAGAATTACTTGCATGCATTCAATGCCACTTCGAATTTGACCACGAATTACCTTCCTGTCGCTGTGATGCGGTGAATGTCCTTCACCCAAGCGTCGCTCCATCTTCCGTCGACCGACTGTATTTTATTTTTGCATTCAATGCGAGCGGACCACTTCGATTCCAATCCACGAATTCACTTCCTGCCGCTCTAGACTCTCGCCCTCGCGGGTGCGATGCAGGGGGCCACCAAGTTTACCTTCAATGCAGTCAGACTGACACGCTTCAAAATAAGTGTATAAGGACTAGTTTCAGGAGATCGGAAGAGGCTTTCACCTCGTCAGCAGGAGAGCATTTGCCTGCTAATCGACGGATCTCAGGTTTAGTGCCCAGGTGAAACCTTCCGATATCCACGAATGAAAACCCGTGAGATGCAAGGTCTACATCTACATACTACCCCGCAAGCCGCGTAAAAGGCGTGTGGCAGGGGGTTTTAGGACACCCTGGTGGCTCAGGTCAAGGAACGCCTCAAGTACTAACAAAATTTGGAATAGTACTTTATGTTGCATTAGATCCTGGTCGCTGTTACTACTAAGGTGTTCTCATTATTTTGACCTCCTTATAATAAATACCATACCATGGACATAAAAAAGAGCATTATCATTCCACATACAATTTTTATTTGTAAATATTAGGATGAGTTATTGAGGTTTGGTCATTAAGATTATGACTTAGGATGTCGCAGCTCTCGCGACATCCGGAGGTGAGAGAGAGACCCGTCCCGGCACGCGAGATCGGGTAATCATGGTGTGGGAAGTAAACATGTCGATTGGATTTTTAAAACACACGGGGGGTGCGTTTATTAGTTTCCCATAGGTATTCGTTACAGGGCTCGCCTGCAAGGGCGGGCGAGGTCCGCGACGCGGCTATTGCTTTCACGATGCTGGGGCCGGATCGGTCCGGACTGGCCTCTCTAGGGACTCAGCGTCTCCACGGCAGCTCTGGCGGGGGTTCCGGCGTTGGCGGCGGGGCCAAGCGCCGCAAGCAGTATGGCGGCGTCAACGGACTGTATACCGACCACAGGCTCCGTCCTAGCTCTTGCAGCCAGGTCCAGTAGTCCGCTTCCGTGGGCGATGTACTCCGGCGGACGGCTTCCGGATGCGGCGGTGTCCGAGGAGTGGACCCACGAGGGGCGACGTCCGCGTTCCTCGTGGTAGAGGAGGGTGCGAGAGCGGCGCCGTTCCTCCTTATATCTCTGGGGCGTCCGGCCGGGACAGGGAATGCGGTGACGAGGGGAGGACACAGTGGAAATATCAGCAAAAAACCACTCGCATGTACCTTGTCGGTAATCCTTTAAATATGTATGGGAGGTTAGGAAGTGGAGGCCATTGATCATCGACAGCTCTTGCCTAGAAATAGAGTTTGCCTGTTTATAAAAGTGTCCGTTTCCTTACTTTAAGCACACAATTTAAGTCCATTCTCCGTAGTAGTATATGGAATGCACTCAAAGAAAGAAACCTTTCAGTGCACCTCTTGCAGTGCCCAGCGATTGCATAATAAGAGTCATTCGTAGCAATATTTATTAATTTTACTTTCTGGTGATTATTTTCTGTCACTATTATATCTATTATCCACATACAAAAGTGAATGAGGCCATATTGCGTTCACGCGCTTGCCGCTTCGCCGCACTCTCCGCCGCCGCCGGCCAGAACCGGAGTCGATCGCACGCTCGAAAAAAACGATTTAAAATTCGGGGTTGAAAGTTGGTGCAACGTTTTATTTTAATTTCAAAATTTAGAATATTCGTAGAATGACGTGATATCAGTCACTTGGCGGAAGTCCGTGGTAATATCTAATTTTTCTCTAAGTTTATGTAAAAAATAGGTTGAAAACAGGCTCCGCCATTTTGTTATTCTATGGTTATTGATGAAACAAAATATTTAAAAACCCTTGAAATGGAAGAAAAAGACGTGTCAATGAAGACGGTATAACAGTTTTGTCGATAAAACTATTCATGAAACCACTGCACGAGGATAAATTTGGCAATTTTCATAAAACATCGAGGGTGGTCGTTTTTAGCTTAATTTGTTCAACTTTTGCCTCACAAATACTGTTAACGTGAAGACACAGGAAAGAAATAATCTGGAAAGTTATGTACAGTATATTTGAGAATATGTATGTGAAGTTTCAGCTTTCTAGCTCAAAAAATCGTTTTTGAGGTTTTGGCCAGCTTTTTTCGATTTTAGCCCACTGTACATCGTGAAGAAATAGCGCGAGCTGTGTTTCGCATGATATACCTTTTCGAAATTCATGCTGACAGTCATGCAGGAAGTTATGTCTGTCCAAGAAAGTCATTATATTGCCAACGACGATATGCTCAAGCATCTTGCCTATAATCGATGTTAATGAAATCCGACGAAATCATCATCAACGGACATCAGATGAAGACAGTTGCCCCTCGGAATTGGGTACACTCTAGAAATCAGTTCTTGGTCAGCAGCTGATATGCTTCACAAATTACATCCGATACACTGCCCCGTTTGCTCAGGAATAGTCTTTACCACCACACTACACTCCATCTGCTAATTTCATTGGCACATACAAAGAAGCCATAAACTTAATTCTCAATCACTTGGCAATATCAGCACATGGCTTGGGTATGAGGGCCCACCTCAGAAACAATTTAACGACTTCTCTGAACATGTCACGAATTGCCTGTGATGATCATATTTCCACCTATGGGTTAAGATTTTGTTCCATAGTGGTGAGAAATGTTGTCGCTTATTGGTGCAAAGGTGTCAATAGATATCTGAGAGGCAAACACACTGCATTCCCAGAAGACATGGACACTATGCACACATGACACACAAGTATGACATCCAATAAGAGATATATACGGTGATGCTGTGGGGTTAATATTTCAAGCCATGGGGCCGTGTTTTTCTCTGTTCCTTTATATTCTATCCTAATTTCATATTTATTGCCGTTGCTGGGTATTGAACTAAACCTTTGAGTGCCTACTTTGCCGTGGTGGATGCTTAAAATCTTCTCTGGAGTGCAGGGCTACCGACATGTAAAAAATATTCGGGAGGCCCATACTGGGAGTGTTGCCCATGGAAATTCGAAAAATAGGGAGTTTTAAAGATTTTACAAGCATTTTAGAAGAGTCATATGATCAGCATAAGAACCCTGAAAAATCGACTCTCGATAATTCGACATTCGGCTCGGGCCCCCTCAGGCCCCATGAGGTCGGCGCCACTGCTGGAGTCTACCAAGTTTATCTGTACATTTTTTTAAATTCTTGGTGTGGACATTATGCCCATAGTGAAAATAATGTACCAGGTCAATAATATTTTTAAAATATGTTTCATCTGCCATATATAACATTCATAGATTTGTTATTATTTTTGGAACGAAAGATGGATACTTATAAAAGCATTTCACTTTTCACCCTGGCATAGTTGAGATATGTATACTCGGTGGAATTATGACTAGGACTCAAAGGGTTTATCCATTTCTACTACTAGTTTATGTTCATTAAGATATTTTTGTGCTCACTTTTTTATTTTCTAATTGAAATAACAATATTCATGCAATTCAATATGAGTTTATGCTTCTTTGCTAAATAACTGTTTTATGTAAATTTTATTACTTTTGATTTGGCATGCATTAAGTATTGTTTCATTTATTTCTCCATGTTTTTCATGAGTTTATTTAAAAATTTGATTTTAATAAAAAATATTTATAAATTAATATTGTTTAATTTTTTACTCATTCTTAATATTAATTTGTGTTCATGTTAAATGTTTTTACGTTTATAATATCATTAATGTTTATTTCACGGGCTTTCTCCCTATTTTTGGTGTATAAAATCATAGTACAAAAACTACAGTTCAGTGACCCCAACGATATGTGTTTAGTATTTATTTATTTACTAATTCAAATCATTGTACTTTGCACCTGAGTGACTTTTTTCTGTTAATTAAAAAAATATAAACGGGTATTTGCTTTGCGTAGTTGGTGATTCTCAATGATATCCCGCATAGTATCCCTATAGCATGCAACATGCAAAGCAAGAATAGAAGTGGAATGGGGACCGGAGGGTAGGGGAAGTTGGAAGGTTACGACAAACAGCCACCGAATGCATTGCAGTTGCCCCGGCCGTGTCGTCCGCTACGCTATCTACACTCTCTAACATTGAGCGTCATGTATGGGGAGGGTGAGAGGCAGTAGGGCGGAATAGGCCAAGGAGATTCTTGCCACGACTGTTTTCCCCATGGCTACTTCCTTCGCACTGTCTCCGAGGGGCAATTCAATAAAAAGTTTATTTCCAATGCTGCAAGTGCACATAGTATTCTGTAGTATTAGACATATTTACTGCATGGACCTGTTTAGGATAATATTCCTCTTCAGGGCTTGCCCTGACTTCTAGCCCGGCACCGCCTTATATACTGCTCCTGGCTGCCCCTACCGGGTGGGGGTGGGGGAAACTACGTCACTGGGGCCCGTGTTTCAACGAGTGGGTTTTTCCCATGTTACGTAGGGGCATAACAAGGATAAAACCGCAAATCGCGTTCCGTCATTCCTCGCTAAAAAGAAACCCAGACGCGCATTGATAATTACTCGTGGAATCTTAATTTGGTTATCATTTAGCATTAAATCCAGAAGTTTTTGGCCGGTTGTATAAAAATGGCGATAAAATGAAAGCTAGCACATAACAAGGAATTTGCTTCGCAGCTTAGAAGCGTTTATGGAGAAAAATTATGGAGAACGCCCTTTCGGCTCCATCCGAGTTGAACTAACAACAAATGGCCGCGCAAAATATTTTTCAATTGAATTTGATGAACTTTTAGTTTAACCTTAGTTTGTTTGATTAACCTTTGATTTGAATTGCCTACCTTTGGTTAGTAAGTTTTTATTTAGTCATTTTGTTGTTTAACCGGCCTGGTTAAAGAAAGATTAACAAGCCCAGATTAACAAGCTGTGGGCTTGTTAATCTTTCCTTAATCAGGCGTAACAGCTAAGTAGCTGCTTAGCGCTGTGAATTCACCACGAAGCTAGGAAGTATCAGATTTGTATCCACTTCGTATCCGTATTGAAGCTCCTTTCGTGGCCTCTAAGCAGCTCTTGATCAGCCTGTTATTGTTGGAAGCTAGTTTAAAGTATCTTCCTTGAAGTTGCAGTTTGCAGGATGTGCGCCTGGGAAACCTGGATAACAGTCCCTTTGAGGTTAACTAAGGTTCATTAACTATCGGTAACTGTCTGCAGTTCAAATAACAGCCGGTTAGCTTACCTAGGATTAACTAGCTGTAGGTTAACTAACCTAGGGTTAACAAACTGTCGGTTAACTAACTGTTGGCTAACTAACTGTCAGTAAACTAACTAGTGTTAGTTACTTAACTAACTAAGTTGTAGTAACATAGTGTTAGTTAACTAACATAGTGTTAACTAACTGTTAGTAAAATAATTATCGGTTAACTAACTGTCGGCTAACTAACTGCCGGTTAACTAACTAAGGGTAAATTAACCGTTAGTTAACTAACCTAAGGTTAAAAAACGGTTGGTTAACTAACTGTCGGCTAACTAACTGTTGGTTAACCATTCGCCGGTTAACTAACCACCGGTTAACTAACTGTTAGTTAACTAACCCAGGGTTTACTAAACGTTTGTAAACTAACTGTCGTTTTACTAAGTGTCGGTTAACTAACTGTTAGTTAACTAACCTACGGTTAACTAACTGCCGGTTAACTAACCGCCCGTTAACTGACCGCCGGTTAACGAACCACCGGTTAACTAACTGTTAGTTAGCAAACCTGGGGTTAACTAACTATTAGTTAACGAACAAACAATTAGTTAGCAAACTGTCGTTTAACTAACTGTAGGTTAACTAACTGTTTGTTAACAAACTTCCGGCTAAGTAACTGCCGGTTAATTAACTGCCGGTTACTAACTGCTGGTTAACTACCTGCCGGTTAACTAACTACCGGTTAACTAACTACCCGTTAGCTAACTGCCGGTTAACAATCTGTTTATAGTTAACATAGTTAACTAACATATGGTTAACAAACTGTCGGTTAACTAACTGTCGGTTAACTCGCTGTTGGTTGACTAACGGTAGGTTGTCAAACTGTTGGTTTACCGCCGGATAACTAACCACCGGTTAACTAACTACTGGTTAACTAACCGCCGATTAACTAGCTTCCGGTTAACTAACTGCCGGTTAACTAACCTAGTGTTAAGTAACTGTTGGTAAACTATCCTAGGGTTAACCAACTTCCAGTTAACCAACTTAGGGTAAACTATCGTTCAACGGACCTTAACTAACGTACAGATACCCAGCTATCGGTTACTTAACATACTATTAACTAACTGACGGTTAACTAACCAACTGCTAACAAACTTGGGGCGTACTATATGTTAGTTAACTATCTACCGGTTAAATTACCTGCGGTTTAATAACTATCGATTAAGTTCCTTAGGTTTATCTAACTTAGGGTTAACAAACTTCCGGTTAGCTAACATCGGGTTGGTTAACAATTGGTGAACTAAGTGGCCAAGGTGAACTGTTTGTTAACTAACCTAGGAATAAAACTGCCAGTTAACTAACCTAGGGTTAATAACCAACTGGCGGTTACTATACATAAGGTTAGCTAACTGACGGTTGACTAACTGACGATTGACCTGTGGATAGCGGCTGTAATTAACCTGTTGTCAGATAGCCATCTGAGCTGGTTACTTCCTAGTGCGGCTTTAAATCATTTCTGCTGACTGTTAACGGCTATCGCCTAATATGTAATGGTTAATTAAATCAGCATTATACCGTGCGATGTATCCAAAAGGTATACTTATCTCCCTTGTCGAAAATGCTATTACCTGCCAGGAGTAAGAACATTTTAGCTTCAACAAAACGCGTTTTTGTACAGCTGTGTAGTTGGAGTACACGTATAAGTATATTTTCTATAGTTGTAACATCGTTGATATCATAATTTCATCGATATACAAGGTGTTTCAAAAAGGACATTACTATTTTGAAAATTCATATAAATTTCATAAAAAAGGGTAAAGTCCTTGTTTTGGTGTTGTTTTAAAGGGAAACACGCCAAGTGAAGACTCGCGTGGTTTACTAGTGCAGAATAGAGGCCGCAACAAGCGCTAGCGGGAAGTTACGTTAAATATGGTTACCTTCACTGGACCCGAGCGTGCTGGATGGGTGTTTTGGTTTGAAGAATTCATGTTGGCGACCAAATTTCAGCGTAATTTTTTCACCAGGTACGCTAAAGATCCTTATAATAGGCCTGCAATTTATGATTGGCATAAATCTCTTCCAATATCAGACTTCACATAGCTTCGGTAGGTTTTCGTCATCTGACAGATCGTGCTCCAACCAATTCGCGATAGAATTATCTTTTATTGTCATTTTTCACTAAAACAATAAAAAATAAATAATTTATGAAAAATTACATAACCACCTGGCATGGGTCTCTCAGACCTGAGGTAGTAGTTTTTTACTTACCCGTAGCAAACGCGCGCGCGTCTGACCCCGTGACACTGAGGGGCGAGAGGAAAAAGTACAAGCACGAGCCAGTCAAAACAAAACAGCGGCGCCGAAATATTTAAGATTATTTAGTGGTCAAGGTAATGGCAATCATAAACTATTTTGGTAATGCAGAGCAGTCATGTTTATTTTTCCAAACATTATTAATAACATTGATTTGTTAATTTTTAACTAAAAATAATATTTTACTTCTCAGCTAATTTCAATAACTTTAATTATAATTGCATGTAATTTTCACCATAATCTCTAACAAATAGTTTGTGAACTTACATAGGACTCGCTTTTTCTGACTACATTGCTCTCAAATAACTCTCTTCAGTAACGTTTTCCAGCACTGGTCAAATTACTACCTCATGCCTTTTTACATGGTTCCTTGAAGGTACTGGGTTGTTCAATGGCAGAAATGTTATGCCCATCAGTGAGGCACACATGCCAACGTCAACCATTGCTGGTCAAAAATTATCACTTTCAGATTAGTATTCCGCGAAATTAATAATAATATATAACAATAATATATATTTATTCCACATTATGGTACATGAAATTTTAATGGGTTACTCAAGCATGAGTTTTTACAAAGGTGGAATATAGGCACCCCTGTGGTAAGAACCAGTGTTGGGGTTGCCATCTCTTAAATTAAACATACAGCTGGCTGGTGCGGCCAAAAACAAAAGAATATACCGTAAGTAATGAGTCAAAGTGCGCTTTTCTTAAGCGTCTGTTCCTTTGAGAAAAACTATGAAAATTGAAACATAAAAATAAATGAAAACAAATACATCAATTACCATGGTACATAGAAATATTTCTTACACTGTACAGAAATCATACTAATAACATACAATACAATGTAAAAAATAATGTGCAAAGATAGTATTTAGAAGTACACTTCAATATTGTCTATAGAGAATAACCATATTTTTAATTCATGTAAAAACAACGTGAGGGACTTTATTGATGTGATACGAAATGGTAGGAGGTTAAACATCTTACTTGCACCATATAAATAAAATCTTCTGAAAGCTTCATTATTAGGTTGTGGAATAGATACTCTATTCCGTGACCTCAAGCCATGATAGGGAATATTTGCGTAGCCATTGACATTTCCTCCTCTGATAAAAAACATGCGTAAAACTCTATAAACATATAAATATCTGAGTGGTAAAATACCTAGTAATTTAAATAATGGGTAAGAAGCGTCGCACAGTGGGCTGAAATCGAAAAAAGCTGGACAAAACCTCGAAAATGGTTTTTTTGAGTATGGAAGTTGAAACTTTGCACAGTTGTTGTCAACACATTAGTGCATTTTTTGACGCAAAATATTTTTCTTAGGCTAATTTTTTATATAAAATACATAGCCTCAAAGTTGAACAAATTTGGCGCAAATTGCCCGCTTTGAATTTTTTTCGAAATTCAGCATGTTTAAACTAATGTCACACCTTTAGTAGTAATTCAATAGCAACAAAAATGTATAAAATTGTTAAACGGTTTGTTATCATCGTTTACCATAAACTTTAACGACTTAGTTGTTGTATTTGTGACCAATACGATACAAAATGGCGAACCCTGTTTTTCGTCGAATTTTTGTGTTTATGTAGGATTTTAAAAAAAGGATCACCGAGTTACCTCGAGATATTTACACCACATATACAAATTATGATTATCGGAAGTACAGCTGCGACCACCTGCGACGCCGAAATTAAGATCGATTTTTCGAACGTGCGGCACCGCCCGGAGCTGGCTGCTGGCCACGGGAATTGCCGTACTCGACGGATGTTGGATAGTGAATCATTTTAAGCAAATTTGTTGTATAAAATCTATGATATATTATTACTACATTTATTTTCCTTTTGTTGACACCTGATTTTTTTACTGTCTTGTAATATTTATCGTCGATGCAGTACAAAATGGCGGACGCTAATTTCATTAACATTTTTGCCCGTCTGTGGCTGTATAAAAAGGAGGACACCGAGTTGCTCTCAGATATTTACATCGTAATTGCATCAAACCTTTTAGAGTCTTCATCCACGGAAATAATCTGCGACCGTTCGCAACAAACTAAATAAAATCGATGTTTTTACCGTGCCGCGCAGTCCGCGGCTGCTCCCTGGGCTCATGGAATGTCGTGACGCAGCGTACATCATAAAGCGCTATGAAGTCTTTGCTGTGGATATGTTTCTTTCCAACATAATTATTACCATTTCATTTCAAGTTGGTTTTTTGTCACTTTAGGTAAATGAATTCATTCCTCTGTCCATTTTTACTGACTAGTGACTATTTACCAAATTCCCGAATGCAAACTAGCTGGCTTGAAACTCTGACAATTCCGCTCGTGCATTTTACCCCTTGGATGGGTAAAGCGGCTCTATTAGCCTGCTTCTAACCTCAAGGACAAAATAGATTTTACAACCAACCGACCAGCCTGCAGCTGGTTGGTATTTGCCCGTCCACCCCATGCGGTAGTCGCGAAAAGGGTCTTTTTATTACCCCACGTTGCTCGTGTGCGGTCCCTTTTACCTTTTTTCGGAAATTCCGTTTCCAGAAAGAAATGCATATATGAATTTAATTTTGAATATACAGTGAAAGGGTTAGTTTTGCTGTGGTGACTTTGAATGCACTCGGATACACGCGCTTTGGTAATTGAGAACTCCGGGGAATCTCATCGGTTTTCTGCTTTAACTGCATTGGCGATGTCAATCTCTCATTCACCAAGCATCTATCATCCAAACTGGTAAGAGATTTTCATTTGTAGTTTTTTATATTTGCCTCGTTCTATATTAGCCTAAGAAAAATATTTTGCGTCAAAAAATGCACTAATGTGTTGGCAACAACTGTGCAAAGTTTCAACTTCCATACTCAAAAAAACCATTTTCGAGGTTTTGTCCAGCTTTTTTCGATTTCAGCCCACTGTGCGTCGTCTCTTTTTGCCCCCATTATCATTCTTATTATTTTCTTTTGTGACACTAAAACTGGATTTAGATTTGAGATATATGTTCCTCCCCAACAACAAAGACCATACTGCAGTTTGGAATTAATCAGTGAGTAATATACACTTTTTAGCACAGGTAAATTACAAATCTGTCTTAAGTAATAGAATTTCCTAAGTGCTGTATTCATGTAATTTTTTTAAATTTTGTAAATGATTTTTCCAATTTAAATTCTCATCAATAACAAGACCCAAATACTTTATATTACTAACCTGATCAATTTGCACGCAGTTTCTGCACATGTAATCTTTAAATGCAAGGCTACTGGCACACTTATAATACAAACAACCAATAGAATCTTTTCTATCTGTTGAGCTGAATCGAATAAATTTAGTTTTTTCACTCAGCGTAAGTTTATTAACAGAAAACCAATACTTTAGCTTGTCTAAGTCGCTTTGCATATGTTCTTTAACATTTGGCAGATCTTTTGCAGAGTAAGACAAGGCTGTGTCATCAGCAAAACAGGTAAGTTCCCCATTGAATAGTCCAGTACATAAATTGTTGACGTATACTAGGAATAGAATAGGTCCGAGTACTGAACCTTGTGGCACACCATAAAAAATAGTTTCAGGTAAACTGTAGCAATCTTTAAATTTTACCAACTGCGTCCTTCCACTCAAGTAGCTACAAAACCAATTTAGAGCTACGCCTCTTACTCCTGCTTCCCTTAGTCTACATAGCAAAATATCATGATCCAGTGAATCGAAGGCCTTTTTGATGTCAACAAATATGCCTGAAACGCATGCTCCTTTATTTAGACCATTAAATAATTCAGAGCAAAATTTAAGCAGAGAGTCTTCAGTAGATTTTCCTTCCACAAAACCAAATTGGTTTTTTGATAAATAGCTATTTCTGGAAAAGAAACTTAATAAACGTTTTTTGACAACCTTTTCTATGATTTTTGAAAAAACCGACAGCAAAGAAATAGGTCTGTAATTATTTATATCAGTTCGACTGCCCTTTTTGGGAATTGGTATTACAACAGCAATTTTCATACCCTCGGGGAACACACCCGAACTGAAACTCAGATTTATTATAAAGGATATTACAGGAGCTACTATTTCACTAACATATTTTAGAGTGAAGGCTGAAACGCCATCAAATTTGGGTGTTTTATTTGTTTTAAGTTTTTTGATGACATTATTTACCTCAAAGGCAGTGGTTGGGTACATGAAAAAGGAGTCCTGAACGTGCTTAATTGGAAATGAACGACTATATTGTGAGTTACTATCTATAGTCTCCCTTGTATTTCTCAATTTCTTTACGACGCCAACAAAGAAGCTATTGAATTCGTTTGAAATATCTAGGGGGTTTGTCAAAAATATTCCTGGCCTATCAGGTACACATATTTTTTCAGTTTCAGCTTTAGTACCACTCACACCAAGGACACTGTTGATCACTTGCCATTGCTTTTTTAAATCATTTTTATTTTTATTAAATAGGTTCAAGTAGTAGCTTTCTTTTCTGACAATAATCTCATGTCTAATTTTAGTAGATACAGCGCTGAAATATCTATGCAGTTTTTTGTCATCTGGCTTTTTTTTTAAGTTTTTTATATAAAATATTTCTCTGTGACAGTCGTTTACATAGATCAGTGGTCATCCAAGGTTGGATTGGTCTATATTTAACCCTACGAGTTGTCACAGAAGTACAATTTTCTATGTTTTGTGTTAATTTCTTTAAAAAGATGTTGAAAGCTATAGTAACATCTTGTTGGTCATGTACAGTAGACCAGTCGACACAACTTAATGACAATTTCAATTTGGGGTGATCTATTCTCTTAATTTCTTGATTTTTTCGTGGATCTTTCTTTTGCGCTTTCTCAGAGTGAAAAATAGTAAGTGCGCATGTGGTTAGATCATGGTCACTTCGACCTGAGGAAATAACACTCGATTTAAATTTAACATTACTTTTACATCTTAGATATATGTATTCAATACATGTTTGACTATTTCCAAAAGTTCTAGTTGGACTGCTTATTAATTGTTCCAATCCGTAACTTGACATAATCGTATTATACTTGTCTACGTTAGGTGTTTGTTTTAAAATACACAAATTCATGTCACCAGTGACAATCAAATTTTTTTCTGAACAAGCAGAAAGGACAAAATTAAGTTCTTCTAAAAAGTTTTGTACACTGTTTGATTGCAGGCGGTAGACTGCAACAACAGAAAGAGACATACTCCCAAGATCAATAGCACCAAGATCACCTTAATAGCATCAGCAGTTTGCATATCTACTGTACTCTTACTAACATTGTAAATATGGGATACGTAAATCGCTACACCGCCTGCTCTGTAGTCCTCATTGCACTTAACAAATTGGTTATACCCTTTAATTATTATGATATAAGGATTAATTACTAGAAATATGAATAAGCTCTTACCAAAGGCACCTTTTATATTTTCGTGGAGGAGCTTTTGTCCATCAATGATTGTGTTCGTATAAGTGTGGAATGCTTTCACGACGAGCCAAATGTTGCAAAGAATGTGAAACACAGATGATGTTCCATTCTTCGTATCTCTAAAAATGAAGCAAAAAAGCGGACAGTCATACATATTAAACCACCTATCGTCGCTGAATATTCACTATCCACCACCGATGCTCTCTATCGCCTCGTCCTCATCAAGGGACTGTAGCTTCCGCTTCTCCACACTTACTTTTAAAACTTTTCTCTTGGCTCCTCCTTGATGGAGACAAACCTCCTTTTTGCAGACATGGGTAGATTCATGTTGTATTTAGTGTATCTGAATAAATGACGATCTGCTGTATTTTTTATAATGATAATGCACATTTCGTTAATAAAACTCACCGTAAGCACTATATAGCAACGAATGCTAACAAAAAATTGATGGCAACGCAAATAATCTCCTACAGCAATGTTGCGGGTGGCGTAAAAATAATCTAGTATAGGAGGATATCATAGAAAATTGTATGAGATACTGTTACACTGATGATAATTAATATTCTGGTGATACAAATTATGGAGTTCATAGATAAAATGAACATATTTATGAAACATAAATAAGGAATTGACTCCATTCTTGAGATAATTAAAATTATTATTAAAACATAAAATCCCAACACTCCATGGTGTACCTTGGTATATTTATTATTATAAACAGACTAGGTAATAACACGTGAAATGAAGGATCATATAACAGGAATATGCTCGCATTTAAAAAGGCGAACTTCCATGGGCAACATGAATCATGCAGTCGCGCGTCAACCTCCTTCACCAAAAATCTCGTTAGGAAGTCTGTAGCATTTAAAGCGTTAATCGGATGATCTCAGACTTTATCTGTAGGCGGGTTGTGTGTAAGGGAGCATTTAAAGCCGGTGACTTGTGCTCTATAAACTCGTGAATGATGGGTACTCGGTGTGCCTTTTAATTGCCCTTATCATAATGCGATGGCATGTCTTAGTATGTTGTATTCGCTGCTCTTTCTGTAATGTTTTCAGGAAAAATTTGCCAGTTTTCTCTCATAAGTTGTTTTCGCATGGAGAGCCTATCATATTGCCAGGTGCTGCATTTCTACGTGAAATGTTCAACCCAACCTCTCTGCTAGCTCTTTTGCTAATATTTACGAAAAAAGGGTACAGCGATAACATCTAAGCATAATAAAAAATATAGGTCAAGATTGCGAAATTAATTTACAGTTACATTCACCTCGCGTATATTTTTACAAATTTAATAAAAATCCAATCAGCAATAAAGAATGACTTAAATCTTAGTTTCTTTCATATTTATTTAAGGGTAACGCTGGGAAACTCAAAATCTACTCTCTTGCTGGAGGTTTCCCCGGGGAGTGGCTACAAATTGGCCTCCTGGGTAAGACCCGTTGAACCTCTAAAACGTTCCAAATCCCTGCCTCTTAACGCCAATCTCCCTGTATTCTTATGGATGTCCTCTCTGAATCTTGAGAAGGTGTTCTTAATCGTGCCCTTATACAGTGACCTTGTAGGATGTTATGCTGGTTTTTGATTGGTCTACTTTGATATTACTCTTGAATGTCATTTTGAGTCATCCAATCATGGAGGTGCATTTCAAAATATGCCTTGCAGGCTAATTTGCCGACTGATTTTCCAACTGGAGAAACTGATTCGGTAGAGTTTTGTCGGTGTGACAGAAGAGACGTTGAGTCAACTACCGTTAGCCATTTCATTAAGATCCTACGAGTCACGTTTTTATTGTTTCAAGAGTTGCTAATTTTTGCGATCGGCAAATTACCTCATGCATGACGCTATGGAGATTCAATAATGTCCTAACATCACTCTCAAGTTGTATGTGCTACACATACGTTATTACGCCTACCATCTACAACCATACATTTTGGCGTGCATGTGCATGAAAATACGTTCTAATATTGGTAACAGAGTTTTCTAACCTTCCAAACATGTAATCTTTACCATATTCACTATAGTATTGCGTTAAATGGTCAGGTCGATCAATTCATTACCCTGATAATAGAGTTTGAGGTCAATGTTGACTGTGTGTCATGCTTTAAATAACGATTTATAAGAATTAATTCTCAAAAAACTTGATAAATCGACCGCAGTTACCGAGCCTCAGGGTCCCGCGTCGTGTAGCTCATGCTTGACACGCGATCGAAAAATCGCTTTCATATCCTTCGTTGCAAACTTTGCTCCAAGATTTCTTCGCCGTATTCTTGTGAAATCTCTACTTCACACTGTGATGTAAATTTTCCGAGTTACACATTTCTTAAATGAAAGATAATGTCTACTTTATATCAAATTTCACGCGAAAAATGAGTCGCCATTTTGCGTTATAAAACAGTGCAGATGTGAACCAAAATATTCAAAGACCCCGGTTAAAGAAATGTTGTGTTCCTTATTAAAAAAAAAAAAACACCGCAACACTACTTGCTTACATTCAAAGATTTTCGGAGAAATACGAGATCGCGTGCGTTTTTGAAAATTGGTAATTTTTGGGCTACATTATCTCATAAATGGATCAAATTTATGTAAAACGGCATATACATTCATAATTTGAATTCATTTTTGAGTGTTTACGCTTAGTTTTAAGTCTCAATATCAAAAAAAGCGATTTTGAGCTATCGTCCAGCTTATTCCTGTTTCGGACCACTACCGAATCAGTATCGGACACCCAGAAGCACTCTCCACTGCATGATGCCCCGAGGACGCCTACGGTATGGTAGGTGAAACGTTGCCATCAAAATGACAACGCGGACGGAACCCGGAAGTCTACACTACTGCGGACACTGCCTCTCCTCTTTTAAATTTACTTTCCCCGAGAGTGATTGATGCCAACGTCTATTTCGGTACTACGCGTGATTCTTGTATTTTGCTTTATAATATGCATTATGCATTTTAAATTTCCATATGTTCTCATACCTGAGGGTATAGTGTATAACATGCCGGTAAGTCAGCATCTTTTTTTTCCTAAATTAAATTAGTTTTCGATGAATTGTATTTTTATATGGAAAATGAATACAGTTTTATTTTACCTTGAAGCTTGATTTGTGGCGAAATTTTTATGAGTTTGAATAATAGATGAAATCGCAGTGTACATGAAAATTTCAAATGCTATACCAACTCCTAAAGATATAGTGCGCTATTTTTCATCCGGTCTTGTTTCATTTTGAAATACGTTTCACATTAGATAGTCTATTTCGATTTCCACTGTTTTTTTCAATATCTAAGGATAAAAAGCACATTTTTCAATGTTGTTTGCAGCATTTGTGTTCTTTTTTAATGGAGCAGATGCCCAATTTTTTTCACAACTTTTCAGTTGCATAATGAGAAATGGCAACGATATGAAAATTTCAAACACTAGTTTTCATAAAACATTTTTGAGAGGGCCGCAAATAAAAAATGAGATTTGAAGGAGCATTTAAATAACTTTCGGCTAATGTAATGAAGAAAGAATATTTAGGTGGTGGAACACCGCGAAAAAATATGCGAATTTGGCCATGTTTTGCTGTTTTTTTCCATGACCTGTGCCCGCATAGCACCCATTTCATACCATATTGCACATATTTAGTCCTCTCACTAACGCTCAAACTCATACCGATTGTAATTTCAACCACAAGGGACAGAATTTGGTGGATACTGGTGCCGAAAATGGCTTCAGGACCCTCGAAAAACCCCCGAGTAAGCTATTTCAAATAAAAAAATTCCAGACACCCAAACCCCTTCCCTTACTCCTTAAAAAGATTTGATTTGGAAGTGTACGAGATTTATTCAGCGTCCTCGAGGACCTACTAGTCAGATATTCCAAATTGAAAAAATTATTGAGACTACCCCACCTTCGCTTAACCCTTGGGATTTTATCATAGGTTAATGTTAGGCAAGTGCTGAAATGAATAATAAAAAATGTTCAAGTTTTCTACTTTTTTACTCATGGCATACAAATAAAAAACAAACTTATGAACATTATCTGGTCAAACATAGAGATTTGGTAAATTTTCACTGAACAATTTTATTCGTCTTCCTCTGAATCTTCGTTGATGGATGTTATAATGTTTTCCTCCAACAATGTTCTAAATAAAATCTCGGCCAGTCTTGTGATTTTATCTTGGTATTGACCATTGGTTATATAATAAATTATTGCTGCTACATGAGCGCAACACCCTACTGTTCGATTACCGTTCGCGCAATCACAGCAATCTCGTCATATACTGTCTGGTCCGATCCCATTTGCTATATATTCTATATAACAATTATATTTATCCTTATTTTCATGTCTAGATGGCACTGACACTCTTCATATCCTATCATTCTCTTGAAAATAGCTAGCTTTCAGCTTATTGTTTTCATCCAGAGTCTCAGCTAAATGTGATAGGCCCTGCTTTAGCTGATAACTCCAAGTAGAAAATATTTCGAAGCCATGTCGAGAATATTCTGGAAAGTGTGAAATGTCAGAAGCTGTCATCTCTTTAAACTCTCTCTTCCTCAGTTTCCAGCGCTTGTTTTCAACTTCTGCTCTCAAAGTATTTTCGCAGCATTCTCTTGCTTTCATTGCATTTATAACATCCTCACTGATATCAATATCGCAATCAAGCCGTTTTCCAAATCCATTATTAAGGAAAGATGCTATCCTGCAGTAAGTTCCTGTTTTTGGCAACATTTTATTTTTCAGTCCGTAATATAACAAATGATAATTTTCCTTGATAATGCCATGGACGGCCTCCACAACCCATCTTAATTTAGTCACGAATCTGGATTGATTCGATTCTTCAGTTGTCAATTGAGCTCACTTGCCTTTCAACGCTGGCTTCACCACACTGAAATTTAGATCATTATCTAAGTATGACACGACATCTCGAGGCGTAAAATGCGAGGCGTAAAATTTTGGGATCACTACATCAACTTGTCAGAGCCAGAGAAATACTTACACCCGACATACGAATTTCATTAGTTAAAACACTAGTCTTCCCTCACTTGGATTATTGCGCAGCCTTATTCACTAACCAAGACGACGCAAACAATAATAAACTCCAATTGGCCATGAATTCAGCTGTAAGGTTTATTTACGATTTAAAAAAATGGGACCATATCAGTAACTATTACAATCACCTCAACTGGCTTAAGTATAAAGAGCGTCGCACCCTTCACATAATAACTCTAGCCTTCAGTATCTTAACGACCGGTTATCCGCCATACTTGTATGAGAAATTCATTAGAAAATCTGAGGTTCATGATATACCTACCCGAAATCATAACATTGACCTCCATATTCCAAAACATCACACGCTACATATGAACAAATCATTCATAGTAACCGCCTCACAAATATGGAACTCTCTCCCAGCCCAAATAAGAAGCAGTACAAATGTCAATAGGTTCAAACACAGCACATATGGGTTTCTGAAGAATGCCTCCTTATCCCCAAGTTAAATTTCTTTTGTTTATATTCACTTTCTTATGTTCATATTTCTTGTTTATATTCACTTTCTTATGTTCATATTTCTTGTTTATATTCACTTTCTTATGCTCATATTTCTTGTTTATATTCACTTTCTTATGTTCATATTTCTTGTTTATATTCACTTTCTTATGTTCATATCTCTTGTTCATATTTCTTTTGTTTGTCACCTTTAATTTTGTAATTAGTGTGTTATATCGAAGTGCGATTATTTATTATTATTTTTTTTTTGTCGAAAATATTGTATTGTTTCTTTCATGTACTAGGCGATATGCACTGTTCAAATTTGACTGTATATGTATATATATTTATTTACTTTTTATTTTATTTATCTATCTCAATGTGAAATGTAGAAAGATGTACTTATATTTTCTTATGGGCCCCAGTGCCTACGAAAATAAACGATATTATTATTATTATTATTATTATCTCGAAATCCTCTATTTAGAATCAAAATGTCACCCTTTCCCATGAAAGTTTTCATTGGATGTGCCGATTGCAAGATTGATTTCAGAATATTGGCATCATTTTGATTAGCCAAAAAAGGTCCGGGCATATCAACTAATAAGCCATCAGAGGTACAAATGGTTTACAAAGGGGAACTTTATTTTGCCCGGAATAAGATTTGCGTTGGTACGCGTTGCTGGAACTTTTCTCGTGTCGAATGTAAGTGCCATCACAAATATAAGTGATTGAACGATCACAAATAGCTATTAGTTTGTCTGACCCGTGAAGTTTCTTTGCCATATGTGATGTATAGTTCTGGATGAAGCTTTCTCAGGTGTTGCTTCTGAAACCAAAATATTTTGGCAGAATGTCTTTTTAGAAAGATTGCATGACCGATTTTTTTATAGAACATATTTGCTGGGTGTACTCAAGGCCAAGTATCGACGCAAGACGGGCCCAAATCCTATACCGCAAGTCCGGAAAAAATCCCGAAGGGGGGACTTTTCACCCTCTTATTCGGCTATGCCCTTTGATGAAATAGCAACGGCGAATTTCAAATGAGGTACGCGCGGTTTCGAGCTGATAGTGTAAATATTTCAGCATTTTCACTGTTAACACCTGTTTCGCTGTGGCAATATTGTCTCACTTTTTTACTGAGGTTATATTGTGTAAGAGCTTTAAAATGGATATTCTTGATAAGTGAGTTTACGTTAAAAACCTTGGGAGGAAGTGGACAGAGTTGGTGTTTATTTCTTGCTGCATATTTTTCATTTTTAAATTTAGCATCTCAAGAATAGAGAATACTGAAGAACTCCCTTATATACAATATTATTTCATGATTAAGAGCTTCTGCAATGAATTTTGACCCAATTAATTACATTTCCCCGAGTACTATGTCAAAATGGATCCTTTCAAAATGTAACTTGATGGTGGAAAATCATATTCTGTGACTGCCTCTATGCTAAGCGTAGACTTCGGCGGCGTGACGCTAAAGAATTTTTATCGTCGACCGAATTTAACCGAATTTAAGAGCTTTTGCCGCAGTTTTAGCGGCGTTCGGTGCGCTCCGGTATCCAAGCCGATGGTCTGTATTCGATTCTATCGATTAAAGATCGATAATCAGTTAAAAATCGAATTATCGATTCTCTATTCAAACTATCGATTAACAATTGGATTTTAAAAATGAAGGAGTAAGAAACAACGATGGAATATTGAATACTAATTCTAGTAATGAGCATATCCTGCAAGATAGCTCATAACATGTTTTCATATTCAGCTGAGGCGCCGCAGTAATTGTGTCCTATGCATATACCTATCTCTTTCAAAAGAATCGGTGGAATGCTTGGAAAAATATGTCTTTAATTTGATTCTGATAAAGCATATACCTCGCAGGTATTGATTTTTTTACTTGTATATCAACATGCTTCGAGTGGTACTTATGTGTGTATTCCTGAAAAGTTTACGAGTTATGGCTTCTTCTATCATGAAAGCGACCTTTTTAGAGTTTCAGGATAACCCGTAGTGCTTCGTCTGTCCCCTCGAGGCACGCCCAAGGATTCATTAACATTAATTAATAAACCAAAGTTTGCCGTCACCGGAGAGGAAAGTTTCGCTCAACTCGGAGACTTCATCCAGATCGGCATTGTGTCGCTTCCATTTTTTTCAGGAATTTTGTGTACCTTTGAAAGTCGGTAGAGAATATTTTCTATTCGTTCCCGTTAATTTATTATTTTAATAAAAATTGTTCGCGACTGCCCCACATAGTGCATTTATTTTTGACTCGCCAAAACTGCCGGCGTATTTGTTTTAGAAGTATTTATTCCGTTTTACAATCCTCGTTTGCTGTGAAAGATGTAACCTGGGTGTTGTTGGATTATTATCCTTACACGCGATGCAGCAATACATGCTGTCCTTCGTATTCTTTGTACCGTAACCCTAAAATGCAATTCTGAATGTTAGGTTGCGTAGTTTACGAATAGAATGATGAATGAAGGCATTTGAAGGTAGGTTTTTCTGGTTCTCCATAAATTGAGGGCGTTCAAGCATTTAATATACTTGAACATTGATTTTGTTAAAATTCTGATCCTTTTTTTCCCCATGGCTATAAAAAATAGAAATAAAGCATGTTATAAATAGTACAATTGAATGAAACAACGTGAAAAATCAATTATTATTGTACAGTTGAATTTAATGACTTGAAAGTAAATGCTGTACTCGTTGTCACACTGCTGTTGTCGTTCGATCAGACTCACTGAGTCATCTTGTATTTTGCCATTCCCTTCTTAATCCCTTTCGCGGAAGCAGAAAATTCCTCTTTTTTACACGTACTCTGAGGTTCATACCATAGATGTCCAACTCCACGCAAAACTTCTTTGACAGTTAAGAGTTTTACTACTATAAGTTCAGATGGCAGCAGCATCGGCATCTGCCGCCAAATTCAAATCACTAAAACACGACCTCCCTTCCCATTCCATTATTTCAAGTCTATTTGCTTCAACTCAAAATGCCCGCAAACTCGTACGCACAAAATAACTGATTTTCAGGAGCGAATGGGTAGTTTCATATCATTTTTATTTGGAGGAAAGATCCATCAAGGCCTCAGGGCAGTAGCTTATTGTTTATCTTAGGTTATTGCACATAAATTAAAATCGAATATAAAAAGACAAAAATAATATTTATTGTCAATAAGTACATTAATCATGAGAATAAAAAACTTATCCGAATAGTTCTGTGCTACATATTTTTTCATGATGAAGTTCTGAAGAATGATTCATGAACTCCTAGATAAAGAAAGAATAGAAAGAAACACAATCAGAGTACATCACTTGTAATGTTTCAGAAATTAAAGGAAAATTACACCTCCCTATGAAAAACACAAGAAAGTTATGAGAAATGCTAGGACTTTCAAACAAAATTAGCTGAGTGAATTGGCCATAACTGAGTATTGCACTGTTAAACAATTTTCAGACGATATCCACAAAAATCAGTTCTGTAAGACAAAAATGGAAGCAGACGCGTAACCATGGCGGTGGGAAGGGGAATAGATCCCCCCCCCCCAAAGCCTCAGAGAAACAAAAACAATTGTCTAGTTTTGGCATTTAATAACTGCGTCTGCTTAAAGTCAATTTTTTAGTGCGAAAATTATGTGAAATGTATCTCCAGGCATGCTATTTTTCAAAAAATTTCCCCAACGAAAGTGGGGAATCGCCACCCCAGGCTATCCCCTCCCCCCAAAGCATAGTCCTAGTTACCCCTCTGAATGGCAGCATGGATGAGGCGATGATTCAAAACTTTTAAAAGAACTAGAAATTTAGCTCAGTAATTTCTTAGAAGAAAATTATCTTAGACTGTTGCAAAGAGTATTTCAATACCAGGTTAAAATTAAAGAAAGATTCACATGACACCACCACAAAAATGCATAAAGGTAACTTCACTAACAACACAATTTGGTGTAGATAAGTGAAAAATAAAGGCATTAATTAAAAATGATTTAACTTAATTAAATAGATTTAAACAGTAATTCTAATACATAGTAACTTCAAACCACCGAGTTTGGATGTTTGGAGCAAGCACATAGAAGCATAAAAACAATGTGACGAGCGAAGGATGGAAGTTAACTAAGCATAGTATAAATTATGCATTCCTTTTTCGAGATCCTTGGAATTTAATAATAATCGCTTCAAGCAGATGAACTACATTTGGATTAATCATTCTTAACAGTCCTATACTTACTCCACGGGAAAGATATGTCTTTATCAATTGAGAGGAAATAAACTGAAATGTCGCTGTTCTTCTAAAGAGTTGGATTAAGTTACCTAAATGTAAAACATCCAACAACTACGTTCTTGAGAAAAGTATTTCACAACACATGACAGCAGATGCAATAAAAATAAATGTGACTTACCCGGCTACTTGTCGAGGAAAACAGAAAAAACTTACAGCCCTTGGAAGGGCAGTCCTTAACTGCGCAACAGTAACGTATTTCTTACGATACTCCAAATTTTGAAGATCTATTACGATGCGATACACGCTGGCAAATGCCGACATTCTTCGATATCACTACAGAACTCCGAAACAACAACACAGTTCACTTGAGAGGACGCGGATGTCACCTTCATTTGTTTTTCTAATAGCACTTCGACCGAAAATATAATTCATTAGAAAGAGACATTTAGTTATCAGAAGGAAAGGCAATATAGCGTAAATTGGAAATTTATGGCTGAATTATGCATTTTTGTGGCTACAAATATTATATTTAACAACAACGTCAAGAATAGATGTCGCAAATGCTTGCGAAAAAATTTCCCCTATCCTGTTGAACTTCCCTGGTTCATACTATCCAGAGTTTTGATTCGAAAATCGTGCCTCGCCTTTTGGCCTGCTGAGTTCCACTGGTGGCTATTCAACAGCTCGATAATACCCTTGGCGGACATGGGAAGTTATCCAACAGTTTGACCCGATGAAAAATTCGTCTCGTGTATCGTTATCTGGGTTGTTGCGGAGTACCTGCATAAACTTAAGCCCCTAAAAAAGATTATTCGGCCGAGCGTAGAATTGGACGTGATGTCGATACCTTGGCTATACACATATGAACTAGAAAGTATGCGTGAACGGATACGCCTCTCTATGAACTTCATCACTGAGGTAGTCGGTCCCAGCCTCTAACAGTGTTTCTACCAGCAAAAGTCACGCATGCAATATATCACCACTCTTTAGAATGATTTATAACATTGCGATGAGTCAATCACTTCGAGATATATTCCGGAAGTTGGATTGCATAGTTGATGGTAAAGCTCACCTTAAACTAATTAAAAGGTGTGTAATTTCACACATAAAAACTCTACATAGGATTCTCCACTCTCATGGTTCCATTGATTCCCACCGGTCAATATTAAGCTCAATTTCATGCCTAATAAATAAAAAAAGGAATTAATACTTACAAGTGTAATGATGGAAAATCCCTTAAAAAAATATACGAGCACTTGTAAATGTGGGCTAGTGGTTACGGTGCTGGAATACCATTCTGAAGTTCCATGTTCGATTCCCATCTGTATAAACTCATGACTGCGTGCTAAGTGGGGTGGTGCTGGATTTTTACAACAATGCATGTAAATGGTGAAAGCATGAATTCGTAAACAACATTAACGAGTTATTAGGATCAATTATTGTTTTAAAAAGCCTGGTCATGGCGGAGCCAAATAAAAAAAAATGTACTCGAACGAAATATCCACTCGTGGAATACCAATGCATGGATAGCTTAGTCACGATGAAGGCCCTGGGAGGGATGAGGGGTGAGTAGGTGGGGATGGGTGCGTGCTAGAAGCAGATTTGAACGCGTCTTGACCTCATTTTGACAAAATTCGAGCAAAATCTCTCAACGGAAAATCCCCTCGACGTTTTTCCCCGGTACATTTGGATGCAAAAAGCATTCAACTCAACGCTCGTAGTCTTTTCGATTTTTCAATTACTCACTCTTTCAACTGAATGATCAATTTAGTGCGGATTTCAAGCAATAACATATGTATTTATCTACTCCGAAATATGCAAGAGAATATTTCTTCTTGATCGAGAAATGTTAAATATTCTTCTCAAATTAAGACGCTTGCGGTAATGGAGTAAATTTAAGGAGATAGCCTGACAGAAAACATCAGTGACTTGTGATTCTTTCCTCCAAGAGGATTTTGAGCAGTGACTCGTGTGTGTAAGCGTAACCCATACGTAAGTGTGCCTAGGTCTTTTCTATTAAAGATGTGCCATGATAGTCTGATTGGTCTTTATAAAAGGGTAAGTATTTTGGCAAGAGGATCTGAGTTTGGAACACGAGATATCCTGAAAATTGACAGAGACATCGTAAGCCTTACTGAGTGCTCTATTCTTTTGCTCTAAATGCATCAATGTAAGGAATTTGTAGAACTTCATTAGACAAAGTTACGTATTTTTTGCACTTTTGATTATTTTACCTTTATTTATTGACCAGTTTTTCATAAAAAAGATTAAGATTTAAACTGGAGATTTAGAGAACTTAAGGCAGCTCTTCTATCCATGATTAGGATTTTAGGAGCTTGTGAGTCGATGTAGCGTAAATGGCCCGCCATATACTGATGACTGAAGTGCAGTTTTCCCTTCCAAAGTATTCCCGAGACGACCGGTTCCATTATGTTACATGAAGGGTGGAAAAAGATACTGTGAATCGAAAACAGTGGCCTCATAAAATAGTTTGAAATGGATAAAATTGAATTTTATTGAACAAATTATTAGCTATTTGTAGTTCATCAGTTATTCAATTTATTTCGCCCGATATATTCCTTCTCCGTTCTTTCTATGCGCTTGTCCTTCGGAAGCTGTCTTCATGAGACCATTATGAATCACAATGTGGCCGATTAAGCTGTTCCCTGGTTTTATTTAGCTCTCGAAAAATAGCCACTTCCCTCCCAATTTTCTTCGGACTCACTCATTGGTCACTCCGTCATTAGACCGGCGCTTTTTTTAATAATCCGATTTAAGAATTCGTTGTCTCAAAATTTGCGAATTGGCGAGAAAAAAAAATATTTCAGATTCCTAAATATAATATATTTCATACGCCGGATAGGCGTGCCTGAGGCGCCTAAAGGAGCAAATAGGGCCTAAATGTAGTTATTTTGAATGTTGAGTTTTACGACCCGAATAAAACATTTACTTGCGTAAGCATGATACTATAGAGTTCTTCGGACAAAAGTTTCTACCATTTTGTCGTATCTTGATTCCTTCATGCCGAAACGCTGCCCCAAATGTGCCCGCCGCACGCCCCCCGCCGCTCTGCCCCCAGTAAAATGAAACGAATGACGGAGTGCGTGATTCATTTCATTTTACTTCCATAATTCTCACTCTGCGCGACATATCACGCCTCCACCCTTGAATTCTCTACCACTGCAATTTTCCATGCCTGTGGGTGCGTTTAAAACGGATGCGAAAGAAAATAACCATTCACAGAAAATCGGAATATAAATAATATTAGCTGGCTAAACCAAGACAGAATTTTCATTGATAATAGGATCCATTGAATTTTAATCATCCTCATATGCTGTAAATGATAATGAGACATAAGCTTCCTTGCGAGAGTACAGTGTGCAGTTGAGATCTGGTGTCCGCAAAGAATATGATGCATTCGGCGATACTTCGCCATGCGCACTATTGTTTGTGCTTATACGACATATCATGGAATGCCTTTATACAAAATGAGTTTACTTGAGCTTACTTTGATCTTGCTCTCCAGCGATTCTCAGTTCATTGGCTTGATGATTCCTTGGCATAATTAGCCCAAATACGCATAGAAGCAAACACGAGGGGCCGGCATTACCTGTCTGAATTTATGAGCATTTGTGAAGTGTCGCGATATGTGTGACCGCCTCTCCTCACCCATCTTAAGTCCTGCATTAACGGTGCTTAGAGCTGCTAAAGGTAGTCCCTTTAAAGGTGATTATGAGGGAGGTACTTCGGTAAAAATGTTTTGTTAAGTTCAGGGGGATATATTCTAAACGTTCATATTTAAGAGATGGGAGATTTGGAATGGAAAAATATGAGATCTTGCGAAATCTTCTGATTGGCTAACTCCAGCGATAACGTTTGCTTATGTAATGCTCATATCCGTTAGAATTTTTTAAATTCAGTAATTAAAATGATCAAGAAAAATGATAAGGACAAGGATTTAAATGAAACCTTTTAGTAAGCATTTCAATTGTTAACATTCTCCGTTTCCGCTGGCAATACTGGAATGCGGGTTTAAAAGAGGGCCCCAACTTTGGGTTACTGCGTAGCCACCTTGAGGGAAGTTGGATGTATTTTTTCCGAGGTTGAAACGGGCAAAGTGGACATATTCAGCTGAAATGACCCATCTCTACCGACTTAAGTTATCCCAAGGTGAACGCCACTTTTTGCTCTAAAATAGGCATTTTATTAGTAAAATTTTTTATCTTCTATTGAAAAGTTATGTATTTGGAATGGCGTCATTTCATTAGTAGTGTTGTATTCTAACAAAAAGGTTTAAGAGGAATTTAAGTAATTTATTCTCATTCTTCCTTAAGTTATATACTTGATATTCAGTATACTGAGTATTAGATTTTAATTGAGTTGAGACTAATACTTTCTCGAAAAAAATATATGGTTTTACTATTCAAGTTTTATGCGGGACTAATTGAGCTTTGAGTGGACTGATTTTCCTCTTGGCTCTGTATCACTATTTCTCGCTCTGGATGTCAGCTGGTAACACAACGACATACCAAACGCATTAAAAATAGTGAAACAAATCTTTAGAATAGGCATCCATTTTACATGCCTCAGTGACTTTTATTCAAGACTTCCCGCGAGAATATTCTGGGCGGCTTTCTAATGACATTAAAACATCTGGGTTAATGGCGATCTCAATTTTATGGCATCTTTCAGAGTGATACTGAAGTGTGAATCACGGCATCACCCTGGGTATTAAGGGCGATTTTTTTAAAGGAAAGGATATCTTCAAATACTGTAGTTTATATAGGGTGATCTGATTCATATATTTTGGCCAAAGTCTCTTCCTCATATGTTCCTACAAAAATTTTCCTTTGAATTTTAAAATTTTAATTTAAAAAGTAATTTTTTTATTAAAATATAAATGAAAATGAAGAATTTAATTAGGATATTTTTATTTTAATGATAATGGAAAATTTAAATTTATATTGTAATTATTTCATTTGGTAGCACGATTATCTTGCAAAGTTAAAAAAACGAAGAAATTTTCCATTTAAATCTTTCGGATGTACAAGCAAAGTAAATTTGTCCATTGGCACGGACGTGAATATTTTTCCGTCATAATAACGGAGAAAAAAAGCAGTTTTACAGAAAGTAACGATGTAGTACTTGGTGAGAGCATGGCTATGCAATACATAATTTCGTAAAATTTTCAAGTGGAAAAGTGGGTTATAACCACTGTTGCTTATATTAATTGACAGAGTTCCGCATTAATCTTATCAAAACTATGAATCTATAATAGTTTAATCGTAGCTGGAATATTATTTACCCCCCAATCTCATGGTATTCTGATACATAAAAATTCATGACTGAAAACTATAGGAAATAACTAAAGCTTGGAAGATTCCATTATCAAGCTTTACTTTTGCGTTTTGAGATGAACGAAGAATATTGCAAGGAAAGTAATTTTATCACACAGAAAATAGTTTGGCAGGCTTCTTCACTATACTAATTTTAACGCGTTGTAGCTTTTACTGGGAGAGAAACGGTATTCTGCGGAGGCCAGTGACGGAACTCGTTTTTACAGTGCTTAAACATGCAATGCTCAATCGGCCGAAGTATTAAATGAGACTCAAGGGCAGTGTTGCCACCGTGATGGACTTCGAGTTTCAAAATGCATTGCCGGGCGTAACCACGTGGAAGTGTAAAGCTAGAAAAGATGCGCTGGCCTGAAAGTAATTTTATCGCACGAGACCAATCTCAAAACGTAAGTCTCACCCAAACAGTTGCAAAGATTACCAGCTTAGCCTTGTTTCCTATTAATAGGCTAATTTCAAGCTGTCATTATTGCGTGGCCGTGAAGAAACAATAGGAATTTTGTTTTCTCCTCTCTCTACTTGAATACTTGTGGGGTCTTGCGCGCGTCTATAATATCTATTGATTGCCGTCAACACGTTGTTAGAGCGTATGTATCCTATTATTAAACGGTCTTAAACTCCTTTTTTAATTCGTATAAAACAATTGTCACCAAAATAACAGTTTAAACTACTTTCTTGATAACAAGTATAAATCATCGGGAAGTTTGAAAATGAACTTACTTCTTTACATTTTGGACCTGTGGCAGTCGAAGCTCACCTACCTAATTTCATGTAATAATCCATCAAAGGAAATTTTTTTTTAATTTCCCTAGATAAATATCAATTATACCTAGCAGGATTAGATAATTGGATTTTTGCTAGTCTCTCACTTATCTTT
This sequence comes from Ischnura elegans, assembly GCF_921293095.1. Classification (NCBI taxonomy): domain Eukaryota; kingdom Metazoa; phylum Arthropoda; class Insecta; order Odonata; family Coenagrionidae; genus Ischnura; species Ischnura elegans. The sequence continues at coordinate 89,304,384 of NC_060259.1, forward strand.
CCATCTTTTTCAACAGTTAGGTACCTAGAGCGTGATATGACTTGCATTGAAATTCATGAAAGTGGTGCAATTGGAAAAAATACCTCATCTCCTGATGCAGGCAGTTTAACTTTTACCACGCTTGTTTTAAAGAGTTTTCTAGTAATATGAGTTTTATTGTGGTATACTTCCTTAGTGACTGCATGAATTAAATCGGGTTGTCTCTCCACATAGATATCCCCGAGAACTAACGGCGTATGGGATTTTTAGTATTTTTTAAACAATATGTAAGTATCATCATATTCTATTTTAAATTATCATTGAAAATTTCAAAAGCCAAATGGTATTAGATTAACTTTTAAACAAGCGCTTTAGTCTGAATCAGTCAATCAGCTCTTTTTCTGGACTTGGAAAGACAAGAAGAGGAGGGGTAGTTATACCGCAAGACCTAGAATTTGTCTACGTCAGTTGTGTACACATGCGCATAAGCCGAAAATATTCCTGATCTTGTTCAAACTTAATTTAAATACGGAAAAAAATGTAAACATGAGTGATTGTCGACTTGTGCGATTTATTGAAATTGAAATTCGACAATTGCTTGTAAAGCGATCCGTCACGAGTTTGATCGGCTCATTGAGGCGATAGCTTATACTTACATGTTGTTTATTTTGACTGAAAATATCATTTTAACCTAAAACTTGAGTAAAGGGAATGCAGCCAGAATTGGTTTTATAACATGCATGACTGGATGAATGAATTGAATTAAATTACATGAAATGAATTCATGAAATTCATGAAGTCATTTTTTACTAAGTGTTATGTGCAGTACTTTTCGATGTCTTCGAGGTAAACCGAAGTTAGGGGGATTCAATATCGTCCCCAGCAAGTGGGCACTGTACAGCCACCTCGAGCGCTCTTGTTTATATTGACCCTGAAGTGCTGACCACTTAGATTTCCATGGAGTGGGGGAGGGCGCTTGTCTCCCATGGTTTAATCCTTCAAATGTCGCCTCGCCACGCGCTCTCGCCTCCAATTTTCTCACCGGAGTTGAACGCCTCGCTGGGAAGACAATTGCCTCCCGTAATAATCGCCATGCACTTGTTCCCTTTTCTTGTTTCCCCACTCTCTTTAGAGCGTGCTTCCCTTCTCCCCCCCCGAGGGGGGTCCTCCAACACCCCCCTCTAGGTCCCCCTCCCCTCCGCACCCACGGCACCCCCCCACGCCCTCTGCCTCCCCTCCCCCCCTCCGCACCCGCTCCGTCCTGATCGATGATCAAACTCGAGCCCTTCGCAGTGTCGTGTTGTGCCTCGCAGTGCTCGGACCCGGCAGCGTGTCTCCCGCCTGCGACGACGCCGACTCCGCCGCCGCAACACTCCTCCGCCGCAGCCGAAGCCGGTGAGTGGCCCATTTGACCAACCGCTGGCCCTAACGCCACAATCATTAAGCCTCGCACAAGTTCAGGGATGGCGGAAATGACAGCTCAAATTATAGCTCTCGGGCGTCATCATGTTAAAAACTGGCAGCAATGATAAGGATCAACAGCATCACTGGTGAACAATCCTCAGATTGGTTTCACACTGCTCTCCAATCAATTGACAGCTCACCGCACAATTCTCCTATCAGCTTATCTTTTCACACCTACATGCTTCTTCTCTTTCACATCCGTTTTTGCCTGTTTCATATATTTCATTCGAGGATAAACGATCCTATTTCCATCATTTAAGGCCGTCTGGTTTTCCATCACTGGGTATGCACATATATTGTGATGGAACGTATATTGTGAAAAGGCCAGAGATAATTATGATAACGATCTTAGTAAACAGAAGTGATGCGTCAAATGTCATTGCCATATAGAAAACGATAACTGAAGAAATCATTTTCCCTATCATATCCCTGCCAAAGCATGACACTAATGGTCACTGATCGCATGATTTCAGCTTACGAGTATGGAATGCGGACGAGTGTTAGGAAAACGCGTAAAAGTGATCCGAAATATAGTTCGTTATGTGACACCGTGTACGTATGTTCACTGTTAACTGTGCGCTTCTGTGCATAGGCGGATTTGACTAAATGCGTAGACAGATGATTTCCCGTTGTAAACAACTTAGTCATGGGGTGGTGCTTGATTTTGACGGAATTATTTCGATGGTTTTAATGGCGAGAGGTTGATATGATTGGTTGACTACACCTATGGACTTTGTTGTGCTTTGAATTTTCATTTTCCGTAAGCGAGTCGTCGGAATGACGAGTTCAAACATAGCAAATTCTTATGAATTTACCAAACAATTGGAACCAGAATCTCTGAATGAAATCCTATGTAAATAATTTTAATTAATTTTTTTAATGTCTCAAATACACCCTCACGGGATCATATGATTCACTAAATTTGTTTTAAAAGTAGTTAGATGAATGATTCTTTTTCAGCTCCTATATTATTGAATGTGAGGGAGTTAGCTAAACGGCCCTGAGAGGCAAATGTAAAATGAGTTGCTCCAAAAGCCCAAACGAGTTACTCGTTACACCTTTTGGAGCAACTCATTTGACATTTATTTCTCCTATATTATGTATGATACAAAGAAAAAATTAATTATCTTATATATTAGAGGAAAAAACAGCAAGAAATATAATACTATCTAAGGCAACTTAATTAGGCCATTAAAAATGCAACGGAGAGAAGTAAAAAAATTCAAAACTAACGTGGTTACACGTAGAGCCTTGTCAGATCAATGCAACTATTTGTCAGTTGTAATTTTAGGCATCCTTTGGGGGTTTTATGCGTGCCATGCAGTCGTTTACATTAAAGGTAGTAGTAGTAATGGTGTGAGACTAAATGGCATGTTTTCAATTTTTAAGAGAAATATTTTAATACAGTAGCGCTGATGAGCCAAACGTATTTTTTTACCTGTCTTGTACACATTTTGGCTATTTATTTTCTCCACCTCATGCCAGCATTACTTTCTCCTGGTGTGGGCATAGCAATAACATTTTAATTGATGATTTTAAACTTGGTTTCACTTCATTCTGCGGTGCATCGCAGTTTTTGGCCCTTTACTCACCGCGGAGGGCTAGTGCTCACCATGTGATCTCATAGTATATGTAAGCGAGAACGATTTTCGAATTCTGCGCTTACGAAGAGGATTGAAACGTTAAATCCGGGATTACTTGATGCATGTTGTATCTGATTGACTGGCAGCAATGATTTTGTTTATTTCGATTTGAAATTTTATTTCTATTTGCACTTTTTGGTCCGGCACCCTATACATATTGCCAACCATTTTCAGCATTTTTGCGGGGAGGGTAAAAGTATGTAATTAAACATACATGACTCGAGAACTTATGAATGCTTTTAAATACAAATTTTAACTATGCACATATATGTGTGTCTAAATTTGTATGAAACTTATTTTTTTTGCAAGCGCAGGAACTTGATGCAAATAGTCCAAAATAATTTCAAAGAGTAAAGTCACAAATTCACAATGCAAAAATACGTGACCGCACCACCGCTGGATGCGAAAACATGTAATTCACGTGAGAGGAAATTTAATAACCACGAAAAAGAAGATGCAATACGATTTTAATTGAATCAATTTACTAGTATTTCATTTGCCAACTTTTTCCATTTTCTATGATAATGCTGTAGTTGGTGCCATATTGGTCTGAGTTTTTGGCAATCGCACATACCCCCATGAGTGCACTCACGTATATTACTCGATGGCTGTCCTCTCTCCATGCTCATTCTCCATTTAATCCGCGGTTCCCGCCGGCGGGCCTCGCCCTTCCCGCGTCTTGACCCGCCCTTTCCCGCCATAGCCCACGTGGGCGGCCGCGCTCCCTGATCACATGTAAACACAGCCAAACGCCTTGCTTCTTTACTTGTTACACGCTGCCCATCCGATCCCTTACATTTTTCCACGGTCTGACTCGCGATGTTTGCGTTCGTTTTCCACGGTCTGGCTACGGATGCGGACCGTGCATCGATTGCGGAGCTGCTTGGCGTGGAGCGGAGTTCTTACATAGACTTCTTGTTGCAGTCTCGGGAATAGAATACCTTGGTTGAAAATTTATGGTTGATTTTTGATTTTATTTTGCAAGATTATTGCATTTTATACGATTTTAATATGCTCTGTCAAGTTAGTTAAATTCAATATTCAACCTCACCAATGTTTAAATTGTGAATTATTTTTGCTAATTCAAAAAGTTTCTTCTGCTGAGCAACCAATAACTTCTAATCGAATTCTAATGGTGGATAACAAGTTTCTAATTTCTCACCGCAGTGACAAAGTGAAATTTTTGGTCGCTGTTTCTTTTCTCGTCCCTGCACCATTAAGATATCCGTGAATTACTGAAGGCTGCCTGTTTTACTCCGTGTTTTTTTCTTATATTGCACTTGGAATAGGGCAACCTGTGATTTACATATTTTCGAAAAACATTAAAAACAATAAAATTCTCCCTGATTACTATTGAAGCATGGCGAATTAGAACTCTAATCTTTTGAGTGACTTAAATTTAATTATTCTGGCCAAGTTAACAAAACATTCAAACGATAACTTAAGTTGGCTGTTGAACTTAAGGAATACACTTCGCATTACTGCAAATTGACATGGCCACCACGATACGATCTTCAAAACTGTTAGCGGTCTATGACCTTCAATTTTATTGCTAATTTAAATATATCTTTTTACCCCTTCATCTCGTGTCCCTCTTTTGCTGCTAGGCTGTACAGCTATTAAAAAATGCGCAATTTAAAATTGTTAAAAATTTATATACTTCAGTGTCAATGAATAAAACGACAGGGATATTTAATACAGCCATACTGAACGTTAAGTCGCTTTTCTTAGGAAAATACTGATTACATGTTATCTAACTTATTGAATTCTGACTTTAGGGTTTATTGTGTATTTATTAATGAATTTTATTTTAGAAGTTAGCGATTTACACACTCTGATTGTTGCAGCTATTAAAATTTTAAATGCATGAAGGATTTTAGGAAGTTGGAGAGGAATTAGTTCACCATTTTATATTTAATGGAAATGCTAGTATGAATTATTTCGTACTCTGGATAACTTTATCCAGTTAGTTTCCTCTATGATATTTCGGACAATTTTAACAGAGGTGTGAAGGAATAGAATACGAATTATCACCTCTTACCCTGGAAAAATATTGAGGCATACGTTAGGACCTAAAAACGTTATTGTGGTTCGAATAGGGAATCGCTGTGGTGCATTAGGCACTGTGACTGCTTTTTTGATGAAACGTCTAGTTTTTTTAGCGCAGCTGTTTATCGTCACTGTACTCTTCAGTTTTTGGTCCAACTGGGAATTTTTGCGACTAGTTGTCTTCGCAAACATTAAAGTCACTCCAATTCCAGTGCAACTGCACTGCAGCGCACGTAAAATGCTCTTCCCTGAAAGGAAACTCGAATCCTGGTGGAGCACTCTCGGAGAGTGAATCTTTGCAATGCGTCGTCATGAATGTTTCTCCTCCTCATTTTTTTATCATCAGTGGGGTCCTTAAATGGACGGATGACTGCAATTTTGTTTACGTCGTAAAAAATGTCTCACAAACGTCAGAAAACCTTGTATCCGTTTTGGAATTTTTTGTCCCATTGAAAAGCCAAACCTATTACTATGGAACTTGTGAAATAATGGCTATGGACTTGATTCTCTTCCTCATTTTGGTCAATGAGGTTGAGGTTCTCACATTATTGGTAAATTACAATTTTGATCACGTGAGTTAAACTGTAGTATACACAAAAGGAATTCATGCAAATTTTATCCGTCTCCATCATAGATTTTGAATCAATATTCCCTTCCTGCTTGCCTACAAATTATTTCTCGGAAACTTTACACCCATTTTGAATTTTTTTTTACTAATTTTCCATGAAGGAGAGACCTATTTTTACAGAGCAACTTAGTATTTGTGCGTCTAGTTTATGATATACTGTATTTTTATACGGTAAACTACCCAGATATTGGCACGTTTATGATCATGACGTAGAAAATGATGATGACGTAGAAAAAAAACAACTCTTGTAACCATTTTATCGACATTTCAGTTTGTTCAAAACCTGCCTTAGATCTGAGAGGCATGCTGCTTGATTTTTCTAATATAAGCGTTTTATGCTTTGCATACAGCTAATTTGTTATAATAATTATTTTAAAAAGTCCAATAATCACTGTTATTGGAACCCTTTCTCCATTTATCGGCATGCACTACTTCGCAGGTTCTCTTTAAATGTATCATATATTAAATAAATATAACCACTGAGTTCCTCTCCAAGGTTTTCGTTTCCCAAATTTTATTGAATACTTTTGAATGCTCTTCCCCAGCAGTCAAAGAAAAATCATCGTACGGCAGTGGGTTCAACTTACATGCTAAGTATAATATTCACACTTACTTTCCTAGGCACTTAGAAAAATCTATTGCGTTCGCGTTAAATGAATGCCTGATGCCCTGAAACCATTAATGTGTGTTATAGACAAGTTATACAAGTTGTAGAGAACGGCATCCTTCCACTTACTCTTTATTGGCGTGAAGGCAGCCACATCAGCGGGCTGCAATATTCTTGTGGAATTTGGGTCTAGAACAATTAGAATAATTTATCGTTCTTTGCATAGCAAACTTAGGTGGTATAGGTTTTGCGGCCATCAACAAACAACGCTACTGGTAATGTTTTTTTCCAAAAGATAAGGATGAATAACTTTTCCAATAAATTCAAAAAACACATCTGACCTCATTCACTCATTGTCGCTGCGCGCTTACCCCCATTTCTGGAAAGGGAAAGGAAATTTTTGGGCTATTTTATTTGGGATCCTCTGTAGAGGGTAGATAATCATCGGAGGACAGGTTTTTCCGGAGGCTAAAAAGGTACAAAGGATGGTTACCGTTGCCTACGCTTGACTGTGTTCTATTTCATGCAAAAAATTTTATACAGTGGGGGCGAGCACTACGTTCTTTCTAGGGCGTCATATGAAATTATTTTTGTCACTATGAAACACCCTATTCGGACCAGAGACGATATCACACTTGTTCTCTTCTTTAAGAATGCCCTCCACAGATTTAAACCATCCTCTGCCCATCCAGCACAAGCGGTCGCAAACTGGCATATAGGCCGTGTATTACACGTGTTTTATCTCGTATAAAAACCGTTATTACCGGAGTAAAAACGGAATAAATCTGCTGCATAAATGGTCTTATGTCCGCTAAAAACCGGATAATACACGTGTGTGCACAGGAAACTAATAACGGGACCGTTGTAGTTATTCCTTTCTCCACCAGGGTTAGGTATTCTAGAAATAGTATAGTTAATGACCGGAAAATGACATTGACCACGCAAACGGTGGCACTTCACTTATACTAAACAGGTAATAAGACATAGGAAACATGTTTGCTCAAAAAAATTCATTTATTGTCTCAGGAAAAGGTTCCTCAGTATAAAATAATTCATCAGGAAATACGTACAGTACGAAACACGAGTGGTAATGATGTGGCAAAAAAGTGGTGATGATATGAAAAATAATGTGAATGACATAATGGACAGGATGATAGCGAATATGAGATGATGGATGGATCTAAAAAGTACTGCTGAATAGTTTAAAAAACCACAAAACCTTGGTTAAACCGCAAGTCGTTTCACAGAGCGCAAGCACATTAGTTTAAAGAGAATTACCGAATTTTTGATTTCGTTGATGTTTCCAGTTCGAGTGGCGCAAGTTATATCGTTACGTGATTGTTTTCCTAGCGTTCAATTCGCGTGGTGCGAGGCTATGACGGAAATAACTCGAAATTACATACTGAGAATTTTTAATTGATAGCAACATTCTAGTTGCAATTGATCATTAACTCGATCATGTCTCAAATGGAACATATATATATAGTCCTAATTAAAAATATACACCTGTAATATATGTTGAATTATGATTCGTGAAATGATTTTAACCAGATTTCGTTGGAAAATTTTGCTGGCATTAAGGTGGACGACTTAATTGAATCATCTATCTTGAAACTTTCATCATGTTCAGATTACTGCTGACCAGAGCGTATGCATTACCACATTTATCTTTATAATTTTTGTATATAAGAGTCAAGGGAGTTGGACCAAATTTACACAGCAAGTGCACGTGTAAAAATGGGCGAATTCTTGACTTATTCCTTAAACCAAATTTCGACTCAGTTTCCTCGAGTAGGTATGTGCTGTTTGGGTGATATCTTCCTCGCTCACGCATGCACTTGTAGAGGGTGCTCCTTCAGATGAGCGGCGAGAAATTTCAGGGTGCCTGCGTAAAAAGCCGTGATAACACTTATATCCAGGAATATTGTCCTTAATAGGATTTCTGCGGTTATTTTGCTCGAGAATTTCTTAGACATTATCAATTTTACTTTATCCAATTATTGGCACCCATGCCAAGTACTGGTTGCACTAATTTCTATGAGCCAAAATATATATTATACATAAATATTAGCAGGACAATGAATTTATCGAACAATATAAATATATAACTGTAGTTGCTGAAATTTACAATACTTGGCACCCCGTGCCAATGATTGAAAATTAACAATATTTATATACTAGTGATTTCCATGCAAAAAAATAATTTTCACTGACTATAACAGGCAATGAGTAAAACTACAGTCATTGTGGTATTACTACCATTACAAACGTCAAAGTTTCATACAATTTAATGGGTTGGTATTGATAAAAAACACATCCAAATGAAGTTCTTTTTTTAACTCGCCGCTAAGGAAACCTCCAGTTTCTTCAGAGAAAATGGAGCACGTGGCGATATGGTCCGTAGTCACTTCTCAAATGGTGTAGGGTGGACGAAACAGCTGATATATATCAAGTAAAACGCCTTTGCTTCTAAATGCAGAAGCAACAATGTTGCAATGCCTCTCTGACTCTTAATGGTACACAGTTTATTACTAAGTGCCAACAACTGGGGGGTGTCAAGCAAAGAGCATTCTACCCTAGTTCATTCTAGGATATTGACCGGTTATTAATAGATCCTCATATATTAAATCACAGGCCCTCATATGTCAATGCCGTACGTAGAAACAAAAAGTTACATAGTTTATTTAAGTATAAAATTTACTCAAAAATTGTACAATTTACTGAGTACAAAGTGAAAAAAACAGGAGTGCATTTTACGATTCTTCGCAAGAATTTTTGCACAAAAAAAGATAAAAATGAATTTTTGTAAGAGCTGATCTCTGTCCCATGAAGGAGAAGATCCTTTCTAAATAAGCCACTTCTACATACATTTTTTCTATGGGCTCTCATTTTAATATGTTATCTACTACTCTGGTGAAAATAAACTTCCTGTAACACTAGCTTACTTCCTTCCAGCTCCGTTTCCCGGAGCACCAACGTTTCCGGAAGCACCAATGGTCAAGATAACCTGATACCGAGTTCAGTTGGTGACGGAGGAAAACGATCTCATTGGGAAATTTAAGAACTATAACCAAAAGTGTTATTGGAGGCTTAAAGAATATTTGTGCATTTTCCATATTGACTAGTCGGAATTACAACGAGCAGTGTTACATTTTTAACCAACTGTTTACACCAAGGTGTTGAAGAAATGAAATATTACATTCTTATATTTTAAATATTTAATAAAATGTTTCCTTCCTGTGCTTTACATTCCATTAGACGTTTGGTTGGCTTCATTTCTCCGGTTTACTCTGTCCTCAAATAACCGAGTTTTTGTTTTACAGCTCAATTGAAGATAGCACAATGAAGTTGATATTTTCTCTTGAATTGGCCTGGTAAAATACTTTTAGCGGCATATTTGCTTAGATATTCAGGGATATTTATTATATTTGAAAAGCATTTGAAGTAATCGTCTTTATCAATTCAAAAATGAGTTTTTAAAAATAAGATCCAGTTAAAGCGAGTAACTAAAGGTATTAACTGCTGTTTGGGTAATTATTTATTCAGAAACCAACTATTTTAGCCATTATATTTCTCAACTCACCTACCTTATAGTAGGCTTCAATCCTGATAAGCAAATATAACACGCTGGCTAAACTTAGAAAACAAGCAATTTCGGTATTCTAACGAAAGTGTAATATTAATTTTTCAGTGGTTCTTAATTATCGAACAAATTCTAAGCAAATAAAATTTTAAGAAGCTACTTAAATGTCACGGCATGATTTGGAAATAGAACACACATCTGTTCAGGGCTGAACCACATGTCCATAACTTTGATGTCCATATTTACTAAAGACTTATTAATAGCAGGCTATCTTCAATTATTCCTTAGGCCAAAAAATATTATTTGAGCCCTATTTGATCCAAGTACTCTCCTTTTTTATATCTGTTCGTGAAGTCGGTCAATATTTCCCCAGGATTGGGAGATATTATTTTGTAATAAAATCTCCTCCTTTCTTTCAACATCCAATACAATTTAGCTAATTTATTAATGACGTAGACTACCTTATCGGGTATAAACTCAAGCTTCAAAGAAGTCGGAGCACTCTTTCGAGGGCGATTTAAATAGGCTGACGTAGACTTATTTGCTGTTTATAAGTTCAAATATAAATTTGGAAAATGAAACTAAATAAATGATTCGCATTTTCTTATTCTTAATTAGATGTATAATGGAGCAGCTCGTAGGTGAGAATATTTAAAATTTACTCTCCTTGCAATATTTTAGTATCCAGATGGTAATAGAGTAATTTGACGCCTCCTCATAAAATTACTTTTCACTTTTACTTATAAAATAAACTTACTAGCCTCATAAAATTACTTTTCACGGGAATGAGGGTGCCTGTCAATTTTCTTTCCACCGGTAATTTTATTTACCGTGTACATATAAGTGGAATGAATTTTAAGTAATTTGTTTGTAAGAGTGAAATACAAATTTTTATGCTTTATTTCAAATACAAAATTGGGATTAGTTTCTCCTATTTTTTTTATTGTTAATCCGCAAAATATACATTTAGTCAATTTTTCGTCTGCATTTTAGTCATCGTAGGAGTGTTTTTTCAACAGAAATACTTAGCACTAGCGAAGATTGGAGATAAACCGCTCGTGTAATAAAAACTACAGGTTCCTTAAAATAGCGGATAAACGCACAATATGACGAACAGCGCACTCCTTTCAACGGGTGAAAATGTTTTTTCACAAATTAATTCAGTGGGGATTGGGTCTTTAAAAAATGAAATTCTTCTGAGAAAATCATCACTTTTTTTTAGAATTTGAACATTTGCATTACACATTGAAAGCAAATGCTTCTACTGCCGCACCAAATCGTTGTTCGCGCTGCATCTTTTCAATAAATTGTTACGGTATATTTAACGCTATGATTATTGTTGCTACGATTATTTAATGCTATGACAGTTGTCAAGTGAGCTCAGGAAAACAGAACAATGAATGCACATGTATTATCCCATTATTAAGTTTGATTTTCAATAAGGTAGCAATAATGGGGATCGGGTTGGTGTGGTTGCTAGAGTGTTGGCTTCTCACCCGGTGGGCCCGGGTTCAAATCCCGGCAGCGGCAAAGAATTTTAAAAGACTGCCCGATCCCTGCTTGAGTGTTGTGTGGAGGACATTTCAAGCGCAACACTCCGTCCGTCGGATGGGACGTTAAGCCGTGGTCCCCTTGGCACCTTTCTTTAAGAGCAGGGTAATGCCGACGCCAGGTTTCTCTCCACCCCTCCTTACCTACCCCTTCCCTCATGGCGTAAATGACCTCAGCTGTCGGTCGTCCACTCCAAATACCAGGAACCTACCAGGTAGCAATCATCTTTTCTTTTAAAATTAGGATTTCATCGTTCCGTGGATAAAATTGGATGCGTGTAAGCTGAGCACTTGACCATTGGCCACTTGGGATGTGTCGGGTGCAAACTCAGACCGAAGCCTTAGGGTGCCTTAAAACCAAAAAAATACACTTGGAGCGTGAAGGAGCACGGGAAAAGCAACTGGCCATTCTATCCTGGAAGGGCGAAATTCACAAGTTTTTGGCTTTTGAAAGAAATAAATTTCCCAAAGCCCTGCTCCTTTTTTGAGCAAAAATTGGGATTCTCAGAAGTTGGAAAGGACGTTAGTGCGTCGATATACAGCTATATTAACTGAACACAATAATATTCACTAATGTGTAACTAATGTTATTCACTAATGTTAACTCGCCAAACGAGCAGATTAGTCAAGGAAACTACAATCCACGTAGATTTCAATCACGCAATCAATCAGGTTTACGAAGCATTCGCCGACGTTAGTGACCCACTCATACTGATGAAATAGGCAATAAACAATTAAAATTTTTATGTGCGTTTTAGATTTATGTGTGCATTTTTAATTTTCATAACGTTAATGATCATATCATTCATAATTTCCATAGGACGTTCATTTACTTATAATTTGCGCCTCACTATGTAGTAAGCTCTACCCTCACCTATACAAATTAAACTTCGGGTGGAGCCCATAAAATAATGAATGAATAACACCGACAGAAATAGTGCGTAAGACTTATTACAATACATAGATGTAAACCACGCCGAATGGAGAGAAAACCCCAGCGTCATTACGCAGAATTAATGACAGCCTATAAATAATGAATTAAAGATCATAAAAGTATGTTGAGTTGGAAACATACATTCGTGGAATTTATCTCCGCACTTATCATAAATGTCTCGACGAGTATATTACGCAGTTAGTCTCGGTCTGCGTGCCTGGAGCTCTGGCGTGCCTTACCCTTTAAGTAGGACTCGGGATATGTGCATCCCAGCGGTGCTGGTCGCGATGCTGGTGCTGATAAATAGGCCGTGTTCCTTCCCCTCACGCTCCGCCCTGCGAATAATCTTTTATTCGTGATGCGGGCAGCACGATATCGACGGCCGCCACTACCCTCTGTATTCGATTGACGCGGATGAGAATTTTATTTCCCTCGAGTGATACGGCCGCAGTAGAGCCGAGGGAAGTCACAAGAAGAGTCAATCCCTTTTGTGACGCATACTCCATCGATGGAGTACATTCCCTCATTTCGGGAAGGGGTGTGTGGGGAAAAAAACATAATTTGAGAGACCCTTTCATCATCTGTCGCTCCTCCTCCTGCTCATCCCTCTCCATATGCTGCAGCTTCCGCAGGGCAAGGCGAAGAGCCGCGGACGCGACGAGGCGAGATTTTCCGATCCGTCGGCTCTTGAGCGCGCCCCAAAGCCTTTGGCCGCGAGCAGATGTTGACATTTACACGTTCCGAATATCGATTCAAAGGCGTGGCTTTAAAATATTTTGATTGCTCGTAAACAGTTTGACCTGTTAATTAAAAGAGTAATAATTTCAGGGGTAACAGGATGGAAATCTATGATGAATACAGATAATTAGTATTGTACTGGTCTCATCACACAGTCCCTCCCGATATGCTGGATTTCCCCCGGGATTTCTTATACGATGAATGATCCGGATTCCCACACACAACTGAGTTTGCTAGTCGGCTGACTCGGCTTAAAGAAACCGGGCCGTGGAATAACGAGTGATGCCCCTGGAATCAGACTTTTAATTGAATCAAAAGGGCATGCATAGGGTTGACCCGGGTTCCGCGATAATCGCGTTGACGTCTTTAGTAATGCGCTCGAAGGGTGGGAAATTAATGATGTTAGCCTTTGAATTATGAATACTCATGTGATTTCTGCGATAACGTTTAATAAACTCCAAGTTTTATGAGCCAACGTCGTCACCTGCCACATCAGACACACACACACGGCTTCTCCTCAAATACCCTCAAAATCACACGTCGTCTCCTGCAAATACCCTTTTAAAACACACGCCATCTCCTAAACAAAATACACCAAGCCACACGCTGTCTCCTAAAAATGCACATTTACACCAACAGCTTCACCTCAAAATACAATCGGGAAATGTACTGGTTTGATGCTGATTTTATTAAATGTTCATTTGAAAAAAAATGAGCAAATTGAAATTATTGGTGAGATGAACAAGAACAATACTGTGACTTCAATAATTAGTCCCACTGCTTCTGCAGAATTGGCAAAACCACAAAACAGGATAGCTCAGAGTTTCTGCTCAACGTTGTTCGACACACGAAATATGGGGGGGAAGTAACACGTGGTGGTAAGGATTCTTACGAGCGTTCTCCGGGCGAAGTCTCTTCCAAGGAAATTAATTCAGGATACAGAGTTGGATGAAATTGAGAGCAAATTTCTGAAACACACGCCAGCCCATCAGCACCTCGTTGATTGTTGGAAGGACCCCTGATGTCAGGCCTCGTTTTCCTTGCGTCGTGGACTCTTATCCCAGTTCCTCCTTTTTTCCTTCTCGTAGGACGAACAGTTGATTTCATTTGGCTTTCTTTGCTTGCAAATGGTAGTTGGCCAAGTATGGGCAACGAGTAGTGTGGCGGGCAGCACCGCAGCTAACTCGTATCAGCTTAGGAGGCAGACAGCAAAGTAAAACTGATGACATGAGAGATAGAGAGATCCTCCTACGCTGAGGCGAGGGGTATATAACCTTGTTCCCTACCCACAGTGCACTACTTCCATAATCGTCTGCTATTTCGCGATTCATTTGGCTATTCGAACGGTTGTAGTACACTAATCACTTTCTTTTCACCGGTTTTCTCACTTCACTCAAATACAAACATTACATAATACACTTCTTAATACAAAAAATGTTACACTCCTTAACAAAAAAATAATACACTTCTTAACGAAAAATAATAAAAACAAGTATAACGAAATATTTTCATCCAACTTTTTAAATGGCCGCCATCGCTCCCATCCTTCGAGTAAAGATGACAAGTAAAGTGATATCGAAAAAAGAACGAGCCTTCACAGTATAAATTAATCAACTGTATAACCATGCCAATTTAACTAGATTTGATTCAAAATGGGTTTTAACACTAAGCAATACTCAACAGTGATACTGGCGTGAAGTGCGAAGGAATATAAATAAAATATATAACCTTCGGGAAAATATTCTGCAATGTCATTTTTTGGTATATCAGCATGCTGTTTTTTATTTTTCTCCTACAAATTGATTTAACCATGTCATAAATCTTTTTTGATACGTCTAGAGTTTATTTGCTGCATAATTATTAATTTGAACAACTTTCTATCTCGAAGCCAATATCTCGGGTCGTGGCACTTTCTGGTTGAGAATCATAAGCCCGCCCGTGTTAAAGTAATAATTACATTTCAGTTTGTAATCCATTGGTGATTAATTCCATCCTTTGATCTGATGACGACTCCTTTGCGTTGAGAAGGGCCAAAAAAATGCTGAATGGATTTAAAATTAAAATCATTTTCATCTCTCACTGCAATAATTGACATTCTGAGGTAGGGGAGGTTCATAAGAATTTAGTGGAGGTTTCCTGCCGCGTAGGTCGTTGGCGTTTATGGGGAGGAAGGGTGAAGAGAAATTTCAGGATCGCCAAAAATCTACTCTATACAAAAGGTGCCAAGAGTAGTAGGGATTTACGTTCCATCCGCGGAACTGAGTGCGATACTTAAAGATGTTATCACTACGCCCTCAAGTAAGTAACGGGTAGTCTCGAAAAAATTTCTGCCGCCTTCGGGAGTCGAACTGCGAGTCCGAAAGTCGGAGGTTGAGTTTTAGTGGTAAGAAGTAGCCGCCTTGCCAACGCAAATTCCGTTGATCTGGACAACTTACCAGCCGATGAAATTTCTTTGGCTTCGTGGAAAATAGAAAAATTTCCCATATTGTATCTTAAAATCCATCATTGTGGATCGTTTGATTGGTGTTTTAAGCCGCCGTGACTGTCTATCACTCTGCTTCAACTCACGGGTTGATTTTCATAGCTTTATGTTTTGTCTAATTCTAGGCCGACCTCCACGCCTCTTACTCCAGCTCATTCGAGTGCCAATTCTGAAGAAAATGATGTATATTTGTTTTTCTCGTTTACTACGGCACCAAAAATTGTGTTTAAGGTGATAAGGAGTCAAAATAACACCATAAAGATTAGAAGACCACCCACATCTCCAATAAAATATTTGTAAAATTTCTCTGCTAGAGATTTTCAGGCTTAGTCTAATCCGACTTTTTGAAGGCACAGATACATTTTTCCGTGCATATCTTTTCCTTTTTCTTCAATAACTGTAGCAAATAAATTTGATTGAAATAATTATAAATTAATTTTTCATTATTAATAAGATAGCAGCAGCAATCAACGGTATATTCTCTATTAACCTGTTCTACGTTATATATTCTTCTTGTTTATACCTTGTAAATTCTAACGAAGTTGTGACAATAGAAGTTGAGCAAGTTTCATTTTTTCTATGTAATGTTTACTTAGCCCTAATCTGGAGTCGAGAGGTAAATCACATTTGGAGCTAGGTGATTACAAAACATTTCTTTCTCTTGTTTTATTCAGTTTTTGATTCCACCGAAGATATTTTACTGCTATCTTTATTTAGCAACAGTGGCTAAAATCATGAGATGAAAGCAAACCCATTGATTTTATAGAATCTTTTTCGTCACTGAAGGGTATTTAATTTTCACGAGTGGGTTTTGAATTGCCTGAAACACCAAGTTAAGTTATTTTTGTGTTCAATTCCTTATTCAGAAGATTTAGGGTTCAAAATTTCGTAAAGTCATCTTTATAGGACATGTAGTTGTATAATTGAGGTGGAAAATTAAAAGATTATAATGGGTAAAAGTATGTATTTAAATTTTTTAGTAATTTATGTATATTTCATAACTGTAGTGAACTTAAACCAACTTAAGTAATACTTTACATAAATGAAAAATATTAGAATAGGTAAGTTGAAATTGATTCATCTGCACATAGGGAAATATTTTTACCCTGATATTGGTATAACTAAACTATTGCAACCTTTTCCCTGATTGTGCTGCTTGCTTGCGGATGAATTTGGGTTTTCTTGGGTTGGGGAAAGTTTTATTTGTAATAATAATAGTGTTTTTATTCTTTAATCGAAATTAATCAGTCTATAATGTCATTAAATTTTTTATTGAAATGATTTGACGAGAGACACGTTGACTTCCGGAAGAGAATATGGTTGCGCTTTATTTTTGCATTCACGTAACCGTATGGACCAGTAAGAAAAATTGGGAAAGATCACAAATACCTGTTGACTCAGAAAAATTGAAAAATAATCAAATATTATTTAAAGTAATTATTACTATCATAGATAATTTTATTTTTGGCTACTTTATTCTATATTTCAGACAATGCGTGTAGCGAAACTGGGATAAAAATTATATTAACCTTTTATCAGTACGAATTAATAGAAACTTGCCTGCTATAAACTATTTATTGTGCTATCTCAGAGCTACAGTAATTTAAGAACCACTCCATTTTAATAAAGATATTATATCGAATATAAAGGGAGAAAATTATGTTTTTTAAGTTCTCTGGCCTCGATGTATTCACCTTTCATTACGCCTGTCGCTCTGGAGGCCACTTCTTGCATATCTGGTTTGCTAGTTGCATAACGTGAAGGGTTACGATGAACTGCATATTCTAGCTTCATTTCTAGTTTTCGGATAATCTTATTCATTGAACCACGACAGGTGTTACATGTGGGAGTTTTTAATATTTAGATAGATACTTGTGTATTTAGACATTTTATAGCATTTTATTCGCGTACTTCCGTCACGCAGTAAGCTAAAATCGACAAAGGTAGAGAAATCAAGATAATGACATTTTTGGAGGTAGAAATTTCAAACTTAGCCAAACACTCAAAAACGTTTGAAATTGATTGAATTGGATTCTAACTGCCATACATATTTCTTTTATCGATACAGGAATATAAACATGGCAAACGTTTCAAGGAACTACGGTTCTTAAATATTGGGCCAAATCAACGTAAAATAGTGATATGCACTATGGAGTTTCTTTGCATATTCCAAAAAATCACATTAGCGTTTGTTATTAATATTCACATTTACACTGTTCATGGACTTTTTAGTAACGTACGCTTGTCGGTTTTACCGCGGATCGATTTCTTTAAGCACAAAAATTCTTTTCAAAAAACTTTAGTTGTTCCAGCAAGTACCGTTATGATGTGAAATCGACGCTTTTACGTAAATAAAAATCTTATGAAATTCCATAGATTTGATCACGAATATTGTAGTCAGTGAATTTATTACTTTCTTGCAGCATCAATCTTTGAGATCACTTTGGCTAACCATTCAGTTTTACCTAAAACATTTTTTTCATTCTTAAGTATTACCTACTTTTCTACAATGAGGAGCGCAGGTGAATCCAGTCAGTATTCATTGAATACAGAGAGAAATTCACCATAATCTGTGGACATTTTTAATCACCTGGCACGGATCAACATTTTTCGTCATGAGACCAAAATTATTTTGAAAATTTTAATATAAGTTTTAAATTTTCATTTTCATATTGCGTTAAAAGTGTCATGTGTAAATTCCTCAGCTATGAGAGTTTATTTCACACTAATTGTTGTATTAAAGAGTTTCATATTTATCCATTTGGGTTTTTAGCTGCGCTATTATCAATAAAGGTAAGGGTTTAATGTGGGTTTGAAAGGATAACTTTTGGGCTTGGTGGAGGTAAATTGTTGATTCTTATCTGGAAGATATCCTATAGCTAAAATAGTTAAATATTTTGGCCAATTGTAAACATTTTAGAATGCAATTACTACTTCTGTTTATCTCTTGTGTAAAGAGTTCCATTTTATACCTTATATCAACATTATTCGGGATTTATGACGCACGATGCGTCAATTACATATTTTCTTTTTCACTTGTATTACGTTTCCTCTATTATTTTAATTTATAGAGTTGTAGAGTTAATACCGGAATATGTTACTTACTACAGGTGAAAGTTTAGTGTAAATCACTTTTGTACGTCATTAATTTTTAATATACAGCGCAAGTGCCAGAACATTTTGTCGGTATGAATCATTTTTGCTGACTTCACCTCGTCCTACATATTTTTTTATAGTTTTAAATATTTCATTTTTCTTCTTCCAATTAGTAATGCAATTAAGTTTTCAAATGTAATTATTTTACACGTAATATTTACAGGAAACTCCGTTGATGGTCATTTCATGATACTTTTAGGTTGGAGAATATTTATAATTATGTTATTGTTTCATAAAAATATCAATGAAAGAATGTTTGTATATCCTGATTTTGAAAGATTTTAACTATGCAGCACATCAATTTTATGTCATTAAGTTTCAACTAACTATTGCATTTTGCTCTCTGTCTAATTGACGTTCGTCTCAGTCTGTTGGATTCCACGCCTTTCTGGAAATGTGCTATATTATGGAAAAGGCGTTAAATGTTGCTGAAGAAGTTTCACGAGAATGTTAAAAACTTATGATAGTCTATTATTATATTCGAGTCTTTGCTTCACGGTTATACCGAGTCATTCCAAATATTTCCCGCGTCAAAACATACCCGCTTGGGCCTGATATCATGCTGGTGCCTCGGGCGGCTTAGCCGGCGAAAGCACTTGGGACGTGTCTCTATCTGAGCTGGTGATATTTCTTTCACGGGATTTCCGAGCTTTAGTGCGCCTAAGGGTATCCCCGTAAACACTGTGCCTCTGGCTGCAGCAAAGTTACCCTTAGATTAGTCCAAGTGAGCACCGTGCTTAGTTAGCCCTTGGCTGCGAGGGGAGTTACAGTCAGAGCTAGCGCCATGCTTCTGGGAGTTCTTTCTATTCCTATCACCTTTGCGCCCTGTGTTCAATTTTAACTTTTGCCCTAAGTTCATGAAACAACTATAGTTTCCTACCATTCCCCTGAAATAACAAATACGAAATTCTGGAAAAACATAGCCTTGCGTACTCACTTTCAAATTTACTTCTACGTCACCTATATTGCAACTAAAAACTTGGCATACCTAAAACAGTCAATATTTCCAGCAAACATTTCTTTTGTTTTCATCAAAATTAATTTTTTGCTTTACCTTTCCTATTGAATGAAAATGTAACTGTTTAAATGTTTTCCCACCTTACCTAATATAAAAATGGGTATCTGTTTTTACATTTTCACGAAAGCAAACATTTTGCAGTATATTTGCCGTTTCCTGTACTTTCTGGAAATGGAAATAACGTGTGCACAAGTTATAACGATACATACAAGTAATACAAGTAATACGTGTGTACGAGTAATAACACAACGTGTGCCTTACGTTCGGTAGAAAAATAATTGCGCTGTTTAACCTTGGTATATAATTGTAAAACATAATGATTTAAACTATTTTTAATGGCAATAAATATGGTGGAATGTTGAATCCTACTCTGATGAGTCTGATAAGCATCTTTATTTGGATCTTAAGGATATTCTATCCTTATGTGCGCTTTTAAGGCTATATGCTTATTGTGTCAACTTTTTGTGCTATTAGAGCATGTTGCAGTTTTAAAAACTATTCAACTGGTGTGAAACGGACTTATTAGCTTTAAAATTTGATTATGGGGTTGCTATAGAATTAGATTACATTAGTATATATATAGTTGATATATTATTCAAACTTGACATGAGTTCTGGCCCCTCGCCTAAAAGAAAACGCAAAGTACTTAGGCATGGTGAGAAATTCTATTAGTTCAGAGCATTTTGCGTAAGCGCGTCGATGAATTTAAAAAAATATATTGCACCAGTATTATTGACTTAAGTAATATTTTCCCTCCCATGGCAAGGTATTTGTGCTTCCACATCGATTCTTGTTTTATCAGAGGTTTTGCCTCGTCATTTGCCGACATAAGCCGCAGCTGTCCACGACATTTGTCTGATCTTCTTACTCTTTTTATCACCATGCGGTATTGGCACTCCCTAATTCCCGGTATCGCTGTTTACGAATAAAAAAACGGCTGACACCAACGTAGCGTCCAATCCAATTGAAGGATTCATTTGATTATGCGTATGCACTTGGCATCGTGAGGGAACCCTAACGCAATAATTTGAAATCGTGAAAACTTCAATTTTAGTGTAAAACAGCTCTTTTTGTAGATGTGTGCTTGAAGATATCACCTATCTGCGCAAATTGATTGTTGATATATTAGTACATGAAAACTCATTTCATATGGATTACATCTGCTTCTATTAAAAGGATGTGTTCGAAATCCCAAAAAGGCTTTCGCTTCGATATTTCTGAAAATATTTTCTCAGAACGACCTTTTCTTCGTTCAGGCTAGGAAAGTGTTTTATGCGGAAACACTTTAAAATGTGATAAATAATACCTTTCTTAATTTTAGATGATCTAAAAAAATTATGCAAGCTTTAATTTGAGTGATTTACAAAATGCTAAAAACGTTGCGAATTTGATTTGCTCGTTAACAATACAACTAACATAAAAGCCAATGGGCTTTACATATAGAAATTGTATTTCTCTTATAAAAAAGAAAAGTTTATCCTGAGTGACTGATTCATTCACTCTTCAACGTAGATCACAAAATGTGATGATATATATATATTCTTAGGATCCTCTGAGGGGATTTTTTTAGAAACAGCATTTGGGGGTGTATTTTTGCATTGTTATCTTTTTTATCTCACGGCTGAGCTTAAAGCCACCGAGTGCGTCCACCGGGTTGCGGATGGTGGGTCGACCTTTAAATATAGAGGTTAGATGCGAGATAAGCGAGTTCTCTCGTCGAATAAGCAGTCGTGGACAAAAAGCGGCGGTATTCTGAGGGGGTATTGGGCTACCCTTGGGTAGGTTAGACCATTTAAAATATACCAAAACCTGTGAAGATACCGTGACTTGGCGACTGGGGGCCGCCAACAATTATGCCTCTCATCACCCGGGGGAGAGGGCAGCAGCTCTTCTTCACCTGTGCGAAGGTGGAGACCATACTGGTCGGTACAGCGACACACATTCCACTACGGGTGTGGTAACATTTACTTTAACGGCTGTAGTGCTGCGATGTGGAAGGTAAGGGGAAACCACCACATTATCATCCCGAGGAGTCACAGCTACTCCACTCAATTTATTTAATGACATGATGGAATTCTCTCGGGTAAAATATTCCGGAGGTAAACTAGTCCCCCATTCGGATCTCCGGGCGGGGACTACTCGAGAGGGTACATCGGTCAAACGAGGGATTAGCTGATAGGAGAACTGAGTGGAGAGCTGCGTCAAACCAATCCTAGGATTGTTGACCAGTGATGATGATGATCTTTTTTGTATTATTTTATATTTATCTACCCCTGTATTATTATCTTTATGACTCCCCTTAAGAAAATCATAAAATTTTATTGCGGAACTTTATTCGTTCCCATTTTTTAGCTATCGGTTCTTTATATGGATAGTGTGAACTTATATACTTGCGAATAGAAGCAAATAATGCGTGTAATTCTATGAACAATAATAAGTGGGGTTTGTTAGAAGATAGCAAAGATGCGGTAGATGAAATAAGCGAATAATAAAGCACTTTAAATGGCTTGCAATACATTGAGAACTTTTGCAAGAGATAAGAAACCCAATATGCTACAGTAAATATACTGATTATGTTACAGAGGAGTAAGTGAATAGGTCGGAGGAGGAGAGGCAGGGCATTTTCTCAGACAAATATATGAAATACATGTAAGAATTCGACTTGAAATATGTGCAATCGTGTAGTGAGAATATGATGTAGGGGTAATATAGGTTATATGTGAATTTTGGTTTTGTGAAAACCAAAAATGAATGGTAAAATTACTTCTTTTATAATTTTCAATGCCATATTTTAGTCTTCGGTTTCCGTTGCATTTCAGCGGGTTAATCTCTTGCTGGTAGATACGTATTATAGGAGGGTCATCACACCGAAATGTAAGCAGACCCACAAGGAAACAAATTTGTACCAAATTTGGTATATCGTCTTAATTTTTCTACAGTATGAAAATCCTGCAACCTCTTTGAAAGGCAACGGTTGATAAAATACTGAAATGTTGTAAAATTTGAATTTTTGGAAAAAGTCTTCGCATTAGATGTTTCATGTACAGATGAAAGAAGGATAAATTGCATGCAGTGGCTCACTTTCAAAATTTTAAATTGAGAAACAAAATTAAAATATAATTTTACAATATTCATGTAGTTACAAACATTTCACAATAATTTCAAATCGAATAATTTCGATGTAACCCATGAGTTTCCTCATATTTTTTAAGGTTTTACACGCAAAGCTATTGTAAACGTTTTAAAAAGTGATAAAAGCAATATTTCACTCGGGAAAGGAGTATATTTTTGAGTGAAGGCACAACGTATTCCTCCTATTGTGGCAGCGTCGTACTTCGCGCCGAAAGCTCAGGGGTTGGTCCTTCAGATCTCGTCAGAGCTCTTCAATTTCCTTCTTTTTTCCTGCCCATAGCAATCCATCCCTTTCCCTGTGCACTGACTGGCCCTTTGATCCGTTTACTGTATGGTTCACCATTTGCTCCAAGTGATGGGACTGCCGCTTTGGAATCCAGGATTGTGACAAAATGTTTCGCCGCGGTTGCGACCATGACCCTTCCCTTCTAAGGCAACAATAGACAAAGCTCGTCCCATTGTAAACCTCCATGCCGCTATCGCTTTCTTCCCCTCTACCACATTCCTCGCACTTCTATTTCTATGTTCTGAAAATTTATCTTACAGACAATTTCCCCAATAGCCATCGCTCACCCTCACGCATCCATGTTTTCGTAATTCATGATAAAATATTTAAAATGTCATTCTTCCCTCGTACTATTAAGGATAGCAATATTGTCTCAATTGATAAAATTAATGGCGTCGCTCGCTACGATCACTCATTGCATGTTTTTTTCATAGTTGTAGCCTTGTATGTATTTGCTCTAGGAATAACTAACCATTAGCAAGTATTTTTTAAATGAATAAGCATGTATATTTTGCTAGTATGCGTAATATTTCTATGACCGTGCGGTGTGCATGTGGTGGTCCTCTTGCATGCTGCATGTTGGTGATTTGTCACCCCCTGCCAAGCACCCTAGAGGTGGCTCGCAGGGTATTTTGTAGATGTAGATGTTTTAATCCCTAGCTAAAAAAGCACCAGTGAATGCGGAGAGCTGCCCATGGCTTCATTAAAAATTTGAACACTTCTTAACTAAAGTCTTCATGAATCATTCTAAACGTCTCCGTTTGCCAAGTTTGAAACAAAATTTCCCGCAGACACGCTGTTTCTTCATTGCTGCCGTTGTACGCGGCGACGAACAGGTTAAGACACGCACCGCTGTTGCTAAGTAAAGACGTGACGTAAACAAACACAACACCTCTCCTTTTAGTCGTCAGACGTGTCGCAAGATGTCGCTTTTAGTTTCGTTTTGATCCGTGAAACGAATTGCGCAGAATAAAATTAGTCCGGTATTTTTTTGATCACACCTTGAACGTCATGTTCCATGCAGTATGAAATGATAATCACACTGAAAGTTGTACCTTTATCGACTGTGTGAAATAAAATGCAGTCTCCATGTGTGTGAAAGCATTTCGAATTGATTGTGGTCCTTTTCTCCTTACTCCCGGATTTTCAAACAATATCATCAGCTTTTTCGAATAGTACTCACCCATGACGCAAATATCTGGTGGAGGATGACAGCGAGAGCAATTCCTGTGAGTTTTAACGAATGTTCTCCCCTATCCGGCTTCACTTGCTCTAATTCAGTCCCGAGGTTTTATAACTTGTAGTTCTGGCGAATCATGTAATTCACATACTAAGTGCCACGTTTTCCAGCCAACTGGAAATCAGTAGGCCTCCAAGTCGTATAGAATCAATGTTTCAACTACGATTCCTTCCTTTAAAGGTGTTATGAGCATCCCTAAAAAGACATTAAATTATCCTTTCCTCCTTTACCACGGGCACATTTCTCTACTTGGAGAAACATATCCTTAAGCTGCATAGGTAATCATTTCCTTAACGGCTTAGTGAAAGTGATCTTCTTGGTTAGGAAAATCTTTTTGAATTTTCATATAATCACCAGAAAAACTTTGTAGAGATGTTCTCAAAGCAGTTGCGGTTCATTTTAAATTTTCCGCCAAATTCTTCATGCAATTTTTTTGATTTGGTCCAGAGATTCCAACGTCTCTTACAGATTTTAGGGAATTTATTTTCCTAGAGTGTGCTGGCTTGCATTCATTTCCCCTATCAGTGAGTCAAACTTTATAAAAGTAAGATGGGACCATCACCAAGGACTTAGTGGCCATCCAGCATTTTAATACACCCTCTTCCCATTTCGCTCATTTTATGACTACAACATTCCTCTAACCGATAAATATCAGAAATTTAATGCTTTCATGCTGTCATTTTAGCTATATGGATGATATTTTCTGAAATTCTAGCTGTTTTCTCAAAATTACATAAAAAACGATGACTGACTAGGATTGTGACTAGACACGTATATTTAATTTCCCTGGAGTGATAACCTTTCCCGACCGTTTAATCTTGATTTGACACACTGGTTAAGATTACCATCGTTATAACAATGGTAGCGGGCAGACAGCATGAAAGAAATTTATCCCAGGAGTGTCTTCAATCCCACTCATCGTAGAAACAGCGCCTGGGTGTAATGCACGAACTGCGTAACAAGTGAGGCGGGAGAAGGAAGTTTTGAATACCTCCGGCAATATGCCAGGGGTTTAATCACAACTGTTGCAGCGTACCTGTTTGCGTGACCTACCCACGATAAATGTAATTTAAAAGCCTTTTGCGTTAAAAATTCCCTCGAAAAAAAAAATCCCGAAAAACTTATGTGAACCATTTTCGGTTCACAATCCCCGTTGATTCTGATGAAGAAATGGATCCGAATCTTATTTTCGGGAACTTTAAGTGAAAAGTTATGCATTTTTGAGCTTTGAATGGGAAAAGGCAGTGGCAGAAAGTAATAATAGCACCTCAGTAATAATTCCATTGGAAAATATTTTTTATCGAAATAAAACCTTAGCAAGTCCTGTTGGAATAGTTGGGTGAAAACTGTGTCGGCTCGTAAAACAGCCTATGAATTTACATAGTAAGCTACGTATAGGGTTGAAGGATGGCCAATGGCGACGACCTCTTTTAGAGGTATAAAATTGCAATGTAAAACGACTTGAGTCGAGTGACATCTCACGTTAAAATACGAAAACAAAAGCCTGAATATGTGAAAGAATTTTGTTATTTATGTAGCAGATTAACCAACCACCATTAGCGAGCGAGTGATGAAATAATCCAGGCAAAGAGGGCATCTTGAAAAAAGAAGAATGCACAGACCGCTGTAAACACGAGTACGGAAGTAAAAAAAAAATCATTCACTGCAATATCCAAAGTGCGTTTCTTGATGGTAACGAAGCGAGGACGGCAGCCGAGAAGAAAGGATTGAAGGCAATCGAAATCAGATCAATTATCTACGAGTTCACTTAGTGGAAATTCATTACAATAAGAAAGAAACAGCCGCAGTAATTTTCCACTCTTATCGAATTCGCACAACCAGTTTCGACCTTTACACTTCACACTAAACAATTTTTAAGAACTGTCTCTAAGAAAGAGACAACTCTTGAAAATGACGTGTAAAGCGGTGGGGTGTGGAAAATTACTACGTCTGTTTGTATCTTATCGCATTCGAAATGTTGTTCTAAAAAGAAAGAGTAAGTTCAAATTAATGGACCACGTAAGAAATGATGAGAAAGTGCAATGAGAGTGGGACGAAAATGAGTTTCTAAAGAGACGAGATAGCTTTATTGGTCAAATTATATGCCAATCTCTGAGGAGCAAGTGGAGGGAAGGAACGGCGAGAGACGACTTAGAGAGACATATGACAAGGTATCGCAGTAATAAATGAGAAGATACAACAAAAATATGATAAGATAAGCTGAAAGGTGTGATTAGTGAAGACCTTCGTCAAAAAAATCCTAGGATTGATAATTAATGATGATGAATGCATTTTGACTTCAGTTGCTGCATAAATTAGCCAACAACTCAGAAGTATATGTGGTGAGTGGCTTCCCTATTATTTTGTCATAACTTTATTCGTGGATGTTAGAGCAGTTTTTTACTTCGGCATTATTATTATATTTGTAAGGGACGTTCTTCTATTTTAGGGCAACACGACCATAAGACCCTATAGAAAATTTTAATTGACTGTGAATACATACCAATTCGTCATATTCTGGCAAATTCCTTACCTTTTTCTTTCCTTTTTGTAATATTTTATTGAAGTATGTCTTCTCTAAGCGAACTGCTGACTCGTATAGTCTCAGACATAACCTTAATATATTCCTTAGACTTTTTCTATTCGGTATTGTCAAGTAATTTCAAGTCAGACTAACGTGTGTAAATACATTTAATATTCATCGCTGTGATAAAGTTACGCCATTTTCCACAAAATTTAGCTTTATTTGACTCTGGTAATAAACTTTACTACGAATAATATATATGGAATAGAATTCACTTACTCATTTTTAACTGTGTGATATTTCATTTTGAGGTTTTTAGTCGGAAAACTATTACAATTCTTTTTTAAAAATCAACAAACGCGGGTTGCGATGAGTAGACATCATCAGGAGGTGTAAATTATTATCTAATCATCCGTTTCAAAATACATCTCTCCTTCCGTTGCGTAACTAATGCTACAATAATTGATGCTTAATAGATAAGAATTTACGCCTGAGCATGATGGTTATCCATCGGAACCCGGGTTGCATTATTAAAAAAAGAAGTAGTATAAGTAACAGCTATCCCTTAAATTGAATGGGTTAAGGAGGATAC
Source organism: Ischnura elegans (assembly GCF_921293095.1). NCBI lineage: Eukaryota > Metazoa > Arthropoda > Insecta > Odonata > Coenagrionidae > Ischnura > Ischnura elegans. The sequence goes on from NC_060259.1 coordinate 89,331,989, forward strand.
AAAGAGAGGGAATGCGCAGTTGTGAAAAGATAAGTTGGTAGGAGAATTGAGTGGAGAGCTGCGTGAAACCAGTTTTAGGATTTCTAAGCAATGATGGTGACTTCCACATTATAATTAATAATGTAAAATATTTTGGAAGAAATTATACAGTTTTGTTGGGTACTTATTTCGGTGAGCTACTGAAGTGTTCATGAGAGCTATAATATGGTATTTGGAATAGGTTGATGCGAAAGAAGGTAAATACGTTGTTGTGAAAAGATTAGCTGACGGAATAATTGAGTGATATTAATTTTAGGATTGTTGGCCAGATAATTACTGCTTAAACATTAAAGTTGGTATCTTCAGTGCTTTTTCTATCGAGTATTTCTTTATTCCTAAATGGGAGTTGCTTTGCGAGCAGCCCTCGGCTCGCTCTTCATTGTTGGACAAGGCTGGCGGGCGCACTTCAGCGACTTCGCCTTCCCCCTTGGCCGTCTGGGTTCACTTCCCGCTGCGCCCCGAAATGCCTCCCTCTCCATGGGAGTACGAGGATATCGCCGTATCGATTGCAAAGAATTAAGCACGGAGGAGGGGGGGGGTCGAGTCACGCGGGGGGAGGGTCGGTGTTGATGGGGGAGGGGCATAACCAGAAGGGGTTTTTCCCTTCCTCGTTGGGAAAGACAAGACAGCGAACCATGGAGGGGAACCTTCATATACCCGCTGTGTTGTAACTTGTCCGCCCCATTGTCGCCCCTTCAACGATCGTCCGCCAGATGGCAGTATGGAAAGTCGCCCTTGGAGAGCATTGCACGAATAGGGAATTCAACGGGAAAAATGCATATTTATTTTCCAATTTATTTTTCTATTTCTACGGGCGAAACTAATACCATGTACTTCCTTATAATTTTTTATTCGCTGTAGAAATTTCAGCAATGACTACATACCCATGTCATTTTACTCCTTTCGTTACTGAGATGGACATTTTGAACACCCCTATGCATTTTTCGAAGCTCAGGCACTCAAGAATTGCTACAGTAACATGGAAATATATATAAATATATTGTATATATTTCTATAAGCATATAGAAATACGTGGTATTCGTTTCTCTAGTGTAAATACAAAATAAATGGAAAAAATCCCATGTTTTCATTGCATTCCCTATGCTATCCTCTGGAAATGCCTTAGGATAAGGCTGTCCTTATTCAACTGTATCGCCATTCAATCCAAATGCTACCCTTTTGCAATCCTATCAATGCAATGCTATCCCAAGACGACTGACTCTCTGTGCTGCAATCTAGCGGACGATCGTTGCCGAGGCGACAACAAGGCGGGAATGAGTTTCCTCGAGTGCCCAGATCTTATCTAAGTCCATGGTACTCATCATGGGGGCGGGATTAAGTTTCCTTCTCCAAGGGTTGGATACAGGAGAGGTTTTAGAGGGCTTGTAGGGAGGTGTGTGAGGCGGATTGTTGGGGGGTGAATCTCTCTGCTTCTTATCAAGTATCCATCCGCGTGCATTGCCTTAGCAGACAACCGTTTTGTTGACTCCCCTCTGAGGGTATACAGATCATAGATGTTCATATTCCCCCGATATCGAATCTAAATGCAGCTCATTCACTCAGAGATTCAACCGGAAAGTAAGTTTTCACATGTGAGGGTAGGGCTCACCCAAGGCTTAGCCACAGGAGTAAACATATTCGAGAAATAACTGGTCAAGCTAATCTTAAAATGGGTTCTGTTGAAAGAATATTAGGGAAGTGCTACGACAAAGTGAGAGAAATTAGCTACTTTTCCCTCGTTAGACCACATTCAGTGTTTGGGACCCTTATGAAAAAGGATTAACACTAGAAGGACGGCAGGGGTCATTTGACCCATTTTCAGAATTCAAATTTATTTTTCTCTTATTAAAATATTTTTTAAAATTTTGAAACTTTTTGACTTTGTATATTTTGGTCTATATTTTGATAAATTAGTAAAAATTCAGCAATAATGTTTTGTTTTAAAATTTTATGACGTGTTATACCTAGAAGGACGGCTAGGGGTCATTTGACCCACAACTGGTTTTCGCGCTATTTTCTTGCCCGTGGGCACTTTAGTACCATGTATATCATATAATCAGCAAGAGGCTAGTGTCGTAGATGATTTGCTTCATTTTGAATCTGGAAGTACCCGGTTCAATGCCAGTTTCGTCCCAAGGGCTCCTATATGTATTCGAAAACCTAGGCATAGCGACTTGTTGTGCACAATATTTCGATATTTTTTGGGCAGCAAAGGGAAATAAAATCATTTCAATCATTGATTTGCGTAAATTCATGTAATTATGATATTTTAATTTTGTTTTATACATTGTTCAATGATTATTGTATTACCCACACCAGAAAATCGTCACGTATCCCAAGAATTGTTTTCCGTCGTCCAAGATTCAGAGCTCTTTGAGACATTATTTTCAATATCGACTCATCAGGTTTACTAATAACTGTTTCATTTTTCTGGCCTGGCGGCACTGTCACTTGACCTAGCCCCTTTGCCGTGTGTCCAGCATTAGTGACGCCTGACTCCGTCGGGGTTTGGGGCGGGTTGACTGCACGCTGCGTCCTGGGGAAAAATCCTGTCTCTTTTTGAGAGAGCGGAGGAATTGGGTGGACTGTAAAATTCTACTGTATATCCTACCCTTGGAATCCGCTCGTAGGACGGAAAAGAAGCATTACTGCAAGTTCTTGGAAGATACGAATCAGGATACGGTTGGCGGTTGAGTCCCTGCCTTTCGAACGGCAATTAGCGTTACTTCTGAAAATGTTGTCCTTTTGTATGAATTTCTAATGCTCTCCAGCTCTCTATACCTCCAATACAACTAGAAAAGATTCTACCATAATGCGCTTTCGTTTGTAGATTTTTTCGCATGCATATCAGTAGCGAGTTGAGGAAGAAAGTAAGAAGTCAAGAAATATATCAAGAGAAGAGAATCGTCGCGATTCAAATAGCTGTAGGGAATATTGAAGATCAGTCTGGAAGTGAATCTCAAACATCAGTTCAAGGACATTCTGACCAATCCATCAACATCTGCGTGTGATGTAAGCGACAAAGTCCAAGATAGTGAATCCGATGGCGACTTTGGCGTGATAGCAAATGCACAGCTCTATCCAACAAAATGCAGCTGTCCTTTTATGAGGTAAATTCCAAATAAACCAGACAAATTTGGAATTGAGTACTGGGTTTTGACAGATGTGAAATGAAAATACAGCCTAAATGAATTTCCATATTGTGGCAAAGATGATGATTGGCCATCAAATCAAGCATTGGGGAAGTAAATAGTTACTAAAGTGACCGTAACATACAAAAATTCAGGAATAAATGTAACTTGTAACAATTATTTTCCATCCATCCAGCCGGCAGGAAGTCATAAAAAAATGGAAAACTTCTCTTGCATGGACGATCTGAAAAAACAGGCGTTACGCACGAATATCCATGACCCCTAAAATAACCATATAGGTAATCCATTCAACGCGAGTGTTCAAAAATACCTTAGGCCATACTCTTTCGTAGAATCAGGCAAACTAGAACAATAATGTACTTTCACTCAGCAGGATGATCTCAGACGACACTATTTCCGAAACGAATAAAAGAATACCAGAGACCATCCTATTTCATAATAAAAACAAAGCGGGAGTAGATATGATGGATAGCATGTATCAATTTATTTACGTCTCCAAATCCAATAGCCATATCTCCACGGGCACAAAAAATAAAAAGGTGCCAAATACCATAAAATTGAATCATTGCAACAATTTCCTTTCCATTTTCCAAATTCCTTTTCATGTGCAAATGGCTGGTGTCTTAACACCGCCTGCCACACGCTTTTAAGCGGCTTGCGGGTTAGTTTGTAGATTTAGATGTAGATGAATAAATCGTCCAATGAACGCATTCAGCGCAAAAAAATATTTTGTGGAAACAGCGCTGAAAAAATACTGTCTGTCTGAGATTTACAACAAAGTAATAAGTTTAAAAAAATTTAATGCAAATTTTGTAAACTCAGTACCCCTATTTTTAAAGCATGTAACACAGCTTTTGCATTGAGTGTATGTATTTTTATTATTTGATTTGCAATCGACGACTACATACGGTTTAATTCATGATTCTTTAAAATAATTGTTATTAACTTTTGACGATAGAAATAATATTTAATTACGTTCAATAGTGTTTTTAATGAACGGATTCAACAATTAATACGATTAAACTGAATATTGATTGAAAATTTGGCGTTTTATTCCAAAATAAATTTTAGGCGTGAAATGACCCCTAACCGTTCTTCTAGGTAGCGCGAAACTCCCGTCCTCCTAGTGTTAATAACAGAGTTAGAACTCTTGTAAAGAAGAGCTGCCAGGTATGTGAAAGGTCGTTACGACAGTTTTGTTAGTGTAACTGACCCCTAAGATAAACTCGGATGGGAATCTCAGTCAGACCGTAGATTGAAAAGTGGACTAAGCCTTTTAGATAAATTCAAGAGCAGTGTCTTTTCTAACGAAGGTAACCATATCTTATGGACGCCAACGTGCTACAGAAGATCAGATAATATAAATAAAATAAGAGAGATAGATTGTAGAACAGGCATATTCAGAATGCCTTTTCTTCACGATCAGTTAGAGACTGTAACGGCAGCGATAGAACCCATAAATAGATTAGATGAATTGTAGTGTAGCCAACTAATTAATGTAAAACTAAATGCACGTTTCTTAATTTAATTTTTATTTCTAATAGCATATGTTAGTATAATTTGTTAGTATACGTGATGTTTTTTGGACCGTGTGGTGTGCATGTGGGAGTCCAATTGCATGCTGGTGATTGATCACCCCCTGCCAAACACCCTAGAGGTGGCTCGCAGGGTATTATGTAGATGTAGATGTGTGTGATAAACAATAGACTACCTCTATGGGAGCCAGTTCCTTCTCCTAGGCCATCAAATACTTTGATGATTTAATTTGAGGGTGTCCGAAGGCTTCGACCTGGATTTGAACTCACTAGGCTACCACACTCCCCTTGACAGCGAAAAGAGACAGTGAATCGAAAAAAAAAGAAAAATATTAGGGATGGACGGATCCAGGATTATTTTCGAATCCGGATTCGGATCCTTGATTTTCGAAGCCGGATCTTTCGGATCGGATATTTTCGGATCCAAATGCATTTTCAAATTCCTGACGCTGAGATTACCCCGATGATTGTTCAATCTCTTGGGAAGAGTCACACTATGTGACAGTCGTATTTTGCCTTTTTTATTTTCCACGGCTGAAATTCCCCCACGTAACCTCTGCGAGAGCTTTCAATCAAAACGGTTCTTGAGTAGGACAAGAATCGCATGCGACTGCGCATTCGAAGAGAGAATCGGAACTCTTCCCACCCTTATGGGGAGTTGCATTCACTGAAGCTAATATTTAAAAATTTGGATCCAGATTCGTTGTCTTCCGCGACTTCATCGGATCCGATATATCCGATGAAGGGCAATATCCGCGGAGATTTGGATCCGAGGTATCCGATCCGATCATCCCTAAAAAATGCATTTGAATTAACGCTTCAAGCAAGAAAATGAACATGCAAAAAGTCAATATCATCAAATTTTCTTGTCTCTTGCCCACGTTACGGCCGTTTATTCTTCTCCTAACTCTGGTCCCGAGCTCAGTAAATCCATCAAGCAACACGAAATACCTAATGACTGGAAAATTGCTTATGTAACGCCAATATTCAAAAGTGGAGACAAGGGACAGCCATCTAATTACAGACCAATATCTTTAACGTCCATCTAATGCAAGGTCCTTGAACACATTGTACTCAGCTCATTAATAAAACACCTAGACGCGCAAAACTTGTTAATGAGAACTCAACATGGATTCAGGAAAAGTAGATCATGCGAAACCCAGTTAGCGCTTTTTGCCCACGATATTTTAGCCTCCGGAGAGGACAACATTCCAGTAGACGCGATTTTTCTTGATTTAATAAAAGCATTTGATAAAGTACCTCACGGAAAGTTATTCATAAAACTAAAATCCTACGGCTTTAATGATGATAACATATCCTGGATTGGAGAACTATTGAGCGACCGCGTGCAAAGAGTAGTATTACACGTCACAGTCTCCAACGAAGTTTAAGTCACTTCTGGCGTCCCTTAAGGTAGTGTCCACTCCTCTTCCTTATCTGTATCAACGATATTGCCGAATGGTGGACAGTAAACTTTGATTATTTGTAGAGTACCCTTTAGTGTACAGAAAATCCGTACCAGTCAATGTAGGGGTGAGCTAACGGACGACCTTACTACAATCCAAGCATGGTGCGATGCGTGAGTTAAACTGGTAAAAATGCTCGGTAGTGAATTTCGGAAAAAACACTCCCCAAACTGAGCTTTTGCATTCAGGGTACCCAATCAGATTCTGTATAATCCGTGAAATACCTCGTAGTTAGGCTCATTAACGATTGGGATTTGTTAAAATACTACTAGGCAAGATTGACGAAAAAATTAGAGAAATTGCCTACTTCTCCCTCGTTCGACTCCATTTGGAATACGCTAGAAAGGAAGCGTTCAGGAATGTATTCACGAATTTTAAGAGAAAACACTAGTAGAACAGCTACGGGATAAACAAAAAGCATTTTGGTCTAATGTTAGGGAATTTCAAGGTAAAATATTTATCGTATGTTTGCTGAGAAACGATAATGGAGATGTGTTGACAAACAGTTGCGATAAAGTCAATTTATTAAATTCCTACTTGAAGAGCGTGCTCATCGAGCCCTCTGAGAACTCATCCGAGACACTTGACAATCTTTGCGTACGAAAGATGCCGCCTATTGACATTAGTGCGCAAGGAATACAAAATGTATTGACATTGCTCAGTCCAAATAAATCACCTGGTTCTGACGAAATTCCTTCTCGCGTGTGAAGAGAACTAGCCTCAGAAATTGCCCCCTTCTTGCAGTTAATATTCAGTAAATCCACCAAGAAAAACGAAGTACCTAATGACTGGAAAATCGATAATGTAACGCCAATATTCAAAAGTGGGGACAAGGAACGGCCATCTAGTTACAGACCGATATATTTGACGTCCATCTCATGCAAAGTCCGTGAACACATCGTAGTCAGCTCCGTAATGAAACACCTAGACGGGAAAACTTGGTAATGAGAACTCAACATGGAATCTGGAAAGGTAGATCTTGCGAAACTCAGTTAGCGCTTTTCGCCCAAGATATTTTAGACTCCGGAGGGTACATTCCAGTAGACGGGTTTTTCTTGATTTCAAAAAAGTACCCCCACCCCACCACCCCAGGAATAGAATTACTCCCCACAACATAGCTATAGCATTCGGGGCACCCAATCAAAGACAGTTAAATCCGTGAAGGATCTAGGAGTTAAACTCAATTATGATCTATCATGGAATGAACATGATCGGGAAATTACCGGTCAAGCTAATCGTAAAATGGGTTTTGTTAAAAGAATATTAGGAAAGTGCGACGACAAAATGATAAAAATTAGCTACTTTTCCCTCGTTGGACCACACTTAGAGTAGGCTGCCAGTATTTAGGAACCTCATGAAAAAGGATTTATAGCAGAGTTAGAACGCGTGCAAAGAAGATCTGCCAGGTACGTGAAAGGTCGTTTCGATAGTCTCATTAGTGTAACTGACCTCTTAGATAAACTGGGATGGGAATCTCTGTTAGACCGCACATTGAAAAATATGCTGAACCTTTTAGATAAATTCAAGAGCAGTGTCTTTTCTAACGAAGTTAGCTATATCTTACGGACGCCAACATACTACAGAAGATCAGATCATATAAATAAGAGAGATAGACTGTGGAGCAGACTGACTCAGAATGTCTTTTTTTTCCACGATCAATAAGAGATTATAACGGCAGCATTAGAACTGATAAATAGATTAGATGACATGTAGTGTAGCCTTCTAACTTATTTAAAACTTAATGTATGTTTCTTAATTTTATTATAATTTCTAACAGCATTAGGTAGTATCATTTGTTAGTATGCGTGCGTTTTTAGGACTGTGTGGTGTACATGTGGGAGTCCAATTGTATGCCGCATGCTAGTGGTTGATCAACCCTTGCCAAACACCCTAGAGGTGGCTCGCAGGGTATTATGTAGATGAATACATGCAATGCGGTTTTACAATTAGGTAAGCAAGATGAATTCGTTGAATATAAGAATTTGAAAGAATTTTATTAAATGAATAGTGTACATTTAGCTGATTAACTAGCCATTAAGCTATGTTTCGAAGAAAAAGATCTGTTACAATATTAATAATTACCCTTATATTCATTCTTATTAAAATTTCCGTTAAAATGGGACCATTAATCTCCAAAAAACTTTAATAAAGAGTGATGTATTGGCTTTAATCGGAGGAGTATAGAATACATTTAAAAAATTGCGGTGCGTTCTATGGAAAGCTTGCGTCCAATTCCTTATTAAAATATCAAAGGGATTAGTACGCACATAAATTGCGTAACTTGGTCTCCGCGAAATATTTCCGAGCAACGCTAACCAACGCGGCGGAAAACCTTCGATCCGAGGGTTGGGTTTTTTACGGCGATTTTCGAGTCACGGGACCGCTAATGAGGGGAATAGGGGTTACAGGGGAGTCACCGTGCATTTATGACGTCACGCAATGTTTATAATGGAAGGGGAGATGTGGATATTCTCTCCGTGACGTCATGTTTGGTGATGCATATATGTGGGCGTGACATTCCGTCATGCATGTAAAGAAAAGATGTGAAACGTCACGGTCTTCCGTGTATAAGTGTATTAGGCTGCAGACGCAATAGTCCGGTGTTGGGTGCAGATGTCAATATCATCATCTTCATAATACTTTTTGAGCAACCTCTGGGGAATATGGCAGGGGGTGATCAATCACCAGCTTGCAGAATGCCAGGGGATCCCCACATGCGCACAACACATTTACATGTGACATAGCTTATATGACATAATATACATAAAAGCTGCTATATATTACTTATGATCTGCTTATGAAAGGGTTGTATTTGAGATTGAATTAATGAGATTTGAATAACCTTTTTTTGTTAAAATTGGAGCATTGCCATAGAACGCGAATTCTTGACATAATATCTCAAATTTTAGGTGTGAAAGAGTGTGAAATTCACATTCATTTCCATAGGAATAATCTAGCATGACCGGATGTTGAACAACAACCTTAAGATTCCGGGGGTACTGCGCACATGTATATGCCAGCAGCGTTACTTTAATCCCTCAGCATTATAGACCTAAAACAGTAAACGTAGATGAGAGTAGCAGTCATTTAAACCCAATTTTGTGGAGATACATAGTGCTCGGTGGTAGTTCTACCAAGGGAATGAATGGACTTGGATGGCATTGTTTTCTGCCCAGGGCCGAGGGCAAGGGGGCAACATACCTGTAAGGATAACGCGTATAGGTTTTGATACATCAGTGCCATCTATGCCAGTGCTCCAAGGCTGCCGCGAAGTTTGAATGCACATCTCGGCGCGTGTTTCAAACTTTTTTACGCGTCACGATAGGGCCTGCTATTAAATAATGCTACTGCAATTGCGAGAAACTTAAAAGCAATGAATGTAGGAAAATCTTCCTGAAGAACTTCCCCAGGTTACTAAAGCAGTTACCATAATACAAGATTAATGTACAAAGTCAACTGACGATCTGGTGATTGGTAAGAATAATGATCTCGGAAACTTACTTCAGCGGACATTGGTATTCATTGATACAATAACTGGAAAAAGAACTACAACAATAACAATTTAAATATGACACACTAGAGATGAAATCTGTAGAAATTAACAATTCTACAAGCACATGAGATGCACAAGCAAAAATATCAATGGCAACAGTACATTGCAATGAGAGATGAGCAGCCTTTGCGTGATAGGAGACAGATTCCATTACTTAAGTAAACACTCCACTGTTATAGACAAAGAGGGTGACCCAATTTTCCTTGAGGTAGATGTATCTTGCAACAGTTCTGGGACAGGGAAAATAATGCTAATCCTAAAACTATAGACCATAACACCACTTCACTAAAAATAAGCATGCAAGTTTGGATATCATTTCATGGAAGACAATTATTTGATTATGAAAGGAGAAGGACATTATTTCGTAGGAAGTAGTTCATGATGAGTTCCCATTAAGATAACATATCTTGGCAGCGGAGTCTTAAAATGAAAGGTTCTTAGAAGTTAATATCCATCACTTATACGAAAGAAAGTATTCCAAAAGTAGGCAACGAGAAAGGCGATGAATATATATACCATTGTAGTAGAAATTAAGTTCTTAATGCAAAATGAAAGAGAAAGTTTTAAGAAATATAAACATTGTAGAAACACTGAATGAATTATGCTCAATTGATAACAATTAAACAGTTGAAAGGACAGAGTTAAAATAGCAAATTAAATACATAACCAACAAAATGATTAGCATTAAACACACCAAAGCATAGCAGTAGTGATCATGAGTAGTTTGAACACTAGAAAAACTGCAAATATAATGAAAAACGTATTGCAATATAAGGAATACAAGACACCATGAAATGTTGAAAACATGAGAAAAGGTTAGTTAATCACAGGTTGAAATCAAAATGGAATAATGAAGGAAACAAAGAATTACTCACATTTTCACCACCAAATACATTTCATACCCATGCAATTTAGCAATGACCAAGATCATTAAGACTCATAACCTTCATCAAGCACATTCCAACATCGTAAGGGACACGCTAAGCAATAAAAAAAGGTCTGCAGTTAACATTTATAACTATCAATAAGCCTCAATACCACCTTTGTTTATAGCGGGATTCAATATGGCAGCCCCCAGTTCATTACTGCCCAGCAGACTGCCCAGAAACACAGGCTACACCAGCGCCTCTATGTTGGGTTGGCCGTTGGACCACTGGGGCTCCGGAAAAATCAAAAGAAAAGAGGTTTTCTGTACGATATATCGCAGTTATGTCGCCCCCTTGCCGAGGGTCGAAAAGAGATGTGGCTAAATTCCAAACCCTGATACATTTTTCGCCAAGGCGATTATTGTAAACGATTTCCTATGTTTGCGGGCTCCACAGACCATATGATAAATCGAGTTCTCTTTTAAACCAAGCCACTCCTTTGCACCCAGAATTTGCTCACCGACGGACTGCCTATGCTCTAGTGTGGAAGATTAACATCTACTATTGCAATAGCCGGTTGGTTAGATAAGCCTTTCGAAGATTTTCATTGTGACAAAGCACCTCGGGATGTCTTTTATTTTGAGAAAAACGACCAAATTTTGAAGTAGGTTTTGTCCATATGATCTAGGGATTTCTAGTGAACGGGACTCATTCGGGGCTTTCATGGATATTCACACAGTATTGGTATTCATTAGAGATATTTAGAGTTAAAAAACAATTTAGAAACATTTCTATTCAGGGCTTGTATGAAGGTTACTTCAAGTTTATATTTTTAGTGTGCATTTAGCATGACTATAGGTACGGCAGTCTCCCGTGACGTGAAGAAAACCGCCGGGTCACTACTTTGGTGTCCATTCAATGTCTCTTCTTTCCCGCCATTTTTGGAAGCTGCTTTACTATTGGAAAGTTCTCTCTTCCAATAGTAGTGCTGATGGTGCCTCTATGACCTCTATGTTAAGCGTGGGGTAACATCTGCTTTCTGTCAATATTGCCTAGGCTTCACAGTGGCTAAGCAGCCACGCGAGGGAAAACCCAAATATTTGGTCCGTCTAGTTGCATTTCTCATAGAACGCAAGTCAGTGACTCCGCAGAGTTGTATGCGGGAGTGTTAGTCCTGCGGTTCGCGTGAGATGTTGGTCCCGAAAGCGGAGGACACTAAGTGCGGACTATTAGACCGGTGCCACAAAACCTTTAAGAATGTGTTTTTTTTGTAATATGTATACGTGTTCCTTACCCGGAATTTATTCTTTCCAGAGGGCACCTACATTTTGTCTTCGGAACTGATTAAAAATAAAGCATGACAACTTATGTTAAATGTGTGTAATTATTATTTTTTGCTGCAGACTATTGGTTGCAATCTTTTTTCACTAACATTATAGTTAATTGTACAATCTCATGGCGGTCAGTCACGCTTTGGGTGATAGAATGACCATCCAAAGCTATCAGGCAGACCCGGCAGCCAGACGGGCCTGGTTTCACCTTTTCGAAGAATTTACGGAAATTTCACTAGATAAATGAAAACAAAATGGTGGAAAAAATTATAGTTTCTTCATCTTATCTACCACTATCTGAGTGAGCTTTAAATCATTACGTATTGAATTAAAACGTTTCGGACGTTACTTGGTGACATCGGATCTTATCAAATAAAATAGTTTTGTAATGTCACATCTTTAATTTCACTCGACCTGTGTTGTGTCGTCACGGTGCTACATAGATGATGTTGAAACGCGAAAGTATCGGTCGGGCAAAGTTAAAGATGTGAAAGCAACAAATTATTCTTTTTACGTTGCATTTCTAGCCATTTATGGGGGGAGGGGCGGCATTGGTGAAATAAATATCGTTCTCTTCCCAATAAGTCGCCTTCTTTATTTTTTCCATTTACTATTCATTATCTATTAATAAATCAATTAGTTGACGGAAGAGTGCTATTTTAATGCCATTTTTATATCGATTGGCTAATATGGCGAATAAAATCGGCATCAATTGGCAGTCTACCATTTAAAATGTCGTACAGGTCTAGCGTAGGTATTTTTATTCATCTCTTATCCCTCAAACATTAACAATTTTTATGCTCCGCCTAGATGAAGACATAAATGATGAGTAAACTGGCAGAATCTAATTTAATTTTTCCCCTAATAAATGATATCAATGAGTCTGGATTCACTGGCCTAGTTTATGAGCTATCATGAATATCTTGAGAGTATGAGTTCGAAGCTCTGCTGTGATGAAAATGTGTTGGAGGGATACCTGTGATTAGTTGGGTGCCGGGACAAGGGCACTCACTTCGTGAAATTGGTTAATGAGCCGTAGTTTGTTTTGGAACGTATCGCTGAAAGTAGAACGACGCCGGCAATGGGTTTCTCTCTTACTTCGTAGCTGTTACATGCCAGCGGCAGGTCACTCAATCAATTCTTAAACTTCATTTAAAGTTTTAGTTTGGAAGCATTCACTTCGGATTAAGTGACGTGCGCGTTGATTACACACATACGAATAACCAGTTGCTTTCCCTGGAGCAACTCGAACTTCGAGGATTTAATCACTCGGGATGTTAAATGGAATTTCATTTGTACCCAGAAACCTTTGGTCAGCAACTAAATTCTCTACCCACTAAAATAGGGGTCTCCAATTTACTAGGCCACGAGGGCCACATTCCAAGTTCCGAATCGCCCCGCGGGCCGGATAGCAAATTTGCCGATGACTGAAGTATTCGATACCAACGTCTACTGAAGAATCTGGTGGCGTATTTCTTATTTACGAATAGTTGAAGGCGACTTTAACGTGCAGTACAGCGCTGCAATGCTCCTAGCGGCGTCTCACAGAGTTAAACGAGCGAGAATCGCGCGCTACTTGAAACGAGTGCGCGGGCCGGATGAAAGCCCCCCGCGGGCCGTATTTTGGAGATCCCTGCGCTAATATATCACGCTTCCTAGTCGTCCTTTTAATGCAATATTTCACTCAGTTAAATAGCCCGAAGCTTCATTTAAATGTATAAGGACAATTCTCTCCCCTGATTAAACCTCAAACGCGTGTATTTTACGCATTTCGGATGGCAGGGTCAGTTACTCTCACCCAGGATGTGAACCTTGGACCGTGGGATCAGCGGCCCAGCTGCCTACTGACCAAGCCTCCAATCTTCCGTAGCAATTCCATGAAATGAATTTAAATGGAAATCGGTGCAATTATGCCAGAGGAGGGAAGAATCATCAAGAAATTGAGCCCAATATTAGGTTTTAGAGGGAATTTAGAGGGAAAATATTATTTTTGTCATTCTAAGGTAAGTACAGTAGGGACCTGCCCACATACAATATCGTACTCCTCTTTTGTGAGGTTCGATATTAAATTGAGATAGAATGCATTATGAGCAAGGAAGTTATTCGCTGGATCAGAAATAAATCCAAGCTCAGGATTTGCAAGACGGGCTTTTGATGGTACGGTGGGGGAGGAAGAGTCCTTGAGGGTGGAAATGTGAGACCTCGTAGCTGAAATCATGATAAGATATCTATTGAAGATATGGTATTTACATTTTGAGAGTCGTTACGATTTGTCTGGGAAATAACATAAAAATTTCTGTAGAAACTGTTGGTATTTTTAAATTAGGGAAGTAACGTGTGCCGGAAAGGTTGGTACTAACATTCGGAAACAGAGAAACTGATTGGTACGTTGGAACGGAAATCCATTTTGACAGACCCAGTTCGAATCCCGATTTTAGCGAAGGTGATTCAGTATGATCATGGTCTATCGCTTGGGCGGGACTTTAGGGATTGGCGCATATGTTTGCGTTGACGGTGATACGTATGGGTTGTGTGAAAAAGGAAATTAAAATCTATCAATTTGATATTTAAATTAAAGGCACGTTTGCATAGAATGAAGTAACATGGTAATTTCTAATTTTTTTACTCTTACTTCTCAATGTATTTTTGCATATTTTTTAAGTACAAAACTGGTATTTAGTTCAGTTTTTGTTTTTTTTAATTTTCTTTTAATTTGCTTGTGTGGAACTCAACATGTATCGTCATGTGATTAGTTTTACATTTTCTATTTGAAGATTAAAAACGTAATAAGTTATTCACATGCCTAAGATTAGAAGGAGTTTTAGACAAAAAATAAAGACGGAGTGGAAATTTCCCCGCTTCTATAGTGGTAATGGTCCAGCTGCCAGTGAGAATTTTCCACTTCTTCAGCGGAAATGATGATCCTACAGACTGCACTCAGGAGAACAAATGGCAAAAGCAATTGTAAAAGTACGAGTGCTACTATTTCAGAGGAAGTGTAGGAGAAGATGGAGGAAAAGCTACTGTTGAGTGCGTGTAATGCACTGTGACTTTCAAAAGTCGGTCCACATACCTGGCGCAGCGGTCTCCATTATTTTCTGAAGTCAACCTTTGCGTATTGCTCACACGTTCCTTGACCACTGGGGATCGATTCGATTTGATCGGTTTGTGCCAATGGTGCAACTTGACTACTTTAACCCTCGCCAAGAGCCACAAGCACAATTTCAGAGGTAGGAAGGCCCCATGAACCCACCCCCCATAGCCAAACAATTCCACCATCGAAGAAAGCTGAGAAGAATGTAAGGATTTTTCCGGCGAGTAACCCATCGCGCGAGGAAGAGAGAGTAACACCCGAATCTTTTGGCAAACTTATACAGCACATATAGTACACATAAAATTTTTGGAGCACTTCCAGCATAATACTCCAAAATTTTTTACTCCACATTGTCTCGTGAAAAATACGGATATAAATACGCCAATGTCAATATTGTCGTTTACGTCACGGTTACTATCCATGCTCACGTTCACTCTTGTCAGTGGTGAAGGATTTTCAGTCCTTTTTTTAATTTTTACAAGTTAAATAGCAGTTACTCCCCAAGTTTAACTTTATTCGGAATAAAAGAGTTCGTATATTTTGAATACCGCAACTTATTTCTATTCTGTAAATAAAAAATAAGAAATATTTTAATTTTTTACTTTAGCTAAACTACTGGCAAGGAAATTGTTTTATGAGAGAAGATAATTTTTTCATTCTATTTTATAGATGAGCAATCGGATTGCCTTGAATTTCTTTTAAGATAAATTTAATTTTTCACTAAAAGAGGTTGCGAGATATTTATGGGCATTGAGTAAAATGGCACGCTTTCAGACCACAATGCGTCGTAGGAAGTGTTGTCATTTTCTTTCTGGGGAATACTCGCATATTAGTATTGTATTTTGTTTAAGAAAAAATGGTGCGAGCAACATCAGCATGACATGATGATTACAAGTCATTTATGGCGGTCATGGAAAAATGCCTGTCCTTCTGAAATAAAAAGGGGAGTATATAAGATTGTTATTTAAGGTATCCTGATAATGCTGTGTTACATAGAAGATTTTACGAATCACCCGGCCTGCGACCCTCCCAACTTGAACTTACCACTTCAATTCATAGTAACGCCCAATCGCATTATGAGTTTTCATTCTATCCATACCCTCACTGTCACCCTTCCTCTCCCCCTTCCCTCAAATCTCTCCACTATGGATAGCGCTTCTTCATTTCCTTTCCCCTGCGTCCATCTCACCTGTTCCGTTCTTTTTTACACTCAAATCTCGGATGCCTTCATGTTTTTCTTGTCCCTCTTTCGTCATCGTCTAAGTTTCCGCACCGTTAATATTTACATACCAAGCAGTAAATTTGGAAGCTAATAAATGTAGTTTGTATTTATTATTTAAAATATGTACTATACGTGCCTGAAAATGGTAATAAATAGGCAAAAAATTCATTTTATTAATACTTCCGTTGGTTTTACAATTACTGTAAATATTTTTATGATAACTATTAAGACATTCGACCTTTCGATGAACATGAAGATGTGGGTTAGTTACTTACCGATACCTGCACTGATTACCAGTGTATTAAGCAATATTAATATTTGAATACTTGCTTAGGGAAACTTTAGTAACAACTGGAATGAATATCATTCCGAATTTAACATATTAATTTAGCGCACATTAGTATTTTTGATTTTTCATGTGATGCGGCTCGTAGAAAAGAATAGCATGTTATATATCCCAAGAAAATGCTTAGGAATAATGAATGCACCTATCACAGTGTCTAAAATAGTTGAAAATAGAGCAATATGCATTAATAGTGTTTGGTAATGTGTTAAAGGCATAATCTAGAAGGTTATTTTGTAGGCAACTTGACTAGGCAGTGAAATCATGCGATAAAATCTTCACGCTACATTTTTGAGGGTATAGTAATAGCTTATTCGTATAGAAGGGTACGGGAGGAAAAAGAAAAAAGGTTGAGAACTGCTATTCTAAATGATGGAACTATTTCCAAAATATACTCTTCCAAACGTAAATTCCGATTTTTATCTCTTCCTTACATGTGCATTGCGACGCAGATACGTCTCGGTATTTTTGACTAAAAGCCTGACTACTCAGACTATCTATCTCAGAATACTACTATAATATCAGGGTTGGAATTGCGTGGCGGAGAACTTATGCTTCGCCTTGTGTTCTCGCACTGGGAATCGGGGAAGTCGTGAAGAATTCAGGAATAGAGAAGAATACCTCGGTAAGACTTTAGCGGACGGCAAGTCAAGCTGGCCTTTCCAAGGCATATAAGGCATAGGCATTTCCCGAAGTTCGAGCTCAGAGGAAAACGTAGTTGCTCGCGCTGGCCGTGGGGACCGACTTTTTAAAGTGACTGTACAGTCGGATTCAAAAGTATTGCAACGAATGAAGTTGCGCCACTTTCGCTGCAGTTTGGAAATAGAGTTTCCGCATTTTCTGTTGTGTTAGTAGGAGGGAAATTTGAACAACATTCCCACCTCCCGCAATTATTATATTACAACATCATAAAGAGGTATGTTTGAGGGATATGTGCAATGTTTAATGACACATTAGTTGTGCAGCTCATGCTTGTTGATAAATCCAAGTCAAGAGCTTCAATTTACTTTCCTTCGTAAATTGACAGTGTGAACGAAACCCTTGGGGCGGGCTCGCGGGTTACACTCCTGGGGCAGGGTCTATAAGCGCGAGCTTTTTACCTCTGCACCCAGAAGGGGGCGGACAGAAAGGAAAAGGGATTGGAGGCATCGCCGCGATGAGAGCCCGACGATACCTCCAGGGAAAGGACGGGGAAGGAAGGGAAGGGACGAGGAGTCCCGTACCGTCACAAGGCGGGCGGGCCCTACTATAAGCGAAACCAAGCATACGCAATTAATATTCTAACGACCTTGGAGGATTATTCTATGAGGAAGAATAATCCAACGATCAAATCGTTAGATCTCGTAAATTGACAATGAGGTGACGTTCAAAACTCCCAGTTGTATGAGAATCTTACGTGGGTAAATCTTCTGAAGACGGACATGATCACGAATTTCGACGCCAATTAGTTTTGAGTTTAGTTTTTGTCCCACTGTGTATAGAGCTCTTCGTGATGCGTCACAAAGGGCGGTTCACATGCGTGTTTATTTTCTAATATCCCATGGTAAAAGTAAAAAATATACTTCACTTGGTTAATTTCATAGATACTCAGTGCATTTTTATCATGCAGACTTACGGAGTATGATATAATAGGTACTAAAGAACCCGTGCGATAATTTTGCACTTTCACGCTATTAGTGTATAAGTACATATGGATACCGTATAATTGGGCTTTAATTGAAGAAGGTGTACCATAAAGTACTGTCTTTACGCTTGTTTTCCATCAAAGATATACAAAACAGGCAAGAGATTTTTGCACCAGTAAGAACAATCATGACGTCCGTTATTGAATAATGGCACTCCATTTACAAAACTTATTTAAAGACAATATTGGAAGTGACAATGTTGTCGTCTTTAACATGTTGGTTATAAGTTTCTTTAACATAAATATCAATATCGCGAAAAGTGTGGTCTCCAGAAAATGCTACATACAACTTTTTTCAATAAATATATGTGATTGAGAATATGGCCTTCCTAAATCTTCAAAGCCTTCTCAAATAATTAAAAATCAAGGAATATCTAAATTCATAGAACACTCACTACGTCACAGTTTTTCCCGTCATCGAATGTTTTTCTATGAATTTATTCTTGGACAAATATTTGACTATACTCTCATACTTTGCATATAAATTCATAGTATTCTCTAATTCTTAAAACAATTTCATAATAAACTCTCATCGTATGCATAACAATTTTATACCATTCACCCAGGTACAATTACCATGTGTATTTCGTACTATTATAATTCTTTGTTGTCATTTACCATTGAAAATAATTCCTGTATACTTTCAACGCGATATTTTTATTTATTCGTGATACACTGTATTGTTTAAGTTCCTTGCACATATTGGCTCTTTTAGAGAACGTTGAATGTCCATCAATCTTCTAAGATTTTATTTTTGACAGTTTTGACTACTTGTATTACGTTTATTTTGGTTTATTTGTAGATTAAACGGCTTTTTAAACTTTATTTGAAGTTTAGAATAGCAAAAGTGTGTGGAGTTGATTTACCTCGAGCGAGTAATCGACATTGAAAAACCGAAACTTTGTGGCATCATATACATATTAATGGAACGAGGCTCAGTGTCCCCTGTTAGGAGCATGACTACTTGAAAACAAACATTGGTAAATTAACTGCAAACTATTCCCTTTGAAGGTATGAGATGAACAAATCTGTAAATATTTCAAGGAATCCGATTTCTTCTTAGGCCGCACCGGTTTTATTACAGCCATTTCGTATTTAGTAAGTAAAAAGTTACAGAAAAATTTTCAAATGCATAAATTTTCCAGTCACGGCCAGTTACAATACATTTTGCATGATCTTTAGGAGACTTCTAAAAAGAATTGTTCGATTGAGGTTTACGTAGTTTTTGCAATACTAGTTACAGAATTACAAAAATACGTAAAAGTATATTTTAGTAGTTTCAAGTATACTTTGTGTACTAATGTGTCAGAATTCCACCAGAATATACTACCCATCATCCTCCCACACTCCCTATAATCATATCGCTCGTGGGATTGGAAAGTAGTGGGGTGGGGATTCTATATCTCTTGTAGAAAAAGTGGGGGAAGGGGTGGGGGTGGCATCGTATCAGACTCTTTTGGTGTGGGGATGGTGTTGATTGTGGCGGTGATGACAACTCCATGAGACTCTCCATGAATTGGAAGTTTTGGCGCTTAATTTGAGACTGAGTAATGCCTTCACGGCGACACGATGCCTTCATCTCTAAGCCGGCAAAGTATGTACTTTGAATGGCACGAATTGGACGTCAGCAGCCTGTGCGCGATCAAGCCGAAATATTTACAAACCGTTTATTAATTAGTTGAGGCACCAGGCTGATAAAATAATTGAATATGAATGCTAAAAGTGAAATAATAAAATATTTCTGAGAAAAAACACGTGAGCAGTTGTTAAAAAGTTATCCCTTACGAGGAAGTAAGGTGGTATTGGATTTAAGAGAATACTAATGGACTCGATCACTTTGCATTATGATAGAGTTAAAAATATAAAAATATTCTAATTTTCCGTTTGTCGATCCTTTGAGTGCTTCTAGAGCAACAAGAGGTGCGTCTCAAGGCTCTATTCTAGGACTTCTGCTGATTTCCCTGTAAATTAATGACTGCCCTTTAGTGATCAATCATTCTAAATATGATCTTTATGTTGACGATCTCCAAGCATACCTAAATTCAAATCTTAAAAGCCTGTCTTATGGAATATGTAATTTAAATAATTACCCAGAAAACATAAAAAATTGGAGTAAATCCAACTTTCTAAGCATAAACCCGAGTAAGTCGCAAGCTATTATAATAAGATATCCTAAAATACTCAAGTCAATCGAAGGGATCAACTACCGTGCTGCGCATTTATGATTCCCCTATTAAGTACTGCGACGAAGTTATTAATCTAGGATTGATCATTGATTAAAGTCTGTCTTGGTCATCTCATATAACTAAGTTATGGAAATCAGTGAATAAGTCATTATTTCCCCTAATTCGTTTCAGACATATTATTCCTCTCTCCTTAAAGAAGCCATTGATTTCGACTTTAATATTTCCCCATTTTGAATATGCCGGTGTTGCCTTTCAAGACATATCTCAGGTGCTATCGGCTAAACTTTACTGCTCCTTCAACGCCTACATTATGTTCAGATTTAATTTAAATATATCAGACCATACTACCAATTATATTAACAATCTCAACTGGTTAAGAACGAGTTCACAACGCTGGCTGCATATCCTTGGTCTTCTATTTCAAAGTTTACAAACAAATACTCCAGCGTACCTCAGAGACTAATTTCAAACACTTAGTAGAGTAAACGACTCAAATACGAGGGGAAATGAAAATCTCGTTATACCTCAACACCGGACTGTCAGATTCAATAAATCATTCATTGCTACTGCATGCCGCAATTGGAACATTGACTTACCGCTATGTAAATCATCATCACTCGCCTCCTTCAAAAGGGCACTACGCGTAACATTTCTTCGAGAACAACAACGAGACATGTAACATCATGGGAACAGTAGGAAAGATTCAACACTTATCTCCTCCGATAATTTTATTAACAAATTATTACTATCAACTCTAT
Organism: Ischnura elegans; assembly: GCF_921293095.1. NCBI lineage: Eukaryota > Metazoa > Arthropoda > Insecta > Odonata > Coenagrionidae > Ischnura > Ischnura elegans. The sequence goes on from NC_060259.1 coordinate 89,353,218, forward strand.
TCTTTTCCTTTATAAGATTAAGAGTTCATCAATGACGTTTAGCTTGAATATATGCATTTAATTAATTCTTCGTAATATATTTTAAGGATGAAGGCTTACAGGGTCAGTGAAATATCTTTGAAAATTTCATCAGATAACGAGACGTTAGTGTATGCATGTAAACTTTCTCTACTCCTTGTTGTCATACTTACCACTCCATGTGCTATCGCGACTGAGGATTCAAATTTCCCAATTTGTCCACGGTATTTGGGTACCATGCATGTGAAACCGATTCATGCATGTGAAAAATTATCTCGATCACAAATGGTGCGACAAAGCCGCCGGAGGAAAATTCTAAGTTCATCACCCGAGGAGTTGCGCCGGCGTACTCCATGTGCCATTGTGACTATACATTCAAAAAGTCAACCTTTTTGGTCTAATTTTGATCCCGTGCAGGTGAAAATAGATTCATACTTAGTCAACATTGGCTCTGAGTGTTTACCAAAGGATGTGGTTAGAGATAAAAATTCATTTGCCTTGAACTAGATTAAAATCGGGTACTCTCAGATGTAGGTTAGCCAGGCTACTACTTACGCCATTAAGTAATACAGTTGTTTATCGCGACTTAATATAAATAGCCTATTTGCTCAGATTTATTCAGCATGTTTCTCACGCTTAAAGAATATTTTACGGCACGTTGACGTAAAGCAAACAATACTGGAATAAATATTAAATGTTATTTTCCAAAGAATGGATTTTTCCATTTGCCTCGAAATTTGCGAACTCTAAGGGCCTCGTAAGGTGTAGGAAAGACAAATGCCGCAATCTGAGCTTCTGTAAATAGTAATGTCAGCCACCCAGTTTCTCCTTGTATGTAGTCTACCTGTTCAATTTTTGATTCGGCTTTGGCATCTAGAAAGAAACATGAGTGTACAGAACTATTTTTCGATTATCCACTTTAAAGTAGTGTGTGGGAAATGGACGGCTAAGGAAGCTTGGGACTAATTTATTTGCATAGAGACTTGGCCGATGCAAACGCAGCTTAGTCCTCCGAAAGCGACATTTTTGCTGCAACACATTCCTTAATATATGAATTGATAATATAATACAACATTCACGATGTTTTAATTTTCTACTTTGTCGGTATTTCACGTACAAATTCAGGTGTTTTGGATTTTGCCACCTGCATAAAACATAGAAACTTTGCCCCCGTATTTTTAATTCTAAGAGCCCGAACATGACCATATGCTATCTATGACTGAATTAGGCTATTAAAAACGGTAAAACTACTATTATGTATCAGTCGAACTTCACTCAGAATTATTTACCTCTATGTAAGAGCGTCCACTTATCAAGTGTGAAATAGAGTGCCAATCAATTACGTCTACCAATATACGTCACGCATTGGATAATTGATGAAGCATTTCGGAGTAAGCTGGTGGCAGGCGGCCCGCATAACACACCCTTACTCTCTGAAGTGCTTACTGCGTGACCCAGAAGTCACCTTCGTAACGAACGGCCTATAGTTCAATGACTTTGTGACCGGTGATGGCGTTGAAATAAACGGTTATTTTTTGAGGATTCATGATATAGAGAAAATCATTAGTGACTATAACTTTCATCTGCATCTACATAATACCCTGCAAGCCACCCTAGGGTGTTTGCAGGGGGTGCTTAATCACTAGCATGAAGCATGCAAATGGACTCCCACATGTACACCACACAATCCAAAAAACGCACGCATTCTAATAAATTATACTACGCAATGCTGTCGGAAATTATAATAAAATTAAGAAACATGCATTAATTTTTAAATAAGTTAGTAGGCTACACCACAAGTAATCTAATCTATTTATCAGTTCTAATGCTACCGTTATAATCTGTTATTGATCGTGGAAAAAAATACCTTCTGAATCTGTCTGTTCTACAATCTATCTCTCTCATTTAATTTATATGATCTGATCTTCCGTAGCATGTTGGCGTCCGTAAGATTTGGCTAACTTCGTTAGAAAAGACACTGTTCTTAAATTTATCTTAAAGGATTAGTCTATTTTTCAATCTACGGTCTGAAAGAGATTCTCATTCGAGTTTATCTAAGAGAAATCAAGAAAAATCGCGTCTACTGGAATGTTGTTCTCTCCGTAGACTAAAATATCGTGGGTGAAAAGCGCTAACTGGGTTTCGCACCTTTCCTGATTCCATGTTGAGTTCTCATTAGCAAGTTTTGCCCGTCCAGGTGTTTCATTGCGGAGCTGACTACAATGTGTTCATGGACTTTGCATGAGATGGACGTTAAAGATATCGGTCTGTAACTAGATGGCCGTTCCTTGTCTCCACTTTTGAACATTGGCGTTACATTAGCAATTTTCCAGTCAATGGCTACTTCGTGTTGCGTGTTGGATTAACTGAATATTAACTTCAAGATGGGGGCGATGTCCGACGCTAATTCTCAATATACGCGAGAAGGAATTTCGTCTGAACCAGGTGATTTATTTGTACTGAGCGATTTCAATACATTCCTGAACGCTTCCTTAGTGGCGGTTTTAGACAACCTATATTATTTAATTCTTAACTCGTGTGTTCATTAGCGGATACATCCGTACTGACTTTTTTCATTTTAGCATGACACGCTCTCTGTCGCCTCAAAGATTTTCTCACTTTCGTGACATACCATCTCGGTTCGCTGCCTTCTTTTTGACTTATTCCTTCGACAGTGCTCATGTTTATTACCTGATGAGGTATATTTGTCGCTAATAAATCAAGAACACCTTCTCCTATATTTGGTACGGGTGCCATTTGAAACAATGAGTTTCATGTAAAAGTGTGTATCAAAGCCTCGCAAATCACTTCATCCCTCCCACCTGGAATGAAGCCACACGTCTCCCAATCTATAGAAGGTACGTTGAAATCTCCACCTACAATCAAGTTTCTTTAAGGATACTTGGATTTTATGCTTTTTATTTGGGTTTGAAAATCCAACATTGATGTTATAATATCTGAGTAATGTGGTCTTTTCTCTTAAACTGCGGCAATTAACCACAGCCACGATTATTACTTCGGAACTATTATTAATGCAAAGCGGAACTATTTCTGATTTGCTCTTGTCGGTTAGGCTATTTTCAGGCTCTTTACCCATGATAAATGGAAATGCAGATGTTTTTGTCTCACCGTTAAAATTACTTGAGCTAAGACAACCTTGAAATTATTGTTAACTGATGTTTCTCATGCTTAAATGTATTACCTGTATAATAATGTAAATTGGTATGGCCGATTCTGAAACGCTGATTTTTCTTTCAATTAGTCTATTCCCGTTTCTGGAAGAACTGAAAACATGAGCATGTGAAAACTTTTGAATTTACCCCTTTATTTATCAACCCACTATTATATCTATACTCTGCCCTACTCTCTACTCTAAAAAAGACAGTGCTCAAATATGCTACTCGCTACACGGCTAGCCTACTCGGCCGTGTAATGGACTCCCGAACGTTTCAGAGGGGTCCGACACGATCGGATTGCCGGCCTAAGGTCTACGAAAAAGGCTCCGATGTCCGTGCAGAAACGACGCAGCCTCTGGTTCATGCCTTCCACTTGGCTCCAAACCAGAGAACCACGATCGATCCTCATGACAAGACTACTAATCGAAAGCTCCATGCCGACCCCAATGGTCCCACCCACCCGCTTCTCTTCGGCATTCAGATCCCGGAGGGAATCTAGAATTTCCTCAGATCCACGGAAGGTGGCATAATTGACGCCGACTTGAGCCACAACCCGCAGTCTTGAGCACTTCGTGCCCCGTACCGCTGCACCAGCCGCCTGCGTCACCTGGGGAACACCGCCACTCGGGATACACCATGATGTCACACGTGATGTCTCCATGCTTCTGGGTTTCACCGCGTGGATCATCGACCTGAAGACGCCGGTTGGAATACCGGAGAAACTCTCGTTGCGAAGAAAATCCACGTGGTGAAACCCAGAAGCATGGAGACATCATCTAGACAACGCCGCGGACATCTAGAAAACTACGCATCAACTTCATGATGTCACACGGTTCCTTACACCGTCGCGGTCTGCCCTTTCCCGTATCGGGACCATCACACGACGGACATTACTACTGCCTATCACTACAATCCCCCCCTTCCCACTCTGATGCCTCTTCCTAGTTGCCGATCTCGGGGTAGGAGTAGGCACGTCAGGGGTAGAAGTAGGCACGTTAGGAATAAGTAGGGAAGAACGATTTAATTAGCAATTTCTTGTAATGAAATTGAAGAAAAGAAAGCTTATTTTAAGGTTCGAATATCGAAAGTTGCGGTAGAAAATATGAGCTCCGCGGCGCTTCAGTTGCATGGGAGGAAAGTGACAACTTAATATGCCAAAACGTTAAATATGTTTCAGGCAAATAATTTTATTTAAGTTAGTCGCCACAACATATTTCATATTATTCGAAAAACAATATTAGCAATTAAGATACCGTTTTCGTCATCGTCTCAAGGTCGATGAAAATTTGTAATTATTTTGCGGATGAAATCATCAATGATTGTATCTTTTTACCTGCCATAGAGTAGTAAAACTGCTATAATTATTAAGTTATAATCTCTTTTGTCTCTGAGGCATTTACTTTTGAAGCTGATTATTTCCCAGCTCAGCACTGCTTTCATCTAAACATATGGCTCCTTCTTGTAAATTATTTTAAAGACACTTAATAAAGCATGTACGCAGCGTCGGGAAGAATGGTGATGTGATCATGGAGCAGTTCGCACTAGGGGTTGAAATTCTTATTCTCATTATAAGGGAAACGTGAACAGTGCGGTGAGTCACTGCTTTTAAGTCCATCTTCCCAACCTTCCACAAGAGATGAAGCAGAAAATGGATTTTTAAAAATTCCCATCCCTAATAACTAGAGGCGTAAGTTGAGGACTTCATTTAAAAGATGTTCCTGCAACCTCTAACTCAACCCCCTTGTTCACCATTCTTCCTAGAATGAACACAACTTCCCTCCCCCTTCATACCAACACCTCCTCAATTCCTTACCCCTCAGTCTTGCATGCACTAGCATATACCACTGAACCATACGGTTTACAGTACATATACCAGGGTGGAGAAACATTTTGTCACGATATTTTAGCCCTGGATAGCTAATTCAATAGACTAATTGAATCAGCTATCCAGGAATGAATTAGAAACATTCGGGATCTATGGACTGAATATAGGAATTTTACATCAAAATTATGTATGATGTTTATGTCGAACACGCACCATTTTTAAACAACAGAAACTACGAGGCAAGTGCTCCGATTGACTGCGATTTGCCATGTTGCTGGATGCGCTGGACGAAGACAAAGGCAAACGCAGGCAAAGCATTTGAAGTCATGCGTTGTCCAGAGCATCCGGCAGCAGGTCAAACTCTCGGTCAATCTGGGCGCTTGGCTCAAAGTTTCTGTTGTGTAAAAATTGTGCGTTTTAAACCTAAGCACCATTGGTAATTTTGGTTCCCACAGGCATCAGCCACCCAGGATTAAAATTTCGTGACACAATTTTTCTCCATCCTGTACATATTTTCGTAGCTGATAATGGCGCTGTGTACCAATGCATGTAGTACCGAATTCACCCATAATAACCCAATGTTGCTTCTAAGCAACATCAAAAATGTATACATTTTCAGCTCTAGTCAGGAAAGCTTTTAACGACGTGTTCTTTTGCGCCGGAAATTTTAATGACGAAATATGTAGCTGCCACAATAATAGGGAAATTGCTTACTTTTTATAAATAGTATGATGATATACTACAGTAAACACTTAGTACCGCAATATACTTTTTTCCGCTTAAAATTCAGTTTGTACACTAGAAAATTACTCCTAAAAGTCTCCCGAGTTTCGCGGGCTAAAAAATACCGCCCCCACTAATCTTTGGCCGTGACGTCATAGTTCAGTAGGAGTCCAAGATCCAAGCCCAGTATCTGCAGGTTTGGGAGAGCCACGTTGTGTTTAAAGGAGAACATGGGTGAAATAAGGAAAAATTACAAGTGGTGCATTGCTCCTCTGTGCAATAACACCCCAGAAAAAATTTTCGTCTGCATTCCCACGGAGGAAATTAGAAGAAAAGCCTCGATGCATGCCGTCTGTCGGGATGAGCGTTACGGAAAAATAAGAGTATAATAAACGGAATGATAAGCCCGTGTGCTATGTGAGCAAAGATAACTTTAATATAAATAATATTTCCATATTTCATTGGCTGAATAACTTGAAACTGAGATTTTTCGATAATTCGGCCGCCGTAGAATAAAAACTCAACTTCACAACAAAAATCGAGATAGGTTTTTCTCAATGGTTACGATGGACTCAAATTATTTATGGCACTTGTTCAATTTCAGCTACGGAAGGACATAGAAAATTCCATGATGTTTAAAATCAAGGGAGGAAATATGAAAATATAGACGTTGACCCTCAAGCATTCGAGTGCCAGCCAAGAAGACAGCGTTTTCTTCTACTGTCGGCGTCAAAAAGATGTGCCGCTGTACTTTGCAAATTTATATCCTGGCTTCACTGCATGCTATGATAATGAACTATACGTCATTTAAAGGAAATTTTATCCTAAATTCTGATTTATTTTATTACAAAAATGGAAAAATTTAAACACGGCCAGTGCAATAAATGACTCCGCGCACCGAAAAATTAGCCGTTTTGTCAACTTCATGAACTTTGCAACTCAACCTAAGGAAAACTACTACGTCTATAGCATTCATCTTCCACATTAATTTACACTCATCAGTGCGGATTAATAAAATGGCTTTTGGGTATTTTTAGAACTTATATTTTGTTATAAATAAATGAAAATATTTAAACATTATCTTGTCCCATAGTTTACCCCGAAAGATAAAGGAGGTTGTAGATGGAAAAAGAATGGAATCCAGAGGTGGTCACAAAAAATGAATCGCAGCATTCTTTGATTTTATTCTACGCCGGCTTGCTTTTCAGAAAAAGTTGAGTCACAAGAGGAATGTTCCGCGGCCTTGATTTGGAAACTGTGGAGATAGAGGAAGACGTGTGGATCGGCAATTTTCATTTAGTTAGTTGTCAGGATAAACCAAGGATCCATTTAAAGGTTGTCAGGCCATCGTATAAAGATAGGACTGATGTGCACCACAGGGGAAATGGGGTGTTTGAGGGAAAGTCAAACCCAAAGTTGCCCAAAGAATGTGCAGTTCTATGTTGCTCTTTCCCCAGTTAAAACCAAATAGAAATTGGATTGGGATGATATTTTCACCACGGGTTCAAGTGATAGTGAGAGTGCAGGTGATCATGATCATCGTCGAAGGTCATCCCTCTAGGATTTCCGATACGGAATTTTTAAGTGACAACCGATCGCAATGACGATGAGCTCGCCTTTAGAGTAGGTTTCAGATATATCGTGAGAAAAGCTCCCAAAATGTATTAATTCTTTCTGCAGAATAGGAAGTGGTTTCGGGGTTTTGAGTCACATAAGTTGGTAGATTGTGTTGGAAGTTCGTCTATATTATCGCTTCTAAATTGAAACATTAATAGTCTGGATTCCTCAGAGCTTCCTGTCGCCCTCCAGGTAAGGTATTTTTAAGTTGAAAGTATCATCGACAGCTTCGAGGTGGAAATAAGTTCACCATAAGACTCTACCGGACTGCCAAAAGAATACACATTTCACGTGAGTATACGCTTTCGCCAATATTATACGCAAGTCTCCCTTTGTTATGAACTTTAAAACATTTCAGATGCACATAAGCCACCTTTCCATTTCTCGGCATCGACTTTCCGCGCCGACGAAGTCTACAGTTTCACTAAAATACCCTGTTATCATGATGGAATCAGTAACAGGAAGCTTGCTAGGATCAGCCTAAGAATAACCATATTCCTTCATCTTTACGCAATCTATCGCTTTCAATGGAGGAGAAATAGATCAAATAATAGCCCTGAAGTCACAATGAACAACTCCGATACGTCTGCACTTCAATAAATGAATCATAACCACGCCGTCGCATGTATTCAAGTATGCAACCTCTACTATGGCCGTGCCTCCGTGCCTTCTCGTACTGAACTACGACGTCACTTTTCTACCAGCCAATCATCAGGCGTTTTCGCTTCTCGCTTGCATTTGAAAATTCTCGTGAACTTAAATGCATTAAATATCGCAAACCACGTCATAAAATAATAAAAAAACTTTCACCGAGGTATGCAAACATATATTTTTATATAATTTTGGGGCTATTGATTATATTTGAAATATATGCAAGTTCCCTATTATGAATGAGCGGAAATTTTTCATTTTTTTTCAAATGAAAAGTCTCGAAATTTAACATTTCCCAGAAACAGCTCTGGGCTAGAAAGGGTTAAAACCGTGTGGGTTATGACATAGTTGCTGTCATCATTATTTCATCATAATCGCCCACAAGGTTACGCCTAGAAACATTGAATTCACCATGGCTAAACTTAGGCAGCAAATTTGCGGTGGAAATTTGTCTTCAGCGATCGCGTGACGCCACGTATGCTCTCAGCGGCGGGTTCTCAAGGGACGCCAATCCAAATTATTCATCGCTAGGAGACGCCATTGTGACCGTCTTTGCATTTCCGCAGGTTCAACCCCCGTCCGATAGAGAGAGTGCCAATCGATCTCCTTGTCTGCTTCGCCCCCAGCCAATTGTTCGCTTCCCGTCGCCACCGGGGGTGATTCATTTCAATGATTCGAGTCATTTGATTCGGTCCTTTCCAATTAATCGTTCTTTAAAATAATCGGAAATGAACCAAATAAAACAATGAACCACGCGAACTACGAGAACGAAATGAACACAATAATCCATGAGAACCAAATGGGCACAATGGACTATGAGAACCTGATGAAAAATGACGATCAGGATGAACGCCACTAACCGGATGATAGCACAATCCAAAATAATATGACGAATAAGGAATCCATCGAAGACTGCACTTCGTATTACTTTAGGTCACGTACATGGTGAATGGCCTGAGTTTCTGAAATTATAATGACATTTTTTAATGAAATTATAATAGTGCGTTTCCAAGTGGAAAATTTTTCCAATGTTATCTTTTGAATATTTAATGTTTAATTTGTTTCGAAAATTGCCTGAAATATTATTTTGCTAACCTTCTTTATGTCATGCCATCCTTTAAATCCCCAAATGTCATATAAAGATTCGTTTTTATTTTTTTATCATCATATCGTTTGGCTCAGTATTCTTAGAGGGGCACATTACAAAGGCCCAACTTCTTTTGGTGTGGTTCCATTTCCTTTCATTCGATGATTCTTAATAATTCATAAGACATTAACCGTATGATCACCAAAAACCACATGAGCCGCATTAACCGTTTATTTAATTATGATCCGTTTTAAACGAATACTATGATTTGATTCATATGGTTCATTGCAATGAACCGCTCAGTACGAATCATTCACTGATGAACGACGCTGTTTTAGTTGTCACCATGTACCCTACTTCCCAGCCAAGCCTTTTCACAAGTGGGTATCAACAGGTTGCCATTGAAGTATTTCGGAAGAGACAGGAGTCGCATTATTTTTCGAATCGACCCAGCGTTTATCTTGTGTCTTGAATCATTCCTTTGACGTTTTTGCGATTGCCGTAATTTTGCAAGCTTTCGTGCAAAGGTGAAATTCCTCAGCGGAAAGCGAAACACTCAAAAAGTAATGGAAGCAACCATCATTCCATTTTAGTGAAAATACAATGCATTACAGGAATTTAATATAAAAATACACGATATGGAATATACGAATACATATTTAGAGCATTTTCTAGTAATACCGAGAAAATGTCAGAAAAAACTCGTAGTATACGTTTGTATGTTCCACATCGTCGCACACTGTTTTCGTACAGAGATCGTGGACTTATTATTGTTTATAATGCGTGATATTTTTCGTTTTGAGTCAAAAAATGCACGAGGTCATTCGATAAAACTGAAGGAACGTTAGTTTCAGGATAATTTTGTCTCGTAACGGACTTTGAAATGAACAATGTGTCGAAATGATGTCAGATATCCATCTTTTTCTTAGTGAGTACTGAAATGTTCAAGTGCTTGCACCAAAATTAAGTTTCTGAAAGGGCAATAGCGATGTCCTGCGACACTTTCCGCCTATGTGGCAATCCCTCCTAACGCCATACGGGAAATTCTCTCCTTTAAAATACGGCTGGTGCAATATGAAATCCGAGCTTCTGGTCTCAATTAGGCAGCAGATGGACTAGAGATGGAGCATAACCAATAACGGCAAATCCTAGTCTTTCCCAACAGAAGGATATAGGTGTAACCTAAAAGCACTCATACGAATGTTATGGGCGTATTCATTCAATCGATTTTTCGTCCGCAAGAATGAAATAGATAGAATTATTTAATCCATGTAGTAATCACGGTTCATCAGCACCAAAATCTGTCCGACAGGCTGTAATTAGGGTGGGGACCGACGGTTCTTGATTATTTTGCAATTCATCCCGCTCCTCAGCATCAATGAAACCAATTAATTATCGAAAAATATTTAGGAGGATTCAATTGAGGAAATTACAAAAGGTGCGTATTTGAAAAATCGTAAGGGAAAGTAAAAGTGGGTGATGTGAATAAGGATCGAGTAAAATCTTCCTTTGCATTGCATTAAGTTTTCATACATTAATCAAAAGCTGTAATAAATTATCACTTTTGCACATTTACGTATCTCTTGTATGTTCCAGTCCTGTCTTTTTGCTTGAATGTGAGCGTTAATACTTTCACTACTAACCTTTTCCTCATGTAACATGAAATTGGTCTATTGATAGATCAATATCGGAGAGGGAACTCTAGGAAGTACTGCATGTTTTGAAGTTGCGCACTCACTGCAATTTTAATGCTGATGGCTCAGGGCGAGAATATATTTCATCAAAGTCTCATGTAATTATGGCTTAATTGCTGTGGGAACTTAAAGAGATATCTTATTTTGATTGGGCGTATATGAACCACCTGACTATGAATTAAACCCCCCATATGTGAGACTGGCACCTACGTATGCCTTCTCTATTAAATTCATTCCTGTGAGGTGTTTTGTTGTCTGGTGAGTGAGATGTTGCAATGATGAGAAATTGGATTCAGAGCACGACACGAATGAGATTGTCACACGCGATCGCCAGTATCGGAAAATCAATGTCGTTGCTTTCAGGGGGGGTGTCTAGTAGGTAAAGTTTTAGATATATTTGAGATTATCTTTCATGTACACCTTCTTGTTGCGGGATGGTGGGCTATTTTTGATTGATATTGGGGTAGTAATTTCACCTTACAAATAGCTCTTATGGCTGGTTCAATTTGGTGGGTTTTTAATACGATCACCTCGATTAACTCGAACCAGATGTTTTAGGCGAATATAGAAGTGTAACAATTTTTTTGACTACTCAATGGGTATACATTGAAGCATAACACAAATAACGAGTTTTCTTAAAGGAATACCAAATACTTCAGGATTGAAACGCAAAAGTATTCACGTAATTAATTCTCGTGGTAAGCTTGAAACCTTATGCCTTGAAAAATACTCGTTTCCGGCACATGAGTAAAACTTCTCGAATTGGGTGATTTTAAGTCGTATTGCGTTCTATTGAATCTCGCGACTTTGAGCGGAATGTTTTAACTTCTTCCATAATTTTTACTATTTTTGTTCATGCTGCTAAAAATACATTTGTTCTCTTCGTTTGCAAGAAGGATGGTATTAGAATGTATTCTTGTGGCATAGTTTTCGGGCAATTTTAAAAGTCAGGATGATGGAGAATTTACTTTTACCATCATTTCATTTATTGGTCGCGCGATTGAATGTGGTCAGGTTGAATCTAATGCGTTGCAGCCGAGATCGACCACAAGGGCCGTATGGCATGGGTTGCGCCGTGAAAAAATCAATTGACGGAGAATCGTCAATTTAGGGGAAGATGGGAAAAAAGGTAAGTAAATATTTGCCTAATTTCAAACTTTAACCCGGCCTCCGTAGTTCTCTCCTCGTTTGTCACTAGTAAATTAGGAGGTAGCATCGTAAAATCACCCTTTTGTCCCTAATTTAAAAGAAATTTTGCAAATGCTTCTAAAAACTGAATCGGCCGTCTAGACTTCAAGTTATTAAATTCTTTGTTTCTATACTTAGATGCTCATTTCTATTTTCCCATGAATTTGGGAAACAATCCTCCATCATAAAAACATCGCTATCGACCACAGCTTTCCTCTTCACACTCACAGATAATATGCGATAATGTGAATGATAGTTGATAGTAGCAAAAGTGAGCGATATTAGTCATGGATATTTGGTATAGTGGTGTCAAAACTTGTGCTAAACAATTGTACTCGGTTACTTAGTTAGGACAGATTACTTTTCGCGAGGTGATAACGATTTTGAGTCTTTTTCAAGAGGGTGTCAAAGTGGAGGGAGGAACATGATTTTTACTCGTTAAAACCATGTTGATCCTAAAAAAGAAGAAGTGGTAATTTCCTGAGAAAAATTTCCTCGGATTGGAAATCAAAATTTACTTTCATCTTGACTCGGACCAGAATCCACAGAACTCGCACTCAGTGCTCAAGCTAATAAAGCTACCCAGGCATCTTATTGTCAATGGAAGTTAGAATGATATTATCGGGAACGGTGGAAGTTAGAATGATATTATCGGGAACGGTGGCTTGCCGCAGGGATTTAGTTACCTTTGTAGAGACTTCCTATTGAGCGCTCGGCGCTACTTTTGAGGCTTCTTGATCGAATATCGAATTAGCACCCATCAGCTCTACGAAGGATCCAAGATTACCTTAGTGAGGTCCCGACAGCCTTGTAAAGATTTCCATTCTATTGCTGCGTATGCGGCTGTAGCAGTCCCCGGCGAGGAAGTAATATTTTCGTAAACTACCGCAGGAGCGTTTCCTGGTTTTGGTTGGGCCAGTGCTGCCAAATGTTAATCGCAGACCCTTTCTTTAGCTGTTAAGCTCCTTAATCGAATTTGGGGTAAGTAAAAGGATAGATATATCTCCCATGGAGTTTCCTCATTCAATGTGAATATTCCAGTGACTCGGTAAAGGTTTTTTCACAGGCTACCTAATTTTTATTTCCTAATTTATAGTGCATGGGCATAAAATTACTTTGGGGAAGATATTTTGATTTCTGAAGAGATAATTAACCCGTGATGCGACTTTGATGATGATGATGATGCTAGTGGTGAAAAAATTAGAATATAATTAGAGCTCTATTTGAGGATTTTGTAAATGTATTTCATGGAGTACACCAGTTAAAGTTAATAGAAAGATAACAGGAGAGGATTGGATGGATATAAATCGAAATTTGCATATAGCTCCGATTGCACAATTCAGGGTTGCCGATGGAGTATCAGGGTGGGCAAGCGTAGGTCGAGGTAACTGATTAGGATAGACTATTGGATCGGATAAGGACTAGCGCCCTTTTTTTACCGTATTTGCAGAGAAAATGGTAAAGAAGGTGTGGCATGTATTAAATACTGGTATTAAAGGGATGATTTTTAATGTTTACGTTAAAAGTTAAGGATTGATGTTTACAGCAACGAGGTTTGCGAATGATCCGGCGTTGATGAGTCAGTCGAAGTGCGAGATGCAAGCGTTTGTTGATTCTTTAGGTAAACGGTGCAAGGAATTTAGCATATAGGTTTGTAAATAGAATTAATCATTCGAAGGTGTGTGGTGCAAGGAATGTGAGGTTTTACGTAAAAAATGATGGCACAAGCTAGAATTGGTGGAGCTGTTGAACTATTTGGACAGCACTTTAGAGGAAAGCAGACACTGCAGCAAGGAGATAATTCTCTCAGCCAAGGAGACTTTAATTAACCCTTAACCACCTAGCATAAAACCCCTATTTTTTCCACACCCTATTTTTGCCACACAATCACCTATCATGGGTTTGTCAGACCCGAGAGGAAAATAATTCAATTTTATAAAATGTGCGCAGAGAGGTTTGGTAGTTAATTAATAGTCGGAGCATATTCAATTATTTATGAAAAATGAAGGAGCATTGAAATGGACATCATTTTTTGTTTAATCTATGATAAGTTTAAATAACTCTTATTTTCATCTTGCATATAATCTTTGAAAAATGAAATTAAAAAAATTATCGCTAAGTATAGAAATTTCGTTGTAATTTTTTAAAACGTTCAATGAACAATGAACTTAGAGAAAAATTAAATTTTAATTAAAATGAAAAAACTTAAAAGTTGAAAACTCTCAACGTAGAGTTTTCACGGCAACGAAAGCACCGCTTGTTTGAGCATTCGAGGCACATTGGTGCTTTGAATTCGAAACATATATGTATTATATTTTGCAGTTCTTACTGTACGTGCAACTTGAACAATTTTTGCGGACCGCCAGCTTTTTTTCTGCATTACTGCTTCTTGGACCTCCTGATAGATGTCGTGTCTCTATTGAGGATGCGTAGGATACGGATCCGTGTATCACGTTGAATTTCACATTGCTTTCACGAAGTTCCATGAGGTCTCGTCAACAATTCAGCCCTGTTTCTTCAAATACTTGAACCTGAATTCAATATTTTTGTCCTTCTATATTATATTGTTAAGTTTTTCCAGCGAATAAATTGAGACGCATGACCTAAGAAAGCGGATCTTACTGAAATAAGTCTTCCTCCTCGGTCTCTATCGAACGCGAGATTAAGGTTGTTTTATCTTCTGATGAAAAGTCTTAGTCTTGACTTAAAGTTGAGGAAATAATATTGTGGTATGATGAATTCTGTTTATTGCTTTACCGAAGTACTCTCTTCGCATTCGGAATCGGCCGCACAACTCTCGTCCAAAACATTATCTAGCCTATTTTTAGACTCCGCATAGCTAAATTCGTCGTTCGGTAGGTTATCGGCGTCTGACAGATCGTGCTCCAACCAATTCGCAATAGAATCATTATTTAGAGCCATTTCTCACTAAAACAATAAAAATAAATAATCTATGAAAAATCATATATCCACCTAGCATGGGTCTCTCAGACCTGATTTAGTAGTTTTATTACTACCCCTTTACAAACGCGCGCACGTCCGACCCCGGCTAGCGGTGCACGACATTGAGGGACTAGAGGAAAAAGTACAAGCACGAACAAGTCAAAACAAAACTGGGGCGCCAAAATATTTGCGATTATTTAATCATCTAGATCTGTAAGATCCATGCTATCTAAGGTGGGAATAAATAGGAAACGCCTGATAAGAAGATCACTCATGCAATAGTGCTAAGAGTTTGTCTGGAGTGTTACGTTTTACAGTGAGGAAGCGTAGATGCTGGGGACGGAGGACTAGAAAAGACTGGTGGCCTTTGACGTATGGGTGTGGAGGACAATGGGGAATCTGAGGAGGCCGGCGAGGAAAAGGAACGAGGATGTGCTGAACATGGTGGGTATGGAGAGGAAACTTGTTGAGGCTATGCATAGGAGACAGAAATTCTGGATTGAGCTAAGTATATCTAAATGCTCCGATTGAAGTTGGGTTAATCATTTGGCATGAAGTCAGTCTTTAAGTGGCTTCTCATCGCTTCCTCTCCACCGGTGGTTATATGCCATTTTTCTTGACGCGTCACTAGTTTAAAACTTGCAACTCATTTTGAAATTTTCAGTGAGAAGGGAGGAGACCTTTTACAACATTTTATTGTATTTTTATTTTCTTGTATTTCGATAATGACGGTTGATAGTTTGGGGTTGTGATCCCAACGTTAAATTGGTTATCGTACGGAAACAAAAATTAGTCCTTCATTTTTAACAGTTGACCGAATCGTGGCATAATTGCTAGTGTTTGCATTTCTTTGTGTTAAGGCGGTGAAGGTTTCCCCATGCACTATTTATCTTAAAAACTGTGCGCTGATAGAAATGTCAACGAAAAAGTTGAAGGAAGAATATTTTTCACGAATTTTTTCCTTAGCAACCAACTGTTTCCTTTCATAGTAGTTATAACGGAACAATTAAATTGAAGTGATGATGGTGTTGTATCGTCGTCACTTTCTCTGCATGAGTGAAGTGATGTAAATTTGCAAATCCGGAATAATAATAAGTAAAATGCTATGTATCTGGACTGGTGTAGTGAAAGAGCGGTGAACGATGTTGACGAGTACACATCCCACTGTCAGCCGGCGTTGTTTCTTCTTAACGTTCCTTTCGTCGGAATATAATTCCATGCGTGCTACTTCATTATGTCGTAGCAGAGGAATGACATAAATAATTAGGGAAACGATAATATTTTATGGTAAAGCCGTGTAAACTTGACATGTGACTTGAAAAGCGAAGTATTAGCATAGCGAAGATAGCATAGCATTAGCATAGCCAGGGCCGGTTTTAGCGGTAAGTAAAATATGCGGCCGCGTAGAAGGCGCCAAGTAGAAGGGGGCGCCTAAGCGCTGGTTTCTAAGTCTTAAAATTATCACATTCAATACATAAGAGCGAGCACGTTATACGTTCACGCTGGTATTTAAGTCTCGGCCCTTATTCCTAAATTATTTGTATTTATTTTAATTGTAATGCATCCAGAGAGAACGCCAACTACCTCTGAGGTTAATTTTGAGAGGGTGGTGGGATGTTGTTCGCTTACGCTAGACAAATGCCTTTTGCACTAAATTTGACTAGTGATAAAATGCAATAATATTTTCTCGCTTTGAAGTACCTGGAAAAGTAGACAAGAGCTTGATTAACATGCCCTAAAAATCCAACGTGATAGCAAAGGTTTCAAACGCGTAATACTACACGAAAAAGATAGGTGGAGTGGGAACGATGGCTGAAGGGCACATAGTTAACGCTCTGATGGCCCAAGAGCAAGGGGCTCGACGGGAAGGAGGGAGGATGTCCAGGGAGGGTGCACATTCCATGATGAGGAAGTCGAGGCTCGGCGTCTGGAGCCTTGGAGGTGACAGGCGAGAGGGCGGTCTACTTCCTGCGATAGGGTAGTTTCCTTCATCAAAGAAAACGAAAGGCATTGATTGTGATTTCTTACCCACCAGTAGTGTATTCATAATATACAAATTATTTGGTTTTAGAAATCCCAGTTTAGACGAATGGCAATGGTCAATTTTAACCTCATTTTAAAAAGGCTAGATAGGCGCCCATACGATGCCACTCCACGTGACGTCACAGGGACCTAGTTTCTATACGAGTAGATAGTAGTTTTACATCGTCTGAGATTACCAATGCATGCATGATGCACAGAGCTCAGGGAAACATGTCTTAATAATCACCTATTAAAACTGCCCATGGTAGGAAAGTTTCCTTCATTTGATAAGGTATTTATAATCCTTATTTAAGCCAAGCGCTACCCGCTAGCAGGTTACTCTGCTACATGCTAGCAGCCTGCAATGCAGCGACGCACATACCCTCGCCCCAAGATCACCTCACACAGCGACAGCGGGAACCAGAATGACGTCACGTGGGGTTTTCCCAGCATTCATACTTAGCCGTCGCGTTTTCACGCGCTTGAAAATTTTCCCTTTTCATTTAATCGCGATGAATAGATATCGTCATTTAAAAATCTAAAAGCGTGAAATGCGCACTCCAGGAGTTTCTTTTTAGACAATGAAAAAAATAATTGGAAACCACCCTATTGATTTCTAAGGTTTCCTCTGCCACATGGTGTAAGAGATAACAGCATGTCATATGATGTCATCAACAACGATAATCGCTTATATTAACTAATACAATGATGAAAAGGTAGCAATTTTGCTGGCCTCTATGGCAGTTGGAATAAGTCCTCGCCCGACAAAACGAAGGTCGCGGTTTCGTGTTGCCTGGGTATTCAGGGTATGGGTGGTTTGAAATATGCTTGTTTTTAACTGTCAGTACAGGTTTTTTATCGAATGTGTGGTAATTGCAGCATCTATTTTTTACCGACTTGACAGCTTTTGCAGCGTCAGCAACTCCTAAAAAATCCATCAGATCAAGATTAATTTTTACGTGAACGTTTACTATTTATTAATGGTTACTCTGTTGTCGTGGGCTGAGACGTATCCAAATGAAACAAATATCATCTTAATCGGTACATTCGTTCTCGAGTTGTAACCGTCTAAACTAACACGATTAACGACTTTGTTTTGTATATTTATATTCATTCGTAATTCTTTTCGAAGAATCATTTCTTGCATGATAGCCAGGTGTAATGTGCATTTTAATCAGATTCATCTCTCCTTTAATCCAAGTCAAACTTTCGTGTAACTCATTTCTGTGTGTAAATAATTACACCAAAAGTGAAAAATAGCGCACTATTCACCATTGTATAATGGAGATGTTCCATTTTTTTCACTCAAGTAGTAAACATTAGTAGTAAATATATGGTAACTTAAACGAATAAATGCAAATTTTTGTGAGATTAAAGTGCACTTAAAACATTTTAAACGGGAATAAATTAATCTAAAACATGTGATAAGGATCAATCGCTTTTATAAAAATGATATTCCTACTGCTTAAGCGAACAAATTAAAAAAAAACTCATCAATAATTGCATCCATTTTCATGGAAAAACGTCGTTAGCCATAAGCGCCCCGATATGATTTGCTCTGATAACTACTTGTAGAACCAGAGGCGTATGATGTTTTAATATCATTTCCGTATAGGAAGTTGATAACTGTTCGTACAGGTGGTAATGAGCTAGTTAATGGATCAGTTTTCTCGGTCCTGACCTTATCACAGAGTGATCTGAATATTTCAGCATACAGTAAAACTTGGATCAATACAAGAAAGTCTTTATCGTGGATCATTTTTATGGTAAATTATGAACTTCCTACATGTATGATATGAATACTACCTCTAACGCTGCATACAAGCATTATGTTTAATTGTCACTATATTAAGAATACTTGAATGTATTATTCATTATCGGTATGGATACCATGGACTTTTATCATCATCATTGGTCAACAATCCTAGGATTGGTTTGACGCAGCTCTCCACTCTATTCTCCTTTCAGCTAATCTTTTCACACCTACGTATTTCTTCTCTTTCACATCTCTCTTCACTTGTTCCATATATTTTGTTCGAGGTCTTCCTTTTCCATTCTTACCTTCCACTTGTCCTTCGACGATTGTCTTCATCAGGCCATCATGTCTCAGGATGTGGCCTACAAGGTTGTTCCGTCTTCTTATTAAGGTTTTCATGAGGCTCCTCTTCTCTCCTACTCTTCTTAGGACTTCTTTATGGACTTTTATATCCGTTATATTTTTGTACTTACATCACCCGCCTTAGAGGGACCACTTGGTAGTAGCAAGGATTTAAAAAGAATATTATTGTTACTCTGCTGAAGACTATGAGGGGAAAACCCCAGTTGTTGGAGATTAGATGTTTAGTTACTATTTCTAATCTATAGAAATGAGTTTCTTGAGCCAAAATATATTTCCAGAAGTCTAAATTTCTTCTATAGTCATTTATCACTACCAATTTTTGGGCCTTCAAACCGGCTTGATGAGAAACCACTGTTAAACTATTAAGAGTCATTGAATTAATCGTCATTCATTTTGATAAAAACTCAACCCCGTTCAGAACCCCATATCTGTTCCGTAATATTGCAGCCCACTACATAATTATCTATTGTTATCAGTTATCATCAACTTCAAGATATTTATAAATAATGAATCATTTAAAGATTTTACGCTTTGGAATGGCTCATGTTTCTTGTTTAGCTTAAACTAAGAGCATTTACTATTTTTTGTGACGCTATAGCGTAAAAAACTGGTATTTGTGCGCTCCGTGTTGACATATATTTTACGCAGTGGTGAAATTTTAGCGGAAACACAAAATTCGTATTGAAACGTCAAAATTGCAGTTTACAACAGAGTTTAAAATCATATTACACTTTTTTTGCACAATAATGTCGTAAATAAAAAGTAATTTTTCTTTGAGCACTTTTACTATGCAATTGATATTTTACTTCCATTAGTTAGCAGCCAGGATGGTTTCTCACACGTCCTTTCATACGATTCATACGGTGGTTACTGTGGCAGTTTCTAAATAAACATTAATCTGAAGATACTCTTTTGGAGTTTCATATGTATACTCATTCCGCAATGGAAAACAGATTCAGGAGTAAAAAATAATATGCAAGTAGTTTCTTTGAGTGAATTTGAAGGAAAAGATTTGGACTCATTTTTTTCGTTTGAGAGTATTTTATGCTGTTTTCCATTAAAATGTCTTTAGTGTAGAAAAAAGATGTTAGACATGGTGAAGTATGTGCAGTAAGATTTTGCTTATTTTCTTCTCGTTTTTTATCTACACCTCTTAAAATATGCTATTAGGTGCAAAATGGATATCCTAAATGTTTTAGCTCGATTGATTAACTTTTAGAGGTCGCTCAAAGACCATAAGTGCAATAACATTTAATTTTCCAAATTGTTTGAAATAAAATCAGTTTTAGGGGCAACACACAATTTCACAGTCTCTTAGGGCCAAAATTCGCTCAATTTTTACGCCCGCTCAACAGTTTTCCTGGAATACCATACTTTTCCGCGAGCTACAGCCGCGCGTCACACCTCTGACGGCGTGCTGGTCGCGCCGCATTCTCGGTCAACTGATAGGTCCTGCACCCCTTCACTGCCTTACGCCTCCCTAGCGCCTGCCCTAGGGAGGGTCTGCGGAAGAAGGGAGGAGTTACTTAAAAACTTGAATTGTTTTATATTGTTAAAATGTAGGAAACTGTTTCGTTGCGATTAAGCAGAATAGATGGAACCATTAAGAATGATGTGGAGAGACAAGAATGTGTATGTTTTCTTACCCAAGTTTGCGTGTTTTACACCTCCTTTAACTCCATCGCAGTCGGATTTAGAATGGCGTATAGTACATTTTCGTAGTCGAAACGCTATTGATAAAAACAATGGTGTTTATCGCGCTCAAGTCTAGTGAAGTATTACTAATTTCCGTCTCAGGAACTATAGCCGCTTGTTTCGCGAAAAATAAGCTGCCTTTGATTCGCGAAGTGCTGCAGGTGCTCTACCACCACCACTCAACTCTGAAACAAGGAGAGTGTGCAAATATGAGACTAACGATGAGGTCCGTGGTCCCATTCTTTACTATTATCTCGATAATTCAAGAAATGCGTGGAATTTATAAAATAGAGGCACTGCGCAGTGATCTGTTAAAATTCAGGATAAATTTTTGATGGCAACCTTCGTGACAGCTAAAAACTGATATGGAATTGAAGGAAAAATTGGATCAGTTGTTTGAGATTGCCGCGGAAAATGCTCTAGAAGTTATTCAAAATGATGCTCATAAAGTTTCCTTGAAAATACAGAGGCGTCCGAGATGCCCCGGTAGTATAAGTACCTACTTCAAAAGGTCCTAACCTAGCACTAATGGATATAGAGAGTGTTCAAAAATATTTCCTTCTGAACAACTTTTATACAATTTTTAGTTTTAAGTTTCTGTTAGCACCAACGAAAGTAATTACCCCCATCACTATTTAGGCAGTACGTTAGAGGAAAACGGATGCAGTAGTAAGGATATAAGGAAGAGAATTGCATTAGCAAAGGAGGCGCTCATGAACACGAAGGAGCTTCTGAGAGGATCGTTATGTAAGAGTTTAAAGAAAAGGTTAGTGAAGAGTTTGATCTGGAGTGTAGCGCTCTACGGTGCGAAAACGTGGACACTGAGGAAAGAAGATGAGAGAAGATTGGAGGCATTCGAGATGTGGGTATGGAGAAGAATGGGGAGGGTGAAATGGACGGAGAGGAAAAGGAATGAGGAAGTGCTGGATATGGTTGGCGAGGAGAGGCAGCTTTTAGATGAGATACGGAGGAGACAGAAGGTATGGATGGAGGGAGTACTCAGCGGGGAGGGGATGTTGAAAATGGTGTTAGAGGGTAGAGTGTTAGGGAAACGAGGGAGGGGAAGGAAAAGAATAGGATTTTTAGATTGATTGAAAGGAAGTAGGCCTAACAGTGAATTGAAGAAGGTAGCGCTGGAAGGAAAGGGAGGCTCCCAGATCACTTCTTTAGTACTCCATGGAAACCTACCTTAATCGGTAGAATACTATAATAATAATAGGCAAATGCGTATGATATGGAACGTATTGTAAACTAACTGGTTGGGGTGGACTTGGTTTGCCGGGACAGCTATAACATGCCTTTGGCTTGCTAAATAATGAGATCCTTCTAGCACTAATAGAGATAGAGGAGGCAGAGAAGCCGGCGCGTCGAGTGGAGAGGAAGAGAATATATGACGATTATCGCATCAAGTCTGAATTATAGAGCAAACAGGAAATTAAGTGGGCCTTGAAAAACTAAATCTCTTTCGATTTCCTTTTCATGCACTGACATTATTTTTAATGATACTTTATTCTTTTAAGAAATTACGACATTTTAATCTTAAGCAGTGAGGATGTTTCTGAAACGGATTCAATGGACGATACGCCAACGGAGTCTTCAAGTAAAAGATAGATTTGTAGGAAAATCCTCATTCTACCCCAAATTGCTCTGAACTTTGATTCCTTGGGCATTAGCGCGAGAGGAGCGGCAAAGGTTCTTGCTGCAGTTGCTACTATGCTGTAGTAACAGGGGTTACTGGCTTCTGGCTACCAAAAGAAAGTTTTACTCATTCGTTGAATCAAGTGATTTAAATATTATTTTGCGTATCTCGTCATTAAATGGTTTTATAAATCTCACGACCGATTGATGAAGGAAAAACTACATAACAGACTCCAAAACTCACCGGTACTGCCAGTGGGCGGGCCACTGCTGATATTATTCATGAATGCATTGAGGTGGGAGATTAGAGAACATAATTAGAACATTTTCAATTGATTCGACAAGCGTAAATGGAGGTAACCATCTGTTTTCATATCTTTGGTTCTCAGTCTATCATATTTTTAGGGATTCTCAACCTGCAAATTTCTTTTTTATCATTTATCAGATTCAAATAACCGTGCTGTATTTATTTTAAAGGATAAACTACAGCAAACACACGGAATAAAAAACGTCAACTTAGTATTCGACTCCTCCTTTCTTCCGTCGACTTTCGCTCGGGAAGGCGCGAGGGGCGTAAGGCAATGACGGTCGCTGACCGTGAATGCGGCCTGCGAGCGACCAGCTCGCCGTCAGGGGTGTGACGCGCGGCTGTAGCTCGCGGGAAAGTATTGTATTCCTGGAAAAATGTTGAGTTGACGTAAAAATGGAGCGAATGGTTTTTGGTTCTACGAGATTGTTATTGTTAGTGAGATGTAATTTTTAAAAAATCGGGAAAATTAAATATTATTGAATTTATGCTCTTTGGGCGACCTATAAATTTTAAATATTCGGGCTGAAATTTTTACGATATCCATGCTCCACCAAATTGCATATTTAAAGAGGTATAAATCAAAAATCTGAGAAAAAAAATTAGCAACACCCTAATGTACAGTATATATTTGAAAAAAGTCATTGATAAATCGTTGCGATTACTTTTATTCTGGAAACTTGTGTGCATTGAAACACAGCTTTCTTCGTTGATTGTAAACAAACTGCCTTGACACCTAGAAAGCTGAGTAATGAACGCCACTAATATATGAGCAAAGAAACGACACTAAAATATGGGCGATTTTTCAGTTCCCCAACAAATACAGACACCTGTAGAAAGTGAGCCGCAATCGTGCAACCTTTGCGGACCATTTGTGTTCTAGTTTTTTAAATGCAAGCGATGGGTAAATTAATTAATTATTCGTCGGTCTAACTTGTACTAATGTTTGCTTAATAAAAACTCTATGAATATTCCTCCTGAATTTGTGTCTGCAGAGAAGATAACCATGGTATCCCGCTATGCTCATATTACTGTAAAACAATTTTATAAAAAAATATTATTTTTTATCTTTGCTACATCTTATTTGTCAAAGTCTGACGCTCAAAAACAGTTCTGGGGCGAGAACCGTCTTATATCACGGAGGAAACTTTTCACAGCTGAGAGATAGCCTCTGAATTTATTTCTCCTACTTTTACCTTCTTTTATTTTCTTGGTCAACGGCTGGTTCCTTAACACTCTCGCCACACGCCTATTGAGACAGCTTATTGGGTAGAACGCAGATGTAGATGCATCACGCATACAATTCACATTCAAGCCATGTCCGCAGCAATATCTCGTGGAGAACATGGAGCTTATCCCCCACTGCGCACAGATATAGATACTCATGTAAGCCCCCTTTAGCTCACAGCGTTGAGCTTAACGTTGCTAGAGAGTGCAAAACACCGGTATTTTGAAGCGGCCAATTTCATGAGTATTGTAACCTCAAGAGCACATGTGCATACTCCCCCTAAATGGACGTTGTAGCCAATATGTCCGTATTCTGGTTTGACTTGCAAAATATTATTATTTAAGCTTAACGACTTGAGAATTTTTGAAAAATAATAGCTAAATTTTAACCCTTAAAGTGCCGGGGAGCGCCATCGCTCTCCTCCTATCTTTTGCTATAAGTGCCAGGAGCGCGATAGGGTTCCTCCTGCCACTATTTTTTTATTACAAAAATTAACTCATATTAAAATTCGTCAAAAATTCGTCAAATACAGCATTAAAAAGGTGAAACCACATATAATAAATATTTCCCAGGGTTTTTGAATACATACCTTTAGATGTTTTTGAGACCTCATTTTTTCCTAACCTACTGCAGAATCATCAACAATGCCTCGGCACTTTTAGCGTAGAACCTAGGAGATAGGTTGCCACTCAAAGGGTTAATTATTACCATACATCTTCCTCTCCCGTATAAACAATTACCAGGCATATTCATTGGACAACGCATGGTAAAAATTCCTGAAAAGTGAAAAATTTCAAGCGCGTGAAAACGCGACAGCTAAGTATGAATTTTCACTTGAAATTTTTTGAAATATTGAACCGCGTGACTTCATTCTGGTTCCCGCTGTCGCCGTATGAGGTGACCTTGGGGCGAGGGTATGTGCTTTGCTGCGATGCAGGATGCTTGCAGGTAGCTGAGTACCCTGTTAGCAGGTAGCGCTTGGCTTAAATAAGGATTATTAATACCTTACCAAACGAAGGAAACTTTCCGACCTTAGGCAGTTTTAATAGGTGATTATTAAGACATGTTTCCCTGAGCTCTGTGCCTCATGCATACATTGGTAGTCTCAGACGATGTATAACTCCTATCTACTCGAGTAGAAACTATGTCCCTGTGACGTCACGTGGAGTGGCATCGCATGGGTGCCAAACTGGCTAATCTGAGATCGTCTAAACTGGGATTTCTAAAACAAAATAATTTGTTTATTATGAATACACTAAGGATGGGTAATAAATCGCAATCAATACCTTTCGTTTTCTTTGATGAAGGAAACTACCCTATTTGGAGTGCATGACTTGGTAGCTTACCCGATACATTCACGCTTGTGAAAATGGCTAATTTCTATTCGCGATCGTCCGCCCGCTGCGTTCGCGGTCGGCGGGCCGCGCACTCCCCTCAAGAGATGCAGCAGCGGCTCCGGATGCCTCTCCACGGCATCGATCCGCCGCCCGTTGCGTTGCCGGCTAGTCGCACCAAGTGGATCAGTCGCATTGAACGCGGCCACCCGCTCTAGCCCAACCCTTAAGAGGATGCATCACTCCCATTCGCCCGTTTCGGAAGCGATACTTGTTGAAAACTTGTGTCTATGATCTTGTAACTTTCAGTGCACATAAATAGATCCTTTTTTATTTCAAATTTCAAAATTTTATCTCTTTAAAATCTGAAGTATGTCTTTTTCATTAATGAAATACGTGAGTAATGTAGTACATGTCCACCTAAATGTTTTCACGCACAAGTTTTGACGCGCTCAGACGTCATCTTCGGGTACCCCTATGCTATATCCTTCACGTATTTCATTTGTTTCACAGCATGTCACTTCTATTCATTCATTTCATTATCTTTTTATGTTTGGGTTATAGTAAAATGCTGAAATAGCTTGCTCTATGGACCGTGAAAATTTAAGTTTGAGGGCTAAAAATTTCATTTATTTATTCGCCACGAGAATAGACGCATATACTTTAAGGAGACTCAACACTCCTGTTCGCCAGGTCTTTTTGTGACGCTTTACTTGTTTAAAAATGTAACTATCATCTTGGCAATTTAAGGGCATATAAAGTAGACTCTTGTCAACATTTGAATACGTCTCTAATTTGAAAACTTTTCCTCGATATCATCTCAAAGATAACATTTTAATATTTGAGACGGAGGTAAGTATTGGTAAAGGTCAGCTTTCTGAAAATTTCATCATCATGGCTGAAGTTTAAAAAAGACTTCCCTAAAAAAGACAAAATGTTGCCGTTTGAGCCGGTAGAATGCGTCCTTTTAGCTCACATAGCTTAATTTATGGAATACAGCACATTCTAAATTTCGTTTCGCGTATTATTCCTTCGCATATGGTTGTTTACATGTTGCCTCTTTGCCAATATTCCGACTTATTGACTGTGACTTCGTGAATATGATTAGCATTGTGAATAATAAATAGCTAAAATTTTAGGTTTTCCCGGCCTATAGATTGATGAAAAATTTCTTGGGATTCCCACCACACCCGGTAATTGTCCCAACAATAAATAGCTACTTGCTAATTCCTCATGATTTTTTCAAGGAACCTTGATTTTAGCGTCGCATGTCTTCTTGAGTTACAAACGTTCAAGTTCTTCCTCAACTTAAGGTGCAGGAGAATGGGGACGCATATACATTCTCAGTGTTCTGTGCTTGGTTTGCGACTTCGAATTTTTATTTAAGTGGATCTGATGATGACGAACAACGTGACGTGTGTGTATTTTATTTTAATTATTTATGAAATCTTTAAGAAGCTTAAAATAACAAAGAACAGAGTGCTTGATATTTCTAATAAAAACTGTTTGCGTTCACATTTGTTTTGCGTTCACCTTCAACAAACACTTGAATAGTCATTTTTACATAGCTTAGAGAAATTAAGTACTTTATTGTCCACGCTGTGCAACTTAAAATTCTTCGTTACAAATTATTAATTATACTTATCCTTTAAAAATCATTAAGAATTGTTTTTATCAATTTTTTAAATAATGTTCACCAGCATTACATTCATTGATTTTTACAATTTAATGACGTGGGGTCTCTCAGACCGCTAATCGAATTCAGTTGCAAATTTACAGAAATGAATGATAATAACGTTTAATTTTAAGAATTCTGTATCCTTATTACATAAAAAAATTGAAGCTGACGAGACATAGAGAATTTTTAAAATAGTAGTTTAGAAAATATTCAAAATTTTTAAAACGTAGTGTTCCCTCAGACTGCACGTCACCGGTAAAGGATTAAAGTCATACCCCTGATGAATAAACCTACATGGGTAAAAAAATGCCTATTGACTTCAAAAAAATATCATTTAAAATTTTTACGGCTTACTAATAAATTCGTATGGAATTTGCTAAATTTTTGACCCTCTTTTCTAGCTCACAAAGACAAACAATCTTCTTTTTGTTTGGCGCAAGTTAGGGGCATCGTTTTGGACCCTTGTGATGTTTTCAATTCCAAAAGAAATGATAAAACAAGAGGTGAAATTACTTGCCAAACGGGCAGGCATAGGCATTCGTTTCCTCACCGAGAATAAGTGTCCATGGTAAAAAGTAGTCTTTAATCTAGGCATTCATACTTAATAAAATGTAAATTTATGTTTTCACATAACTTTTTAACTCGCAACCGGTTTCAAAACCCCTAATGTATTAAAATAATTCTTCATCTAAAAAAATTTCGTCAAAGTACGTTTTTTGTAATGAAGACACCTATAGAAAATACAAAATAACTGTAACCAGGCGTGGAATAAGAGAATTTTGGTGGAAAATTTTCCAGAACATTTTGGTGTATTACTTCCGCGAGACTAAGCCTGAATACGTCCTATGAGAAGCACTCATAACCCAGATTTTAATTTTTTACTACATGTATTCTCTTTTAAGTCAAGGGTAATGTCCTAACACCCACCACTACACGCCCATTGAGGTGGATTGTGGAGTGGTATGTATATCATGAAATATCTCCTCGTGAAGGAACCGCGGGGTAATTTTTCGGGACTATTTGAAAAGATCTTTTGATTACTCTCGGAACGGTCTCGCTGCAATTTTCTTGGCCAACAATGAATTGGGCTCTGAAGAAGGATCGGAAGATCAAAGTAATTAGCTACGCTGTTTGAACGGATGCATAATTAATCTGTCTGCGGTACTCGCGGATTCAGGCCACAATGGCGATTTCCCGGAGTTGAGCGCAAGCGGCGATGGAAGCCCAGTGTATCCATTCGCAATTCACCTTCCTCCAAGGTAATCTGCGAAGGTTGTTATTTTCTTTTTTTAACGGAACCGTCGCGCTTGCAAAATCCGGAGAATTAAACAGAGCATTGGATGTATTCCTTTAGCCGAGCAGACAATGCCCAAGGAGAGAAGCGGGAGGGGAGGAACGTTGGATGGGACCGTTTAATTTTGCCGCAGACTAGGCTGATCTCCGCGCGAACTGCGTCGCGGCCATCATTTGGCATTTCAAGCATATATTTGAGTGTAATATGAATTAATTGTTTCAATTAATACGCACTATTACTCTTATTGATCATAAAATTTGTCAGGTCTCTGCAATTTTCATTATTACTGGATTACAATTATATTTTTTTGGACTTAAGTTTAATTTTTGGAGCGTGAAATCCTAGTGGTTAGAGCGCTTAGCTGCTGATCGTAGGCTCCCGGAATCGACTCCCGGATGAAGACTTCGGACACCCCCAAAAACCAAATCCTCGATATGTGAGGTGGGAAAAGGACATGGCCTCCGACCTAGTATGTGAGGGATTTACACGTCTGTATCTTAGTTCGCGGTCAGTTCTACCCTCACCGATCCAAACCAACCTTCACGTCGTACATCTCAGTAAGTGAGTATCACTTTGGGGAAGGAGATCAAGAGAGTAGTGGGAGATCAAAAAGAGGGACTAGAACTCAATCTGAGAAAATGCACGGCGGTATATTTCTTGCGTAGGTGGTCCAACTATACCCATGCAGTGGCGCAGCGAGGGTTGGATTTTGGGGGTTAAACCCCCCCCGCCCCCAGAGGTCAGAGAAATATTTAAATTTAATCCATTTTACTTAATTGGATTGATATTACTAATAGAATTGTGTAAGGATTAATAAAATATCCCTCAGAAAGCCGTAAAACTCACCATTTTGAACCGTTTATCTTAAAATTCCGCAATTTATTAATCTCGCACCTACCGATTATCCTGGTGGTTATTCCATACCATCACACACCCCGGTATTAGTTGCGCCTAAACCTCCCCCCGGCCTTAATTCCCGGCTGCGCCCCTGTCCCTATGTACATGTTTTAGGTGGTGTCAACAAATAGGCGACAGATTAAGTGAAGTATTTAAGAGGTAAGATAACTGCAAACCTTTTATGAGGAGCATATATGAGAAATATTTGTGGAAGAGGCCCGAAGAAGCTAGGATTCGTCAAGCTTGTTGTGGGAAGATTTTCGGATGATAAAGAAAACGAGAGGTGCTTTTTTGCACTCGTCCGGCCGTACCTTGAACATGGAGCGAGCATATGGGATCCAGCGCAGAAAGGCTTAATCCGTGACCTTAATAAAATACTAAGGAAAGCTGCGCGAGTCGTCTAAAAATGCTACGATTGTACACATGTTAAAAGACTTTTTTGCATGAAAGAATGTTTGCATCATATTTATCATATATGCAATCAGATTAACTTTAAATGCTTTTGAGATAAATGTAATTTTTCACTGGAGGGAGCATTGAGATATTTATGGGCACTGAGTAAAATGGCAGGCTTTTAAAACACATTGCTTCACAGGAAGTGTTCTCTTTTTCTTTCTGGGAAATAATCTTATATTAGTATTGTTCAGTGTCTTTTTTAAGAAAATTAATGCGATCAACATCAGCGTGGCATTATGATTGTAGGTCAACCATTTATAGTGGTCAGGGAAAAACATATTTTACCTACCCTTCTGATGTAGACTGATACTCGGTAATGGCTCGTTGATTGCGTGCTAAGCTTTAATTTCTTGAGCAGTTTAGAATTGATATCTCCTAGAGCGAGACGGGTAAAACATATTAGAACCCCGCTGTATTTCCAAGAATTTATTAAATAAATCCTAATTTTCGATTTTCCCGCCCGAAATTGCCTGAATGTGCTTTCCCCAGGATAAGTTCAGAGTTAGAGTTGCTCCGACTAAATATAAAGTAAATACTTAACCGGCTCTAAATTTAATAAATTTGCTTGATTTATTGAATTCGCTTCGTTAGGGAGGTCTTTATTTTCCCCTAAATTCGTCACTACACATTTGTTAAGATGTAACTGTGATTGTCAAGTATCACACCTATCGTTTAAAGCATTGAGATCTCTCTTAAGCTCAATTCTGTAGTAATCGTCGTTTTTATCTCTGTATAGCACTGCATCGCCCACAAAAAGTCGAATTGTACTAAATTCAACGATAGTGATATCACTAATATACATAAAGGTTAATAAGGGACCAATGACATTCCCCTGGGGTACACCAGATGTGAACTTGGCCGTATCTGAACTAACGCCATCTGAAAACTACTCTTTGTTTGCGGTTGTCCTTAATCCAGCATATGATATCGGAATTTATTCCATGCGATTCTGGCTGAAATAATAATTTCACCTGCAGAACTTTATCGAAACTTTTTGATGCCTAAAGATATCGCGTCTACTTGAACGTACAGTCAGTTTCAAGAAGTCGGTCCACAAACCCAGCGCAGCCGTCTCCGTTATTCTCTGAAGTCGACCTTCGCGTATTGCTTACGCGTTCCTTGTCCACTGGAGATCGATTTGACTTGATCGGGTTGTGCCAATGGTGCAAATGAACTGCTTTAACCCTCACCAAGAGCCCAAAGCACGATTTCAGAGGTAGGAAGGCCCCGTGGACCCTCCCCCTCACGGCCAAACAGTTCCATCATCGAAGAAAGTGGAGAATAATTTAAGGATTTTTCCGGCAAGTAACCCATAGCGCGAGGAAGAGAGAGGATCATATGAGTCGTTTGGTAAACTTATACAGCACGTATAGGGCAAATAAAAATGTTGGAGCATTTCGAGCGTGATACTCCAATGTTATCTTTCCACATAGACTTATGAAAAATACTTAAGTGTTAATGTTGTCGACGGTTACCATCCATGCTCGCGTTCACACGTGTCGGCGGCGAAGGATATGCAATCATTTCTCAATGTTTTGCAATGAAATAGCAGTTACTCCTCGAGTGTAAGTTTAATAGGAAAACAAATATTACCTACTTTTTTACTTCCACTTATTCCATCCACTATTTCCATACCGCCACTTATTTCCATCCTGTAAAAAAATGATGAAATATTTTAATATTTTGCCTGCAAAAATTACCGGCAAGTTATTTTTTTATAACAAAAGATAATTTTTGCATTATATTTATCAGATATGCAATCGGAGTAACTTTAAATGCTTTTGAGATAAATGTAATTTTTCACAGGAAGAAGCATTGAGATATTTATGGGCACCGAATAAAATGGCAGGCTTTTAAACCACAATGCTTCACAGAAAGTGTTCTCATTTTCTTTCTGGGAAATAATCTTATATTAGTATTGTTCAGTGTCTTTTTTTAAGAAAAGTAATGCAAGCAACATCAGCGTGGCATTATGATTGTAGGTGACACCTCTCATTTATGGTGGTCAGGGAAAAGCATATTTTACCTACCCTTGTGATAGTAAGAAGGGAAGTATATTTGATAATTATTTAAGTTATCCTGATAATGTTGGATTACATGGAAGATTTTACGACACACCCCTGTGCCCCTCCCAATTTACCACTTTTATTATCAGTAATGCCATTCGCATTACGCCCTTTCATTCCATTCATATCCTTACTTTCATTCTTCCCCTCCCCCTTATCTCTGTTATCTCCACATTGGATAGCACTCCTTCATTTCCTTTCCTCCCCTTCCATCTCACCTTTTCCATTCATTTTTATACTCACATCTTGGAAGCTTTCATTCTTTCCTTGTCCCTCTTTCGTCGTCGTCTAAGTTTCCGCACCGTAAAGCACTACATCCCAAGCAGTGTATTTCGTAGCTAATAAATATAGTTTTTATTAATTGCCCAGAAATAGTGACGTGAAATAGTGAGCAGTGACGGATCCAGGATAGGGACAAGGTGGGGGTAAGTGGGGGTCGGAAAAAAATAACATTCTATCTCGTGTAAATTGGACACCCAAGGGGGGGCTATAGATCCGCATCTGGTTATGAGGTACCCAACATGGTATATTTTTATCGGGTGAAAATTATGCGTGCGTAGTTTTGTGTTAGTAGGAATATGATCAGCATTATTTCACCCGTGAGACTGGCTCTAGGTTTTCATTGCGTGAGTGTAAGTTATTTTATTTATGTGAAAACACTTATATATAATAATGTGGAGGACATTGATATGCATGATATCACCAGGTGCCAATTACGACTGATTCTAGCAGAAAAAAAGAAACGAAAAAGAGGAAAGTCTTAGTTTGACCTCTCAATGAAAGGGAAAAAGGTAAAACACATTCTATATGTTAATAGTGTCGCCTTTAAATGGTAAGAAATGGACAAACAAGTGATGTTATTAATATTTCCGATGGTTTTTTAACTATCGAAAATATATCTATGATAACTATTAAGACATTCGAACTTTCGATGTTCATGAAGATGCGGGTTATTTACTTACTGATACCTGGAATAAGTTAAGCATTATTTAAACATTTACCTAGGGAAATGCTATTAATGACTGTAGTTAATTTCATTCCAAATTTAGCATAATAATTTATTTTACCATAGTATTTTTTATTTCTCGTGCCATAAGACACGCAGAAAGCTGTAGGATAATATGGATCCCAAAAAAATGCTTAGGAATTATGAATTCACCTATCAGAGTGCCGTTAAAGTGTCTACAATACTTAAAAAATAAAGGAATATATATTGATGGTGTCTGGTGTGCATACTGCAAAATCTAGAAGGATATTTTGTAGGCAACTTTTAGAATCCTCTCTCAGACATAAATTCTTATTTTCGTTTCTTCCTTGTACGTGCGTTGTGACGCATATACGTCTCGGTATTTTTTATTAAAAGCCAGACTACTCAGATTATCTGAGAATACTATCAGGGCGAGAATCGCGTGACTGGTAGCTTATGCTTTGCCTTGTGTTCTGGCACAGGGAGTCGCGGAAGTTGCGAAGAATATAGGAATAGATAATGCCTCGGCGAGACATAAGCGGACGGTGAGAGTAAGTCAAACTGGCCCTTTCAAGGCGCAGAAGGCATAGGCAATACCCAAAGTTCAAGCGCAGCGGAAAACGTAGTTGCTGGCGCCAGCCATGGGTAGCGACTTTTGAAAGTGACTGTACCTCTCTCCTGAAGAAAGAATGGCATACGGAAAGAGGGCTAGCTGTGTCTTGCACGACCTACCTTTTCGGAATCTATGCTGATTTTGACCGAACAAGTTTTTGCTATATGAATAATTAATTGCTAACTTCAAAATTGACGAATATGTGTTCCAGTATTTTGCATGACACGAGCGTGCTGCGCCCGCTCCCAGCGGGCTTCCCCCGCTCTTTTCAATGCAGATCCACAGAGGGATAGGCGCGTTTCCAATTTTAAAATGTTGAAAAAAAAGGCAGGGTCTTATGTACAAATTTAATTGGAATTTTCATGTACAAATTGAGGTCAGAGGACCTCTTTAAACACAATATTGGAAGTAATTACACTATCCTCTGTTAAACGCACATGATGACTCATACTTACGTATCAACAGGAGACTTGAATGTGGAATCAGCCGCATTTTGATAAAAGTTATTTAAAGAATGCGAGATATTGTTGCAAATGAACAAATGTATCAGTTTCTGCGCCGTTAACGCCAGGAATATTTACCAGTTTTTGTTTTTTTTTGTTTTTTTTTATTATTTAAAAACCAATTTTAGGAAAAAATAGCAATATTTAGGAAGTAAGATATGCCGTCGCATGTCCTCTGATAAATTCTGTGCATTTTGGTAACTCATTTGCAGAGTTTGGTTGCGTTTAAGTTGAGAAAAAGCTATCTATACAGCAGAAATAATATAGAAGATTAACGTGTGGGTGTCTATAATTACTTTCTTTATCACCACTCATAAATGTAGGGATAGCGTTAGCTATTTTCCAATCTTGAGAGACACGATGCTACGCAAGAGATTTTTTAAATATTATTTTCAAAAACTGTGCTATTTCAATTGCCAGCTCTTTATAAGATCTCGTGGGAATGTGATTGGGACATGGGTATTTTTGGGGCTTATGAATTTTAGATGACTTTCTATGTCGTGACAAGAAATATTAATCGACTGAACTGGAGTTTTACACAGTCTAGCAAGGATAGAGGAGTTTTTCTGGGGACAGGTGGTGAATACGCTTCGAAAGAAGGATTTAAGGATATTTGCTTGTACTTATTTGTCACTAGCTCTTTCTTCAATGCCGTTTTGATCGACCTTGCCCTAGATGTACTACCTCCCTCCCTCACATAAGATCGAAATTCTTTCAGATTTTCATCTAAACTTTCACCTTTAGTTTTACTCTTTAATTCCATTAATGCTCTTCGTAAGACCGCTTTTTGCTGTCCATTTTGCTCTCCTATATTTCTTATATAGTTTCCTACGTTCATCTTCGGGGAGGTCCTCCCTAGCGCTCTTCATTTCTGAATGCTTGATTCTTTGTTGCTTCAGACATATACGGACAGCACCATTCTGCTGCCTACGTTCCGCATTCATTCAATTCTCTTTACTAGGTATTGTATTATCTACTCCTAGCTGAATGAAACTACGAAAAGAATTCCAAATGTCTTCAACGCTATGGTTTTCGCTAAAAATCTTCAAAATTTTCATCAAAATTTGATAATTTTCGCCTTGTTTTTTTTATTAAGATGTAAAAAGAAAATGTAGGAGTAAATAGATTATTATTGTTATTATTATAAGCCATTGAAATATGCCTAATGGTTAAAATAAGCTTTTCCCCAACTGACTTTATTTTTATCGTAATTTATTTTAAGACTAGCTCTCATGGATTTATGATAAATATTGCCATTTAAGGCTGAAATATTAAGGAAGATCTAAGGAGTATCTAAGAAATCTAGAATGTTATTCCCTTTTGTCGGTGTTGTTACCATTTGGTGCAAATAGTTTGACGTCAAACTATGGAGCAGTGTTTCGCATAATTCCTTATCCTTCCCGTTTTTAAAGCTATGATACTTCCAATCTACCCAAGGTACGTTAAAAAATCACCACTTATTAAAATATTACATTCATTTTATTTATTTATGAAATGCTTTGCCTATCTCTTTAGCTGGATAACCGTATTTATATATAAGTCAGGTGGCCTGTAATACCTGCATATAATAATATTTTTTGATGCGTATTGAATAGAATAACATGCACTTCCTTTGTCGTTACCTGGATTAATCTCAGCTCTACTTACAACGTTTTCTTTTAGAGCTATAATCACTTCTCCTTCTACCCTTCTCTTCCGATCTTTTCTAAATACTGAGTAAGAATTTAGAAATATGCCGGCATCTGTTATTTTACTCGACCACCAACTTTCAGTTCCTACCACTACATCAGCCTCTATAACTTTTAACAGCATCTAAAAAGTTAGATTAAGCTGAGATTTATGAGTGGATTAGTTGTCATAGTTATGAAATAGTAAAAAGTCTATTTTTTCTTACATCCATCGAAGAAATACAAAATGTAATATAAACACATTTATCTGGAAGTAAGCAGGAGCAGCACAATTCATTGTCTTATGTAAATGATTTTCTACACTAGTGTGCAAAAGTCAAGCATAATCACTAAACAAGACCATACCGCCTGATTGTAATGTCAGACTGATTGCTGAACAAGCGGAAGATAAATCACACACCATACATCACCTAATTTTTCCAGAAAAAAGCAGTATCAGGAAGGTTCTGACAGCTAAGGTAAACCTTTAAAAACAGCTAACAAAACTTCGAAATGTCTTCCACTATAAAATATGCTGTTTATTGAGTGTATGGTTACTTCTAATGTTCACTCATGCTTCTCAGCGACATGGGATACTCTCCAGCAGATGGTCCGAAAGCTCTTGTCAGTCGATCCCATTCCTCCAAAACGGTTATGCGTAAGAGTTGGAGGGTCTTTGATGGAGGCTGACGAGATGCGATTCACCTAGGCATAGGCATTTTCTTTTAGAATCAGATCCACAGACCTCGCTGGCCATTCCGTCCGATGAATGTCTTCCCCAGTCAGAAATTCATCCACCAGAGCAGCGCGGTACGGTCGGAGGAAGTCTGGACCAACCGCGCCTCTGACGAGTCAAACATGTGGTCTCAGTACTTTATTCCTGTATCTCTGTGCTTTAACAGTGTTCCTCGAATCGCCCATGAAGATGTGCACGTCTTTACGGTCATTCAACGTGATGTCGCCCCACACTATGACACCACCGTCGTTCCTATTGGTGGCGTTCTACAATGTTCCTGAGATTTTATCGGATACCTGGTCCTCTCCAGATTATTTTCGTCAAAAATCCTTCTGCAAACTGAAGGGGGATCATCTGTGAGGAGCACATGCCTCCATACATTCGTCGTCCAGTTTCGACGTTGACGGCTCCACAGTAAACAGGCCCATCTCTGTCCTGGAGTGATCGCGACGCACTCCGCTGAAATCTGGCAAATAGGCATGCTGTTCTGAACCTCCAGTACACAATTTGCTAGGAAAAGGCTATCCCTTGGGTGGCTGCAAGCACCGCCGACAATAGGCTAGTTTCCTCCATCAAGGAAAACGAAAGGCATTGATTGCAATTCCTTACCCGCCATAAGTGTATTCATAGTATACACATTATTTCGTTTTAGAAATCCCAGTTTAGACGAATGGCAATGGTCAATTTTAACCTAATTTTAAAACGGCCAGATTACGCCCATGCGATTCCACTCCACGTGACGTCACAGGAATCTAGTTTCTATACGATTAGAAGGGAGTTTTACATCGTCTGAGATTACCAATGCATACATGAGGCACAGAGCTCAGGGAAACATCTCTCAATAATCACCTATTATAACTGCCCATGGTCGGAGAGTTTCCTTCGTCTGATAGGATAATAATAATCCTTATTTAAGCCATGCGCTACCAAATAGCAGGGTACTCTGCTACCTGCTAGCAGCCTGCGTTGTATCAGCGCTCAAAGCCTCGTCGCAAGGTTACCTCACTCGGCGACAGTGGGAACCAGAAATACGTCACACGGACTTTTCCCAGCATTCCTACTTAGCCGTCGCGTTTTCGCGCGCTTGAAAATTTTCACTATTCGTTTAATCGCGAAGAAGAGATATCGTCATTCGAAAATCTAAGAGCGTGAAATGCGTGCTCAAGGAGTAATAATCTTTCGATTTAGGTAATAAAAAAATAATAGGAAACCACCCTATTGCCTTGCAGGTGCACTCCAATTTCGTTGGACGGTTTGGGCAGTGGCGGCTCGTGAGTCAAATGCTCGGGGGGGCACACTTAACCGGGGGGTCAAAATGTTTGAATATTTTGTGTTTTAGTGAGTTTTTAAGGCTATCTGTGTATTAAATTAGTTTAATTTAAAATAATAAAATTAAATATTTATAATGATAAAATTTAAACCAAAACGAGGTATTCTGCAACACTGCAGCACCAAGTAGACGCCAGATTATCATGCCGCCAGCCGTAGCGGCGATGTTATCTCACTAGATACGTCGCTCTGCGCATGCTCGGACGGCGTCCCAAGACTTCCATGAGGCACAAGCCTAGTTGCGTCATAGCACCAGCAGCCCCCACCTCTACCTCTCTTCATATAACTGCATGGCGATGGATTGGGACGTTCTCACCAGCTACAAATGCGAACTTCCTGCGCTCTTTTGCGTGTTTTTCCTACATTTGCGATGTATGCGATTGAAAAAAAACACTTTGGTCAATTAGATGCATAACTACAATTGATTGGGTATTTATTTTTTTCCTTTTTTCAAATCTTAGTGAGGGGCGGCGTCCGAAAGTCCTTATGGGCAAGCCGCCACTGGGTTTAGGGCAGATATTGGTCCTGCTGTGGGGTGGTTACTCTAGGTTGACCTGGTACTGACCTCGATTGACATCTCTTGCGTCTCAAAATCGTCTTAAAAGCCTGGTAATCACACTTTGTGGCACTTAACAGGATGCTCTGACTTTGGTCTGTGTATGGCCTGCTTACAGGCAGCCGAGTATTCTACCCAGCAAATCCCTATACCAATCCTCTACACTGTCATTTACTTGATAAGATATGGGATGAAGGGAAGAAATCTACGGCATCCACCACAACCGTATCGTTTATGAAACAAACGGCTTTTGTAGTCCAGTCCAGTGGATTTGCTTAGTTTCCATTCATTCTACTTTCTTTAATATTTCTATTTTATGTCCAGAAGTTTTGAATCACTGCACAGTGAACGTAAACTGCAAAACACGGTGATTGATAGAAATATGAACAAACGGAAAAAATGCTGTATTGATTGAAGAACCGTACAATAGAGCACCATAAAGATAGAGTTCTAAGTTAAATTTCGCCCAGTTCAAACTGCAAACTTTAATTACAAGTTGAATGCTGAACTTCAATATTGATTTACAGTGGACAAGTGAATCTAGTTGATAATTTCTTTCCCAAAAATAATTATAAAATCTTGTCAACTAGCATTGTCATTATAGGAGTGAGATCCTCATTTATCTCCACAGGTGATAAAAAATAATTAATAAAAGATATGCCGATTGTATGCATTGTATTTTTGTGGCACTTTTTTTCCTCCTGCAAGCGTTTCTGGGATAGACGTTGCAAACATTTTAACCCACATAGGCCCGTAAACGCCTGTGTTAAGCATTCACGAGTGTAAAGGGTTTCAGGGTGGATATTCATGAGGGGAACAAAATGGAATGCCACAGGGCCTTCAGAAAGACGACCTCACCCTTGAGAGCGAAACCGCGTTTAAAAAAACACGAGACAAAGAGAATGGAGGAGCGACACTTGACCTGAAATGTTCGAGGAGTATAGCTATCGCAGAAGTTCTAGTTCTTTTATCCGACAAATGGGAGCGATTCTCACTATCTACCAAGAACACAGCCTCAATCCTCGCAAATTATACAGCTGTATAGGTCGTCTCCATTGTAACTGAAATGTTTGGTAAAATAAACATTAATTAGTGTAAACTATAGGTGAGTTATTGCCGCAAATTTTGCAATATTAAATAAATACATTTCAGACAACCTCTGCCATCAAGATTATGGAATTCATTGAATTTTAAATATGTATTTTGTATTCATTAAACTGTAATTAATGTTATGCTTGCAAATTATTTCGTCTCTAGCAGATTTTTTAATATTCTTTTCTAGGGATTTTATCATATTAAGGAAATAACTACACCACCTCAAGGAAGATTTCGTGAATCATATACCCCCGTAGCGCGATTTTATTTATAGATAGATCCCAAAAGGCCTTCCAGTGACGTCAATAGAGGATCATTTTTAGTGAAATGAACAAAAATCTATCCTTTACATTTTCTTGTAAAATAAAAACCAAAAATCCAGTAAATTCTCAATAGGAAGTAGCAAATCTTTGATATGGTAGTTCATTCTCCACAATCCAAAGAAGGTTTAGTGGGTATGGCTGTTAGGTTTTTTTTAGAGGGAGAATGAACACATAGTGATTGAATTAATAGCGCATGCATGCAAATGTAATAATACACATGCATCAGGACGTGTAAAAGTCCTTCTTATTACCCTTGCATTAATAACATGAAATTTATAGGAAAAGCTCTTTCTGTTACCATGTTTTTTTACTTTTTTTAATGAACGCATACTTTTTATTACGATATATTTCTTGTACTATACTGAAAATGTATATCATATGCCCTCAACTTTATTCACTTCTTCGATTCCAATTATTTTTCAAATGGTCAAGGTGATTTATTAATTACCTTTTGTTTTTTGCCAGCCGCAGCAGCTTTTGGGAATTATTTCAGAATTTTGCTGAATAATCTGAGGTCATTATTATGAAAGATATGGTTCGATAACCTGCGATTAGATTTTACTAAAACTCCACGGAGTCAAAATGGAATAGAGTGAAATTTTTCTTATAAATTGCAGAGATAATAAAATAAATTTAAATTTAGAGCATAAATAATTAAATTTAATTTAAAATATAGTCTTTAACTTGGAGTGGGTTCTTGTAGTGATCTTCATCTGAAAGGTTGGAATAGCATATTTATCTATAATTATAATTTGCTTTTATTCTAATCCAAAGAAGTGGATTATTTATATAGAATTTAGAGAATTATTTGATTTTACAAAATTATCATAGGGGATTAAAATACATTACCCTACGCCCATAATCTGGTAAAAGATTACTTTGACAACAGGTGTTGTCTGGTTGTAGAATAGTGTGGCGTGATGTATTTAAATAGTAATTTTACCTGAAGATGTTAAGGAAAGCAAATATTTCTCCCACAGGTAAGTAATTTATACTCATGCACAACTGTTAGCTTGTAAGCGTGCGTGATTTATGGAAAGCTATAATACTATCGTTAGAAGGCAGTTGCATGTACCAGTTATGACTACTCATAAAGTCACGCAAGTTGGCAATAAATCCTCGGGGCTCACTTGGTGGTTTACCGAAGAACACATTATCCGACATTAGGTGGAAGTCAGTGAGAGCGTTAAAATTAGACCAAGCATTAAAATGACCATGTCATCTTGAAGAAGTAAATGCATTGTAACTCTAACAAGTATTGTACTGATTTAAATACCTTTCACTCTTTTTCAGTCCATTGTCATAAAAGTATTCCACGAGCCAAGGCTTAATCGCAGTTTTTCTCCGATAGTGGCTAGATAAATTTCGAATTTTTTTGCGTGATTTCTGTCCACATAGCTTTAATAAATGGAGGAAAAAATTAAACCAGTATATGAAATTATACTTTTTCTTAACGTCTAACTGAGCCAATTTTTTCCATAGATATCGACCGAAATATTCTCAAATGATCATGTATATTTACGCTATCTACGCTAGTATTGTGAAAGAAATGACGGACTATGGAATGAGTGCATGAACTTCTCCTCATCTTTGCGGGTATTCGTCTGAGTATGTCGGCTTGAAAGGCAATAGTGTTGATGAAAGGAGAGCCGGCGAATCTGTCTCTTAAGACAGCTTGCACGGACACACACCGGCGAAGATCAACAGAAATTCCAACCAGGGCGCTGCTGCGCCTCGAAACCTTCGTTCTAATGAAAAAATGTATTAGAATATCCACGATTACTGTCCTCAACCGATTATAACCGGCTAATAAGATTGATGGGGTGGCTAGAGGGTTAGTGTACTGCCCTGTAGGTCCGGGGTAATATCCCGGCGGTGGCGGAGAATCATCAGAGATTGCCAGATTCCCGTGGAGGAAGGAAGTCTTGTGGAGGGTACATCAAGTTCAGCACTCCATCCGTCGGTTAGGACGTTAAGCCGTGGTCCCTCGGTGCCTATCATTAAAATCAGGCTAATGCCGACGCCGGGTTTCTCTCTTACCCTCCTGCCTTTCTGTTTTGCACAAATAACCGTAGCTGTTGGTAGCTTTTTCCTAATCACATAACGGTTAACAATGAAAATAATTCGATCAAATAAGGGTCACCTATAACACTTGCTCATGTTTCTCGGTAAAAAGATGGCGGAATCAAAAGGTTGGAGAAGTGTTTGAGGAAACAAAAAAATCGCGGCGGCATTTCATTGAGCAATCTGCTCAATTAATTATTACTCGCTCGCCGGTCGCTATCGATTTAATTAAATATAAAGTCCAGAACTGCAGCCTACCGCAATCGATTGTAATTCGTTTGTCGAAAAAAGATCTCGCCTCCAGTGTATTGGAAATCGGAGCCAACTATCTCCCTTGAATTCGGTGAACCAGGGTTTGGCTATAGTCCAATTCATTGCTTTTGAATTTTAATCACCGCTATTCCCCAACACAAAGAAATTTTACTCATCAACTATGCCTGCAATTTTTTCTTGAATGGGTCATAAAATTGAACCAAGCATACGATGTAAATCACCTACCTTTCTAAACTCGTTCATTGAATTTATTGAATGGTCATTAGCTAACAATTGACTTAAGTTTTCTTTTCCCCGGCAATATAGTATCAATGTCGTCTAATATGATACATTATTGACTTGAAAATGTAAAAAAATTGCATTCCTCCTCAATGATTTGATGTACGCAAGGACATGTAAATAGTCCGTAATTCGCTGGTTAAAATGGACACACCTACTCTTTCATACCCTACATATTCCTAAGCTTCCATCAAGCTTCCATTGCTTCTTGCAAGCAATGCAGCCACAGGGGCACAAAGGGAAATCAATATGCCACGCCGACAACTTCATCATACTTTTTTATCTCAATTCTTACCCGCACGCAGAGCATAATATCTTGGATTTATGCGCTTGTGAGTCACCATAGCGCTCACGCCACGAAATAAAACTTTTTTTCGTCCTGAACTTTCTTTCTCTCATATCACAAGCCTTGGTTGTGAAAAAGGGTTCCTTTCTACTTCGAAACTATAGTATTCCGCCTTTGAAGTTTATTAATTATTTAAATTGAAAATTGCGCTCTTACCACTGGCAATATTGTAATTTTATTTCATCCTAAAAGATCCATCAATAATTCGGAGGATGAAAAGGTTGTGCTCTCCCAATAGTTCCCGTCATATTTCGAGAAGA
Organism: Ischnura elegans; assembly: GCF_921293095.1. Taxonomy (NCBI): domain Eukaryota; kingdom Metazoa; phylum Arthropoda; class Insecta; order Odonata; family Coenagrionidae; genus Ischnura; species Ischnura elegans. The sequence continues at coordinate 89,395,885 of NC_060259.1, forward strand.
AGAAAAGACCTCTCTTCTGATAGGGTAGTTCTTTTTTTTCTGAAAAGATATCATTTTCGAGAGACGTTACCGTGCGATGACGGCATGATTGTCTTTCTCCGTATTTATATACAAAAGAAATGAGCCCATTTTCTTTTGGGAGCACTTACGTGACCCACTGTCAACGGCGCCATTGAAACATTGATCGCAAAAAGTAAACTAACGTAAACATTAGGGAGAGGTCAGCTCGATTTTGAATTTCCGTGAAATTTACTTACGGACTCTGCTGTAGTTCCAGTGTTTTTATCCTATTTTACTCTCTTTAGCCTTAAAGTATATAATAAGGTATCGTGATCATCACTGGTGAATAATCTTAAGATTGGTTTGACGTAGCTCTCCACTCAATTCTCCTATCAGCTATTCTGTTCACACCTACGTATGTCTTCCCTTTCACATACTTCTTTACTTGTTCCATATATATTTTGTTCGAGGTCTTCCTTTCCCGTTCTTGCCAACTACTGGTCTCTCGACGATTGTCCTCATCAGGCTATTATGCCAAAATATATGGCGTATAAGGTTGTTCCGTCTTCTTTTCAAGTTTTTTGTGAGGCCTCTTTTCTCTCCTGCTATCCTTATAAGTCCCTCATTGCTAACTCCATCGATCTATTTTATCTCTATCATTTTTCTGTAGCACAACATTTCGATGGACTCTAATTTTTATTTGTCCACTCCGTCATTGTCCGTACCTCACTTCCGCAAAGAAACATAATCAAAATGTAACCTCTGATGAATTGTTTCCCTACTTTTATGACTAAATTTCCCTCTGTAGGTAGATTTTTCTTTTGGTGGACTGCTCTCTCCACCTGTACTATCCTGTTGATAATTTCTTCTCTTGCGTCTTCCATCACTAGTAATGCTAATTCCCAAATAGCAAAATTTAGGTATCTTACAATGAAAAATAATATAAATGTCAGAAAAAATAGCTACAATTAAAAATTAGACGACGTAGGATGAATTCGGCTCGATTGATACATTTTTATGCGGCGGTGAGCTGCTTGTTCTAAGAAGAGCAATTCTTAAAAATAAATTCCCGGAGAGCCATGGAACTAATTTTTTGTAAGCAAGATCATGATATCTTCTAATTCTTTTTAAGTCACTCATCTTCACTCTCCCTTCCTATTCCCTTACTTCCTTCAACTTCCTTTAACCTCCACCTTCACGGCGGCTGTGGTAAAAAGGTATATTAACCCAGAGACTGTGTGCCACTATGGTGACCCACGCGACCCTCTTATGCACATGAAACCCCACTCTCACTTAATCCTCCCAAAAGATTTGATCTGCTCATCATCAGTTGGCCGCGCCGAAGGCGCGTCTAAAAGGGCTGTACCGGTGAGTCAATCTCACCACAACCAGCCTTATGACATGAGCAATTTAAAAATGACGCATTTGTACAAAAGTGACTGTGTAAAAATATTGTTTGCGTGAAAATAGGAAATTTAACAGATATTTCTTTTACTAATTCTTTAGGTTAATGAGATTTTAGTTATTATTTTTTTTCTTGCACAGTAGGACAAATTTGTCCAATGATCTTTTGATTTTTTTAAATGTGCATTCTCCTTTTTAATTTTTTATTTTATTTGCAGTAAACTAGATAATTTTGAATTATCTTTCAAAGATACAAACATGAACATTAAAATAAATAGCAAAATAATGATTTGATTTGAAGAATGAAAGACATACGAAAGACTCATAGACGAGAAATTTCATAGGCAGCGTAATTTGTTGAATTTAAGAGTGTGTTTTAAATGCCAACAGCCTGGACTCCTACCTAGAAATTATTTAAGGGGATTGGAGTAATAACAATTGATGGAGGAGGAACGCTTTTTTTTGTTGATTGAATTTAGTGAATTTAACTTGGAATAGATATTTGAAAACCAGGAAAAGAGTTCTTGGTTTTCGTTTGACGGAGTGGAGTGGTTCGGGGGAGAATTACTATTTTCGGAAATGGAAGGAAATGATGATTGGTAAGCGGAATTTGCAGCGGTAGCATAGGATCTAGGAAGAGAGGGAGGGGGAGCAGAAGGTTGGTTTACGGAAGATGATTGAACTGCGGCACGACGAGCGATTATTGCTGCTTTAGCCTCCTTGTGCTTAATGCACCCACGGTAATTAGCTGGATGGGAACCACCGCAGAGAGCACATTTTGCCGGTAAATCAGATGATTTTTTACATTCTGTATTAAGATGTTCTTCCCCGCAGCGAACACATTTTGGCGGTAAATTGCAGTGATTTTTTGTATGTCCAATGCCCTGACAACGGTGGCATTGGACTGGGACGGCAGGTTTCTTGAAAACGGTAATTTCGATGGATAAGCCAGCAACAAATTTTAAGTTCATAAAAGGGGCATCTATGGAAGGATCGGAAGTGATATGACAAACACCGGTTGGGTAAGGCGGGACAGAATTAATACCATTAGATTTTTGAGCAGGAGAAGGACGAGTTGACTTAATACGGCGAACAGAAAGAATTGGAAAGCCTTGCGATTGAAGATCGGAAAGAATTTCACTGTCGGAAATTGAAGGTAATAAGCCCCAAAGCGCAAATTCTCTACGGCGGTTAGCAGCGAGTTGGTTAGTGGTATAAGGCACATTTAATGAATTTAAAATTGATTTCACATTAAGAAAGTCATCCACGGAATTACATTTGATAATAGCAGAAGAAACACTGGTGGCGTGAGAGACGGGAGGGGAGGAACAAGATTTGGCAATTCGCGGATAAAATATTTCTTTGGATTTTACTCATTTATAGTAAGATCTTCCAAAATCCTTGGCATTGTAAAGTATGGTTTCGCTAGTAGTGGGCCCTGGGCGGTGATTCTCGTTATTTTTTCACCTGGGTCTTCGCTTCGCCACGGCAACTCGAAGCGAAGTGAACATTTTCTCCGCGATTATTCTCGTTCTTTTCTCCCCACCTATCGCGTCATTTCGGGTAACGTCGTTCTATTGGCGAAATACTGTGACGTAATACTGTGACGAAATACTGTGACGACGAATACAGTCTAATATTCTCATATTAACATAATTTGCTGATGTTGGATGAATACCAAAGGCGGCATAACAGCGTACTACACATCCTTTGCTGCCTAGAACTCTGCCGGATATAAATGTAAAGCCTAATAGTGAAATGCAGTGAGTCAATATAAGAGATGAACCACTGATGAGACATTTTCCTGTAAGCACATAGAAAATACTTTGACAACTTCAAGTGACTTGCCTCTGAAAATGAAAAGCATAGTATGAGAACCTTTTTCTCGATGTGGAGAGAAAAAAGGTGATTATGGCAAGAATCGACCTTATAACCTTAAAGTTGGTAGATAGCCATGCTATCCCCTTCATCACTACTCCAATTAATGTACGGTGTGCTCAACAGGCAGATGAGTAAAAAAACACACAGGTTGTATGCCAAGAATTTGAATAACAATTAAACTAATTGGGATCAAAAATATAACATAATAATGGTGTATAGCTGTAATTAAATCACGAGTCGTTCTCTTATCAATTCTGTCTCCAAGTCGCTAGAGCGACTCCACTGTCGTCGCTAGCGGAATTCGCATCATTCCACCACAGTGCAACATCAAGAGCCCATCCAAAATAAGAATATTCTATTTTACTTAACTTAAAATCTATTTGCATAGTAGAACGTAGAACTCGCCAGACAGAACGAAAATAACTTTTTCGTCGCCAGAGGGACGAAGCGAAGCTTTTCTGGCGAAATAGCTAGCGAATGAAAATGAGAATACGAATTCAGTCACCGTTCGCCAATCTTTTCGACAAATCGCGATGCTATAGCCAGAAAGAACCAGAATCAGGCCCCTGGTCGCTCTCATAGCGGCGAGTGTGTTACCCTACCCCGCCCTTCAATTCCTATCCCTACCCTAGAGGGATCCTATCGCGGCGACGCCTCCTTCCTTTATCCTTCCCATTCCAACCCCTCCCTGGGTGACTGGGCGTATCAATTGAATTAATGGGTCTAGGCCCCGGTGTGTTGTATCCTTCAAAGGCCCCCATTGGGGCCCTCATTAATTGTCACTTAATCCATAATGATAATTAGTAAAAAATCCTAAGATTGGTTTGAGGCAGCTCTCCATTCCTTTCTCCCATCCGCTAACCTTTTCATATTTCTTACCTTATACTTCCTTTATAACCTGTCCTATGTAACTCATTCGAAGCCATCCCTTGCCCTTCTTCCCTTCCACTTGTCCCTTATGATAGTTTTCATCAGGCCATCATGCCTCATAATGTGGCTACGTTGGCTCGTCTTCTCCGTAAGGTTTTTAGAATACTTCTATTTTTTCCTACTTTTCTTGGTACTTCCTGATTAGTTACTCGATCGATCCATTTTTTCTTCGTCATTCTGCGGTAGCACCATATTTCGAATGCTTCCACTCTTGACTTCTCTGTTTCTGTCAACGTCCAAGCCTCGCTTCAATAGAGAGAAATTCTCCATATGTAATATGTGATGGATACTTCTATGCTTGTAATCTCAACTGTGAGAAGACTCTTCTTTTTCATGTTGATTAAAAACTTTTGGGTTATGTCGCCGCGTCAATTTTTGGGTGGCTCCAACGTTTCCCGACCGATGCTGGTCGCTTTCTCAAGGGATTCTGAAGAGGTGAGAATTTAAACACATATATATAGGAATAGTGTCAGGTGGTGGTGGAGGGGAACGGGAGGTTGGAGGAGTAGGTTGTTGATTGTTTTTACTGATTTCGGGTTGCCAAGTACGGCTAATTTTAAGGCCGGTGTTCCTGTTGAAATTATTCTTCTCCTCTTCAGAAATTTCTATGGCTTCTCTCAAGAGTCTCTGTTCAAAACCTTTTACTTTGGCAACAAGTAAGAACGTGAGGAGAGAGGATTGTCCTTAACTGGAATTTTCGTAGGATATTTCCTATTTTGTCAGTCGACCCCTTTGTGTATGACAGGAAGGCTTTCTTCATGTCGCTGGGGTCATTGGTAGAGGAGTTCGCGGCTTCCGCGGTGTTGTTTTTGTCCTCGTTCTTTTTGATGACAATTAAATGTTATCTCTTGAACATTTGATCGCAATTAAATGTGTAAGAGATAACTCTGACGTCGAATGCCACTTCCTCGTAGAATGGCCTCTGGCTTCCGCCTCTCTTTGGCAAAGTTGTTCTGTTCACTTATCGTGTAGGAGCGGTGAATCAAGGTGTTGATCTCTCCTTATGTGCAGATAAAACACCTCTTAAAAACCGTCAAGGATGGAACTCTACTACAAGTGGAAGGGGTCTACCGAATTCCTTGCCAGACCTGTGGGAAGAACTACATCGGTGAAACAGTCAGATCGGTCAAAAAACGCTGACGAGTACCCGCGAAAGTTTTGACGAAGAATTCTTCTTTTTGTAGAAATCCCTCTTCGCCTGAGATATATTGCTATTTTTTCTTGCTTCGTCCTTCGTTGGTTATTCGGCTTCCTCTTTCACCTCTTCAAGCTTTTGCTTTCCACTCCCATCGAGAGAAAATTCTTTACCCATTTTCTTACTAGTGGAAAAATGTTTCCGTTCTTCCATGGGCGGATTAAGGCCGATTCTCGCTACTTTCCACGGTGGCATGCAATACCTCGCAGCGAGAATGCACGAGAAGTCTGATACGCGTAGAGAAATGGCTTTCAGACCGTAATCTATTATTTTCAGCATTTTTTATTTAACAGGTGAAATAAAAACGTTCATGGGAAGGTTACGGTGAAGATAATGCTCTTTTCAATTTTTCCATAAATTATTGGGGTGCAGCCACCTTCGCCCTTTGTTCCCCCTCCATAATCCGCCTCTGCATTCTTATCGAAACAGAAATGCGTGAGATTCGTCGTTGTATTCGCGGCGAAACTCCCGATACCTCGATTTCAGTTTTAATATTAACGTTCCGTGGGGTTCTTTATCAGGTGTGCTTTTTTGAAATCAAGAAAAATCGCTTCTACTGAAATGGTGTCCTCTCCGGAGACTAAAATATCGTGGGCAAAAATAACATTCTCATTAACAAGTTTTGCCCGTCTAGGTGTTTCATTACGGAGCTGACTACAATGTGTTCAAGCATTTTGCATGAGATGGGCGTTAAAGATATTGGTCTGTAATTAGATGGCTGTTCCTTGTCTCCACTTTTGAATATAGGCGTTACATTAGCAATTTTCAAGTCATTAGGACCTTCGTGTTCCTCGATGTATTTACTGAACATTAACTGCGAGAAGGGGGCAATTCCTGAGGCTAGTTCTCTATGCACGCGAGAAGGGATTTCGTCTGGACCAGGTGATTTATTTGGACTTATAACATAATAGCGATTTCAATATATTTTCTATTCCGTGCGCACTAATGTCAATAGGCGGCATCTTTCGTATGCAGAGGTTGTCACCTGTCTCGGTTGAGATCTTAAAAGGATCGGTGAATACGCTCTTGAAGTAGAAATTTAATAAATTGGCAAAGATGCACAGAAGGCAGAGAATAAAGAGTTTCACAAAACTATTTTTTTAATCTCAAAAACCCTACGATTTGTCTCCTTAAGTACGTACGGAAATCCCAAATCCTCTCCATGCTCTTCCACTCATTCCCCACTTCTCTTTGGCTAAACTCCGCCCCTGGGAATGCCACCCCTTGCCCCTCTCCTCACACCGTCCTGTGTTTGAGATTTCTGAAATGATTTTGTGCGTGACTGCTTATTCTCTGTCATGTGTGCATCTACCAAACGATGACGTGCCACGTCAAAACCTAGGTCGTGAATAAAATATTTGTATGGAATTACAAAGCTTTTTTTACTTTTTATTATATAAAACCTCTTCCAATTTCCTTCAGGGGTGAGCTTGCATGTTGATATTGGGTGATTAATTTAAAATAATAGCGACATCAAGATCGTAGTCTCGCTTATCAGTCAGTGGTAAACAGGTCATGCTATATTTTCCTCGATAAAACACGTGTGGGTTTTACTTCTAAAGCTTTCAGATGATTAAAGTATTCTTTAACCTTTGGCCTGAACCCGAAAATCAAATCAAAGCTAAATACAGTCTTTACAGTAGGTAATATATATGCTTTACTTTTTGAGGTAGTACTTTAAGTAGTAAATTTTATAGCATTGTGCGGTTTCGTTAAATCCTTTCCAAATAACTTAGAGAGGGCTTTCGGGGTAGCGTTGAAAATGATATTTTTTGAAAATATGGTTGAAAAATATACGATATAGTTTATTCATATTGTTATTTGCATTGTAAAATATTTAATAATTATTCCACGCGTGTTTAGTTGAGGATAAATACCAGTATCGAGCCTTTTTAGCATTAATCTACTGGAATTTTTACATAAGAACAAATTAAAATTAACTGGCTATTTTCCACTCGTAGTTAAAGCTCACGATCGGTTTCATTGCATGTTGTATTACCTTCACGTGATAATACCACATGGCATGAAGATAAATAAATGCATTATAATTATTCATGTGATTATTCTATCCTTGGAAAATCGCCGATAGTATTTAAATAATTATATTATTTATTATGAGATTACCCTTGTTCTGGTAAGGACGTAGACCTAATGATGGAGAATAATGATCGCTGGTGAACTTAAGCCTGCATGGCCGTATATTTTTTTGTGTCGATGTGATGGACCCGCCTATATCTATTTCGAATATTTTCATCTCATTTTGTTCTGCTCGCGCTGTTGAGTCCACAATTAAAGCAGATCATACCTATACGCTGGAATGCCGCGAGCCGTACGGAAAAGTGCAGGAAAAAGACATTAAAAGGTGAAGACTAGGAAATTTTGGAATGGGAAATTATAAGGCTAATATGAAGAATATTTACTGATATGCTGATATCGAATTCCGTGAATCTTGGCGTAAACGGCTAAAAGTATTGAGATTCAGACCTGGATGTAAGCCATAGTTACCGCGCAAATGATGTATACGACACAATATACATGACAGAAATCGAAAGATTATGAACGCTTAATGTTTCTTAGTAAACTTTTATGCAGCCGAAATACGGTGTGAATGCTAACGTCATCTTTGAAAAAAGGAGTATTTACTAATGCAATGAATTGTTTTTTTTTCAAATTTTAATCCAGATATGATATTCTAAACACTTGCATGATTTCATATACGTGAATTTATCTTTGTAGGATTATCGCTGCTTCACAATATTTTTGCGTTACACAAGGAAACCCTACCAAGTATTTGGTCTATCGGGGTTTCATGTTGTTTCATCTAATGGAATGCCATAGTACTAGAGCGAGTCAGAAGGGGAAATGCAATCGAAAGACACGTTAGCTAAAGAATCAAAAATTTTGGAATATAACAACAAAAATGAATGAAGAATCTGTCACCTACCATTCATTACTACTGGAAAAATTAGCGGGGGAACATTGAGCTGATAAATAAACGAAGCAGCTATCCTGAGAGACTTAAGGCCAAATTTACAGTCGCAGTGAATTATTTTGTTATTGTAATTATCTGTGGGATTTGTAACACATTTTTAGCAGTTATTGGCTGCTCAAGCTCATTAGATAGCCATTGTGGTATATTCATCAGCTCCCATCCGATACCTAATGGTCAGCTAACAAACCGTGTGAATAAATTTCTAATGTTAACCTCAGTAAAATTTGAATACTATAGACTTGAGAACTCATGACTTTTTCTCCCCCTTCCCTTTTCATCATCATCATCATCATCATCACTGGTCATCAGACCTAAGATTGGTTTAACGTAGCTCTCCACTTCTCCTATTCTCTCCTATCCACTCCAATTCTCCTCGCAGCTAATTTTTTCACACTTGCGTAGGTATGTCTTCTCTTTCACATCCTCGTTCACCTGTTCCATATATTTCGTTCGAGGTCTTCCTTTTCCGTTCTTGCCTTCCAGTTGTCCCTCGACGATTGTCTTCATCAGGCCATCATGTCTAAAGGTATGGCGGAAAAGGTTGTTCCGTTTTCTTATTAATGTTTTCACGAGACTCCCCTCCCACTCTTCTTAGGACTTCCTTATTACTTACTCGGTCGATCCATTTGATCCGCATCATTCTTCTGTAACACTACATTTCGAAGGCCTCTATCCTTGCTTTTCATTTTCCATGCCTAAATTTCGTACATTCCAAATGCAGGTTCTTATAAATTTTTTCCTAACTTCCATATTTAAGTTTCCCCCCTGTAAGCAGGTCTCTCTTTTGATGGAATGCTCTCTTCACTTGGCCTAATCTGCTGATAATTTCCTTCTTGCTTCTCCCGTCGCTAGTAATCCTGCTTCCCAAATAACAGAACATCTACCTCTACCAGTGTTTGCTTCCCTCTTTTAATATCAATGTTGACTTTTTCTCTTCTGCTATATACTAATATTTTGTTTTCCTTTGTGTTTTTCTTCAGTTGATATTTACCCATTACCCCACCCATAGTAACTAGAATATTTTTCAAACCTTCCTCTGTTTCTGCTATGACGGCTACTTTTCAGCAAATCTTAACATGCTATTTTTTTCTCCAGGGATATTCACTCACGAGGCATTTTCTTTGATTTAATTAATGGCTTTCACGGTGTAAACGTTGAAAATTACCGGTCTCACAGCATAGTCTCACTCCTTTTCTAATTAGGTAGTTTCCTTCATCGATGAAGACTAAAGGCATTGATTGCGATTCGTTACCCACTATCAGTGTATTCATAATATACAAATTATTTGGTTTTAGAAATCCCAGTTTAGACGAATGGCAATGGTCAATTTTAACCGCATTTGAAAAAGGCCACATAGGCGCCCATGTGATGTCACTCCACGTGACGTCACAGGGACCTAGTTTCTATACGAGTAGATAGGAGTTATACATCGTGTGAGATTACCAATGCATGCATGAGGCACAGAGTACAGGGAAGCATCTCTTAATAATCACCTATTAAAACTGGCCATGGTCGGAAAGTTTTCCTCGTTTGATAAGGTATAAATAATCCTTATTTAAACCAAGCGTTACCTGCTAGCAGCCTGCATTGTATCAGCGCTCAAGCCTCGCCCCAAGGTCACCTCACCCGGCGGCAGCAGGAACCAGAACGACGTCACACGGGGTTTTCCCAGCATTCATACTTAGCCGTCGCATTTTCGCACGCTTGAAAATTTTCACTTTTCATTTAATAGCGAAAAATAGATATCGTCATTTAAAAATCTAAAAGCGTGAAATACGTACTCCAGGATTAATAATATTTCGATTTAGGCAATAAAAAAATAATAGGAAACCACCCTATTCTTGCTTCTTCACAGCTGAGCCCTGATTTTATCACTGCTACTTGGTTTTTGTATAAACTGTGGATGATTCTTCTGTCATTATAAATAACTACAATTCCTTTTAGGAGTTCCAATCCAGATTGTCCAATGCCTTCTCTAAGTCCACGAACCTAACGAATGTTTGCTTATTCTTATCCATTCTCTTTTCTATGAGCAGCCAAAGGGCCTATATTGCTTCCCATGTGCATTTCCTTTTTCTGAATCCAAATGTGTCCACATCCAAATACTCTTCTGCTCTTCGTTCTATTCTTCTATAGACCACCCTTATCAGTATCTTCGACGGATGAGTAGTCAAGCTTATGGTCCTAAAATCTTCGCAGTTCTCCGCTCTTTTCCTTTTTTGCATTCGGATTACAATGTTCCTCTGGAAGACCTTTGGTATCTCACCTGTGGAATATTTTTCAATTATGATTTTGTACAGCTGGTTCAACGTTTTTTTCCTATATTTTTAATCAGCTCTGCGGGAATATTATCAATTTCTGATGTTTTATTTATCCAAAGGTATCTTACAGCCGCATCAAATTCTGATCTTAAAATTGGGGCTCACATGTCATCGGCATCCACTTCCCTCTCGTTTTCGATAGCATTCGTCCTTAAGCTGTTTCCATTGTACTAATCTTACAGATATTCCTTCTATATATTCCCTTTGTCTGCATTTTCAATCATTAGTGCTCCGTTTTTGTCCCTAAGAGTATTACATCTTACGCCCCCTCCCTTTTCATAACCTCATAAAATCTTTAGGCATCTCAAAACTTTATCATGCATGCATAAAAGACTCAAATAATAGAAAATATGATTTAATAGCCCTGCTAATATTTACCAGATTTCTTATTGTTGCTGCCGATTTCTTATTGGTTACATTACTGCCATATTTTATGGAGTAGGTAATGCTCATTATGTGTTCTTTTATATTCTTAGTTATGAGCAATTTTAAATTCGTATTGCTTTTCATCCTACTTTTTCATCCTTTTTACCCAAATGCACTCTTAACTAATACTTGTGCTGACATTGGGTGTAAAATCAGAAAACCATCTCCTTCATCTATTTAAGCATTCTATATCTTTATGTTTTTGAGGAAACATAGCGAAAAGATGTCTTGCTAACTGTAGAAAAGATTATGCAATTCAAGTAAGAGGATAGAAAACTCAACTATGTATAAAGCAGTCACTTAATTTATATATATAATAAGAGTGTATGAATTGCATATTTTTTACATTCTCTGATTCAATTTCCTTAAATGGAATATAATATATTGCAGAACATATTCCCCCTTGAGTAGCCAGTGATGCGCTCAATTTTTTTATTTCCAGATTCAGCCAGGCAAGAAACTAATCATTCTTCATCATTTGGCAAATAAATGAGCAAAAGCCATCAGGAAGCCAAGGGAAATATGCAATGGTGAGTAAAGGAAACTTTTTGTTGAAATCGCATTACTTTTTATTTTCAGTTTTTATTGCCTGAATACCTGATCTCTACTCTAGATCCATTAACCACTATGTGGAACTGATTCAACTTGCTGTGGGTAATTTGACTCTTAGTCTTCTGCGACGTTGATTTCCAGATGTCTCAATGACTTCTGGATTCCACCGCGTGGCATTTGTTTTGGTAAGGACAGTTTAAACGGCATTCCAACCGACGCCCTCACGTCGAGTGCTCGGATTGGTATTTGGAACATAGGAGACCGATAGCTAAGGTTTCCCATCATCCCCATTAACTAAAATTGAAATTTATTTAAATAATATCTCATATTTAATGACAATATATTATATCGTGTATAAACATTTAGGATGTGTAAACTAGGAAATTAAGTCATGCTAGCTGGTTTTCCAAATGTAAATATTTAGTTTAGCTCTCTCATAACGCCCGTTTAATGCGTATTGTTACTAATATTAATAACAAATGCTGGTGTCATTCATAGTTTATAACTGATGATTTATGTCGCATCATCACGGTCTGGAACAGTTATCACATCCATGGACATGTGATACGAGTCTACTTGCGTATGAAGACCTAGCAGGGGAGCCGGAACCCCGCGCGACAGAAAAATGTATTTTTTAAAGCTTATTTTAATGTCCAATTTCGAGTTTTCACAAAAGTTTTTTGGGATACTAAGATAGGAATTGTTAACATTTGAGTATAACAATAGTGGGAAAGGGTATTTAGTCATTGATTTACTCATTACCTAAGTATGTTACGCACATTCTAAAATTTTTAATATGCGAAAAATGATGACTTCAGGATAGCATCATGGAGAAATACAGGTAGGGAATTTTATAACTCAAGGCATATTGAAAAAAATGCAAAAAAATTAAATTCTCATCTAACGTACAATATTTTTTTTTCATAAAACGGCCTCGGGTATTTATCTTGAGGTTCATATAGAATTATACAGATATTTTGCTAAAAAACCAAGCCTCTTTGGGACAAAGGTTTGTTATTAGAGGTAGAATGTTTCTAATGCACTTTAAGCTTTAAATATTCGTGCGTAGGTTTTCGCGGCGTTGTTCACGATGACTATGGCTTTCGAAACTGTTGCCAACCATAAACGATAGACGCGGCTGGAGAACCCGAAAATTAGCAGTCAGCTTTAAATATTATTCTTCGTTCGAAAAGACATATGCTGATTTAAAATGGTGATTATTAACATTTCAGTCATAACAATGGATAAGAATTGAAAATATTTTTAATTTCCTTATTAACTAAAGTGACCTTTGCATTTTTCATTTGGTTTGTGGCTATGTCTAAATTTATATCATAAGTAGCTAGTGCAAGTGCATACACATGTACATTGGTTATACAGAGTATGTACCTGAATCCCACGGATACGCAATCGCTTGAGAGATAGTTTACACGATGGATAAGTGGATTTCCAAGATAACAAGCTTGAGATATCCTCCTACTCAAAGTATAAACTTCCGCCATTGTACATGGATCATATCTATTGCGACGAATTTCGTCGGCATCAGGTGGGCAATGGTAAATATCATCACATCTGCTTATTGAATTACTTAATAAAAAGGTTTCTTCTCAGGACGTTTTTAAATGTTTTTCGACACTATGTCGCATCATTTTACGACGGAAAATATGAAACCAAAGCGCGGTGCATTTTATGCTGCCGAAAATAGCATTCGGCATTGATTTCAACTGGAAATTTGGCCTCAGGAGCGTGGATCTTGCGTGCTTACCAACTTCCACTTTTCATCTTCAGCTTACAAATTTCCTACTCCAAGCGTATCTCTTGTGCTAACTGGGTAGTTTCTAATAATACGCATCTTATTAATACCTATGTTCATTACAAGTTTTTTTTACAGCTACTGCAATGGTTAATTGTATTTCACTCTGCAAATTACAAAATTTTCAAAAACTTCATCTTGTCTTCACCGCAAGAATTAATGTGTTGCTGTGGACGTAGAAATACAGACCATCCCCCAGGACGTGTGTTATTTTTGACCTCTAGTTTTAGTAACTTCACCTATGGCAATATTCATGGAAATTGGCATACATATGGGGAAAAATCCTAAAGTTTGTTGAGTGCAAGCAAAATTTTAAAATTTTGACCTCACAATTTGGGTCCAAAACAAAATTTTGAATTTCCCTATTGGGGATTCAATGTTAAAAAATCTAAATAGAAAACAAGAAGTCAATTCTTAGGTTTTTGGACACGAAAAAACCGAAAAGTAAAACTTATATTTACGAAAATTTAACCGTTGACCCAGTAAGGCCAAAGAAAGGCATAGGACGTATGCAACGCGTCTATCTCTCCTTCCTTCTGAAAATTTTCCATTTCCTCGCACGGCATTTCCAACAAGCCTCCAATTCCAAGTTAGTTTCATACCGTAATAGATTAATTATTTCTCTAAACATCCCATTTTCCGGCTCTGTGTCGACATTTTTACACTTCTCTCGTCAGAGGAGGGTCATAAGGAGGTCAAATGCCACAGAGGACTGCCATGATAATAATAGTGTTATCCCATTAGTTTTAAAGATTTCCAAGCAAATGATCATGTCCATTCTTCCCTCTTTTCATTCATTTACTCATGAAGGTCCTAGAGATATGTTAAATATTTAGTTTAGAAAAAGCCCCAGTTCGACTATAAAGACCACAGTTCCCCATGTTTGTCCCTCGTCCTGTAAACATTACCAGCAGCAAATTTATCACAGACTTCCCTTCACATTCAAACTTGCAAATTGGTAGGGTATGTCTCTGCTTTCATGAAATTGTTGGACACCCATCATTCTCTTCAAAGCAGAGACATGCAAATTTTGACGAAAAACGTGGTTTGTATAAGGTTTAATGTCGAAGCTATTTTAGAAGATATCAGAATAGTTAAAAAAAACAGTATGTTCAACATGAAAAGAACTTGAGGGAACCATTTTTTTAATTTTCTGTCATAAAAGACATTCATTCAAAATCTTTCCGTAAAAACTCGAGAATATTTTGTAAATACTAACTTTTTAGCTTCATAAATTTTTATGAAGGAAACAAGACTCTCTAATGAAATATTATTTCTGTGTTGAACACTTGAAAAACTACTTGCAGTATAAGTTTTAGTACTGAGAATGCAATTATTATTTTCTAGAGCTTGTCAAACAATGCCGAAAGGCTTCGATTTTCGACGGCCAATATCTAATAAGGGACGGAATGAAAACAAGTGAAAATTTTACAGCATGTCCTTTACACACATAAATACTAATTTAAAAAATATGAATGAGACTTTACTACATTTAGAGTAGTGTAGCTATCAATATCAGTAAAAACGCATTCATTCAACACGCTCCTGCAGTGCAAACAAGGGCTCGTGCATTGCAAGTTATCGTGCTAGGGCTTGATTAAAGTATTACATAAACAATAAGTTTTATATGCACATTAAAATGACATTTAAAATGTATTTTTTTAAATTTAGGCCTGCCTTTCATGCATAATACAAAAATCTATTTAAAAATAGAAATATTTTGCATGGTCTGCATCGTAACCGCCATCTGTTGTAACCACAACGCACTTGCGGGAGTAAGCTGCAGTTCAAAATAAGGCAGTAAATGTAATTCAGGCCTAAATTTAAAAAAATACATTTTAAATACCGCCCTTTTAAAAATGGCTACCCAAAAAATGGCTTGTAAATTTTTTCGAATAGTTTTTTGTGAATGTCTACTTTTAGGGAACCAATGATTAAAAAAATCAGGATAATTAAAAATGTTGAGCAACATTTCCTGGGTTATTTGAATTGGATACCCGCCTACCTTTTAGCTAACGGGTTGATTGGCAGGGTATTTCTACGCACATCTCTGTAAACTTTGACCACCTTATGGCCTCAGGAGGTTTACAATTCAATGAAATGGTTTTGTGTATGGGCCACTTACTTTGTCACCCTTTAAAAACCTTTGGTTTATGATATTAGTTTCCCTGATATTTCAAAACACACCTCTGTGACCTCTGACCCCATTATGACCTTCGGAGGCCAAAAAATTAACAATACGGATCCATGAACTACAAACCTGACTTGGGCATCCTTTAAAACCTATAGTTCCACACATTGGTTGTTATGATGGCCCTACGTTTGACTCTATGACCTTTGACTTCCGTATTAGCTTTGGAGGTCAACTAGTGGGTATGATGGCTATTGAAAAATATTTTTCCTAAAATAAATTTGTAAAATAACTCATTTTTTCGTTTTTGCTTACAAACGTTTGCATTCAATATAGCAATGAGACAAGAGCCTTTCCAATGATAAAAAAATCAGTATAATTAAAAATGTTGAGCAACATTGCCAGGGGGATTTGAAATGGAAACCCGCCTTTCCAAGTTACTGGTGACCAATTTTCCACCAATATTCAATAAATTATGAATTTTATTTTTTCATGCCAAACTAACCATATCGGTGGAAGATTGCTTGCAAACGCAGTCAGTTCTCAGTATTTCTATTGAAAAGTGGATAATTGATTAGTTCTTAACATGGAAATCGGAATAATGGGAAACATTTTTTGAGCTATCAATACATGAGACTATCGATCCTCCAAAAATTAAATTTGTCTACAACTCACCTTTGACTGCTTAGTAAGAGTTAACTGAGTTCCAAATAATACTTAAATTGCCCATTAAAACTATATGTATCATCTCAGTCCTTCCCAATCCTTTCTGATCCTCCACTGTCCTTTTACATTTTTTCAAATACAACGTTTTCCAAACTTGATGCTGAAAAGTATGTATGTGTAAGCACCTGAATCATCGGATTATTTTCATTTTAATCATTACGACCCACCAGACATGTAGGAAAGGGGGGAGGCTTTGGTGGCTGCAGCCCCTCCACCATCTCAACTGAAATCTTTTGTTGCCCCTTGTGGCAGCTGCCCGCGATGCATCTGCTGCACAGACCAATAGCCGACATATACTCTAACGCTCCATTTTTTGGTTTAGTTACATTTCATATTGTCCACCATCAAGTTATCTAGCGATTTGATCGATGGATTATTCTTTTTATAGAATAATCCTATAAAATCGCCGGCACATTAATGGCTTTGCCTGGTTTCGCTATTTAATTGGGCCCTTTTCGCTTCTATAGCGTTGTGGTGTTTTTCCCCGTCCCGTCCCTTCCTTCCTTATCCTACCCCAGAGGCGTCGACGGGCTCCTATTGCGGCGGCGCCTCTTTCTTTTCTCCTTCCTCTCCGCCCCCTCCCCGATTGATCGGGCGTATAAGTCTCCGACTTGGTTCCCGGCCACGGTTTGTTGTATCCTCGAAGGGTTCCCCTTGTGCCCTCATTCTCTCTGTCTACCATCAAGTCTATCAACGTTTGTAGGATTTATCTTCCTCATTGGGCAATCCTTCCTTTCTGTAGAAATATTACCTCATGATGTCGCTTGTAGAGGCCCACGTCGCCCTGATGACGAGGTTGGGATTTCCCTATCCTTTCTTTGGACTCCTGGGTCGTCAAGCTCCCATCGAGGCAGCGCCTCCTATCCTTTTTTTTCTTCCTCTATCCTTCCCCTCCAGAGGTGTGCGTTTGGAAAGACTTGGACTTACATACCCGCACCTCAGGAGTGTAACCCCACCCTGAGTTACTCGTTTCCGCTGTCTACCACCGAGTCACTTTGAAGAAACATATCGATGATTCTAGCCCAAGCCCAAAGTCTGAAAGTTCTTGGAGAGAGATGTAGATTTAAAAAACGACACCTACGGTATGTACAGGTCGGAGCAAAATTATTCTGAAAAATTGCAACCCGGGGAAGCTGATGCCAGTAGGAGCCAACAGTACTGATGATGGTTTAACCGAAAACGCATCATTTTTAAACTACAGAAAGTTTGAGCCAAGTGCCCATTGGTCCCGCGTTTCCCCTTTTGGCTCTGAGCAAAGGCGAAGGTAAAGGAAAGCTAAGCATACGAAGTCATGAGTTGTCCAGAGCATCCGGCAACAGGGCAAACCTGCGACCATTTAGTGCGCTTGGCGCAAAGTTTTTGTAGTTTAAAAACAGTGCATTTTTTACCTAAACATCATTGGTAGTTTTTGTTCCTACTGACATTAGCTATCCAGGGTTAAAATTTCGTGACGCAAGTTTTCTCCACCTTATACAAAAGCCTACAAACGAGCCAATAGTGCGTTTTGGTAAAAACACTGCTGTTTTAGCTTAATGGAATCAGCACCATGCTAACAAAATGTTATAAAATGCTTATGTAATGAAATTTATGGTATTTCAATGCATAGAAATTAACAACACATTACCATTGTAGGCAACACGTATTACATCCAAGCATGCAGCAAAGTAAAATTCTTCCTTCTGGTTTCCTGCCACACAGCATACTTAAGGGCAGGGCAACCCTAGTGACTATCCGGGGTGCTGTAGCTAGGGAGAAGACCAAACGCACAAATCCATTGTTTAATTGAGAGGGTACTCCATACCAAACCTCCCCAGTACAGGAGCGACGTAACAGCAGTTTGCTGGGTAAGTATTTTACCTTAAGCCGGCCCTGAGCATGCAGGTTTTCGCAGGAGAACATCCATTTATTTTGCCATCCACAGCATAAACACGGTTATAGTTGGACGAACTCTGCAAAAATGTACCGCCGTGCATTTACTCAGATTAAGTTCCTGCCCCCATTCTTGGCTCCACAAATGAACGTTGTTTAAATCCGATGATAGACTTTCAAAGTCAGAGTGATCACTGATTTCACAATAGATGAGAGCGTCGTCAGCGAATAAGCATAATTTAGTACTAATTCAGGGAGCAGAGGTCATTAATTTATGTAATGAACAAAAGGGGGTCTATTACGTTTCCCTGTGGAACACCTGATGTCACTTTAACTACATGAGGAAGAATTCTTTAAGTTGTGTTTTCCCTTTGAGCTTAGTGTAAAGAGGTTCGCCTATCACAGAAATTATATGATGTGACATTACAAATGGTAATGAGAAAACGACGCACAGGACTCATTGGACACAATCTGAGGTATCACTTTTGGCTTTGGGAGCATGAGATAATAACAAGAAATATCACACTGTCTCATTTTCACACTAGAAATAACATAGATTCTAATAACTAAATATCCTTCTTCCGGGGGTGCTGGCGAGAAATGCGAAGGGCATTTTCATCAAATGTAGCAGCTAGGAAAAAAACAATACAAAGCTATTTTATTACGTATCCAAAAGCGGTTTTTAAATTATTGAGGTTAAACTGATTAATGTTGACAAAATATTTTTACGTTCACTGAAATAAAATATATCAATGTAATGAGTTATAGCAAATTAAATAATGTACTATGTAAAAGCCGATATGTCAGCCCACCTCACCTTTTTCCAGAGCGGCAAAAGGCGATATATCGGTCCACCGCACAAATAGGGTTGATTTTCATAATTTAAAGTTAGCTGACATAGATAATGCAAAGCAACTCTACTCTCGTAGCGTGCAAAATTTAGTATTGGTAATCTGAAGACGTAACTCAATGTATGCATTTTCAAGCTCTAAAATTTAGTAAAAACCTTACTTATTCATTTATGTGAATGATAAAACATATGAATAACAGCTTTCTACCATTGGTACAGTGATTGGACATCTGAGTCTTCAAGATCCAAATACTGATTAAAGGGCTGGTCCAGGATAAAAACAGGTGGGGTGGGTGGCGGCAAGCCATGGTGGTTCAAGTTGAAACCTTTTAGCCTCAAAAAGCCAGTAATAGCAACATTTTAAGAATATTATCATATCTACTCACGAAAGCCGCGCACCCTTTTTCCGGAAATGTCGGTGAAAAAGGGAATGCGCGGCTTACATGAATCCTCCATACTTCCATGTAAGCCACGCACCATTTTCCCTCAAATTCCAAATAGCTTATTTCTCCAGAGTTTGGCATTGGTAAATAATTTCAGAATTACGTTTCTTTAACATTTTCGATTTACCAATAAATCACGAGTTCCTATATTAGACTGCACCTAAAAAGCGCTAAGAAGTTGTTTGCTCGCGAGCAAAATTGATGCCGAAAATTGATGGGATACACGAGGGCACGGCTTACATGAATAAATAGACAATTGTAGCAATGTTTCATAAGTTACCACAATTTTTGCTTGAAAAAATTTGTTTGTATTCCAGTAAAATGTCTTAAATATTGATGCTTTTTCTCTTGGGTTATAAGTTTGAAGAAGGATTCTTTGCTTAAAATTTTTTTTAACCATTTAAGTATTTCTCTTCTTGGCCCTCAATTGTAATAACCATGGCCCAATTTTTTATTCATCGGAGCTGCGGTGAATGTCTGACTGACACTGTGTGCATTGTTATTGATCATCTGTTGGTTACCTACTTGGCTGGATGATTTGTAATTCAGACACATACCGCTGTTATTACTATGAATTGAAGAGGAAAATTTCATATAAGGTGGAGCACAGACTGTGGTAATTAAAAAAATGCCCTATGTAAGCCTATCTTCATCAGTGAAATAACTATAAGCAATAATAAATAATCCACTCATACATCGGCTAGCGTAATTTCGATTAGCGCAATTCCGATATAGCGCGAATTCATTCCTCGGGGAAATATCGCAACGCAGTGTAGCCTAATCAAAAGACTTTAACGCTCTCATGATAAAACGTGAACTTGCGCTTGGTACACACGAAATTGCTAACATTTTACGCATATTAATAGTATCCTTCGAATCTTCTTTTTTGTTAATATATTAATCGAAATCCATTGCCGTTCAATGGCCAAAAGCATTACCCGTCATTGGGTCCGGATACCCGGCCTGCCGAAATAATTTATCTCGTCTCCTTAACAGAATGACAATAGTTACTTAGATCATTAAAATAAGCGTGAAGCTAGTGGAAATGAGTTTTTTTAGCAATACGGTTTGAGACGTAATTTTTGCATCCATCATAGGTTATCGGGCGATTGACTTCCAGGTAAAGGCGGTAAAGGGTCTACGCTAAAGCCTTCATGGTCATCAGTATTCACGGGGGAGAAATGGAGCGGTGGCCGAGTTGCGTATGAATAGCATCAACACATAAAAGGGTCCGCTAAAGAGTCTCCAACACAATGGCTTCATTCCCTCCCAGCAGTCGTTGGCCCTCTGCGTCTCAGGAATACAGTGCAGCAGTAGGAGGTGATTTCGATTGAGCCATTCAGAGTAAAAACCAAGAGAACAATGGCAAAAAACGGGAATACGGGTAGAAAAATCAAGATGTTATCAAGAAAAACCATAAACCTAGAAGAGAAATTGAAAGAGACCAATTGCTTTGACAATGGAGAGCGTCAAAGCGATATTACGCGGAAGTTTAAACTCACGAAGCCTTATTTTGAATAAAGACGAAATTAAAACAGCAGTGACCTCAGCCGCACTAACTTCAACCAAGCGGTCAACACATACGGAAAGTTCATTGTGAATCTGTACAAAAAGGCGAGGGTGATAATCGCTCCGAGACAGTGACGTAAGGATGGGGGGAGATGAGGGGATGGATCCTCCCCAAAGCCTCAGACAAAAAGAAAAATTATTTAAAATTAATTTATAGCTTTGATAAATAATAACTGAATCTGCTTAAAATAAAATTTTAAGTGACAAAATGATGTAAATGTATTTCTAGGCATGCAATTTTTTTTATTTTCCCGGACCCCCCGTTGCTTGGGGTCCCCCTCCTGTGCCCCTCCATCCCCCCTAAAACGTATTCCTTATTACGCTACTGTTCCGAGACACTTAGTGAAAGCTCCGGTTGGTTCCAGAATTCTAAACGGCAAGCAGGTATTTTCAGTGCGGCGATATCAGGTGAATCTGCAAGTGTTGACAGCGCCAGTGGCGCAGCGAGGGGGGGGTTTTGGGGGATAAAGTCCCCCCAGAGCTCACAGAAATTTTTAAGTTAAATCTATTTTACTTAATTGCATTAATATTGCTAATAGAATAGTGTGAGGATTCATAAAATATATCCCTCAGGAGGCCGTAACAATCACCATTATGAACCATTTATCTTAAATTTTTCCGGGAGAAGGCCTCTGCACCTCCCGCTTACCCTGGCGGGTATGCAATACCTCCAAGCCCCTCAGTATTACTTGCGCCTGAAACCCCCCTAGCCTTAATTCCTAGCTGCGCCCCTGGACAGTGCAGTCACCGCAACATTTTCTGATGATCACCAAGCCGTGATTGAAAGTGGCTCCTTTGCCCCTCAACTAGTTTTTAACGTTGACAACACGATAATGTTTTGGAAAAGAATGCAATCTCGATCATTCATAGTCAGGGGAGGAAAACTGGGTCAGGTTTCAAGGCATTAAAAGACTTCCACGTAGCTGCTAATGCCTAGGGGGACTTCAAATTAAAGCCAGTTATGATTTTTCATTCGCAAACTCTGCGAGAAATGAAATGGTATTCAAATTAGCACTAGCCTGTTATTTTGATTAGCGACAAAGGGGCCTGGGTGACACAATAATAGTTTTTAGGCTGGTTTGAAAATTCTTCATGCTAATACCATCAGTGCATATATCTATGACAGTGTAGGATGATGGGAGTCCCTTACCAGTGATCTCCAAATATAAATTATGAAGACTTACAAAGTCCCAATCAACCATGTAAGTTGTACATGCCAGTTAAGAGTGCCTACATCACCAATTTTGTTTTAACCAAGCATCTCCAGTGATACTAGACAACACCAATTGTACACAACCTGCTCAAATACCTTACATGACCATTTCTAGCTGTTATTTTACACAGGAGTAGGAAATTATATCATTTTTCTAACCGAGAATGAGGCATGTATTAGGTAGTAAGGAGCTTTATAGAATGTTTGCTTTTCAGAAAGAATTGTATTCCTGTTCAACACTTTTTGCTCCTGGTTCTAATGGAAACTATTTCTACATATTTTTGATTTGGCAATGCCAATCTAATTATGTATAACCAATTCATGGGCATACCCATAGGCAGGAGGGGGCGGCTGCCCCCCAAGAAGCAAAAGTAAATTTAGTTCAAAATGAAATTTTGAACAAATTTTCTTTAAATCTAAGAAAAGTAACATTAGTATAAAACTTGTATTAGGTGCGCAACTAAGTTTCCGATGTTTGTTAACAGATGGCTCTAGCAGCGATTACTGGTCGACAAGGTCTATCAAGATCCGCCACTATTGGAGTGATCGGTATGGGGTAATATATAGAGGTGGGGAGGAAAGCCTGCAAGAGGTAGCTTTAGTATTAAACTGGAAGATGGGTAAACATGTGATAGGTATAGACCAGCTAAGCGATAGGATTCCGGTAATAGAAATTGAGGTGCGGCCCACCAACCTTGCGGTGGTTCAAGTTTACATGCCCACAAGCAATCATAGGGAAGAAGAAGTAGACGAGGTGTATGAACAGCTCCAGGAAATAATTAGAGAAACTCTGGGTAAGAAAAATCTGGTAGTAATGGAGGACTGGAACGCTTCAGTTGCATCACAAAGGGTGAAGGTCCACATGGAAAAGTCCAGGGGATATTGGGAGATATCAGGTAGACTACATCATGGCAAGAAAGAGGTTTAGGAATAGTGAGAAAAACTCGTGCAGCATCCCTGCAGCGGATGCGGATTCAGACCACAACCTAGTACTTATGAAATGCAACCTCAGATTCAAAAGACTTATGAAATTTAGGAAGGGGAAGAAATGGAATATAGAAGCTCTGAAGGGGAGTAAGAGGAGAGATATCAGGAACTTGCTGAAAATAGCTCCCAGGAGATTGAAAGTACAAAGACTGTTGAGGAAAGATGGGATAATATTAAAACTGGAATAGTCAAAGGGGCTGAGAAGTCAAATGCTTACATTGACAGTAGAAGGATAAAGAAGCTGTGGATGACGGAGAACATGATAAGGGACATGGAGAAGAGGAAGTGGAAGAGCGTGGGCACAGAACAGGTCAAAAGAATGTATAGACTAATTAATAATTGATTACGGCATGAAACTAAGAGAGCAAGGGAAGCTTGGTGGAAAAGACAGTGTAAGGAAATGGAGAGGTTTCAGAAGGAAGGAGAGGTAGGTGCATTATTTGCCAATGTCAAGTTGTTATCGGGTGGCAAAAGAGGGTAAGCCATGTCGAAAATTAAGGCTAAAGATGGAAGGATGCTAACCAAGCAAGAAGAGATACAGAGAAGATGGAAGGAATAGGTGGAGGATCTGTGTAAAGGAATGAACAGGCTAGAAAGATGGCCTTTAGAGGAGGAAAGTGAAGCGGAGTAAGATAACTTTGGGCCGGGGATCTTAGATGTGGAAATGGAGAGAGCCCTTCGTGATATGAAGACTAGGAAAGCTGTGGGTGTGGACAATATACCATGTGAGCTCCTGAAGAATCAAGGGAGGAGTAGTAAGAAAAGGTTTTTCGAGCTAGTTCACAGGATCTGTAAGGAAGGGTGTTGGCCGGAGGATTTTGTGAAGACGGTTCTTATTCTGCTATTGAAAAAGAAGAAAGCTGTCCAATATGGAGACTATAGGACTATTAGCCTAATATCGCATGCGGCGAAAGTGGTGCTGAGGATATTGAACAGACAAATGGAGGCGAGGGCAAATGAGTATTTGGGCGATGATCAGTTCGGTTTTAGGAAAGGGAAGTCAACACGTGACCCAATAGCGATAATGAGGTCCCTGGTGGAGAGGACCCTTGAATAGGACCAGGACGGGTATGCCTACTTTGTGGATTTTGAAAATGTTTGATAGGGTGAGATGAGTAATGGATATCCTTGAGAGAATAGGTGTAGATTGGAGGGATAGGCGACTGATTCTTAATCTGTATATGGCCTAGATTGCGCAAGTGATGGTAGTGGATGGTGAATCTGGGTGGGCAAGCATGGGCCAAGGAGTGAGGCAAGGCTGTCCTTTATTGCTGCTGCTCTTTCAAGTGCATGCTGAAGAGATGGTAAGGGAAGCGTGGGATGAGTCAAAAGCTGGAGTAAAAGTGGGAGAAATAATGCTCAAATCAGGGAGATTCGCAGATGATCAGGGGTTGATTAGTCAGTCAGCGAGGGGGCTTCAGGCTTTAGTGGATTCATTATAAGAGTGTTGCAAGGAATATGGGATGAGGATTAATGACAAGAAGACCAAGGTAATGCAGTTTTGTTAAGCATCACGAGCGAGGAATATGAGACTTGAGAGAGAGAGAGAGGATAAAGGTGGGTGGTGAAAAACTTGAGCAGGTTAAGCAGTTCAACTATTTAGGCAGTACGTTGGAGGAAAACCGATACAGTAGTAAGGACATCAGGAAGAGAATTGCACTAGCAAAGGAGGCGTTCATGAACACGAAGGAGCTTCTGAGAGGTTCGATATGTAAGAATTTAAAGAAAAGGCTAGTGAAGAGTCTGATCTGGAGTGTAGTGCTTTACAGTGTAGAAATGTGGACACTTGGGAAGGAGGATGAGAAAAGACTGGAGGCATTTGAGATGTGGGCGTGGCAAAGAATGGAGAAGGTGGAATGAACAGAGAGGAAGAGGAACGACGAAGTGCTGGTCATGGTGGGTGAGGAGAGGCAGCTTTTAGATGAGATACGGAGGAGACAGAAGGAATTGATGGAGCGAGTGCTTAATGGGGAAGGGATGTTGAAAACAGTTTTAGAGGGTAGAATGTTAGGTAAACACGGGAGAGGAAGGGAAAGAATAGGAATTTTAGATAGAATGAAAGGGAGCAGGCCTTATTGTGTATTGAAGAGGGAAGTGGCTGATGGGAAGGGAGGATCCCAGAATTCTTCTTAAGCACTCTATGTAAACCAACTTTAATCGGTAGAATACTTTAATAATAATAATATTAATAATCTCAAATGCAGGCCTGTTCTGCCAATTGCCATTATTGTAAGCTTCTGCAATTACATAAGTTAGAGTATGAGTCTGAATTCTTAGATGGGTATGGACAAAATGGAGAGATTCATTGAGGGTTTTGCAAAAGCTGCAACATCACCCTAACATTGTACCACTAATGATTCCAGTTAAAAATGGCCATGTTAAAACTTGCCCCTCAAAATACACAAACCCAGTCTAACAGTATTTTCTTTGACAACCATTTTCATGTTCTCCCTTTCTGAGGTCTCCTGCCATGTAATGCTCATTTTTAACAGCATAGACAAGATGAATGCTGAAAAATAATGGAGTTTTAAAATTTTTAGCTCACAGAGCATGTAAAAAGCAATGCATTACTTCCATAATGAAATGCTCCTCTCTTACAGATTGTTGGATACCTAGAATACAATAAATTATTGCCAAGTATTGAATTAATTATGAAGTCAATGATGAAATAAATTCAAAGATAGGTACTTAGTATACTGATCTTTTGGCATAGAGATCGGTCATACAAGAATCATATTTTTGGCATAAAATAAAATAAATTACAGTCAGCCAGTATTTTGTTTACTGTTATTGTGATGATAGGTGATAACTCTGCTCTTAGGGTGTTAGAAAAAAATTTATGAGGATCAAGGGAAAGGAATCATTTTCATCGTTACCTATTTCCCTTCCATTTATTCCATGTTAGTGGTGCTTAAGTTGAGTATTGGTTGTATTTCTGATTTCCTGACTCCCAGGGCTTATTATTAATAAAAAAACTGAAGAAGTTGGAAAACTGCAGATGTTTATGTTTGCATCAAATACAATTCATGATTCTGCATTGATTGAAACCTATATTTTCACTTTTCTCTTCTTACTTGACCATATCATTAGCTCCTTCTTTACTGATACTTTTTGTCTCCTCCTCAATGTCACATTTATTTTCTTCATCTTCTTCCCAAATGGTTCGGAGGCCACTTGAAAAGTGATGATTGGTTACCACCCTATGGTAGCTGTTATCATTCCTAGATGTTGAAATGAGAAAATTTTCTTTTCTTCCTATGAGGTTGAGCTTTGGTGTCCTGTGGGCTCTCCTTAGCTGTGATGGCCACTCAAAATAAGATGGTGAGACATGCAGGAATCGACAATGACCTCCAAATGGGCAACTTTGGCGGTTGCTGTAGTAATAGCATGTAGGTTGGTGAGGATCTGAAAGAAACAAGGTTACCTTTAAGAAGAATATTCAGAGTTGAAAACTGTATACACTTATGTGTACATGTGAGCAGTTTGCAGTTGAGTTAGTAGAACTGTAACATATATAAGGTTCAGATGAACTAAAGATTTCTAGGAAAATTGCTGCTCCAATTGACCACATATTTGACTACTAGAGATTGAGAAAGGCTTCGCCAAAGCATCAAAACATGTTGCATAGTGCAGTGAATAAAGTTTAGTAATGCAACTTGCTCGATTCCATTCATTTATGATGGAATGGTTCCACTAACTCAAACAACCAGTGTCATGGTGTTATTAGTATGGTATTTGGGCGAGGCGACCGACAGCTGAGGTCATTTGCGCCATGAGGGAAGGGTTTGGAAGGAAGGGTGGAGAGAAACCTGGCGTCGGCATTAGCCTGCTCTTAACGAAAGGCGCCAAGGGGATCACGGCTCAACGTCCCATCCGACGGACGGAGTGCTGCGCTTGAAATGTCCTCCACACAACACTCAAGCAGGGATCGGGCAGTCTCTGAAAATTCTCTGCCACCGCCGGGATTTGAACCCGAGTCCGCCGGGTGGGAAGCTAACACTCTAGCCACCACACCAACCATATCCCCGGTGTTATTAGATTACCTCCTCTGATATGCAGGGAAATAAAGTTTTTTTTACAAAGATTATGCATACCATATATGTCTGAATATAGTCCCCCTTTTTTTCCAAAAATGCCTGTGGCAAAAGTAAAGGGGGGGACTATATACAAACAACGTTTTTTTTACTTTTCCCGAAACTGAAGCCTCAAAATTAGGGGGGGACTACATTCAGAGGGGGACTATATTCGGAGAAATACGGTATTTCAAATTATAGTTTTACTGCACGGCATCATCTTTGACCAAAATGTCAGCTAAAACCTTGTCAAAGCTACTGTGTTGAGATACCTGGATGGCCATCATTGTGAGAATGCCCTCTGTTCAACTCTTTTTTCCTCAACTCTAGAGGATTTATCCACTTATTCTTATTACAGGTCGTGATACCAGTGTGAGTGGAATATTTTACAAGTAACTCTGGCCTTTCTCTTTCCTTCTCCTTTTTTAGCTTGCGGTAAGACCTATTATTCACTCTACCATCCATGGTCCGTGTTATCTTCCAACCCCTTTCATTTTTACCCTACAGGAAACTTCCTTCCTTCCATCTGCCAGGATTTTATGGATCCCATCAGATGTGTGCTCCATCCACAACCAGCTGTCTCTTCCTCATTCCCTGAAACACTTTCTATACACTGTGAGTAGAGTTCAAGTGCCACTCAATATGTTTTTAGTGACTACTGCAGCCCATTAGATTGCTGAATCTTCTGGGCCTACTAAATTTCTAAATTGAATTTTGTGTTGTTTTGTCCAACATATATCTTTTTAGTGACCAATACATACAACATACTAGTAATGGTTTATAAAATTACAGTAATATTTAGAATAACCTCCCACTGCCTCAAATGTCATCCAAAAGGCCAAGATGGCAAGACTAAGTTATATGTATTACCCACTGTGAGAAAAGTACTAACAGTTCTATCTCCTCATCCATCACATCCAGCACTTCCAATTTCCTTTTCCGCAAAATCTGTCTCATCCTCTCCATTTCCCTTCATACTCCCATATCAATTGCCTCCAGTCCATTCTAATCTCCTTTCTTTAGTTTTAATGTTTCTAGCCAGTGAAGTGCTCCATATCAGACTCTTTGCTGGCCTTTTTCTCATGCTAAGATCCTGTCATCAACTTCACCTAAAATATTTGAAGAGTAAATGCTTTATATACATGAAGAAATCAATTTAAAAAATATGCAATGAAAATAGCATTTTCATACTCTAAATCACACAGTTCACTTCCACGATTTTATGATGTTTACACTTTCCGCAGAGCTATTCATATAAGTATTTCAAGACTAATTGAAATAGCATCATGCTGTCTGGGGAATCTCTCATATTGCATTAAGTGGTGTACAGTGGAGAGGCATGGGTAGGGCTACTGCCCCTTAGGCCCAGCGCACACAGAGCGACTATTTTGTAACCACAGTTGGGAATGAGTTGCGTCTGCAACCAGTTTGCAACTGAAACAAAACTTCTGTCCGCACACGGGTGTAATGACAAAGGACTGGTTGTGAATCAGTTTCGTCTATTGTGCAATCAATGGAGTGTTTTTTTAGTGCAGTACATGTTGTTTTTTAGCCCTTGGCTTGGCCGTCAGAGCTTACTATCACAGAGTCAGGCGAAGAAGACGCTGTGAACTATTATCAATACCAAAGACGTTAGATAGTTTGTATTTGTTCGGGACTACATGCTTCTCTACTGCTCCAACGAGCTTCATGTTGAGTTCTTGATCATTTATTTTGAGATAGACATTATACGGCCGTCAAAATACCACCAAAACAACACGTGGTCTCGTGCAACTGAATTCAGCAACGCAACTGCAACCGCGGGCCCACGGTTGTATGTGACTGGTCTCAGACTGGTTTGAGATCATCAAAAACCAGTCACGTCATGTGCGCCTCCCCACTCCAATACATTGTCGAGGTCACAAAACAGACCATCATGCATAACGATGGGTTCAAATAAGCTATTCCACTTACTTCCTTCTTGTGCTTTAAGAGGATTTCTCTTTTTTTCACTCTCAGAACTTCATCACCTATCACTCAGTTCAGTGGCACAGTGAGGGGATAAAACCCCATCCATTTCTTCCAGTTTTGGGGGATAAAACCCCCCCCTGAGCTCAGAAATTTTTTAAAGTTCAATCCGTTTTACTTAAATGGAATGATATTACTTACTTACGGAATAGTGTAAATATTAATAAAATGTCCCTCCAGAAGCCGTAAAACTCACCATTTTGAACCATTTATCTTGAAATTTTTCTAAAGGAGTTCCCCCTCGCACCTCCCACTTACCCTGGCAGGTATTCCACACCTCCAGACACCCCAGTATTAGTTGTGCCTAAAACCCCTCCAGCCTTAATTCCTCGCTGCGCCCCTGACTCCGTTGATCCATTTCTTCCATGGCACACCATATCAAATGCCTCTAGCCTTCACTTCTCCGCTACTGCCACAATGCATGCCTCATTGGTACCAAGCGACATTAATTATCTAGTTAAGCTTAAGTGCTGATGAATTGTTTCCTTATTTCTAGCTTGTGTTTTTTACTGCTTGTTGATTCTTCTGTCTTCCGTGAATTCCTTCTTTGCAAGTGCCGTTGTACTATTTGTTTGCAAAATGCTGAGAGTTCAAAGTGATTTAAAACCATCATCATCATTAATCAAATATCTTAAGATTAGTTTGCTGCCACTCTCCATTCAATTCTGTTTTACCTAACCTTTTCATACTTCAATACTTCTCCATTTCTATATTTTTCATTACCTGTACCATGTATTTTATCGAAGGCCTTCCTTTACCATTCCTTTCATCCAATTTTCCCTTAACCATAGGCCATCATGTCTCATGATTTCATGATGTTGCCAATCAAGTTGGCGTTAAAGCAAAGCCACTGTGGTAAAGAATGGCCTTGACGTAACATCTAAAATTGCATCTAACTCTCACTAGCATTGCCCTTGTATCTATTTACTCTCAGGTCTTTATCACCACCATTACCAATAGTTCACAATTACTTCACCCTTAAAATTAATTTTAAGCAGGTTTATGTAGTCATGTATTCTCATTGTCATCCTTTACAGTTAGAGAGAAAGGGGACAGTCTCCATTCTGGTGCAATGTAGCTAGGGACTACTCCAGCAGCTCCTAATTGTGAGGCCCTCTCATCACAGTGCCTCAAGAATGTAGCTAGCACATGAGCCCACTGCTGGGACTCAGTGCTGTGGATTTCTAATAATGCAGTCACAGTCTGAGCTCTATCTGTATATATCCTGATCCTCATCAGGATATTTACAGATAGAAATGCAAACTTAAGAATATAGACAAACTGAGGCCAGTGTGCGATGGAGCTGCCTCCAATTTTTTCAACTTCAGCTGTTAAACTCCATTCTGAAGTGACATCAGAAAAATTGAAAGTAATAAAATATATGTGGAATTCACTGTGAAAAAAGATTAATTTATAATCAGTGGCGTGCCAATGCTTCAAGCAGTAGCAAATAGGGTCCTGTACCACATAATGAGCGTGTTTCATAAAAAAGAGCGTGCTGATTGGTTTGCTCTGATACTAAATGGAGGGCTGAGTTGTGGATGATTGGTATTTCACGTGGTGCCACCCAGTCTTGCATTGGTGTTACTCACCAATGTGTCACACAACTCTCTTTTCCCCAACAACCCACATAGCATGAAATATCTTCTAGATGTCTACAAAATATCTAGAACGTCTTCAGCTAATGTCTAGAATTTTTATAAAGATTGACCTATGACATGTGGCACCTTTTGTAATTCATCAAACTCGTGGATAAGAATTTAGCAAGTGAATAATTCAGACTTGTTCATTAAATTTTCTGGTTGAGAATTTCCTTTTAAAAAGTGATAGAATATGTTATTTGTTATGTACTGCTTCATTATCACAGACTCCACAAATCAATGTATTAATGCGGAACATTTTTGATAGCTTAGTGTGAACTCACAGGCCAAGCAGATTTTAGGTTTATCTATCTCCAAAAATTTCTTACTTTTATCTCCAGTCTCCGCGTGGGGGTGATCTCCTTTGCCCCTCTCCAATGCTGAGTTTGTTGCCATTTTGGCCTAAATCAGAAAGGTGAAAATTGTGAATAGACCTGAAAGTGATAACAAAATGATTTTACTTAGCCTCATGGGCATTCAATTGAAACACATGCATCTTAAATGAAGCAAATGCATCTTAAAATAAAACTTCTAGAGTGCAAAGGAAAGTGGAAAATAAATCAAAAATTTGTGAAGAATTAAAAGGCTCAAAACAAAGGGATTAAACAGACAAATCAAGAAAGACAAATGCATCACTCCTCAGTTATGATGTCATTTTTTATGCATTGGTTTTGCATGTATTAGTCATTGCTTAGTTAGGCGTGACACATTATTCTTTTACATATTTGTATCTTGAACAACCAATGGTGTAAATGGATGGATATTATTTTGAGAGTGTGTGTGAAAGCCCCTCCTCATTCTTATTCTTCACTGAATTTTAGTGCATGAAATTCAAATATATTTGTTGGTGCAAAATATACTGGGAAAGTTTTATTGTATGTGTCAGAACCTAGACGTAAGCATGTTGGATTCATGGGTGATGGGGCATCCACTGTTCCAATTCAGAGGAGCACTGACAATGAGGAAAAATGTAGGTGAAGCTAAATTTGTTAATCGGAAAAGGTAATATGGCTCATCATCATGCTTCATTTTCTTTGAGATTGCCTTATAGCCCATGTGTGTCATTCAAAGAAAAGCAATACTATTAAAGCAATGGATAGCAAGCCTGAAAATGACCATGAATTGGACGAGTAGCCAGAAATTTGATAAGAGGGTGGCGATTGGGATGTATTCAGATTGCCTTCACTGATATTTTGTAGTCAATTTGATTGAATTGGGTAACCATGCAATATCGATCCAGCTAATAATTTGGCTAGCATACTGCGGAAAGTTAAATTAATTGGTCATAATTTGCAGAAAATTGGAAATATAACAATAAGAAAATTTGAGTATCATAAAATAGACTCCTCTTGATTAGTGATCTCCTCATCAGATGCATCTTGGGTAATTATAACAATAGAAAAAATATTGGGGAGCTGAAGGGAAGGAGGGGGTTGAAGCCCTCCCCCTTGCTGCATGTCTGCAATAAATATTTCCCCTCGCCTAATTAACTGATTCAGCATCACCTCTATTTTTAAAGAAAATGGGTGTTCTACTGAATTAAAATAGCTGGCAATGTTGGTGCAGCATTCACAAGGCGTCATGTTCATGCCCATGGTTGAAATCATGTGATCTTATTATTATTGGCAAATATGAATTTCACTCTCTCCAGGAGTCAATTAAGACGAAAAATGTGGCGGTGGTTGCATAAGGTTCTTCGCATAGCAAGAAAACAAAGGTGAAACTACAAAGAAAATGAGGCAAAGCTTTTTTCTAAAGGAGGATTAGCGAGGATGCTTGAAAGGTAACAAGTTGACCATGGCCATAATAAGACGGACTCACCTGAATTTGTCTGGATTACAGTTCGTAACGAACTTACGGAATGCGCTCCGACCAACACTTTATATTACGGGACAATAATGACGCTAAACTGATCACGTGCACTATGGTTTATAACTTTCAAAATGTGGCAAATAATTGAAAAAACATCTTTAAAAAATTATTGAAGACAATGATATTTATATCCTGAGGACTAGTTGGCCATGATCATTACTAAACGGACTCACCGGATTTTGCCTAGGTTCAAGCTTGCGACGAAGCTACGAAATGCACTTTCACAATACTTTAAAGCGCGGGAAAAAATGGCGCCAATTGTTCATGTGCACTATAGTTTATAACTTTAAAAAATATATAATAATTAAATAAACTACCTGGATCAACTTACTGAAGGCAATGAAAATATTTTTAACAAACCTGAATGAAAATTGCTTATTAATAAAATTAAGAATAACGTGAGCCCAATGACCCGAGCTGCCAACTGCTTATGACTGCTTATGATTGGCTTCAAATGTCGAAACGCGGGAAAATGGGTTTTCTAAAAGGAGTAATTTTGAAAACACTTGGGATAGCTTTCCACACATGACTGCATCTTGGAGCGCTACAACGTGCCCTCTACTACAGTGGCGGATACAGAAAAAACTCAAGGGGGGGCGCAACATATCTTGAGTTGTCTTTACTTTTATCGTAATAAAAGATGATCAAGTCGCAGGCAAAGTATATGAAAATTTTATTTAAAGTGATTATAAAGATGTAAAAGACAATGCCATCTTATGATATAAATAGTTACAATTGTGGTTTTGCAATGTTCGGCAATACAAGCGGACCCGCAAGGGAGGGGCGCGCGCCCCCTGCGCCCTCCATCTGTATCCGCCACTGCTCTACTAGACTCAAGTGTTTGAGATAATATTGATTTAATGTAGATGCCGATGGAGCGCTTAAGGTTTCCTGAGAATATGTTAAGGTAATAATGACTTTGTGCTGTCAATACAAGTCATTATTCAATTAAAGGTTGAAGTCGAGGAAAAATAGAATTAAACTGCGTAAAGATTTTCTCCAAGTTTACAGCTTATATTTGTCGATTTTTGTCCCCAGAAATGGCAATATAACACAATTGCTCAATTATTGGTCCTTAATAGTATTATGTAAACAGAGTGGTGCATTGGACAATTCTTATAAACAATTCTTACTGATGTTTTCGCGAAGGTTTGCGCGGTGTTATCGAAAAAACTCAAAATATGCGTTGCTTTATCCAAATACGACTAAACTTTTTGTATTCACATGCGATTCAAATTCAAATGCGACAAAAAAACGACAACTTTCCCATACATTCGGTGTTTCAAAAAATGTTCAAACAAAAATCGAGGACCTACCGCTGATGTAAATTTTCCATCGTTTCTCTTTCCGTAGAGATGATTTTTCCCTCCAAACCTAAGGCCATGTCCCAATCCAGAAGGGTGTACCTACCACACGCCATGTGCCCTACTCGCAATTTACCTGTCATGCTGAGGTGCTGGCAGTAAGTCGCAGATAATTCCCAGGTTCCGTCTAGTGCCTGGATGGGTCCACCTAATAGGTCGGCTTGTCCTCGGAACTTCAGAGGCAGGTAAACATTGAATGTGGCCTCGAAAATCTTTCTTGGATCGGAGTCTATTACGCTGCAAAATCCGGAAATAATTATTTTTACCAACAGGACCGAGGTTTCTATGAAAATTCAGCGATGGTTCCCCGAACGCTGATGTTACGATCCACTGCGATGTTGTAATGTTGCGCGACTTCAAAAAGAATTAATCTTTAGCCATAATGTTTCTTCTTCTTTTTCACCCGAATTTGCATTATATCTTCCGGAAAAGTGCGTAGGAAAAACGCGTCATTCCGCGTTCAGAGAAGCCGGGTATTGACGTGTAAACGGCAAAATTAAAATATAAGTTCATGGAAGTCACATCGGGGAAAAATTGTGTCCTAGATTTAGTGCTTTCCCGGTTCTCAGGGCTGCGAGTGTCGAGTGCGATAGTTTCCAACACGCCAGCCAATCAGAGCGCGCCGCTGATGACAGCCAATCAGCAGTCACCTTACCATCAGAGTGACTGTATGTAAGCAAGTAAAAATCTCACTCGACGCTCACAGCCCTGAAGATGATGGCCGAGTCGGGCTTCGAAACGTCGGCAATTATGCAGTTCCTGACCCAGTGGCGATCCCGAGAACTTTTCATGAATTCTATCTTAATTTGCATTTAAGATTAAGAGCTGTTCAGTTTGTCACGGTAACCTTATCCACACGGGGGCGCTATGTTGGCCATTATGCCTACCCCTAACTTAATTATCCTCCGTTCTTTTCCCTTACCTCTCCCTCGCAGCAGCTTACCTCCCTTAACCCTTAAGTAGGCGCACCTCACTTTGTGACGTAAGTGGGCGCGTGGGGTCTTTTAATACCCCATGCGGAATTGTTTATAACTTCGCCAAATTTGTTTATTTTACACTGCTATATTTTACGATAGATGCTGAATGTTGGATTATTCGACTTAAGTACCTTTAATTATTTCCTATTAGTTGAGCTAATTAATATGATCTCTTTTCTTCTATTTGCTTATTTCACTATGTGCGGGTACATAACTCATGTATTTTATCATTTACAAACGTTTTAAACGGTACATAACATTTTAATGCAACATATTTTTCTCTAAAGACATTATTTTAATAATTTTTGCTGAAAGAAATAATTTATATTGTTATTATATAGCAAATGTTTATGTCGAATTATGTTCACTTTTTTATTTCTGAATATCATATTTTAACAACTAGGAAGTAGTTCATTATCGACTAAAGATGTATTTAAAATCAAAATATCAATTGCTCAGAATTATGTTATATGTAAACAATTTTTTTCTTATTTATTTAATTATTAGAACATATTTTTTCAAATCGCAATTTGAAGGGCTTTATATAATTATATACTGCACATAAAACTTTATACTCTGTACTAATATGGAGGGTTACAGCAATAATTTCAAAAACAATGAAAATGTTTAAGTAAGTCATTTATTATTTTCATTTAAATGATCAAAACAATGAGGGCATACAGTTTTCATATGTTTTAAACACATAGTTTTTGAACAGCGGCTGCAAAATTGGTTTGTTTTTTTGTCCATATTTCTAGGGCAAATGGTGCACCTAGCTCTTATTTTCACATCAAACTCACTGTGCCCCGAAGATGTTGACCCTGAAAGTTTCAAAACTTTCTCACGAAGAGATCTAGGTACAGAATTGCATGCTGCTCTTTTCCTAATCTGTGGATGAACGAGTTCTCGACCAACCTCTCTCAGAAATAACCGCCGAACCAACTTACGTTCGGCATTATTGGACATATAAATTACTTGCGCGTTGATGCCTGCGATATTTAGAATCCTAAAAAACATAACTAATGGCCAACGTTTGCAACGTCTCGCAGTGCTGTACGTCGCACACATTTCGTCTACAGTGTCCACTCCTGACTTGGTATAATTATAGTCAGTAATGATTTCAGGCTTACGCATTTCTCCTGATCTGTCGTCAATTGAAGCATCATGATGCATAGAAGAAATCATTATAACGTTCCGGTTTTTCTTCGGAATGTAAGATAAGAGTGTCAAGTGTTTCTGAAAGGCAAAAATGCTAGTTCCTACAGCTCTTTGCTTAGCGTTAGATAATTCTGGCGGAATTTCAACCTTGTTTTTCCTTATGGTACCTAAGTATGTTATCCTTTTCTCTAACAAGTCTTGTTCCAAGGGAATACTGCTGAACCAATTATCAGCTGTAATATTTCGTCCAGTGCCTGCCATTGTTTTCGCTAAACGTTTCACAACATCGCATGGCCGATTTGACAGGCGGAAAGGTCCTTCTGGTTGTGTTCCAAGATAAACTTCCATAGTCTTTGTGTACATCGATCTGGCATCCGTCAAAGTAAAAACTTTAATCCCATATTTTGCCGGCTTGCTTGGGATGAACTGACGAAAGGGACATTTACCTCGAAATGGAACCAATTGCTCATCAATTGTAGTTAGCTCTCCTAAATTGTAATATTTTTCACAGTTAGAGGTAAAAGTTTCAAAAACATTACGGAAAGCATTGAATTTGTCATGCTCACGTCTTTGTGGTCTGTCTTTTACGTCATCAAAGCGGACGCAACGCAATAGGAACAAAAATCTTTTCATACTCATTGTAGTATAAAATATTTCGATTCCAAACCCGTCTCTATCCCATAAATCACGGATATTTTGATGTCCTGAACGAATGGAACCTGACAAAATAAGAAGACCTATGAAAGCCTTCATCTCCTCTTCATCAGTCAATTTTGCATCTCGATCTCTACTGAATAGCAAAGCAATCTGGGAGATGTAAATATTTGTGCATATGGTCACTATACTTACAGTAGCATCATCTAAAAATAGTCTGTAGCATTCGATAGGGGTTTTTGCATTTTTTGCCTGCAGTAATGGTCCCTACGAACTAGACACAATGTTCACTTGTGGGGTCCTAACTCTGCGTGAAGGTGGAAGCCTTTTCCAACGCGTTACCTTACTTTTCCAACAAAATCTAATGAGGATGACCTATTGGGAGAGTCGTTGGCACTACACACCTCATCATCAGATGCACCACTTTCTTCTGTCCCCGTATCATGTTCCGACTCACTACGATGATCCGCTTCCTCCGAAGCAGTAGAATCTCCTTCATCCTCGGAGGGGATATCCCGAAGAAGGTCAAGGATGCGGTTTCTTTCTCCTTCCTCTTGCTCATTCATCTTGTCCGCGAAGGGCAAACTCAAATATTTTTAGGATATGTGTCGAATTCGATGCCGGCATGAAACTGATAACAAATAAACAGCACAAATAAGAAATGAGTCTAATCAAGAGTAAAAAAGAGTCGTTTCAGGCGTGATGTGGTGAAATAAAATAATTAAATAATACTGGCAATTTGCCACAAATAAATCTTTCCTGATGATGAAGTATCACTTCGAAATCGGTCGTAGTAAAGATTTCTTTGTGGAAATTGCCAATATTATTTAATCTAATCAAGAGTACCATAAATGAACAAGCGCTTCATATAGGTACATACCCTGGATAGAAGAAGAAAAATCAGCGGGTTCCCGAGTTACTCCGAGGAAGCTTCAACTACAGTCACAGTTTTCTTGTTCACTCAAGAAGTGTTTCCCCTGCAAAGCACCGTTCTCTTCACGGTAAGAGAGGAAGTAGTTATGGGTACGAGCATAAACTACCTTACTAAATCAGAGGAGGAGGGGGTCATCTAAAAGCCTACGGTTGGTTAGGAGGGAATGATGGGGTGAGGGGATTCTTTCAAAGTAAAGCACCTATTTTCTACAATGTGTCGGTTTGATTTTATCCCTCCTCGCTTTTGAATCTTCCATGAATAAATTGTAATACACGAGAAAGAGCGCGCGGTGTTCCTCTGACTCCGCAAGATTCTTCTTGATCTGGATATAACTTAACCATTCCATCATCAATGTTGCAGGCCTTCGTAGCGTCACATTGCTTACATTTTAATTAAATTTGAACCCACTATTAGGTTAAGTAAGGATCTCATGACCAGCACTTAAGTTAGAAATAAGAGGAGGGTAGCGTACAAGGAAGACGAACGCACCACCTGGCGTCCCTAGTACACTACATTTGTAACGTTGGTAGGCGCGTGGGGTCTAAAAAGACCCAAATGCTTAAAAATATTATTTTGCGTGAAATTGATCCATTAAAAAATAGAGGTTTTTTATTTATCAGGTGTATGTAGGTGTCCTAGGAAGGTACTGAAAAGGTCAACTTCGAAAGCAATTTTTGTTATAAAATATTGCGTTTGCTACACCCATGGGGTCTTTAAAGACCCCACGCGCCTACTTAAGGGTTAACCCGCGCGTTTGAAAGATATAAGCATTCAGTGGCGCAGCGAGGGGGAAACTGTATTCCTTCCCATGTGTTTCACCGCAAGGAGTTTTTATCCTCAAACATCACAACAACGTTCGGGATAATATTTCCCATTTGAAAATTCAAAGTGTTCTCTCCGACAGTGGCGCAGCGAGAGGGGGTGTTTCGGGGATAAACGCCTCCCCCCAGAGCTCAGAGAAATTTTTAAGTTTAATCCATTTTACTTAATTGGATTGACATTACTAATAGAATAGTGTGAGGATTAATAAAATATCCATTAGATAGCCGTAAAACTCAACATTTTGAACCATTTATCTTAAAATTCCGTAATTTATTAGGCTCGCACCTACCGCTTATCCTGGTGGGTATACCATACCCTCACACACACCGGTATTAGTTGCACTCAAACCCCCCCAGCCTTAATTCCTAGCTGCGCCCCTGTAAACATTCGCTATGAATGAATAGCAAATATTACAGCGACATATTATAAACTAGGCAATGAGTGAATTTTAGTGAATAGACAGTAAGGGAACCGAAGGTTCAACATTCCAGCTGATTAAATGTGTTGGCCACTAATTCGATGCGTAGGCGTAATATTGCCAATGCAAATTGTCAAATATTTCTCACATGCAATGATTCATTGTGTTTTTTAATATGTGAATATTTTGGGAGTTCCGTGTCATGTTTAAATTCCGAAAAAGTCTCTTTCATAGTTCAATGTGTTAATAATGTGGTTATCTATGTAACTAATTAATGATTTCGGCCTCAACTTTATAAAAACAATTCTCATTAAAAATCAATATCAACCGAGTAGTTATCGAAATCTAAACCTCTCCAAGGAGGACAGGCTTAAACAAAGTTGCTAAATTCTTCATACCAACTAAAAGGATGTGTTATTTTTTTCAGAGTGAAGAGAGCATCGTTGCCTGTTCCTTGAATACCATATTTCACCACATACTTGGAGGTGGAGATCATCATTGCTATGACTTCCAAACAGGTAAGACAGCTTCAGGCTTTTCGATCTCTAATCTATTGCTACTCAACGCTGTCATTTTCCTGATATTGATGTGAAAAGCTAGTTACCATCTATTACCACTAATATTTCAACCTATTAGTATTTACCCGAGCCATTTATTGTGTTTTAGATGATAATTGGCGTAATAAATTGCTAAGTTAATCTTACAGTATCCGTTTGCATGATTATTTGAATTGACCACTGTTAATATATCCCCAGAACTTAATGGAAATGTTACTATAGATTTGATGACCAGGTGAACTTCGTATCATCTGTATCTATCTATCTATATAAACAAAAATCAATTGCTGTGTATGTTACCTCATTAACCATTTTGATATTCAAATGGTATCCACCCCTGCCAAATCATAATGCATATAGTAAGGTATCATAAGTCCTGTGCGTTTCAGGCACACTTTTCAATTCATCGTTTCGATAATGAAACGCGACACATAGCAAATTTTCTCCGACAACCACAATAGCCACTTTTTCGATTGTCGGTGAATGAGACTTGCTTGCATGCTCAGCAGTAGGGGTGTGGTCAGCTCTAGTGACGATAGTATGGCTGTCGGATGGCATCCGATACAATGCTACTCTGAATATTATCACTGAATCATTGTTCTGATGAGGAAACATTTGCTGTTTGTGAGCACGACGCCCATCAACTTCCGCAACTGGATTTCACATGGAATAAGTAAGAAAAATTGATAATCAGCATCGGGTAAACACACTAAGCAAGTGATAAATTTTCCATTGTATCTGTAACAATTTAAGATTTGTTAAATTAATTCTGATACGAATACAAAGAGTCTAGCAGGTTAAGATGGTGAAAAATGCCCCCAGATTATTATTATTATAGTATTCTACCGATTAAGGTAGGTTTCCATGGAGTATTCGAGAAGCGATCTGGGAGCCTCCCTTTCCTTCTAGCACTGCC
Source organism: Ischnura elegans (assembly GCF_921293095.1). Classification (NCBI taxonomy): domain Eukaryota; kingdom Metazoa; phylum Arthropoda; class Insecta; order Odonata; family Coenagrionidae; genus Ischnura; species Ischnura elegans. The sequence continues at coordinate 89,436,579 of NC_060259.1, forward strand.
TTCTTTAATTCACTGTAAGGCCTACTCTCTTTCAATCTATCCAAAAATCCTATTATTTTCCTTCCCCTCCCTCGTTTCCCTAACATTCTACCCTCCAACATAATTTTCAACATCCCCTCCCCGCTAAGTACTCGCTCCATCCATACCTTCTGTCTCCTGCGTATCACATCTAAAAGCTGCCTCTCCTCCCCAAACATATCCAGCACTTCGTCGTTCCTTTTCCTCACAGTCCATTTCACCCTCTCCATTCTTCTCCATACCCACATCTCGAATGCCTCCAATCTTCTCTCGTCTTCTTTCCTCAGTGTCCACGTTTCCGCACCGTAGAGAGCTACACTCCAAATCAAACTCTTCACCAGCCTTTTCTTTAAACTCTTACACAACGGTCCTCTCAGAAGCTTCTTCCTTTTCATGATCGCCTCCTTCGCTAATGCTATTCTCTTCCTGATGTCCTTACTACTGTATCCGTTTTCCTCTAACGTACTGCCTAAATAGTTGAATTTCTCAACCTGCTCAAGTTTTTCACCACCCACCTTTATCTTAAGTCTCACATTCCTCGCTCGTGATGCTTTACAAAACCGCATTACCTTAGTTTTCCTGTGATTAATCCTCATCCCATACTCCTCGCAACGTTCGTATAACGCATCCACTAGAGCCTGAATCCCCCTCGCTGACTGGCTGATCAACGCCTGGTCATCCGCGAATCTCACTGATTTGAACATCATTCCTCCCACTTTTATCCCAGCTTCTTACTCATCCCACGCTTCCCTTACCATCTCTTCAGCATACACGTTAAAGAGCAGCGGCGATAGAGGACAGCCTTGCCTCACACCTCGGCCAATGCTTGCCCACCCAGATTCTCCGTCCGCTATCCTCACTTGCGCAGTCTGGGCCATATACAGATTACGAATCAGTCGTCTATCCCTCCAATCTACACCCATTCTCTTGAGAATATCCATTAACTTCACCCAGTTCACCCTATCAAACGCTTTTTCAAAATCCACGAAACACGCATATACGTCCTGGTCATATTCTAGCCTCCTCTCCACGAGGGACCTCATTATTGCTTTTGCATCAGGAGTTGACTTCCCTTTTCTGAAACCAAACTGATCTTCGCCCAAATATTCGTTTGCCCTCGCCTCCATTCGTCTGTTCAATATCCTCAGTACCACTTTAGCCGCATGCGATATTAGGCTGATAGTCCTATAATCTCCGCATTCCACAGCTTTCTCCTTTTTCAGAAGCGGAATTAAAACCGTCTTCACGAAATCTTCCGGCCAACATCCCTCCTCGTAGATCCTGCGCACTAGTTCGAAAAACCTTTTCTTACCTTCCTTCCCTAGATTCTTCAGAAGCTCACTCGGGACGCGCCTACTGCTTTCCTAGCCTTCATATCACGAAGTGCTCTCTCTATTTCCGAATCTAATATCTCCGGTCCAAGATTATCCTCCTCCACTGCACTTTCCTCCTCTAGAGTCAATCTCTCTGGTCTGTTCGTTCCGTCATACAGGTCCTCCACGTATTCCTTCCACCTACCCTGTACCTCTGCTCGCTCGGTTAGCATCCTCCCGTCCTTAGCCTTAATTTTAGACATGGCTTGTCCTCTTTTGCCGCCCGATAGAGACTTAACTTTGGCGTACAACGCGCCTAGTTCTCCATCGTTCTGGAACTTTTCCATTTCCTCACATTGTGTTTTCCACCAAGCCTCCCTTGCCCTCTTAGTTTCACGTCGTAATCGATTATTCAATTCCCTATACATTCTTTTGCCCAGTTCTGTGTCCACGTTCTTCCACCTCCTTCTCTCCTCCATTTCTTTTACTATTGCCTCCGTTATCCACGGCTTCTTTATCCTTCTACTGTCCACGTAGCCAATTGACTTCTCCTTCGCTTTGACTATTCCCGTTTTAATATTATCCCATCTTTCCTCAACAGTCTTGGTGCTGTCAATGCCCCGCATACTAATGTCCACTAGTTCCTGATATTCTCTCCTCGTACTCCCTTTCAGGGCTTCTACGTTCCATTTCTTCGTCTTCCAAACTCTTATAAGTCTTTTGAATCTTACGTTGCATTTCATGAGCACTAGATTGTGGTCCGAATCCGCATCCGCTGCAGGGAAGCTGCGCGAGTTTTTCACACTATTCCTAAACCTCTGTCTTACCATAATGTAGTCTATTTGATATCTCCCCGCATCCCCTGGACTTTTCCACGTGTACCTTCGCCCTTTATGATGATTGAACCACGTGTTTGCGATAAATAATTTGTTTCTCCTACAAAATTCTGCTGCTTTCTCTCGCCTGTCGTTCCGTTTTCCTAGACCAAAATCTCCTATTTCGTCTGAAGATTTTCACAGCTTCTTCTATCCGCGTCTTATACGTGAATCCATCGAGATAGCGAAAAGACCTAATAACTTTAATAGGGAGGATGGGTATAACCTCAGCCGTATATGGAGAGGGTTCCTAGCACAATATAATGACCAACGGCTATCGCCTAAAATTCAAATCCGGCACAACAATGGGTAGCGAAAAACATATATAAGCTCGGGACGAGAATTAATTCCTTCCATTCTCTTGATAACGCTCCCAGTAGGAGGAGTGAAACGTCGAGTAAAAATGTTTTCTACACAGCAATACCCGAAAACCACCACCAACATCTCCTATTTCGTTTCCATCCCTGCCTTCCCCGACTGAGGCGTTCCAGTCCCCCATTACTACCAGATTTTTCTTACCCGGTGTGTCTCTAATTATTTCCTCGAGCTGTTCATACACCTCATCTACTTCTTCCTCCCTATGATTGCTAGTGGGCATGTAAACTTGGACCACCACAAGGTTGGTGGGCCGCGCCTCAATTTCTACCACCAGAATCCTATCGCTTACCTGGTCTATACCTACCACACGCTTACCCATCTTCCCGTTTAGTACTAAAGCTACTCCCCGCTGGCTTTCTTCCCCTCCACTATATATAACCCTACCATCATCACTCCAATAGTCCCCACCATCCCTCTACCTCACCTCGCATAATCCTAAGATGTCTATCCTCCCTTTATCAATTTCCCTTTTGATATTTTCTAATTTCCCCGCCCTCATCATAGTCCTCACATTCCACGTCCCTACATTTACAGCCGACTTCTTCTTCTCCATCTTCTTGGTCTTCTTTTCTTCTTTCTTCATTGCTGCTGCTGCTGATGGTGATAAGTCTCTGCAAGGATTTCGCATGTTGGCGACCCCGAGGACCTTGCCGACCTCGCTGCCGTGCCCGACACCCGCCCTTTGCGGACGGGTCCCGGGCGATGAGATTCCGAGGCTCATTTGGTTGTACTCCATGTGTTCAGGGAAGAGATAGTTGGTAGGGTTTCCCACTTCCATTCCAACAGTGTTTTTTACGTGACACCATCACGTGGACTACCTTTCGTCTGGCTCCTACCCTTCGACCTATCTGGCATGGGTGGCCCTACCGGGAATAATTTAGAATTAATCCCGCCAGTGCAGCTCTAGGGGTCATAGGAACGCGCAAGCCTTTCCACCGCGACAAGGTTGTAGCCCAAGGGAAAGGATATTTTGAAAAATAAAAAATGTACACTTGAAGTGCATAAAAGTTATTTGTTACCCCAAAGTTTCAGGCCTTAACAATTGAAGTTAACCCTACATCAAAGTATAATCCTAATTTTTTTCAAATTTTTAAAATTGCTGGAACATGGTCAAAAACACGAATTCTTATATTTAATTACTTTGCGCCATTTGCATCTATTTATTCCAGGAGGATATTTAGTTTGATTGTTGAGAGTAGCAATTGTTCATCAGCTTCTTATATTATTGAATGAGAATAAACGTTAAAATAAACAATGCCTATCGTTCTTAAATTAATCGTAATTATTGTTTATAACAATACTGTTAAGCTTTAAGTTAGTCTTCAAGCTTTGAGAAATACAACGTCTGCCGAAAATGATTTTTCATACCTCCTGACTCTAATTAACGATGAAGTTATCACCAGCATTTGAGCTAATTTCTTAACAGTGCGATAATATGTCTGAATACTTGGGGACCAGTTTTCAACGAAGCGATAACACTTCATCATTGTTGATGCCAGCAATAGGCTATCTTTGATGCTTAATTCCTCAATTGGTGAATGTTAAACAATTCAGATGAGTCACATGCAGCATCGAGAGAGAAAGTTATTCGAAAAAGTTGCTAAATGAGAGGCTGGTTTCCGTAAATGTTATAATGTCCATGAATATTCCGCTGTATATAAAAGTCTACATGGTAAGGGTTAGTCCAACTCAGTGGAAATAAGTTGGGCAGTCGAAGATTATCGCCCGTTGAAATCAAAGGGTACCTGATGAAAAGGTACCAAAGACACCACATTCGGAAGGAGCATTGGTGGCATTTTAGCTTGGGAAATGTGGAATTATTGTGTTTCAAAGGAACCAGGAAGCTGCCCTCAGCCACGCGAGCTTGAGTTATAGAGGATTACATTTCCGAGCTGAGGAACGCGAAGAGATATGATCTCCTATAGTAAATAACTTAAAGGGTTAGAGATGGTGATTTTAACGATAGTATAATGAAATTTTTATAGTAAAAATATATATAGAGATTTTTTTTCGGTTAAATAATGGCTCTTTTCTATGAATGGCATTGTATAATGGAGACATTGTTTAAAATTATTTTTAAAAGGTAATACAAGAAAAAATATTTTGCGATGTCTCTTAGCTACTGTACATATGAATTCATTTTTAAATTGCATACCCATTCCATTTCTTGGTTTTTAAATTATGGACCGTTTTTAACATCATCGGTTGAGTATTACGTACCCCACACCGCATGATATTTTAAAAACTGGTGTAATAAATCGTAGGCATGAACTTTAAGCTTACGTTTATGACAAAAATAATGAAAAAAAATTTTCCGAAATTTTGAGCACCAAAGCTCCATAAATAAAAATAAAACTATTTTGTTCCCCGCGTACGTATTGATACACCTGGAATGATTGTCATAAGGCTATATGTTATGTACATTTTCATAACACAAATTACAGTAAATTCACCTATTTGATGGAAATTGAGTAAAAGTTGAGACTTGTTCTTTGAAAAAATATTTTTCTCTGCGAAAACGAATGAGTTTTAAAGATAAAGGGAACCGTAATTTGCTGCTTTAATTTTTTATTTAAAAAATTTTAATCTGCTACGACGCCTAATTGTTCGATGTATCAACTGTGGAACATAATGTTGTTATCCCTTTTTAGCAAGGAGACATCGCTTCCGAGAGGTTCCCGTCTCATGCCCTGATTTTCGGTGAACTGAATCATTTTTTATAAAGATTGCAAACATTTTGAGTTCATGCTAACTTTTCCAAAATATTGTTTTTATCTCATGAGTGATTGGCTGCATTTGCCTAAAATATATTTGTTTACTGTGATTCTATTTTCCTGTCGATGGATCAAATTTCCTATTCACGATTAGAGCGGACGATTCTTTTTACGGTTCATTTTGTCATCTTAGTGAATAAATTATGCAAGAGCTGTGGATGAATTTTTTTAATAACAGAAGTGGAGAAGTTAAGGTTAAAAGCTGTACAAATGTGGTGTTATAGAGAATGATGAAGGTAAAGCAAATATCGTGTGAGTGAAATAGAGGAAAACGTACCGATGAAACCGTAAGAGAATGGAAAGAGAATCATATTTGTCGTGACTCTTTAATTAAATCATTTATTTCCTTACTTAATTACTCCACACTGATCATTGTATAAATAATGGACGTCAGATTTAATACCGCTAAAACTATCCGCTTCCGAACCCAAAAATGATGGCGTCAATTAAATATGATCTCTAAGAAAATTTCCAATTAAGTCACTGATTTTACTTCATCATACCAGTTTTTCCTCTCTAAGCGTTCCAATATTTGTTGAATTACTATGGATATAATGTGAAGATTCGAAAAAACCTGAACAGAATGGAAAGGTCATACTATGGATATACTTGGAGACATTTTGAGCGACAAGCTGTATCTAGCCCAGAATATTCTCAGAAATTATTTAAATATTCTCGCAAATCCCGATTTTACGAAAAAATGAACAATGACAATGATATGAAAAACGTGCTTTGGGAAAATATTCTTTTTTAATCATTATCTTCATTTCATTATAGATGGACCCGATAATTAGGGCTTAAGAGCTCGGAATAAACCAATAGTGACTCAATTTGAGAATCGAAGAATTTAATTAGCCATGGGAAGAGACTCCGAGATAATTCCCGAATAGCGCACGCTGCGAAGAGAGGCAATAAATTTTTCCACTCGGGGGATCACATGAATAGCGTCAATTAACTAATTAAATTCTAAAATTGCTCGTGCTTATAAAATAAAGTGCTAAAGTGGTCCTCTGTTAAAAGATGTGTAATTAGCATGAACTCGCGTTTTCGTCCTTTCCTCCCCGCATCTCCAGCTTAACAGTCCATGACTTCAGCCATCCTTCCCCGCCAAGAGGGGTATGCACGCTCGCACCAATTGTAAAAAGGCATAGATAATTATGCCGTAATTGTGAATTCCCACATCTTTTAGGATGTGAAATGGTGTTTTTTTTTCACAACGCCTTCCAGAAAAAGGTTAGGTCAAGGTTATTTTTACTAACATAAGCCATTTAATTCATGCGCATTGCTAGGTTAACAAATCAAGTCGCTGATTGTTAAGCTGGCAATGTGAACACTTCCAAGATTATTTTCAGGGGGTTTGCAGAATTCCAGATTTTTTAATATTTCCAATGTTTCATTTAATTTAGCATATTTTGAATTTCCTCTCAACCTGTGATATATGTTTTGGGGTCAAAAATATGTAAGAATTATAGGGTTGAAAATTGCTTTTTTAAGAAAAATGTAATGTTATTGTTTTTATTGTAAAAATTTGAACTTTTGATGGGCTTATTCCAGTTTTGGTACATCCAAAGTGGGTAGATAAATGGGAACGAATGGCAGTAGAAGTAAAGTAGTGCATCGCAAGAATGTAGACCATCGAAACATATTTAAGAATACTAATTCATTTGCACCCGTCTAACTAACTGACAATATTTCACCGCATAATACATGTTCACCTAGTCCTTGGCTCGAAGCAATCCTCCAAATCCATACCCAAGTGTTTTAGCCATTTTGTGTCTTTGTAGTACTTTAACCGTCGCTTTCCTCCGGGTCACTATTGCGCAGAATGCATGCGCTTTGAAAAGTGCGACAAAAATATTTGAAGTTCAGTTTGATTCAACTTCAATCCAATTACCTCCAAGTTGAGAAAAAGAGATTATTTTTTACGAATGAAGTATTGGTAAAATTTGATGCTCTTTATATTTTAAATTGGTGATATTCATCCGCATTTTTCTATTGTATGTATTTTGTTTCAATGAGCTGATATTTCAGGCAATGGTTGAGCAGTTTGTATGGGAAATGTTTGAAATAAAGATCAAAATCAAACTAGAAAAGAATAACGTCTTCAAAAGTTTTCACCAACTGCGATATCAAAGTGCATTGTCAAGGTCGCTTCATTGGCAATGGCACTCTGCATGAGTAAATGGAATATGACTCGAGTTTATGGCTAAGCAAACGATTTTTCCTATAAAAGTGCTGCTATTCATAAAATATAGAAGTGCCTTGAATACAATGCGCCATTCAAAAATAACTGAGTTATGTTTTTTCGAGATAGTGAATATAGGAGAAATAAAATGCACTTCGCACGTTCCACTCTCAATTTTTATTCCACGGTTACGATATTTTTATCATTATCAAGGTACTATGGTAATGATATAGCAATGCCAAAACTATGGTCTGTTTTAATAAATATTTAGCGGGGAAAGTAAAACGTTAATTTTACCTTTCTACTAGCAGTTACCCTAATTAATAATATAGCATTTTATAAATTTTATTAACTGCTGGTACTGCAAAATAATGACAATAATAATGTATGGTGACTGTCCTTACCTTTGGGGATCAGGCTCTATGGCACAGGGAAGTTTTTGAAGATGAAAAGCGGGTGAAGTTTCAGTTCACAACTTCTGTTGCTCACCTGAATTTTATGCATAAATATTTTAACTGTCTCGTTACGTTATACAACAGGTAAAGTAGGGTGTTACTAATTTTTTATTTTTTCTCGGATTTTTGATTTCTACCTCTTCAAATATGCTATGGGGTGCAGAATGGATATCCTAAAAATTTCAGCTCAATTTTTTAACATTTAGAGGTCGCTTAACACTAGAAAGCCGGGAGGGTTTCATTTTGACACCCATGTTTTTATATGCATGTTACGTTGCAGATTAGTTTTATTTCGGAGTCGATAATGTCAACTTCTTTTCAATGCTGGTTTTGTGTCCTTATATTAAAAAAAATAAATGTTTTAACAGAGTACCATTGAATTAAAAAAATTTATACAAAAAATACTGTCCTGGAATGCGGCATCCATCGATAAGATTGCGCTGAAACGTCGTAGGACGCATGAAAGTGTAATAATACCTATATATAATCATTGAATACTTTTTTATAAGTATTTATTGTTCACTGTAATTCGTTAAATTTTATTTGCATAAAATTATATAAAATGAACATCACGGGATTGTTTTTCTTTTTATTATTATTTTTAACTATTTTCGTCAGGTTTTCGTCTTAGAATATAGAAGTGTGCTTCAAAAGACGAAAATAAAAAAAAACAATTGCGACCACTTAACTACGAAATTTTTTAGAATAAAATACAAAAACTTCGTAAGAACCCAAAAAAATCGAATGCTTTTTCATACAGACTTACAAAAAGCTTTATCTAAATATTAGATTCTCTACATTTCTGGCACTTTTGGTCTGTTTTGGCCGTAGATTTACTCACTTTTTACTAAGCTTACAAAAAGCAACAGTTCTGTTTTTATTGCATTTTATCTATACTTGACAATCCCTAGTCAGTTCTGGATTTGGTTGCCAGATATTCGTTGACGCAATTTAAGGAAAAGCAAGCTATTCTGAAAAATTTTGTAAAAATAATTCGGGACATCTTTTGTGAAGTTATTTCCTTATATATTATCCAGGCATTTATAGCGACCAAGTCAAAAGTATTCTGGAAAGAAAAAACAGGCAATCACCTGGTTCTAGTTCTGACCAAATATTTCCGCCCCATATGATCAATTACATCTACTTCAGAGTTTATCTCATTACAACACCTTACAGTTTCGGGCGATTTGTCGAGTTGTTACTAATGTCAATATGAGGGCGAAGAGATCCCGGAACAAGAACTCATCTTTTTTCTGTTTGCCCTGATGAACAGTAAGTGTTACGTCACCATTTTTGTACAATTTAGTTGATTACAACTCTTCCCGAGAAGCTTTTATTTCACCAGGGATTTCCTTTCTTCCCTTATTTACGGTTCCCGAAAGGCATTTTCCCATTTTGTTTCAACTAGAGTCAGCAAAAGTGATGTGAAATAATTGCCAGTGGTTACATTCCTGCCCTTGCTCATGTAGGGTTGCATACGTTTCAATACAACATGATCTGAAACGCGATCGCCAGCTTGACGAGAGCCGTCCTTGACGTTTACCAAAAATCAGTTTACCAAATACATATTGTCTTTATATACTGCACACCAGGATTTTTTCCCATACTTATCAGGCTTTGGTGCCATGAATTGCTTGAATAGACATCTAGCTTTGCTTGGAAACAGCTGTTCGTCAATGGTTATGCTAGGCCCAGGCTATGATTCCTCAGCATAGGGGTACATACACATTCAATAAAACATACACATTCTTGTCTCTAAACATCATTCTTAATGGCTCTATCTATTCTGCTTAATCTCAACGAAAGTCTCATGAATTTATAACAATGTAAAACAAAACAGGAAACTCCTCCCTTCTTCCACCGACTCTCGTTAGGGAAGGCACGAGGGGGGCGTAAGGCAGTGAGGGGCGCAGGACTTATCAGTTGACCGTGATGCGGCCTGCGAGCGACCAGCTCGCCGTCAGGGGTGTGACGCGCTGCTGCTGCTCGCGGAAAAGTATTGTATTCCTGGAAAACTGTTGAGCGGACGTTAAAATGGAGCAAATTTTGGACCAAGGGAGCTGTAAAATCGTGCGTTACCCCTGAAAATGATGTTACTTCAAAAAATCGGGAAAATTTAATGTTATTGCATTTATGCTCTTTGAGCGACCTCTAAATGTTAAAAAATTGAGCTGAAATTTTTAAGATATCCATTCTACATCCCATAGCATATTTTAAGAGGTAGAAATCAAAAATCCGAGAAAAAATAAAAATAAGTAACACCCTAAGGTAAGGTACAGTCCTTTAATGGATACCTAATTGTCCTCCAGGTACATTCCTGATAATGCAATGGCTTCTAAATGTGTAGCATTTTCTAGGTGAAGGGACGTGAAAATATGATTTGATAATGGGTAATCTTTAAACGACGTATACAAGGGAATGGGCCTAAGAACTGAAAATGAGTTGTAAATATTTAATTGATTTGAAATTAATCTAAAAATTCATATTGTCGGTATCCCCTGTTACAATAATAATGAATGATTATGAATGAATGATGACTCCTTAAATCTGGTACTGAAATTCTGCGTTGGATATCGAGGTGTGCAAAGTAGAGGGGCAATATTTATTCGCCACTTCCTTTGAACTGTAACCATAAAACCTTTTTTTATTTCCTTTTACTCCATCAGTTATGGCATCTATTCGATTGAATGAAATAATTCGTAAAATTAAATTGTTTAAAATGGTGAAAAATCGTTACCTCTTTGTAATAAACTTTGAGGGTTTATTGCACAGTGGAAGCTAAAAACAAAGATAAAGTTCAGCAATCAACTGGCAAATATTGAATGAAAGTCCCTGGAAAGCAATAACCACACACTTGTAATGTCATTGTATTCTTTCATATTTAAATTCAACTCTACTGGTCTGATTTTGCCATTAAACAATAAATTTTGGGCTTAACTCAAACAGCTTAAAAAGTAGTTTTAGTTCATGCAATTTGAACCTTGAGTTAATGATCTTATTGAGAAACAAAAACATCATATGCTATCCCGCGGCAATTACGAAGCATTGCCATTTGATGCACACTTATGCTAGAAGCTCAATAGAGTCGCAAACAGAATATATAAACTCGAGGAATTAAATTCAGTGATTCTTGGCTTTTGTTTTGTGTAAAAAAATGATGAGAAATATATGTAGAATACTTTGGTGGTTACTTGCCGAAATGGACTGAGGTCCTCTGGTTCTGAATTCAGAAGGTAGGTCCCACAGAGTTAGGCTACCCTCAGAGTTCTATGCTAGGACTTCGCTCCGACTTAGCTGTAACTAAGATGGAATGCTCATTAATCCCTTATTGTTGCATGAGTTTCCACTTAGAGCTCTAAATTGAGAAGCAAATTTATTATGCCATAGGGTAAAAATCGATTTAAGAATTCTTATCATACGCAAGGTAGTCTAGCAGGTAGAGCGTTTTTCTGCTGAAAAAAATGTTTCGTTTCCTAAATCAGGGTGAATCTTAGGACAGCCCCAAATCTTAATCTTCAGAGTGCGATATGGCCTGGTGAAAGCATATCCCCGCGCCCGGAATAAGTGATATTCTTACGCACGTTGGGAAAGTTCTTTTCAACCAACATTCGGATTGAATCACTGACAATGAGTGATTATAATAACATCATTATTTCAAACAATTGGCCAGAATAGGCAATTCGGATTAACGGTGGGAAAGAGAATACAGAATGGACGTCGACAGTGAAACATCATCGAGGAAACACACGAATGATAATCGATATTACCCTGATTATATCGTTCTCACACTCAAGGTTTTCAATCCGTAGTGCGCGGCGAAATATATTAGTTACTTTTGTTGTCGTAAGTTGATCTGTAGAATCCGTAATGGAAATAGTCGACCCAATCATAAGCCAGAGAGGAGGGGAGATTAATTCGAAGAGGTCTATCGATTTTCTCATCAACCATAAAGGCCGTGTTCCACGAGGCACTCATTTGCGATCGTGCATTTTAAAATCTATCGTGCAAAGCCATGAATTGTATGAACTCATGCGCAAATGCATATACGCAAGTGGGAAAAACAATTATACCCCAATTTCTGAAATACGCCAATGTAAACTTATTTCATTGATCACTCAAAATTTTTGGTCAAATTCATCATTATGTTCCAAAAGGAATCCCGCGGCACATAATTTCCTAAACACGAAAAATATAAACGTATTCATACCAAATTTGAATTACTATTTAAAAACAACATTACAATCTGAGGTGCAAAATATCATTTTTTAACTCATTACTTTTGTTTTATTAAACACTCTTCTCCATAAGAAATCCCGAAAAGAAACTTTTCCTGAACGCTATAAGTATCAAGAAATGCATTCTAACTTTGGGCAAATAATAAAGTCAGTAAAACACACAAATTCGTTGACGATCTCATAATGCTTAAGGATTCATAAAAATTTTTTCCCTAAGAAATTCCAAAACTTTTAATATCCTTTGCACGAGAAAAATATCAAAAGATTCTTACAAAATTTATGAACTTATTAAATTGATTAAAATCGTGATTGACAAAAAGTTACGTTTTCGGTGTGCCATTTCCTGACCAAAATTAAACGTCAATAATACCTTGTTCCTAATCTATCCTCATTGATCCTCGTTATCGTGACACCCTTGGGCCTACTGCTCTACCTCCCTCATCCTCCTTACATTTCTTCAGATATGGGAAAAAATCTACATTCTCTCGGATATGAATCCAATTTCCATTCCTTAGCGGTTCCCTGATCTCTGTAATCCTGCATATGGATATTTTAGTAATATAGAAGATTTTCTACCGCTGAATACGAAAAAAATCATTCTTAAATGGCCAAGTGCAAAAATTTCACCGAAGTGAAATTATTTTTCCTTTATGTAACTTGCCCCCTTTCGAGTGAATCCGTTAAAGTACGCCGATGGATACAGCAATGTTATTTCCTTGAATGATTTAAGAATAGTTTCTAGGGATGTGCGAGTACTCGAAATTTCTAGTCGAGTCGAGTAGTTGGTACTCGACTCGAGTGTTTCGAGTAGCATTACGAATGTCGAGACGAGTAGTTTCGTTTACAGAGCTGTCGAAGCCACTAAGCACAGACAACTCCCGACAAGAGGCGCTACCATGAAATTCATTGAAGAATATCGTTTTGAAATTCGATTAGTCGTTCTAATGCCGTGGACTGGGAGTTTCAGCTTGGTATACAAGTGAAGTCAACCACTTCAATGGTCGACGTGGGCGCCACGAGCAGCCGCTGACAATCTTCCGACCCGGCGACGTATTCGTTGTGGACTACTGCATCGCTCGTACTTTCAAATGCGATAAATTTATACCCTACTTTATTTACTCAAACGCTGAGAGAATACGTAAAAATTGTTAAGATTTCTATAGAAAACATATAACTTTTAGGTTTTAGTGGATAATGCCTGTTTTTCCCGGTGTTTGACGTCATAAGTGGTGCGTGCTCTTATCTTATTTGAGTACTACGTAATGCCGATATTAATATATGCTTATTCTTTTGTTGCGGTTTGTTTTCTTCTTGAAATTTCAGTGAAATGGTTGCCAAGACTAATTAAATGAAGTGGGAAAAGAATTTGGTCTACAAAGCCAAAGCTAAGTTCTAAAGTTCGTTTGTTTCGTCCACTTAAATTCCATGAACATTCAAGATCCACATATATTGTTGATATAATTTTTAATAACAATTCACAAGGCTCCCAAATCTTGCAATTTTGGCAAGGAAGTAGGTGTGTGTGGTATTCGTGCAGTAGCGGCACAAAGGACCAGAAATATGGACCAATGAAAAATCTGGAGAAAGCAAAAGTGTAGCGCAATATAATTTTCTGCAGGAAGTAATACAATAACATGTAGAAGTCAAAACCTTCTGCACGAGCATGTAGAACAATTGGTTTTTCTGTATGAGTATTCGGAAGGATAAAAAATAACATGGTTCATAAACTCAAATAATCTTTTTTACAATCGTGCAAATGCATTTACTCAGGACTTTTCCTAGTAGTTTGGATACATATTAATTTTACCATCGACATATTACTAGAGATTAATTCATTTCCATAGTGCTTATGGAAGTGTATAAGACACATTTATTTTCATTCATCTCCTAATTCTGACACAATTGCCATCAACCTTTTCAATTACGTTTTCCTTTTTTACATCATGCTAAACATTTAGAAAAGAAAATTTACAAGGGGGTTGGAAAAATGAGACTATGTTGGAGCATGCATTGTTGTATTGCCTGGTCCAGAAATTACCATAATCGACTCGACTCGACACTCGCGAGTAGTTTTAACTCGACTCGATACTCGACTCGAGATCAAAAAGTAATGCTCGCACATCCCTAATAGTTTCTCAAAAATGTAACTCATTAATATTATGCAAGTAACATTGCAGCAGCTTATAGCGCCAAGTAATAAACATAATTCACCAATTTTTAATAAGGAAATTTAGAAAAGTAATTAAGAATTTGAGAGTTCACAATTAAATAATTTCAAGTACATGTATATGGCGCTTGCTTCTACTCTTTGAACCTAAGGATTCAAATGAGTTAAAAAATGCAAACGTTCGAGGCTTAGGATTCGAAGTGTGCATTGCCTCATCTCTAAAACTTTTCTTATGAATGGCCACTTTTTCTTTTGTCTCGCCGACGTTCCACGAGATGAAGCCTGAAGCAACTAAAACTTTTATCGGCGTGCCAATGCATTTACTCAACTTTGAAGGACTCTTTGTGCTTAGCTATGCCCACGTGCACGGGATGGATGCTTGGGGAGTGAGTCGAATCGGTTGGCACGAAACCATCGTAATATCTTCTGTTATCGAAGAGAGGAGTCGGCATAATAGTTATTCTTCAGGGTATGCTCGCCGCCGAGTCAAATTCTTTCCAGCCAGCGCCCCGAGGTTAGGTATTTATTGAAACGTGTGCGAGAATAGGGAAAGAGTACATGGGACTGCGCCATAAAAACATCATAACTCGAGAGTTCTCAGGCGCTCGAAAGTTTACGAGGCTAAAACCCGATCGAAGCAACAAATGGCGGACACCAAGGTCCAGGCTGCTCGACCACCAATATTACCAAATGGATTTTCCAGTCGGCCACTACATGTGTTGTCTCCCACCGTGCGTTTTTTTAAAAGTCACCTCGCATCGTACCGCAGGCAGGCATTGCGATCTGGATTTCAGAGCGTGATAATATATAAATGGGTCTGTTAACCGATATTTGTAAAGTAATTTTAATTGCTAGGGAAGTTTTAACTATTATACCTTCGTTGACATCAATAAACAAAGCCAAATCATTACAAAAAATGGTATGCCAAAATTGTAGTTTCTTCTTTTTAATAAATTTATGGTGTAGTTTTTATTGTTAGGTAAATATGAACTGTATTCATTTAGTAGCCATCAATAAAAAGCCAATTCATTGCAAAAAATGGTATTCCAAAATTCTAGTCTCTTCTTTTTTCATTAACCCTCCAGCAGGCGCGCCATATTCTCTGACACTAGCGGGCGCGCGTGGCACTCAGTGCAACACTTAGTTTTTCGCTGATATTAATTACAAAAAATCGAATAAAGAAGCGTATATTCATTACCTTGTTTTTTAATAGAACTTTACATAGTTTAGACATACAGTACAGATTTTTAAGCACTTTTATAATTAAAACTTTTTATCACATTTTTTTAAGCAATGCCAAAAACTCAGTTTTTATGTCTTAAGGTTTTTAACGTCATTTATGCACACTTTTTTCAGGTAGTAACTGTTTAACAGTGCTTTCGGATAGAAAATTTATTGCACCTCCCACATTTGATTTTCGTTGATATGTTCTTTGCACGGCCACACAATACGCACTTTCCGCGTTTCTTACTTGCTGTCTCGCTCACCTCTTCAACTTGCAAGTCTTCACTTCGATAACTTGGCAAGAATATTTTAATGCCAGCTGGTAGAGATAATATGTTTGACCTGTTTTTCAAGTGTGCATTCATCAATATGTACGATAAAGTTTTCAGGAATGTCCTCCTGCAATGTTCATTTGTAGGATTGTTTGCCCTTTATAATATGTGAGCATTGATTCCTGCGATGCCCAAAAATCTATAAAATAAAACTAATGGCCACCTTTTCGTAAATCTGGGCATAGAATACATACAACCGTGGTCAACCGTGTCGACACCTGTTTTCGTTGCATCGTAATCTATTATAAGACATGGTTTATTTGAACCTTCATCTGTGATCCCCTCATCATGCATTGTTGAAAGCAACAACACCGCCTTGTTCTTCTTTGTAACATATGACAGTAGGGTAATGTCTTTCTGAAACCCGTAGAGAGATGACCCTACAGCGCGCGTCTTGTTTGGCAAAAATTCAGGCAGAAAATCTCTTTTATTTTTTTCAGCGTGCCAATGGTTGTAATGTTTTTTCTGAGGAGATGCTTGGCAAGCGGATAACTAGTATACCAGTTATCTGTGGTAAGATTACGATTAGTTGCCTCAATTGATCTTACAAGCCTCTTGACAACGTCTATTGGTGAGTTTGACACTAAATATGGACCGTTCATCTGCTTCCCGCAATACACTTCGAGATTACTGGTGAAGAATGTTTTGGCATCACACATAGAATAAAACTTAATCCCATATTTCGCGGGTTTTCTCGGTATATATTGAATGAAACTTCAACGGCATCTGTATGTTTGCAGCATTTCGTCAATTGTCACAAATTCACTCATTTTATATGTTTTTTGACAATTTCCTATGAACGAGTTTATTATTGTTCGGGTTGCAGCTAATTTATCTGTTTGTTTTCGGAAATCCCTACTTGCTCTGTCGTCAAATCTTACTGATGGTACAATAAACAAAAATCGCTTGTAACTCATAGCTGCCCTTAGAATTTGCATTCCTGATCCATCTTCAATACGTAAGTCTAAAGAATTAGCATGAAAACCTTTTTTCATGCCAATTAGAAAAAGTATTTTCAGCACAGCCATAAATTCTGTTCTTGTCGTTTCCTTACAATCCCTTTCCCTTGAATAGTGGACAAGAGCAATTTTATTTTGAATGTACTCGTTTATTTGCATCACAATTTCATCAATCATGTCTATATCTATACATTCTCGAAAAGCCGCAGCCTTATCAGGAGTATTTCTTGCACAGAGTTTTGTCCTTGGTAGGGTTTTCATAATGTTTTTGCGCTTGATCTTTGTAGCACCGCAAAAAGAAGTTTTTTTTCACTAGCAAGATTTATTAACTTTTCCAAAAAAATGATTATTCTCACCATCAATATCACAATCTTCAGCAGTTGTAGGTTCTTTCGCGTCACCATCAGACGTAGCTTCATCAGAGTCTCTGCCGTTATCACGAGGGGAAATATTTTCCTCCTCATCTGTGTCATCGCTTTCCTCAATGCCGACTTCCTGTTCCTCGTCCGACAGCTCTTGTAGTACACTCTGATAGTCTTCTTCGGTAATGAATCTTCGTGCCCTAAGCAGTGTGATAATTAGCTTTTGAATTTTTCTACATCGAAATCCCATAAAAGGACAGCAAAATATCCTATGGAAATTATTCCTAAAATGTATTCACATCATAGGGATCACGTTGGAGAAAATGCCACAGGTCAATTTCTCTCCACAACCAGCTGCTTGTACACACCATACACTTAGCTGTTAGTTCAACCTGATTCAGAGAAGGAATGGTGAAAACTCTTGTGTTCCCACCAACTCACCTCACGCTACATCGTACAGAAATAAACAATGTTGATCAATAATTGCCACTACGGGATAGTATTACATCACCAGGCGCGCGTTGCACAGAGTGCAATAAAGACGACCAGTTCATCTACTCATTCGTTTTATTTCGAAATTCGAGAAGCTAGGCGCTTAAATCAATAACAGAAATCTTCATAGTGATACAAAGAAGGAATAATTGGTGCGTTTGGTTCACTGACCAACTACTATTAATAACGTGAGACCGAAACGGCACAATGTTGCACTTTGTGCCACAGCGCGCCCGCTGGAGGGTTAATTTAGAGCTGAATTCTTTTTGTTTTTTAAAATTTTAAAATTGGAATAACATTGTAATAACCTTTGTAATGCCTTTGTGAATCAAATTAATTCTTATTCATTCATTCCCCTGATGAAGGTATGTAAATACTCCGAAACGTTGGCAAAATGACGCATTTGATATATTCAAGATCTACACTCCAAGGCACTACGTCAACGTTAAGCATAGAGGTGGGCGGAAAAAATCTTAATTGATATTACATTCAAAACGGTATAATCTATAAAGTTCATAACTACTCAATGCTCGTCCTCACGATTTAAAATGCAATATTGTGAAAAATGCAGAATTAATGGATCGCTTTGCATTATTCGCTGCGCAGCGGACATTTTTGGAAACCGCTAGAAATGCACTCGAAGTGGCAACGAAAATTTAACTTCAACGGGACGGACTCTTGCCTCCACTATGTGATCCCCAACCCCAGATGAAGTGAAGTATCTGGGAGTTACGATAACGTCGAAGCTGTCGTGGGGAACACATATAAGAAATATTTTTTTAATTAGCCCTGCAGAAGCTAGGATACGTCGAGCGTGTTGTGGGAAGATTTTCGGATAGAAAAGAGAGGTTCTATCTCGCACTCGTCCAGCCTCACCTTGAGCACGCAGCAATTCGGCGCATAAAGGCTTAATATATTCGTTAAAAACTGCTACGGGCGTGCAGAAAGCGTTACACAGATGTTGAACGAATTAGGCTCGGAGCCGCTAGAGACTCGGAGGCAGCGCGCTTGGCTTAGATGTCCTGAGCAAAGGAGAGTAAATATCTTTCGGAGTGACATGCAGAGCATCATATTAGAATCCCACCATATTTCCTGATCCGGCAGAAACGATAATTTAACCCATTCGCCTCATAATTTTTCATGGAAATTTCTAACCTAAATAACTTTTAAATTTTTCCTAAGGTTTTTATTTACCTATTATTTTATAGAATATGAAATTTTGTGACAAGATGCATAGGATTTTTATGGGATAATTTTAGTTGTTTTTTGGCGCATGATATTTAGTTTTAAGATAATATTTATTCAATAAAAAATTTTCGAATGCAACAAAAACAATGACGCTACCGGCTGTTAGCCGGCGCGCCGGCTATTTACCTTAAGGAAAATCGTATCAAACCGGCGAATCGCCGTCTATTTACCCGAATGGGTTAAAAGAGGTGCTTTTCCTAACGGATGATTAGGGAATTCGTTTTTCCCCCGAACAATAATATACGACTTTACTTCATGCTAGGCGGTACTTCGTTTGGGCATTTCCTTTTTATTTGTTAACCACTCGTGTCCTGGCACCCCCCGCCACGAGCCAGTTGAGGTCATTTGCGGGATAGCATGTAGATGTAAACGTGTTTTCACCCGCGATACATTTCAATGGGTTTTCATGGGATGCCAATCGCGTCGCAGGCAGTGGAGCGATCCGAATTTCTAAGATGAAGTAATAAATGGTTGGGGCGAAGGGGACTACGAAGAGGCGGCCTCACTCTAAATCGCGGAAGTTTTCTTCATTTCGGCCGTTTCAATTTCAATTCGTTTTCAAAAACTTTCGCTATGAGTTCCGAGCAATCTATTTATGCTCAATACTTTCATAATGTGTGCAATCGCGCGGAATAGTTGTGAAAAATTGAGAAACCATTAGATCATATCACAGGGAATATGAATTTTGGTGAAGAGCCCAATCAATAGCTAATGCATCCGTGACATTCGGACATCTTTGGGTACTCAAAGATGGCGCATGTACTTGGAGTGGACGTAGCTAACGCATGAATGGATGCGTTATCTGCGTGCGTACTCCACTGCGTTGGAACTAGTTGTACGCAAAAACATTAAAGTGGACACATATTAGATACGCATCTAAGTTCTCGCTGTTTCCATATATATGGCACTAGCAGCGTTTGGTGGTCGATTTTAATATATCGAAAATGCCATGAATCAAGGTTAGACATTTGGTAAACAAACAGCTCGACGACTATGGTGAGTTTTTTTTGGCGTCATATCCTAATTTTTGCGTGAAAATGTCCGAGTTATTGATAAGTAACCATCATTTTCAGGAAGAGATGATTTTCTTATTTTTCAACGAAAGCGGCGGATGAAGTGCATCGAGCACACCAAAAAGTTGACGCAAATGCTGCTCTAAGTGAAACAACGTGCCGTGATTGGTTCCGTCGACTCAAAGACGGCCATTTCAGTGTTGACGACCGTCCTCGTGAATAGGGGAAGGTTGCCTAAATCGCACTAATTTTGGAAAAATACGAATTGGCTCAAAAATAAGTGACGAAATATCAGTTTTTAATGCTGCTTAATATGAGAATTAATGTCTACTTCTCTCATAATTTTCTGGGACAATCAACTCCAAGTTGAACACATGTATAAAAATTCAACTTCATACCTCTGCAAACGATGCGATTAAGGCAACTGGTTTCCCAAATCGCACCACTGGAGGCCAAAATTAGGAAATGATGTTTCAACGACAATGAAAGACAGAGACCAAAGTTATTTAAGGTTATTTTTTAGATCCTTTATCTGAGCAAATATGTGAATTAAAATACAAGTAACATAAGGAACGAAAAAAGTTTAATAAGTCATATCTTTGACATTAATAATAGATGTAGTTTTTTTTTGCTTGGCAAAAAATCTGCAATAATTGAAACAAAATTTACAAGTCTTTTGTAGAAGTGTTTATGCTTTGGAATAGTCTTCTCATAGTAGCTTTTTTAAGACTTCTTACATCACACAGGTATAGAGAGACACGGTGCGATTTGGGAGCGACTGCCATTTTATATGAAATCATTTCCACTGCCTAAACACGTGATCATGCCACGCTATTAACAGCACTAAATGAAACAAAAAAGACTTCAAAAACATGATATTTAGCTAAAACTATGTAAATAAAACTTATTTATTTTCAATATTCTTGTAAAAAGACGAAAGAAAAAGCAGAAGAGACACTTCATTTCTTATTTCCTACGCTACTGACTTGTCACTACACTGGTGGCCAAAATTGAAGTGTGGTTTGCTTAGTGATGCAGGAAGTTCCAAATGCAGCCAATAGATTGCATATATATATATAATATATTGGTTTATAGCATGGTGGTGCGATTTGGGAATCGGTGCGATTTAGGCAACTCTCCCCTATGATCAAGAACCTTTAAAGACGCTGAATTGGAGGCATTACTACACATGTCAAACTCAATAAGAGCTTGCTTATACATTAGGGGTCATTCACCAAGCCATTTCCAAGCGATTAAATGCATTGCGAATGCGCGAAAGCAAGGAACTTGGGTTCCTTATGGAAGACAAAGTGGTTCTACAGCATGAAAACACTCGACCTCACATTCCAACCCGGAAATGCTCAGTTGGGAAGTCTTTATCCACCCGACATATATTACGATCCCCCAGATATTATGCCGTCCGGTTACAACTTGTTCCGTTCGATGGCACATGTTCTAACTGATCAATAGTTACGCTCATATGAAGACATAAAAAATAGCTTGATTCGTGGATCGCCTCTAAAAATGAACGAAAATTTTTACTGTTACGGTGTAGTAGCTCTGACAAAATTATGGGGAAAAGCAGAAGCTATCGGTTATCAATTCTATTAATAGAGCATTTATAACAATTTTTTCATGATTAAGTTTTATTTTCATTGAAAAAAAGAGAGAGAACTGAATTGCACACCTAATAATACATCCTTCAGGTATTTCATTTTCATTCTATTTCTAGCATTGGGAATAAATGGATCTTAAATTTTGTATTGTGTAATATGAGGATTATAGATTTAGAAAATATAAAGGGAAACATTTCTTCGTTTTTCGATCCGTCACCTACTTCTAGAGCTATCTCCGGTAAAAAATAGACGGCCTTAACACTTCCGAAGGTAAGTAAATGACGGCAACAACTCATGCCAACCGGTTTACCACTTATCTGCTACCCTTCGATCTCGTGCATGGACCCTGTGCGATTGATTGCTCTTCATACTCTTGAGAGCGATTCTTTCCCTCAACGAATAATTGAGTCAGATCTCCTTAGAAGAGACTTAAAAGAGAATGGCTGGATGAGGAGGATATTTTCCCCTTAAATTATCTTTCCCGTCAACCTACCAAATTGAAACGAACAAACCCTGCGGTTTTGGGTCCGAATGAATGAGTTGATTTTGAGAACCGATCAAAGAGCGAGCAAAACGGTAACATAAATCGAGTACATGCTAAACGGATTAAATCTATGGAAGAGGACTATGGGGGCATAGGCCTTCATCTCTTCCCTATAGTTCTCTTGGCCACGAATCTTTTTGCAATTGAAAAATAAAAGGAATATGGTCGATTAGCGGTGAGTTCGCCCAAAAATGACATTGAGAAAACAGGGAGTGTCTGTAGGTACTTTTCCGCATGAAATTAAACTAATTTTTGGGATTCAAACCGTTAACGAGGAAAAAACCTAAGAATTCTGGATGAGCAATGACTAAATCAAAAATATTTTCACCTCGACTGCATCTCACAAATGTCCAAGGAAATGATTATGAATGATTAGTCTATATTTTTAATTAATCAGGAGCGTGGAAGTTTATTGGTTAGAGAAATGGCTTGGCTGCTGATCGAGAGGTCCTGAGTTCAAAATTACGGGTGAAGCCTTCAGACACTTCACATCAAAATCCTCGGAGTGACCCACGCCCTATCCTGAATGGATGGAGTGCACTCGCCTGTGGCCTAGTTTGGGGTGAACTTTAACTTCCCCTAAACAAACCAATTTCGGGCAGAATCACCAAAGAAGTGAACTCTTAATCCTTTTCCTCTAACCTCACTAATTCACTATTCCAGTTTGAATTCGAAAATCCTTCTTAGAAAAAGTAAACCTCATGTGAGTGTTGACCTGACATCCACTCGTGTCGAGTGGGTTTAGTCGCTCTCCACCGCTCATATCCTGGGGGTGGTATAGATCTAGCAGAAGTATTCTCTGATGCTTTCCCGGCGTACAGCGTCTCAGAAGGCTACTCAGGTTTACCACCGGGGAATGTA
Source organism: Ischnura elegans (assembly GCF_921293095.1). Lineage (NCBI taxonomy): Eukaryota > Metazoa > Arthropoda > Insecta > Odonata > Coenagrionidae > Ischnura > Ischnura elegans. Next base: position 89,459,630 of record NC_060259.1, read on the forward strand.
ACGTGGTGAAAAGCTCGAGATAACTCTCAAAGATTAAAAGGGATTGCTCGATCCCTGCTGGAAAACTTTGTGGAAAGCAGTACAAGCTTCGTTCGTGTCCCCCTGGCCCCCGATGGTGCATTACTCTAAGATCAGGCTAATCTCAATGCCCGTGCTCCATCCCATCCCTTACATTCTATCAAAGCGGAAAAGATCTATTCTGCCAGTATTCTATCCTGAATACCCCTTGGGGTAGCAAGATAATTGGCTTTTCATCCCACACCAAACAGCTGGATAAGTTGTAGAGTCTTCTATTTCATTGTATAAACCGAATGAAATTTATGATCCCGTCGGCCCGGGTTCAAATCTCAACGGTGGCAGAGTTTTCAGTTATCCCAATCCGTGCTCGAATGTTTTGTGGATGGCACTTCAAGTGCAGCTCTCCGTCCGTCGGATGGGACGTTCAGCCGGTGTCCCCTCGACGCCTTCAAGTCATGAGCAATCTACGTATGACGCCGGGTTTCTCTCCTCTCTTTATTCCCGACACTTCCCTAAGGTTAAATTGAATGAAGCTGTTGGTGCTATCTCCCTGCTTTCCTACCCTCCTTTGAAAGAAATGAATTCCCCAAGGCCGTACCCTTTGCTGGGCAAAAAACGGGACATGAAAGTTAAGGATCATGGTGGTGGGTTGGGAAGTAAGAAAGGATGTCAATGGAGTGAAATGCAACCATTGAGACAGAAAACACATTAAAAACATACTCATGCAAGCTCACTCACGCATCAAGCAGATTCGTCAAGGGAATCATTTTTAAAATATTTTTTATTGTCAATTTCATTTGAGTGAGTGGGTCACTAGCGTAAGCGAAAGCTTCGCAAACCTTAGTGATTATGTGTTTGAGACTTAGGCGGAAATTTCTTTCATAGGCAAATCTGCTAGGTGCGTGAGTGAGCTAGTACGTTAGTAAGATTCATTGTATTTTCAGTTTAAATTGTGTTTCACCCCACAAACATCCTTCCTTACTTCCAAAACACGCCCTTATACTTGCCCTCCCTGTTTCCCTTTTTTTCAGCAAGGAACACGAAATTTATTTTTTTCAGCTGCGTAAGGGCCGTAGAACGTTAATATACTTATACTACCATTCTTCTGTGCAACTAGTGCTTTGTGAAGGGCAATTACAGAATTATAGCTACGACTAACTATTTGACCATCTGTTGATCAAAAAATGGTTCAAAAGTATTAAGATAATCCGGAGGACTGAATAAGCGGCGCAGAGAAGAATGGCTGCATGAATTTAGAGATTTCATTCTTTTTCATAAAATACAGTAAGATAAATCTCTATCCATTATCCTTCTCTGTTTTTTGAGATCCTGAGCTCGGTTCCTTTTCAAATTCCGCTAAGTTCCGGCGACAGGTTCACACTAATCAGCCTTCATTGCTGAAAAATTACGACCACTTGCTCATCAAATTCTTCATCTTCATTTTTTCCTGCTTTTAAAACAATATCTCTACTTTAGCTTTAAGATGGCGACTAAACAAGTTGTCAACCGAGCCACTGTCTTCATCCCCTGATTGCTCGCATACTTCCTCATGCAAACAGAATGTGTCATTCTATACACGAAGAAAGCAATTCATCCATGCAGTGAGACAAAAAAGGGCCAAGTGTAGAAGACTTTAGAGAAGACAAAAAGAAATTGGACTAAGTTCATAGTCGAATTATTTCGAAAAGTTTACTGATCCTAACCTTGAAATTAACCCACATCTTTATCAAACCACCGACTAATCCCGCGCGGTGAATCTAGAAGCCTCGGAAACATTTGCAAATCATCGCCGCGGTAATCTACGAGTCAACATTGTTATTATTTTAATATCATTTAATAATATTTTATATGAAAATAAGCCGTCAGCATTCTGAAAATATTAAATTATATGAAAATATTCATTACATGAAAATAAGCTTTACACATTCTGAAAACGTTCAATTCAGAAAGTTTTGTTTAGAAAATTGCTTTATGATGAAATATAGTGCTAAAAATTGCAACCGCTAGCGGAATAGGACCACATGATGAATTGATACAAGTAACACCCAGCGGTGCCAAACAACACCATTGATGCTTATCTTCACATATCTCACTTTTGAATCGCCGGATACTGCTAATTTTTTCATAAGTATTAATTTGTACTTTACAAATAACGAAAACATTACGATATAATTATTGAACTAATAACTGTAGGCAACAAAACACTTCCCTCGATCGAGCACCGATAACTCACGGGTCCGGAAAAAAAAACCTTTTGCTGTAAAATTAACAGGACTATCCGATGTGTCGAAAAACACAATTCTCATTGAATGAATAAGAGAACAAACCTTCAAAGTACGTGCAACGAAACGTACGCTAAGAAGCACATATTATATACATAGCAGGAGTTAGGCTCGGCGCTGCACTGCAGTGCTATGTGGCATCCGTGGGGATTGACGGCAGTGGCGGCTTGCCCCTAAGGACTCTCGGACGCCGCCCCTCCCTAAGTTTTGAAAAAGGAAAAAAATTAAATACCCATTCAATTATAAATATAAATCTAATTAATGGAAGTGTTTTTTCAATCGCATGCATCGAAAATGTCGGAAAAAACACTCAAAAATAGCGCGAGAATTTCGCAATTGTAGCCGCGGGGCGCTGGCCAGAACGTCCCAATCAATCGCCATGCAGTTACATGAAGAGTTGTAGTAGTGGGGGCTGCTGGTGCTATGACGCGTCTAAGCTTGTGCCTTATGGAAGTCTTGGGACACCGCCTGAGCATGCACAGAACGGCTATCTAGTGAGTTGACATCGCCGCGCCGCCCGGCGGCCGTATAATCTTGGTGTTGCAGTGTTGCTGAATACCTTGTTTTGGTGACCAGTTGACTTATTATGTGTAAATTGTTTTAATTTTAATAGGTTTAGTCATGGAACGTGAGATCACTCAGGACTTGCGGTAAGCTAGAAAACCTTAAAGTGGAAATGGAAAGACTGAATATCGACGTGCTAGGAATCAGCGAAATGAAATAGCCTGAGGAGGGAGACTTTTGGAGTGGAAGCTATAGGATTATACACACAGGATCCCTGAACGGTAATGCTGGGGTTGGGACAATGCTCAGAAAGAGCGCCAGAATGCGTGTGAAAAGCTTCCTACAGTACAATGAAAGGATAGTTATGGTGAAGATAGAGACTAAGCCGGTAGATACCGTAGATGTACAGGTCAACATGCCCACGACAGACTACAAGGATGAAGAAGTTGGAGACGTCTACGATGATATAAAGGAAGTAATCAAAAAGGTAAGGGGTGAAGAAAACCTTATTGTTTTAGGTGATTGGAACGCTGTCGTCGGCGAAGGCCAGGATGGAAGAATAACCGGAAAATATGGATTAGGAAATAGAAACGAAAGAGGAGAAAGGCTGTTAGAGTTCTGCACAGAACACAAATTAGTGGTTGCCAACACTCTATTTAAGAATCACATGCGAAGAAGATACACATGGAAAATGCCAGGAGACAAAAGAAGATTTCAACTAGACTATATTTTAGTGAAGCAGAGGTTTAGAAACCAGATAAAGGTATGTAAAAGCTACCCGGGGGCAGATATCGACAGTGATCATAATCTAGTGATGATGAAATGCCATCTGAAATTCAAGAAATTGAAGAAATCAGCAAAGAACACCTGGCAATTAGAGAAACTTAAGGAGCTAAACAATCAACAGGCCTTTCAAGAAGTAGTGGAGCGCAAGACAGGACTAGATCAGTCTGAAAACTCAGTTGAGAATAACTGGACTACCATAAAAAGTGGATTTCAGGAGGCCACTAGAGAAGTTCTAGGGAGAAGAAAATGTGCTAAGAAAAAGCCATGGATCACGGATGAAATCCTAGACCTCATTGAAGAAAGGAGAAAGTATAAGAATACGAATACTGAGGAAGGACAGGCTTGCTACAAGAGAATAAGGAACGAGATTTGCCGCCAAGCGAGGAAAGCCAGAGAAGCGTGGATGAGGAACATATGTGAGGACGTACAAAATAACCTCGTAAAAGGGAAAAAGGAAGCGGCCTATAGAATAGTGAGGAACCATTTCAAGGAACGAAACATAAAATGTAATAACATAAGGGACAGGAATGGAAACATTCTAATTGAAAACGAAGACAAAGCCGAGAGATGGAAGGAATACCTGGAGAAATTATACAACGGGAGCAAACTTAGCTCAAAAGTTCTCGAAGAGGAAAGTGAAGTTGAAAAGGATGACATTGGAGCAAGCATCTTAAGATCGGAATTTGACGCTGCAGTAAGAGACCTGCGAAAGAATAAGGCCCCAGGAATAGATGACATTCCAGCAGAGTTAATAAAAAATGCAGGAGAAAAGGTCTTAACTCAACTGTATAAAACTATCTGCGATATTTACTCAACAGGATATTTACCTAGTGACTTCGAGAAGAACATCATCATTCCCATACCCAAAAAGAAGAGAGCTGAGAAGTGCGAAGAATTTAGGACCATGCGTCGAAGATTCTGACAAGAATCATTTACAGGAGAATTGAACGAAGAACAGAAGAATTCCTGGATGAGGACCAATTCGGATTTAGGAAAAGCAGGGGCACTAGGGAAGCAATTTTGGCTCTTAGGATGATCATAGAGAAGAGAATGGAGAGTAACAAACCAACCTTCATAGCATTTGTCGATTTAGAGAAGGCCTTTGATAACGTGGAATGGAATTCAATGCTTAGAATTTTGAAAGAAATCGGTGTACTCTACAATGATCGTTGATTTTTCATAGATTGTATAAAAACCAAGTAGCTGTGATCAAATATGGACCAAACGGTGCAGAAGCAAGAATAAGAAAAGGGGTGAGACAAGGTTGTGCGCTTTCCCCCTTAATTTTTAATGTTTACATAGAGAAAGCCATCAACGAAATCAAGCAGAAAGCTTCGGGTGTCAATATCCACGGAGAAAAAATAAGTATGCTGCGATTTGCTGACGACATAGCAGTCATAGCCGAGACAGAGAAGGATTTGAAGAAGACGTTGACAAACATGGAAAGGACAATGGCCAGATATCAGCTGAAAATCAACGAAAAGAAGACTAAGATATTAGTTTGCAGCAAAAGAGAGGAGGCTAAAACAAACATCAACCTAGGACAGCATAAGCTTGAAGAGGTGAACGAGTTCTCTTACCTGGGAAGCCGAATTACCAGCGATGGACGGAGCAAGAAAGAAATACACAGTAGAATAGCGCAGGTGAAGAGGGCTTTCTACAAAAAGAAGAATCTTCTTACAGCTGAAAATACCAGCATAGAAGTAAGGAAACAATTCATCAAATGCTACGTATGGAGTATGTTTCTCTATGGAAGCGAGGCTTGGACGTTGACAGCAGCAGAGAAGTCAAGAGTGGAAGCATTCGAAATGTGGTGCTACCGAAGAATGATGAAGATAAAATGGATTGACCGTGTGAGTAACCAGGAAGTGCTAAGGAGAGTGGGAGAAAAGAGAAGCCTCCTAAAAACATTAAGCAGAAGAAGGGACAACTTAGTTGCCCACATTTTGAGGCACGATAGTCTGATGAAGACAATCGTTGAAGGACAAGTGGAAGGGAAAAAGGACGGCCCCGAATGAGTTATATAGGACAGGTTATAAAGGATGTAAAAGAGAATAAATATGTAGCTATGAAGAGATTAGCGGATAGGAGAGAGAAATGGAGAGCTGCGTCAAACCAATCTTAGGATTGTTGACTAATGATGATGAGTTGTAGATGAGTTATTCAAGTAAGCAATTGTTAGTGTTTTAGTGTTAGTGATTGTTTTGAGTATTCGTGAATCATAATGGTCTCAAGATTCCCTTAAAAACTCAATAAAATACACAAAATATTTTTTTTTAATTGATGCGGTGGAGTGTGCCCCTCCCAGCATTTGACTCATGAGCCGCCACTGATTGACGGGTTAATATTTCGGAGTCTGCCGCGTGAACGGCGCTGAAATATATTCATGAATTGCCAAGAGAAAATCCCTTGAACTGGAAATCGAACCACGGACCTTTGCTTTACTGGGCCACTGAGCAGACCACTACGTTGTTCAGGCTCATGATTTCTTTTCCAACCCATTGACGACATCCTTAGGTACAACGGCCATGGCAAATGAAGAACCTGGAAAGTGTAGTGGTGTGCTCTGTGACCCGGAAATACATAGGTTCGTGGTTCGATTCCCGGTCCAGATGAAGTTTTACTCATTTTAATTGTTGTGCTTTCTTCCTAACCTTCCTACTCAACTCCTACAATTATCTGGCGTTTGCCACCTACCATGTGTGCACAGGTGAAATCATGGCGGTGGCTAAGATTTTCTCGAGTTTGTCCAATCTCTACGCGGGTGCTTTGTGGGAGTACTTCGGCTTCGTGATTTCAATTACAGCACTCCGGTCGTCGGAAGAGACGTTTAGCCTTGTTCTCATTGACGAAGTAAAAGAGCAGACTTAAAGTGACGCCGGTTTTCTCTCCACATTTCTACCCTAAGACGCTAGTGATGTGAGCTATGGGTCGTCCACTCAAAATACCTATCCAATTGGTATTTTGTGGACATATTTTTTAAACACCTATCCTCCGATCACTCGCGAAATGTCTCAGGAAAGAAAACTATTTAACAGATTATGCATGATCAGGGCGTCGTAAATCGAACCAATGAACCAGATTTAGGAAAATCTCGTATTTCAACAGCTACAAAATGACCGTAATTTGGTCTTCCTAGCCTCAAAACATGAACAATGTCATTAGAACATTTAGGATTCTAAAATGATGCAGGAACTTCAAAGACTAATCTTTCAAAGGCGTTACAATTACGGTCGGGAATCAAAGTGGATTATTTTTTCATCATGCCATTTACTCATCTATCTTACATTAATTGCTGCCTATAATCGCTTCAAAAATCTGTGATAGGCATTTAGTTTCTCTACCTATTTATTTTACAATTATTCTCCAATGGGCAATCTTGTAGCCAGCTCCTTGTGACGCATGTTAGTGTACTGTGCTTGCGTAAACTATTCTCACCTATCCGGTTTTTTTCTGAAATGAAAATGCTACCAGTAATAGTTTTTAGGAATAGCTCCCGGATTTAAGGCGTAAAATGTGTAAAATTAAAAATCGGATAACAGAGCCTCTAGTAAGCGCAAAGGAATCGTTATCTATGATATGACGAAGAAACGTCAATGAAATTCAATATTTCTACATAAACGCTTAAACTTTTCGCTAATTTTTATTCATGTATATGAGGCATATTTGCTTTAGATATGAAACCATTGTTAAACCGTTTTTCCTGTGGAATTATAAAAACCTTGATGAGAAAATTGTTCTTTGAATGGCAACTTCAATGTAATAAGTGGATTGTTATGGCGCGCTAGAAATTTTCCTAGAATTAGAGGTGGTGTTATCGCGATTTTCCACACGTGAATAAGTAAGGAGCCAAGCAAAGAAAGCTTATTTGAAGGATTTTAAAATAGATTTAGGAGTATTGGGAGTCATTAAGAATTTGTGAGCCGTTTAAATAAATGCAAAGCTTGAATAGGTACCCAAACAATAAACCGTAAAATATAACGCTTATATCTCACTTTCAATCAGCCTGATTCGGATTGATAAATTTTATTCGGAACGTCGTCTTTGTGGATCGAATGAAATGAAAAGCAGGTGCGTGCAGTTAAGAATAAATAAATATCTAGAAACATGGCATAGTGAGCAAGGAGGAGACAAAAAAGCTTACTTGATATGCAAAATTCTGGCGACGAAAATATATTTCAGACTTAGTATTTTGTTGAAAATGTCACTTTATATTTGACTAGATTCAATTTATGCCGGCCTCGGTGGTGGGGGTGACGTCCTTGCCGGACAAATTGGAGGTCGTGGGTTCCAGTCCCGCCCGGGTAGGTTACCTCTGTTACATACAGACTGTCCCAAGGGTCGTGTGTCATTTTTGACCTGTAATTTTAGTAACTTTCCATGGAGCAATGTTCATGAAATTTGGCACACTTATGGGGAAAGGTCCTAAGTTTTGTTGAGTAGAAGCAAAATTTTACGATTTTGACCTTTTGACCTCACAATTCGGGTCCAAACCAAAATTTTGAATTTGCCTTATGGGGTTTCAATGTAAAAAAAATCGAGATAGAAAAATGTCTGAATTTCATTGACCAAGATGTCAATTCTTAGGGTTTCGGACCCGAGAAACCCGAAAATAACACTTTTATTGACGAAAATTCTACCGTTGACCCAGTAAGGTCACCGTCAAGGTCATGAGGGTGACAAAAAGAATGGCATACCAACAAAGGTGTCGATCCATGGGTTTTTTAGGGTGCCCAAGTCATTGGTATTGTCCAAATACCCGTATTATTCACTAATTGACCTCCAAGGGTCACACTGGGGGTCAAAGGTCATAGAGTTAAACGTCAGGCCATCATGGCAACCAACATGTCAAACCATAGGTTTTGAAGGGTGCCAAAGTTGGTTAGGCAGTTCATAGGTCCGTATTGTTGGTTTTTTGACCTCCGAGGGTCACAATGGGGGTCAAAGGTCATAGAGTTAAACGTCGGGCCATCATGACAACCAACGTGTCAAACCATAGGTTTTGAAGGGTGCCAAAGTCGGTTAGGCAGTTCATAGGTCCGTACTGTTGGTTTTTTGACCTCCGAGGGTCACAATGGGGGTCAAAGGACATAGAGTTAAACGCCGGGCCATCACGAAAGCCAAAGTGTGGAACAATGGGTTTTAAAGGGTGCCAAAGTCGGTTTTTCAGTTCATAGTTCCGCATAACAGATTTATTTGATCTCCGAAAGTCATAATGGGGGTCAAAGGTCATAGAGAAAATATGCAATGCGCTTACCCCCCCTTCCTTCCAAAATTTTTCCATTTCCTCGTAGTCTTTTCCGACATGCCTCCCTTGCCCTCTTAGTTTCACGCCACAGTTTATCATTTATTTCTCTAAATATTCTTTTGATTTACCGCTCAAGGTGAAATACAAAACTCCGTTTAAAAAGATATTGGCTATGTCCGAAACCATAAGGTAAAACATAAAAGAAATGGATAAATTCAATTTTATTTTGATTGTATCATGAAATGTGATAAATATTTAACCTTTAAAGAGAAATATCATAAAACGACAAAACTAATAGCATTATAAACTGAAATGTGAACATGGAGTTTTCCATTGTGCTAGTCAACAATCCAATTAGAGAAATGGCTTTGAATGCCATGCTCTTCTTCTCAAAGCTGCACCATTACACTTTCTAGGACTTCAAGTTTAGAATATTTAAATTTTGTCTCAACGCACACCTGGAATTGTTCAGTACACGCTGCGCGGACAATAGTGCTCAGCGGCAAATGCATCTTAATGAAAATGCCAAGACGTAGCCACAACTGCATGTCTCTGCTTTGATGAGATTGTTGGGTGTGGACATACCCAACCAATGTGCAAGTTTGAATGTGAAGTGAGGTCCTGATAAATTTGCTGCCGGTAATGTTTGCAGGCCCTGGGACAGGCATGGGGAATTGCGGTCTTTACAGTCAAATACTTTACAGTCAGTATTGCAGTCTTTACTGGGACTTTTTTTAACTACTTACTTAACATATTTTTAGGACTTTCATGGGAAAAACTCGCAACCCTTAATTTGACCGTACCAATGGAGGTCTAATACTTAAATGAAAAGCGGCATAAATGGGTTTTGCTATTTGCTTGTTAATCTTGAAAACCAATAGGATTTCAGCATAGTTATCAAGAAAGTCTTATGTGGCGTTAGACCTCCTTAGGACCTTCTTTGAAGAGAGATGTAGTGGAAGAATGTGGACACAGAGTCGGGCAAAAGGATGTCTTGGGAAATAAATAATCAACAACGGCGTGAAATTAAGAGGGCAAGGGAGGCTTGCCAGAAAAGACAGTGGATATGTGTGCTACGCCACTCACTTATTCACCCTTCAAAACATTTGGTTGGGGAAATTAGTTTTCCTAATATTTCAAAACATACATCTATGACTTTTGACCCCCATTACGACCCTCGATGGTAAAAAAATCGACAATATGGATCTACGAACTGTAAAACTGACTTGGGCACCCTTTAAAACCCATGGTTCCACACATTGGCTGTCATGATGGCCCGACGTTTAACTCTATGTCCTTTGACCCCCATTGTGACCCTCGGAGGTCAAAAAACCAACAGTACGGACCTATGAACTGCCTAACCGACTTTGGCACCCTTCAAAACCTATGGTTTGACACGTTGGTTGTCATGATGGCCCGACGTTTAACTCTATGACCTTTGACCCCCATTGTGACCCTCGGAGGTCAAAAAACCAACAATACGGACCTATGAACTGCCTAACCAACTTTGGCACCCTTCAAAACCTATGGTTTGACATGTTGGTTGCCATGATGGCCTGACGTTTAACTCTATGACCTTTGACCCCCAGTGTGACCCTTGGAGGTCAATTAGTGAATAATACGGGTATTTGGACAATACCAATGACTTGGGCACCCTAAAAAACCCATGGATCGACACCTTTGTTGGTATGCCATTCTTTTTGTCACCCTCATGACCTTGACGGTGACCTTACTGGGTCAACGGTAGAATTTTCGTCAATAAAAGTGTTATTTTCGGGTTTCTCGGGTCCGAAACCCTAAGAATTGACATCTTGGTCAATGAAATTCAGACATTTTTCTATCTCGATTTTTTTTACATTGAAACCCCATAAGGCAAATTCAAAATTTTGGTTTGGACCCGAATTGTGAGGTCAAAAGGTCAAAATCGTAAAATTTTGCTTCTACTCAACAAAACTTAGGACCTTTCCCCATAAGTGTGCCAAATTTCATGAACATTGCTCCATGGAAAGTTACTAAAATTACAGGTCAAAAATGACACACGACCCTTGGGACAGTCTGTATATTATTACAGAAAGGTATTTTTTGTCATTCCGTATATGCTTCGTTACCATTAAACCCACAGTGATAAATGGGATATCATTTTAAACGTTGATTCACCGGCTTCTGATGAAAAATACAATCTCAATCTCAGATTCCACTTTTTACCCATTAATTTGTCTTAAAATTTTCAATTTTTCCATGTCGATTACTCGCTCGAGGTAAATCGACATCTCACTTTTTTCAATCTTAAACACGGATTAAAAACCCGTTAAATTCATAAGTAAAACAAAGAAACGTAACATTAGCAGGCGAAAATATTTTTTTTCATCTAAGTGAAAGTGCGAAATTTTCGCACGAGTTACCTAGGTAAAGGCATAAGTGTTTGCGGATATTTATCATTAGATATTGCTAACCTCGATGCAAAGGCTATTGAGTACTGTGTTTGGGGTACTCGAATATTATGAAAATGGTCAATAGCAAAAACGCATCATGGGTAGAACGCAAACCTCACCTTATTACGTCGACAATCGAGTGAGGGCGGTGCCTGAGTATAACATTGGAGAAACGTCGGCCATGGAGAATCTCAACCGGTGGGGAACCTGAGAGGAACTCCTTCAACTTGTTCGCCGGGGAAACTTACGACCTTATTCAACTTTTAAACGTTTGCCCTAAACAGTGGCGTAGCCGGCAATTTCGTTCGGGGGGGAGGAGGGGGGTCCAAAGCCAGGGGGGAAAATATTCGAAAAACAGGGTACTAAGTAATGGGTTTTAAAGTAACTTGTAACACTTTTCATAATCGAACAAACTTCATTTGTTAAAAAATATTTGGTACGTTAATGATTTTTTAACATTTTGTTTTCTTTTATGAAGGAAAATTATTGTGTTTTTACATTTCGGGGGGAGGGGGAGAGGGGTTCGGAATCCTACGCCACTGGCCCTAAAATTTCAATTTTAACCCGAAATTTTCCGCACGACGCCTCCATTTGCAACTAAGCTTTCCCAACGTAAATTGCCGTGACTAAAAAAATTATTTTACCAACATTTGCATCAGCCCTCCACCACTAGACATTGAAATATTATATCGCGCTCGGTGAAGCAGGGCATCGACTAGGAAACCGTGTAAACTAGAATTCACGTCTTGGCAATTTTCATTGCACACGTCTGCTTTCGAAGCTAAATTTCACTGAGCACATACATTTTTTACCGATGGCTAATTACACAGTGGATCCACCTACCCCCGCTAGCATATAAAACGAATTTTTAATACTTGTTCCCATTATCCGAGAGAGTTTGAGTGACAATGAAAAAGTAACGTATAATTCCTGAATTTCCACAAACCCAGAAAAATATGTAAGTAATCACAAGGAGCCAAGTGACTTTGCGAGAGGTGAGGAGTGCTCGTCGTTGACGCCTCCTTATGATAGGGTACCCGTAAAATTAAAAATTTGCGCGTAACAAGTAGCCCGCTCAAAAAAGAATTAATAATTATTGCACTTATTCCATGCCTCTTTCGTAGTATCAAATTTTTGTGCACACGCATTTGTATATCACATCACAATTCGTGACACTAACCGCAGACTTTGGGACACTTTTGCGTAGGAGAAATAACGATTTTTGTCAAGAAAGGTAGCTGTTCACTCGCAAATTAGACTGGAGGGACACAAAATGGTGAGTAGAGAGAGAATAAAGACTTACTGTGGTAAATTCTTCGTTCGACCCTCGCGGATGGAGATGCACTGTTGTCAGCGTTGTCCGCGACGTCCACTCCCTGCCAGCCTTGCTTCGACACTGGTGAAGGCGTGAGAGCGGTTTGTAGTGAATATGAATGAGCAGCTGAGCGTCGAATTTCTTAGAGGCCATCAGTGGTTGAAAATTTCTTGTTGGCCGGATAATAAAAAAAATTATTGACTTATTTGTATTTGTAAAAATTCTTGGTAGAGTAATTAAAATTATCTTATCCGTAAACGCATCCTTTGTATTACCTGTATTGCACTATGATGAGCGCATCATTCCAAGAGCGGGAATATGAACTCTCGGAAAGTTATGTATTTTTGAAAATGTTTCCCAACCACTTTAGCTTTTCATGTAACTGTAATCCGTAATTTTTATCGCAATTTATCGCACTTTAAGTATAAAAAGTTATGACTTACTTGTGAATATACAAAATTTTGAGATTGCTAATTTAATTTCCATCTCATTGCGAAGAAATATTTATTAATTCTGTAATGGTCGGTTCAACTTATCATTTTAGCATTACCTTATTAGCCGTAACCTTTGGTTATTAAATCGTCTTTTGGTGGATTTACTTATGCACTGTGCAAAGATACATAATTTTTTAAATATGTGGCGTCAATGTTTTGTATGTTCTACTATTAAGAGCTCTTTAAAATTTCAAAATGTGAGTTGAGATAAGGTCTTGCTCCATTGAAACAGAAAATGTCTATTTTCAACACTGTACCCAAATCCGCTCGATATTTTGGTCTTAACTGATTATGAATTTTTATATATTTAGTTACCATCTCATTTGGAAACTTACTTCCTAAAAAACGAAAAATTTATTTCTAAATAGTTTCATCATCTAAATAGTATACATATATTTGTTGCTCATTTTTAAAAGAGCGTTGAAAACTGACTTTGGAGGACTCCACGATAGCTTTTTCGTCGTTACAATATGCTTGGTATTGTGTTCAAAGTGAATGAAGTCATGTTGAAACGTTTCTTTTCCGTGTACTAGTCTTTCAAATGAATGTTTGACATAAAATAAGAGACTCTTACAAGCTCAGGGATTGAATGAATATCCAATGGAAAGTGCTGTAAAACATTTATTCATCAGTTCATCGTGATGAATTACTAATCCATCCATTTATGTTTGCACCCATATGTGGATTTAGGAGGGAGGGAAAAGGGGGCACGTGCCCTCCCCCAAACGCTTAAAAAATAGCCAAGAAGACATTTTGAACAGGGTTATTATTAAGTTTGTTTCATTATTTATATTACAGAGCCTCGATCATTTAATTTAATATTAATAACTTCTATATCAAAAGAAAGAGTATATTTTCTACAGTAGGTAACTGTCGTCTTTTGCTTTGAATCTCTAATATGAGAATACCTGTTAGACCCTTGTGCCCCCACAGAAAAAAATCGTCGATCCATCCCTGTTTGCACCTAGTTAATTTTTCTAAGGACCTCACACTTTGCATTTCATATTCTTCAAATAATATTCTAATAACTATAGTTTGGCAAACTGGTTGTGGAAAAAATTCTTTTCACTTTTGTAAATCACATAGAATCACGACGGAAGTCGATAATCGGTAGAGTCACTGCGAGCCTCAATTTTTAATCTCAATCATACCAAATGATCAAGAGGTGCCCAGTATTTTGCGAGAAATTATTCTCACTTTGCTGAGGGCATTAGCGCGCCATAAGTATTTGAGAACCTCGCGGTACATTTAGTTGAAATAGTTGACGGAGAGGCGACACCTCGCTGAACCATCCTCCTCTGCGGAGTGCGACCTCAGATTACGCTTCAACCTCCAATTACGTCATTAGTTTCGATCGGTTAGTTACTTATTTTGGCGGTGAGTACGAACTGTCTGAATACTCAAACTATCACTCAAAACTCAAAAACAACTCAAATAATCACTCAAAGTTATTGGCACACTTAAAAACGATTTCACAGTCCGACTAGTGACGAAAATGTGTATAAATGGTGCCTGTATAGGTAAAATTGTATCGGAAGTTGTTTTATCATAAGAATATCAATTCTGTCATATATTCTATCTTTATCATAATATCAATTCTAACGAGTACCTACATCACCCTTGTATTTTTTAAAGTTATTCTTAATATTCATGAAATGAACTATGGAAAATAATACGAGGCAATGAATCATAAAATCTTTAATCATAAAATGCTTTCATCAATTAACTTTCAAAGCAATTTTAGCTTATATCAAGCTTTTTTAGCTGACAAGGAGCACAGAGTAAAATTGTATCCACGAGAATTTCCAATAATGCTATGCGTTCAGGGTATAGCGAAATCCCACCTGCCGAAAATTCATTCCAAGTGAAAAGAAGTCTTTTTACCACATAATTTCGCGGTTTTCCATCACAAGTTGACGGGGCTATGACAACTGGAATGGTCGATATATATTCGCTTGCGTGGTTATTCATCAAAAAATAAAATTTTAGTACTTTACTATTATCGGTGTTAAATGTTGGGAGCTATAACAGTGAATTACTTTATCGAAGGCCATAAACTTCACCTCTCTCTTGTATACGTAAATGCTTTTATGTAGGCATATTTTATGAACATTCAGTTGGAGTCATGAATTCATCTTAGAGTAATGAAATCTTATTAAGCTGATACAAGTACGGATATCATTATATTCATTTTTTACTTTATCCGATGCTCTATAGCCTTAACTTTCTCCTAATACACGGTGCACTGTGTAGTGGCTTCTCTACTTTTAAGATCCTCCCCGCAAAGATTCAAATTTTTAAGAGTAAATGTTCCTCTTTACTTGGTTGATCTTAAATGAATTCATTAAGGAGGGTAAGAAATAAGGTTATTTGCTTCCACTTTCATTTTTTAGTGGTATGCTATTTGTGTTAGCATAGTTTTTTATCCTATACGTGTATATTGTGTTCCTTTTCTTTGCTCTTCGGAAATCTGGCTTTTAATTCAGTTATTTTTATTCTCATTTTTCTTTACAGGCAATTGCCTACTTGTCTATACTTGTAAAGTTATGCATAGCAAATTGTACTGTAGGTAGGCCGCGACACCATCATGGAGCTGCCGCGGTCTGCGCGCGCGGCGAATGCATCGATTATGTTTTGTTTGACGCTAACGGTCGTAGTTGATTTCTTTAGATGGACACTCTAAAAAGTTTGATGTAATTTTAACGTAAATATCTCGAGGTAACACGGTGATCCTTTTTTTAAAATCCTACATGAACACAAAATTTCTATGAAAAACAGGGTCCGCCATTTTGTATCGTATTGGCCACAAATACTACAACTGAGTCGTGAAAGTTAACAAAAACTAACGATAATAAACCGCTTAACAATATTGAAAATTTTGGTTTCTATTGAATTATTACAGAAGGTGTGGCATTAATTTTAACATGCAGAATTTCGAAAAAAAATCGATGCGGGCAATTTTTACGAAATTTGTTCAAATTTGAGGCCAAGTAATTTGTTTAAAAAAGTAACCTACGAAAAACGCTTTGTATAAAAAAAATTTGCGTTTCTAAAGTATGTTCGCTAAAACCCATCCCGAAGTTCGCTCTGAGAAAATGGCTTGGTGTTGGAACTGGTTAACACGCCTGACCAGCAATCGGGAGATCCGGGTTCGAATCCTGTAAGATAAGTCTAATATTTTTTCTTGGCGAACTTCATCCGTTCATCCGAACTTTATCTTTGCACCCGTGCGCGTGACTGCGTACAAAGTCGCTTGTTCCTGCAGTACTCTAATATTCAATTAATTGATTCAATAAGTAAGTTAATTAACCAAATGGATTTAATTTTAGATTCCAACGGTTTTGCTATTGCTAATTATAAGTATTTATTTCAACGATTGATTGGTTGTTATTTTTTCTCACAATTGGAATTAATCTTTCTTCACAGGATGCGGGCGGGGGCGGTGCGGACAATCGCTTCGAGGTGTCTCTCAACCGGTGGCGGCGCTGGCGTCGTTCCATGTTCAGCCGCTGCTCGTCGCTACCGTCGCCACCTCCACGCCTCGCCGAATTCGCCAAGAAGATCGGCGCCGAGAGTGTCCTGCAGGTATTGCCTCCATTCCCTCAATCAAACTCGATTTGATCGATGGATTATTCTTCCTCATAGGATAATCCTCTAAAATCGCTGGAACATTAACGGATTTGCCTGGCTTCGCTATTTAGTTGGGCCCTTCTCGCTTCGATAGCGTTAAGGTGTTTTTCTCCGTCCCGTCCCTTCCTTCCCCATCGTACCCCAGAGGCGTCGACGGGCTCCTATCGCGGCGGCGCCTCTTTCCTTTTTCCCTCCTCTCCACCCGGGTGATCGGGCGTATAAGTCTCTGACTTGGTTCCCGGCCCCGGTGTGTTGTATCCTCGAAGGGCTCCCCTTGAGCCCTTATTCTCTCTTGTCCTGCAGGTATTTTCCCCATTCCCTCTATCAAACTCCTCCGGTATGTGAGTCTTTGACGACACAATATCCACGCGTCGAAGGCGCGGTACGTTGCTGCATCTGCGAATCTACAATAGGGGAGTTTCCTTCATCATAGAAAACGAAAGCCATTGTTTGCGATTCGCTACCCACCATTAGTGTATTCATAATATACAAATTATTTGGTTTTAGAAATCCCAGTTTAGACGAACGTTAATGGTCAATTTTAACCGCATTTGAAAAAGGCCAGATTGGCGCCCATGCGATGCCACTCCAAGTGACGTCACAGGGACCTAGTTTCTATACGAGTAGATAGGAGTTTTACACCGTCTGAGATGACCAATGCATGCATGAGGCACAGAGCTCAGGGAAGCATCTCTTATTAATCACCTATTAAAACTGCCGATGGTCGGAAAGTTTCCTTCATTTGATAAGTTATTAATAATGCTTATTTTAGCCAAGCGCTACCTGCTAGCAGCCTGCATCACATTGGCGCATACATACTCGCCCCAAGGTCACTTCACACGGCGGTAGCTGGAACCAGAATTACGTCAGACGGGCGTTTCCCAGCATTCATACTTAGCCGCTGCGTTTTCGCGCGCTTGAAAATGTTCACTTTTCATTTAATCGCAAAAAATAGATATCGTCATTTAAAAATCTAAAAGTGTAAATTTCGTACTCCGGGAGTAATATCTTTCGATTTAGGCAATAAAAATATAATAGGAAACCTCTGCGAGGAGCACATTTTTGTTTCTTTTCCTGGCGTATTTTTCATTTGCTGCCCTTTCATCAATAGAAGTCTTAATGAGACTGAATCTGGTTTAGACCAAAAACCCATAGGAAAGACTCAAAACAGCCCACTTGGGTATTTATGTGCTCATACTAGATTTAAATATTGGTATTTGTATGCAATAAAGAGTGGTATTTTGATCCTGAGTGAACAACTAAGTCCTTAGCCCTGAATTACATCAAATTTTGTTTCAGAATCATGGCTCAGGGAAGAAAAACATTAGATATATCAGGATACGGGATTAACCTCGGATAGAATTCCACTTCCTCAGAATGCACTGCGTAGTGCATATTGTGATACCGCTAGTAATCCTAATATATATATGTAATAAAAGTATCTGAGGCAGCGGTATTTAGAAGAAGAGCATCTTGAGTTTACGATAAATTGATGGCACTTTTTGTTAACTTATTCACATCTAAGTTATTATTTTTTAGGGGAACGTGGTAACATGATGAAAGGAGCACTTGACTGCTGATAGAAGGGTCACGGGTTCAAATCCCTGTCGAAGTTTTGAACATCCTTAGATATAACCAACTAAGAGCGAGGTTGCATAGGGAAACGAAATGACCTTTCTGCTCGGAATTTTAAATATACATGCGCGGATTCAGATTTCACCTCAACCAGTCAATTTGCCAAAATTAAAAAAAATATTTACCTCAGTGGGGTAGACAGGGATTTATTTCGGGGGTCCAAAACAGGGTTGGGAAATGTTTGAAAAACAGGGTAAAATGTTGAAGGCTTTAAACTGTTTTAACACTTTTCATAATCTAAAACAGGGATCTCCAAAATACGGCCCGCGGAGGGCTTTCATCCGGCCCGCGCACTCGTTTCAAGTAGCGCGCGATTCTCGCTCGTTTAACTCTGTTTGACGCCGCTAGGAGCATTGCAGGTCTGTACTGCACGACAAAGTCGCCTTCAACTGTTCCTAAATAAGAAATACGCCACCGAATACTTCAGTAGACGTTGGTATCGAATACTTCAGTCATCGACAGATTTGCTATCCGGCCCGCGGGGCGATTCGGAGCTTTGAATGTGGCCCTCGTGTCCTAGTAAATTGGAGACCCCTGATCTAAAAACGTCATTTTTCCAAGAAATCTTACGTAAATTCGTGAATTTTCAATATCTTCATTTCTTTAATGAAGGAAAGGCATTGTATTTTTATATTTTGGGAGGGGGGGACTCCCCGGACCTCCCCCCTCGCTACTCTACTAGTTTGCGTAGAGGATAGAAAAATGTCAAAACATTTTTATCAGATCATTTAAGCGGGATGTTATTAGTTTTCAAAAATAAAATATGAACAAATGCTTTTTTATTATTATTTCCTTTTTTAAGCAATTTACATCCCCGCGAGAAGTATATTATTTCCATTTTTTCCTTTTCTTGTATCATTTGCTGGCATTTCATTAATAGAAAGTCAATACTTAATTAGACCAAAAAGCCATAATTTGCGACTCACGTTGCTCCCATGCCGAGCTTAACTTTCGGGTTTACCAACCAATCTTAGGGTAGAATCACTGGGTAAGAGAGAAAACTGTAGTGATCATATCACTTTAATGGACCGGGATTCAAATCTAAATCACCCATTTAGCGGTAAGCTTTTCCTAAAATTTTAAGTTCGAAGACAAACTATGACTAGCTATGTTGAATAAAAACTTTTGGACTATGTCGCCGCGTCAATTCATGGGTGGTCCCAATGTTTCCCGACCGATGCTGGTCGCTTTCTCAAGGGATTCTCCCAATCAGAATCCCTTGTGAAAGCTTCCATCATCGGTCGGGAAACGTTGGGGCCACCCATGAATTGACGCGGCGACTTAGCCCAAAGGTTTTTATCCAACATGACGAGTACCCGCGAAAGTTATAACGAAAAATTATGACTAGCTGTTTACTCGACCAATCATTTGGAGCCTATATTTGGAGACCCGGTTTTGTATTTGAGTCAAAGTGGAAAAATATTTGACGGTAAATGTAAAATTTGGCTGATTATATTCATAAGTGATATTTTCGAAGGGAAGTCATAGTGCGAGTGAATAACTATCCACAATCACAGAGATCATATTGACTCGCTGCCAGTTCTCCAGTTAAGTGAAGACTTCCTGCTCGCGCGTAGGCAAGCATATCGACACACTGTCTGAGGGAACGATCCCAGGAAATTGGAATCCCAAACTCAAAGCAAGCTCATTATATGGAGCATAGAGCTTACCAGATAGGCTGTTGAAATCCTGCCCTCAACCATACCAGTAGGAGGAGGGCGTCAAGTTGAAGAGATTTGATGAGACTCAATGTTGTTTACGAAATAATTAGGTAGAGTATAGGGATAGGGTGGTTTCCTATTATTTTTTATTGCCTAAATCGAAAGATTATTACTCCTGGAGTACGCATTTCACGCTTTTTGATTTTTAAATGACGATATCTATTTTTCGCGATCAAATGAAAAGTGAAAATTTTCAATCGCGCGAAGAGGCGACGGCTAAGTATGAATGCTGAGAAAAGCCCGTGTGACGTCAGTCTGGTTCCCGTGGCGCATTGTGAGGTGGCCAGGATATGCGCGCCGCTGCGATGCAGGCTGCTAGCAGGTATCAGAGCACCCTGCTAGCAGGTAGCGCTTGGCTTAAATAAGGATTATTAATACCTTATCAAACGAAGGAAACTTTCCGACCGTAGGCAGTTTCAATAGGTGAATATTCAGACATTTTTCCCTGAGCCCTGTGCCTCATGCATGCATTGGTAATCTCAGACAATGTAAAACTCCTATCTACTCGTATAGAAACTAGGTCCCTGTTACGTCACGTGTAGTGGCATCGCATGGGCGCCAATCTGGCCTTTTTCAAATGCAGTTAAAATTGACCGTTGCCATTCGTCTAAACTGGGATTTCTATAACCAAATAATGTTTATATTATGAATACACTAATGGTGGGTAACGATTCGTAATCAATGCTTTTCGTTTGCTTTGATGAAGGAAACTACCCTATTGTAGCATCTGGCATTTGTTCCCTTCTCGTTACATCGCTGGCAATAAACTATCGAATCAAACACGCGAAAATTATCTCCCCTCACATTAGTTTACCAAAGTCTCAGTTTGCTACAAGCCGCTAAGCGACCACAAAAACATTTATCGACTATTATGTACGACTTTCTCCCGTGGAATGATAAATTTATCATGCGGAAACGGCCAGCAATTTTTAGTTTCTTTATTAATTTCAATGTACTTTCTCTGAAAAAGATTTAACCAGTGCCTTCACCGCAATTCTGATTTCTTTAACAAAGCCTCTAGGTTAGGATATGTAGTGGTACATTTCATGCGATTGGCCTCACTGATAAAACAAATTACCTAAGTCACGGTGAAGCAACTTATTTGCAAAAGGTTGTCGAGTGAGATATGTCCAAAAATATAAAATATAAAATTTCCAAAACAAATTGGCTCACGAAGGAACAGTTGACGTGCCAGGAAATCTACTTGGGAAACATGGAAACCTACTACGTAGAACGTTTGGCTGCTGATCGAGGGGTACCCTTAATTATTGAATTTAGAGCTACATCAACCCATTCTTAGGATTGATCTCTTATGATGACTATGATGGTGGGAGATTAGGAAGGATTAAATTAATAGCTGTGGAATAATGGTCGAATTTTGTTCACATGTAAAATAAAATACTCTGACTAAAGGGAATGAGAATGATCGCTGGGAACGTGTGTTGAAGCTCTAACTTTGCCGGGGGCATCATCCTGGAAACCAGTTTTTCTTTTTACCGTTCGTAATGTTCTTCTCATAATACCTGAGCTGAATACATTAAGAGTTGTATTTTTTTAATAAAGAGCAAATAAACCTCATTTTTTCATTAGAATGGATTAAAATCGATGACATGTTGCAGCGCTATTGAGATACGGAAGATAGAAATGATGAATCAAATGAGGGAATTTTTTTGTTAGAAGACTTTTTAATATTCCTGCTACAACATATCACCTACATTTTAATTTAGGCGTATTTTTGTTGCGACTAAAAGATTTTCATGGCAATGCAATAACCCATTTCATGCATCCTTTTTGTATTTCTTCTTTTTATTTGGAGAAAATGTGGCATGGTTGGCTTTTTCTTTCCAATCATATTTTCCATTTCCGTTTATTAAGAGTATAGCCGAATTGGAATTTCAGAATTCATGTAAAAGCATTATACCGTAAGCTGTTCGTACCCTATATACCCTTGCATAATAATAGGCAGAGACAGAATGAAATGTTAGCATAGAATAAGCATTAAAATTATTTTTTGACATGGGTTGAAATAACAGTACATGTTACAGATGGCTTTGTAGACGTCCCTCCAAAGTAAGCCAGAACGAATTTTTTTGGCCTTTATCTCACAAACCACATAATTTACCCCCTAAAAATGAATAATTTCCCTTTGATCACTGTGCATTTGCTGATGAGAAATTTGAAGAAGCTATCTCTCGTAACGGGGGGGTCTCACAATAGCCAATACTCGCTTTAATGCAGTTCCTATGACCATGTATTTTGAAAGCCTAACCTGTCTCACACAAATGAAGGCAACAAACAATAAGCGTGTGAACTAAATTGCCACAGCCATGTACAGTCGGATTCAGAAGTATCGCAACGAATGAAGCGATGCCACTTTCGCAGCAGGTTGGAAATGGAGTTTCGGTATTTTCTATGGTACCAGTAGGAGGGAAATTTGAACAAAATTCCCACCTCACGCAATATTTTAATTTCTGCAATTTATGCGGGATACGTGCAATGTTTAATGCCACATGAATTCTGCATCTCATGTTAGCTTAGAAATCCACCTCCAGTACTTCAATTTACTTTCTCTCGTAAAGTGGCCGATTAGTTGAAGTACATTTTCTTACAATTAACGGTGTAGTCTTCTGACCAGAGATAACGAATGCAATATGTATAAAGAAGATCACTGCAAATAATTCCACTGCATGTTAAAAATGGGTTTTATTTAGTGACACTATAAGTTTGGTTCGTTTCCCTGCATGACTTAAGGAAACCCGTAATGGCATATCTCATTTCAAGAAAGTGGCGCCGCTACATACGTTGTAATACTTTTTAATTCGATTGTACCATTGGTCCAGTCATTCCACGTCCGTACCATGGACTTTTCCGGCGGACAGAACTTAAGCAGGATGAAAAGCCATCGAAGCCGTCAGTATTTTTCTGCGTCATTTTCTTCCGGAAGTACGCTCCGTAAAATTTTAGTGCTAGGTATTCTACAGTTAAAAATCGGTCGCAGAATTCAGTCCTAGTTATTGATTATTTCCATAATGCTTTTGCAAATGCTATAAAAAGTATTGCAGTTATAATGAGTTATTAATATTAGGTATGTCACTTTCAATATCTCATGGATTTCAAAATGTGTCACTTGCATATTCAATTTGATCATTTTTAGGATAACGCGATCAAAATAAAAAATCAAAGAAATAAAAATAGAGGCTATTTGGATTACCCTACACTAATCATATGCGGAAGATTTTCTGAAAACCGATACCTCCACTACATAAACACTCAACCTTCGCCCGTCGAATCAAATCCAAATCATTTAGTACTACTAGGGCTACTGGATGAGCGGATTGGATTCGGTGGGCGATTCTTGAGCGTTTGTGCAGTGGAAGTATCAAAGCGTCATCAATATTAGGAATGGAGATAATATAGATCTAAGCAAGTGATAAATATTTAATGGGAATAATGATTAAGCATACTTAAATGTTAATAGCACGAACAATATGACATAATCATCGTAGTAAAAAATATGTCAATGCGTAATAGTCACTTCGTTAAGGAAGACTGGTAATCCGTGAATAATTGATAGCACCGCAAAATTATGGGATTAGAGCTATTTTTAACCCCCATTTTACGCAATCGTTACCCTTTTTTTTTCGAGGAAATCAGATTTACACCATGCACCATGAAAGTACAGGCGGCCGTTTTAAAAATTCTCTAGTGTAAACAGCTAATTTATGCAGTAAAATGAGAACTTTTTCTTTCGTATCTTATACGAGTGTCAGTGGTGGAATTATTTTATTAGCTAAACAACCAATTGAATATTTCCACTGAATTTCCGTCCGTGGTTCGTTCTCGGAATTTTTTCAAAATTTTTTTCTCGTGGCAATTTCACCGCCATTCACGTGGCAGAGTTGAAATCATAGAGTTTATGTTACTATATACAGCATTTATATACAATATAGAATTCAATATTTATGGTTGGAATATTGCACATAGGAAAGGTATGATTTCTTTGATTCCATCTTCCCTTCAGGTTTTCCCCCCTGACATGCTGCTCAGCCAGTTCGCTGGGCTGCAGGACTCGGATCTACTCCACGTCAGGATTCCGGCTCTGCGCAAGCAAGTGGACGCCGCAATCGGACTAGCTCGCCTGCACCTCAAGGGTGACAAGACTGAGGTAGGAAACCGTGTAACAGCCATCTTATCAATGAACACCTGCCGTGCGGACCGATACTATTCACTTGTTAGTATTTTGATAGCGATGGGTAGGCCTCTTTTATTTTATCGGATGTGAATTATTTTCATTTCATTAATGCCCTCATTTCATGGTAAAATGGCAGGGTCTGAAAGCCTTTTAAAATGTATAAATCATCTATATTTGATTGCGTTCAAGCTTTATTTGTAAAATTTTCCAATTGAATGGAGATTCCGATTTTATCATCACCCCCAACTAGGGATGGCAAAAAGATTATATTAATCGATTAATCAATTATTTGATTAATCGAAAAGGTGCTCCAAGTCATTCGATTATTTGATTGACAATTAATCGATTATTTTATAATCGATTTTAGCAGATATAATGCAGTTAGGGTAAACCCGCACGATTTTTATTGAAAAAGAATAAAAAAATTTGATATTCTTAAAAACAATAACAAAGTAAGTTACATGAATTCATTTATATTATTACTAGGTGAAAAATACATTATTTTTATGATTAAATTATTATTAATTTTAAAAATACATTATTTTAAAAATACATATAAAAACACTTTATTCTTGATAATTTGAAATCTCCACAGTAAAAACTTCTCCTTTTATCCAGGAGTTGAGAAATAATGTTTTTGACAGCTTTTTTGTAGTCAGTTTGTTTCTTTTTTCATAATCCGTCGCTCCAGCCTTTGAGAATAATCGTACAGCTGGTACGGAGGTACCTATAAGGTGACAATATTTTTGCTAAATTCATTAAGCCTCGGATAAATTAACTTCATTTCTTCCCGTGCTTCAATCGTATTTTCCTTCTATCCTATAACTGACGAATCAAGATAGAACGCAACTTCGTCTTTAGGATGAGTATTTGCAATGCTGTCCAAATTCTTCTTTTTGTGAACGAAAGCCATGTGTGTTGTCCATAAATCGAAATCCGCAGCACCAGATTCTGATGTAGGTATCACCTGAACTTTCTGGGACAGCAGTTTCGGAATCCGCTATGCCGTTCTGATCTTTTCAAGGACGGACGCATTAGCTTGAGGATTGGAAAAAATATATCTTTTTAAATCGGGGATCGAGAATAGTTGTCACAGCCGGCAAAAACATATTTTCAGCAAGGCCAAATCGTCGGTCGAATTCCGAAAGAGCTTTATCTTTAAGAAATGTGGATACTGTTCATTCTTAACAAATGAAGTACGTAATATAAATCCACAGTTTAAATAAAAAATAAATAATTCTGTACTCATTCCGATTCTTGATTATTTTGATTAGTTTTTTGAAAGTCGATTAATCATTAAATTAATTGTTTACTTATTATCATATCATTAATCGATTAGTCGAAAGAGAAAAATCGATTTTTTCTATCAAACGATTAATCGTTGCCATCTCTACCCTCAACACAGAGCAACCACTAATCATAAATGTTTCTCTGTTGTCGGAGCACGATTATGGAGCAGTGTTCCAGATGATGTAAAAGATTCTCTTTTTCTGTTTTGAAGTAAGCTGTTTTTCTGCTTTTCCATACCTACAAACCCTAGAAAGTGTATTACCATTTTGTTACTTCTTCCGTTTTATATTTTCATTGTAATGCATCCGCCCACCCTTATATCTTCCCATTATAAAATTCTTCAATTTGTGCATTATGAGCCCTATTGTATATTTTAACACCAATATATTCTAAATGGACAATTTCCAAACACAATAAACCTTAACATTAAAGTTAATTGTAAAATAAATGTATTGGTAGCGTTGCCTGTTCTGCAAATCATTATTCAGTGCAAATATGACCGGTTTGAACACTACCGTGTCAGTATTTTCTCCTGATAATGACACGGGCGTGTTGAAACCGGTCAAGGATGAACTAAATAAAGCTATACGGTATATACTGTTTTCAATATGCTTGTATGAAGCGCAATCGGGGCACATCACTCCTGCTTTCGCAAAGTATTGCTCGTTTTAAATTCAAATCTTCATATCGTAGTACCAAGATATGTTGACTCTTGTCAAAATTTGCCTGTATCGCAAATTTGTAAAATTTTCCTTAGCATTTCATCACGTGGGACATTTCTGTATTTCAGATAATATAGTATGAATATTAACAGAAATATTTACCATATAATATGTTGATTTCAAGATAGTCAATTAGGATAGAAACAAGTTGTCCGTCACAAAAAAATACATAATAGTGGGAACGATGCCTTTAATAACGTCGCCATCTATATAAATCGTATGAAAACGGTAAACTTGATTAATTGCTTTTCCGATGTTTTCCTCCGCCTATGCTCTTGACACAGCCGGATATGCGTGGATATTGGCTGTTACTTAAGGGGTCTTCGTGTAAATATTAATGAATATGAGGAGGATAATTTACTCGCTATGTGGTTGATATATGCATCGAATATCTTAACATTTAATTCTTATGTGGCTTTATTCTATTAATTTACCTTTTCATTGGTACTGTCCAGAGTTTTCTCCTTCTTCATTGCCTAATTTAGTACTTTTGATATTTCCCGTTACAGGTGCTCTTAATTTTAACTGCATCTTAGCTCTCTGTCATAATCCCATTTTAAAGAAATATTTGAGGCAACTAGAAAATCTTTAAGAAGCAAATCCCTTGTTGTGCAATAGGGTGGATCGAAAAAAGCGACTTAATATCAAATCCATCTGGCCCAATGGAGAAAATTTGTGGAACTGATCAAATATTGGACCTAAAAAATATTAGACCTACACGTGAATCCTCGCTCATCGGCTATTTTTGGGTATGAGGGTCACAAATCGACGAATTATACATTTCATAGTCATTCCCTACATATTTTGCTGGGTTACCACCCTTTAGAGCAAATGTATCGGGCATTTTGAGTTATCTACCACCGTTGAGCCGCAGAATGCCAAATTTCAGAGGGCGTCCGCGAAGAAAATATTCCAACTCCCACACAGCGTGGCGGGTGTAGGAGCAGCAGAAGTCGCTCGCGTCCCGTCTCCGCTCTCATTTCCTCCCTCCCACTCACCGAACGCACCGCAGTTCACACTGAGCGAGTCTTTCGTCGTTAGCCTAAATAATATTTAGTGTTTCCGGACCGTGATGAATATTGATGATGGTGTATGAATACGAGCTTGTTTTTGCTGCCTCTCGCGGCTGCTGGATTGATCACAGACCCACCAAAATTGGACAATACGAAAGATGATAATTCCCTTCGTATTATTTTATATCACTGTTTCCCAGGAAGTAATTTCTTTTAATTTTGAGGGAGGGAGCAAGGTATAATAGTGGGTGGAGTGTTAAGTTGCTTAACGAAGGGGCATGGGTTCTAATCTCGGGTGTAGCCTTTGGGCACTCCCTAACAAAAGCCCTTAAAGTTCGAAGTGGCCTTGGACAAGGAACCACCACCTATACCCTGATGGTATGAATTTCAAAAACCTCTGTCTTAGCCAGGGGAGAGCTCTTCCCTCGCCTATCCGCACCAATATTTGAGGTGAAGCCCTGATTCAGAGATATTAGTTTAATGCATCCGTAATTTCCCATCATTTACATATTAAACATTATGACGTAGTCTTTCCATATTTTCTTTTTTTTGTGGCTCATTTCTCTTGTCATTTAGTTTTAGTAAGGTAAGGGTTAGTTCTGTTGACAGTAGTTCCGAATTAAATACGAGAAAATGTTTATCAGAGCCGTGAACGTTGTTAAAAAAACTTCTACAAATACTTTAGCGAGCATTCTTGCTTTGCTCATGCTATTCCGGGTTTCATGTTTCCATAAAAAAATTCTGTACATTTCAGGGTAAGCTGCAGCTTTGTGGCATTGGTTTTTCGTCCTAAATATGAAATACGAATTCTGATCGAATAATTAAATATTTTATCAGTCATATGCTTTTCTTATTTTTTTTCATTTTTCTGCTATTTCATGAGCACCATCGTGACACTCAATTTTGTTCCTAATAGTATGACTGTCTTTCCTTTTGGACTGGAAACAAAAGAACGGATTTCATGAAAAAAAAAGACTCGTGCTTCCTCCGGCTGTCGAGTTCACGTATCTCATAGCGTGTGAGAACCTTTCTCATTTTGCGAAGCATATGGTTTGAGTAATTCACGATTACTTCATTTGGGTGTTGGCATTAGAAAAACGTGATCACATGCACGGTCACTCTGAGGAAAATTAATTGCGTGCAATAAGAAACATGCCTCTCCAGTGACGGAACGAGGAATATACCTTAGGGGTGAGGGGGATGGGATGGCGGCCCCTTCCCCAGGAAAAATCTGGTTAACACTAGAACTACCGATGGAGTCATTTTGACTCCTCGCCATTTTTATTTCTCTGCCCTGTCTAAAATTTTCCGAATTCCGGCCTGAAATTCCGTGACTTTTATTCATTTTCGACACAAAATAAGGCTGTGCGATTAAAATAATTCTAGAAAATAAAATAGTGCACGTTTTTCAAAATTTACCTTTAACTACCAAAGGGAGTCATTTTGACTCCCTAATGTATTTTGCTTGTCTTTTCACCAAATAGTAATATTTATACGAGTTTTTATCTCTTCTTATGTCAATAATAATTAATATAAATCAATCAAAGGCTTAAATATGCAATTATTTTCCTTTTGGCTCATATTTGCGAGACTTTGAAAGCATTTCTTATTTTACAGGTCTGTGTTTGGATCTACAAACTATGTGAATGTCCTGATATTATTTTACCTTGCGATAAAGTGGTGAATATGCAATTCATAGCATTTTCAAATCCATGTGTTTAGAATCCGTTGTGTTTGTCCCTCCTCCGTTACCCCTTCCTTCTTGCCGCCCACCTTTGCCGCCGCCCGCTAATACTGTGCATTGCACTGCAGCACTTTTATTTCAGCCTTGACTGCGTGGAAGTGGATTTTCAAATACGAAACATTACCTCTGATATACCGATTCCCCAGAAAAATTGATATACTGATGGACCAGGAAAATAAATCAGTAGAATGAAATAAAGTTACTGTCCTAGCACGTCCGGCTCTGACAGCGCTGGCTGCCGGGTGCCGCACAGGAAAACCGTGCGCTGTCCTTTGCATTAGTGAATCCAGTGAACTCTCGAGTGGACAGCAAAACTCCTATGAAGCAAGGATTTCATTTTTCCTAACTGGGAGTATGACTAGAAGAAGTAGGCGAAAGCGTGAAGAAGTCCTATCTATGTTGCATTCTATACCGGAAGGTGAATCGGAACGCGAAACAAAAGATCATTTCGGCTGTGACGAAGTCGAGGATTTTATTCCTCAAAACGTTTCTAGTGAGTCTGAAGATTCAGACAAAACGCGCGCGAAATATAAGCAGTAATTTACATTTACTTTCCCTTTCATGGGTAGTTACAAAAAAAGGTATTATATACGATTATTTATCGATTCGTTTATACTGACTCACATAAAGCGATGTACAATTGTGGAACCACGCAGGTAAAATTACGAAGATTTTACACTTTCCGATGTGGAGCTAGTTGCATGTATAGCCATATTTTATGCCCGAGCAATATCAGGTACAAATGATTACTCTATTTGGAGTATTTGGTCAAACGACTGGGGAATACCATTTTCTACAACGAACGACTAGGTTTGTTAACATTTTGCAATGTCTAAGAGTTGATGAGAAATCTAATTGATTCCAGCGGCTCATAACTGTCAAGTTTGCCCTCTTTTCAATAGTGTACGATAGATTCATAGAGAATTACATTGCTTGTTACAAACCTGGTCCGTACATTATAGTTGATGAACAACTTTTTCCCAGTGTAATTAGGTTTATTTCACTCTGTACATTCCTTCTAATCCGAACAAATACGGCCATGAATATTGGCTACCCGTTGACAAGGAGAGCAAATATCTTGCAAATGCCTTCCCTTATGTTGGAAAAGGTAATTCACTTCATGCAGATTGCCGTTTAGCAGTACTGAAACCAATGCAACCATTTCTGAAAAAGGGCGAAATGTTACTGTATGTAATTACTTTACCTCAGTCAAACTCGCTGAAAAGCAAAAAAATCCAGGGTACTAGCATTGTGGGAAAGGTAAATAAAAGAGAATAGAAGAACCAAAAGAGATGAAATCACAAATATGCCACAAGAACGTCTACTCAGTGATAGCCTATCTACTCGTTGGAAAATACTCCCGACTTAGCAGGTGTTCATGGATAGTGTACAATGAGACTACCTAAAACATTTCGCGCAAGACGTTTTAGAAAAAGCTCGTCACAGAGTTGGCTGATCCTCATGTTAGATGTAGATAAAAGCGTAGCGTGTCCAATGCCGCAGATTCTTCTGACGGGTTTCTGCAAAAAAATTATTTCCAGGCAAAACCAAAGTGCAAAAATAATCTATCAGTTGGGAATTGTAAGACCTGCCAAAAGTCTTTGTGTGGGCAATGAAAATGAACGACAATGCTTGAACTCTAAAGCACCTTAGCACAAATGCGTGGCGTATCAACTGCATTTTTTTGCTTTAGTTAATTATCTTCCCAACTACCATGTAGCCTAAGTAATATTTTTGATCATTCAAACAATATGATAAAATGTGTTGAAAAGTCTACGTTTGCTGTTTTATCCAATTCCTCCATTATAATTCTATTAAAACAACATAACATGTAAGAAAAAAGAATTTCAAAGCAACACTGTCGAATCTCGCATTTTAAAAAAATATTTTTTTTTGTTAAAACGACGTCTGAAATATTGCAATTATTAACAAAAATGATAAACTAATGCAATCTATCAATAAAAACAGACATAAACAGCAAAAATAAACAATAATAAGGTAGGAGTCAAAATGACTCCATTCGGTAGTTCTAGGGGGGGTGACAAGTCCGGTATTCCTAGTGTTAAATGTTTGGGAAATGAAATGCCTGGAAATACATTTTGGCACTGAAAATGTTAACACTAAGCAGATGTAGTTATTATGTGTCAAAAATCGGCAACGGTTTTAAATAACTTCTGTTTAATTCTCTGAGGCTTTGGGGTTGATCTATAGTTGTACTACTGTGCTTCTCATTTACTCCTTCCTCCGCTGGTTTGCGATTTCCATCCACAGCTACGTGATGGCGTGCATCCTTTCAAAGTGATCTATTCTTCCACGCTCCGGGACTGCATGAAAAATTTGTTTCATTATTACACTTTTCCATGCCGGCGTTTCCTGAGGAAATGTTACAATCTATATCGCTTATGCATAATCACTTTAGAAACTATGGCTATCTTCTTTATAGATAATTTTTTGTAATTTGACTGTGGTAGGCTTAGTGTGCGTTATGTAATATGTAGTTCTGCAATGAAAATGAGCAAACTTTGATTTGAAATATAAACGCTTTTCATGAAACTTGCGCAGATATTAAGGCTTGCATTCTTTCCTTTCTTGTTATGTGCAACACATTCCGGATTTTATGTTTTCGGAAATAGTTTTTTGTATATTCTGGGGGAAAGCTGCAGTTATATAGCATATATTTATGGGTAGGAAAAATTATACATTTTATTCACTCATCCGAATATGAAACTGGTTTCTTCATCTCTTGTAAAACTTTTTGCCTTCCCTTCCTGTCACACTAGGGGTTGCGGATTCGAGTCCTGTCCGGGTAGGTTGCTACGACCCAGGGCAAGAATACTTGTTTGTGTACGTCTTATTGTTAATTTAAAAACTCCGATGTTAAAGACCAATTGTGCCGTTTTCGTTGGTACAGGAATAAGCAAAATCAACGTACCACAATAGATTCTTTAAAGTTCGTCATAGTTATGTATTGTAGCAGCATTATTTTGCGGGTCGAATTTATTTCCGGCTGAATTTGGTTTGTGTTCGAAGAAATTTTATTGATATAAATTTTTATTTGCAATTCCTTAGCGCAGTTCCTTTTCCCTGCCTAAATTTTGCATATTTATGACGTCATTAAAATAAGGGCCCTAATTTAAGTTCTTGCTGGGGATGTAATGATATCCTGGACCCAACCTCATGTTCTAGTACAAACACATGGGTTAGCTAGGAAAGCTTTTTTCTCGGCCATATACCAATAGCTACCTTTGTGCCATTCTCAGTGATAAACAAGAGATGATCCAAAAAAGTGATTCATGCTGTCACTCACTACTTTTCTTGCAATTTTCCTCATATTTGATGAGAGTCGCTACACTACCTAAGTATTTAAAAT
This sequence comes from Ischnura elegans, assembly GCF_921293095.1. NCBI lineage: Eukaryota > Metazoa > Arthropoda > Insecta > Odonata > Coenagrionidae > Ischnura > Ischnura elegans. The sequence goes on from NC_060259.1 coordinate 89,492,026, forward strand.
ATTTCGTAGCTTTAAGAGTAAGCGTTTTTGAAAATTAATCTCCATCATCGTCATTTGTGAACACTGTGGTAATTGAGATTAAAATAACATACAATGGAGAATATTGAAACACTTGTAAGTCTCTTTAATTTGTAAAAAAAAAACTGTTTTTACTAGAATGATGTTCTATGAGGCCATTTTTGCTCACTTTAAATATTCCAATACTTTATATCTCTCTTTATTTTATGGGCTATACTTACGCGGATATGTGAAAATATTAATCATTACTTGGATTCGTAAGCTATATCCACATATAAGTGGCAGTGTAAACCGCAAGACTCAAGTGGTTTTATGATACCGTTCCTTCGGTATTTTCACTAATCTTCATGCTTTTTTATAACACAAGGCTCCAAAAATTAAATTTATTAAGATTAAAGTGTTTATGTACTGATCCCTAAAAAAGTGTAAAATGCAACAAAATGGTGTTTTAGAAAATTTCCCCTACCTTCTTCCTGTAATCTGTTGAAGTAATGGTCTAAAGAGGAGAACTATTTCAGCGCATCATCGTAGTGATCTCATTGCTGTGTGAAGCACTGAATATCCCCAAGCTTGAATGAAGAAAGCCTGTGAAGACTCGCTTTGGTGACATTGTGCATTGCGTTTACTTCCAACTAGTGTTACGGGTCCTATTCCAACTATTGTTACCGGCTATTTTTTAAATATTAATGATAAAAACTCCTCAACTGTTTTTTTTTTAATTTATAAGTGCTCGCACTTCTTAATGAATGTGTAAATAAAAATATAGTTGAATGCTTGAGGACGGCACTATCACCGTTATCCTTTGAAGTAATGGCCTAAAGAGGGGAACTATTTCAGCCTGTTGGTGATCTATTATTTCAATGGTCCCATTGATGTGTGATGCAATTAAGATCCTCAAGCTCGAGGGAAGTGACCCTGTTAGGGCGTGCCATGGAGGCATTGTCCATATGGTTTAACTGAAACTCGGATAAATGACCTTAAATACCAATGGCTACGGTGAAAGTTTACGTCCAAGTTCCGTAAACTGTGGCGGTGGGCTGGCACGGAAGGTTTGGCGGCGGCACTAATGACGATGTCATAGCCTCTGGACTGGAGGGTCTCCCGCCTCACGGACCTCGCCTTCCTCTCCACTGCCTCCTGGTGGCATCATAAAAGGCATCATTAAACCGTCGCTACGCCCCCTTGTGGAACGGCGCGGCGCGTCAACCACAGGGTCAGCCCGCGACGCGGGTTTCGTGCCCCGATGAAGTTCCATTCGGAGCTCTTTCAACTTCAATCCCCTCAAGGGTCGGGGAAAATGCCATCATCATTACCGGCAATGTCCACAGTGTACTTCCCACTCCGTGCCGGGGAACGAAAGTGATGCTTTATAATGTGTGCACATCGTCGAAAGTAGCTTTTCATCTGCTTAGCCTGAGGAAAAATATTTGAATCGCATAGTCACATGAAAATTCATATTACTATGAGTATAGTTAAGTTATTCTCGAATCATTCATAATTTTGTCCGATTAGTTTCGGGGAACAAAAGTGATGCATTATAATATATGTACTTCGTGAAGAGTAGCTTTTTATTTGCCGTAAGCTGAAGAAAAATACTTGAATCACTAGTCACATGAAAATGGATATTATAGTAGGCATAGTTATATTATGCTTGGATGTCTTTTGATTTTTTTAAATTATATAGGGTTCAAATGTTTTATGTAGAGAATTAAAGAGCATATTTTACTTATAAAGATTTTAGTCTTAACCTTTCACCAAATAGGTCATTAGTCTGCAATTTTTCTCAATCGCAAACCTGTTGGAACTGGTATAGTGATAAATTATGGTGAGGCATATCATCAGTTGCATTTATTATCTCAAATAAATACTTTTGATCGTGAAAATAGATTATTCTTCAGGTATTATCGTGTATTATATTACCATTTTGATGGAATATGCGATTCATAAATCGAAAATAAACATATTCTGCCACACAAAAGGGGCGAGGAAAGGCAAGGTGTGAGGGTCAGTAAAAAAAATTTACCCCGAGATAAATTTCGTTGGAAGGTGACAAAGACTTCATCGGGGCACGAACTGGGCTATTTCGGTTCATCTCTCTCTTTCGCCTCTCTCAGCCAACTCTGAAAGTATAGCTCAAAGTATTAAAGGTGAACGGTTGGTGACCAATGATTGTGTTTCTTTCTACACTTCGGATGCATTCAGTGGTGGGAGCAAAAAATATTTGATGCGCAAGATAAAATGGATGTTGCATCAATAAGTAACTCCAATACTACATTAATAACTCTCGCAAAGTCTTGAGTATTCAAATATGAAAGAACGGAGGTGGAAGTGATTACATGTCATGCAGAATGGCCAACGGAGTAGCCGTGTTTGAATTGCGGAGCCAGGATACTTAAACCTTGCGCGTGAGGCAGTTCGCTTGTTTCCGAATGCAACCGAAGTCGCTCCGAATATCGAAGTAGGTAGCCCAATTAGACAAAAAATTGGACAGAACAAAAAAAAATAGTTAAAAGATACTAAAATGCGAGTACGTTATATAAATTCGTCGATTGGATGCCAATATCTGAACTACCTGCGCCACGTTTTTCTGAAAATACTCAAGACCAATCCTTATAATTGACTCAGAAACCATGCATATTGCTTAAAATCATGTGAAAATAACCAAGTACTATGTAGTTAATTTAACGCCTGTGAAATTGTTGCCACTGAAGGAAATATGTCCGAAAACTCAGGCACTCAAACCATCCGAGTATTATTCTAGAATGATCGCTGCTACGACATCGCAACGTCACGTTCAAGCACGCCAGCGCCAAGCATGCTTGAAAATTAGGACCTGCATTTCTCTCTCGATGTAGAAACGGAGCAGTATAGGACAATACGGCACCTCTTGCTGCATGAATCATGCATTTTCCTCCCCTCCGCACCTGGTTGAGGCGATGATTTGGATCAAAATTTAATTATGATGACGGAAGAAACAGCAATTAGAGTAATTTCCTCGCTTTAATCGAACATACATCGACTTAGAAGATCAAATACATGGGTTAGGACAAGGGGGTTGATGAAGTATAACCTATGCAATCAAAACATTTTAACTATTTTGACCACATTTACAAACATCAGAACATCGTAAAAAGCCAACAAGGTCTAAAATAGAGATTAGGCAGTATGGAGAGAAATAGTGGGTCAGTCGTGGATGGTTCGCTTGAGGAAGGAAGGAAGTGTATCAGTTGACCATAGTATGTTAAAAAAATCTTTTTATAGTCTCAAGTATAAGGAAATAAATATAGTAAAAAGTATATGAAATAATTACTGTGAAACTCGTACTCAGCCGCACGATGGTGCTGCCGTTCCAACTGAACAGCTGGAACTTCGAAAATTGACGCAGCTTGTCCCGCTGAATAGTGGGATGATATTTCGATAGCGCCTCAAAAACTGGGGTCGTGCGAATCTGACCCTTATATGGACTCCCGTGTCGTAATCTTTAGCTAAATACTAATTCTTGGCTTCTACTCATTACGCGGAACTTCGCCTTACACCAAAGTTTTGCCGTTTCGGACCGTGTATGTTTGTGCACGTGGAATCAGTTTTCGCCTGGAATTACAGCCGTTCACGTTTTAATTGCGCCTGTGGTGGAGAACTTGGGAAAGGACCGCCAATTTGCCAGTTAGAGATTAAGGGGAGAGCTTTCAAGCCACATTAACTCCGCCCATTGTCCTGAGGGAAGAGCTGAGCGCCGAGGTTAAGCGTTGGAAAACTCGTGTTTAATTACTTCCCTCGTCTGAATCATTCAGTTTGTGCTATCGGTCTGGTCTTCTCGCCAATCCTGCCTGTTTTCCAAGTTTTGGTTTCATTCGGCCGTATTCATAGATTTCCGCTAAAACACGCTAGTAGGACGGCTAACTAAGTCGGCTGCTAAGACCTTTAAGTCGCCTACTAAGGATATGGTATTCATGGATTCTATTAAGTGAGCTACTAAGAGCTGCTAACTTAGTATGCTACTAGTCAGCTTGACACCCGATACTCAGTTGCGATTTGTGTTCAACCCGTTAGGCGATAGCAACAGTGCATCCGACTCCTCTGCGGCGCGGAAAATTCGTAAAACTATCAAACAAAAGAAATTGATGCAGCAAAATGCATCGAAATTTTTACTTGGTAATAGATAAATGGACGTAAATCCATCGAAGATACATATTTTTTGATCATTGTACAACAATTATGTTACACCATTGAGAAAGGAGAGATTTATGCGTATTACCGAAGCATTTGTAAGTTTGAGATGCAGTTATTCTTGTACAAACGGCCGTGTATTCATTGATGATATATATATTGCATATTTTACGCACTTCGGATATTTATTTTCATGGGTGCATTGGTATATGAGTGACTAGTATGAAAAAATATAATTATCAACGTCAATATTACACATTTATACACGAAAAGCATAAGTAAATACACCTCAATATCGGAGTATAAAAGAAAAGTTATAAAACTTTTACAAAGCAGAACAGAATCGTAAAGAAAATAACGTTTAGGTAAATGTGTGAATGATACACATTTTTACGTTTAAAATACCTACGTGCGAGAAATTAGTAACATATGTTTGCAACCTCTAAAATTTTATAATTAAGGAAATACAACAATCTACCTCGACACATATAAAATTTTCGAATATTGACAGCGTACAAGTGCGGAAACATAGGGAATATAGTTTAATGAAGGTGGTTATTATAAAAAAATAATCAAGCTAACTTGTTTTACTTCTTTATTGCTGATCATATCACAAACAGCACTACAACGCACACAACATTTCACAGCATATTTCACGAGCTGTCTTTATGATACTTATAATCAGTACATTCCGAATCAAATGATTCAATGAAAGACTTGGCTCATAATTAATTTAAAACACTATTACGTAACACTAATAAAGCATGATAATCAGTTTTCCAATCACTCCGCACACAATAAAAGAATTTACACTCCTTGAAGCTCGAAAGGATTCTTCACATCTCACTTTCCACTCATCACTTACGATTTAGAATCAGTTCATGTTATTTCACATTACCATTACGTAGGCAATGAAATGAACAGGCTGAAACAAATTGCTAAACCAGTTCTTGTTACATCAACAAACTTCCTATCTCACTATCACTCGTACCGTAACCAACAAAACCGTAACAAAAACAACAGCGCACCGAAATGCGTGAAATGCAAACACTGGTGATAGATTATGACGAAGTGACAAGAATAAATAATAAAATCTAACAGAACTTATATGAGTACAAACGAATGAGAGTTAATACGCGTTCACTGTATTCCTAAAAAAACGACTACTTCAAATATGAAACATGTCCCCTTCGCAACAGTTAGATACCTTTGATGGAAATGTATACGGTTGATTAAACCAGTGTGGAAAAAATAAATAATTTTGCCGATGCTCATACACTCACAAATCACTTCACTTTCCGCTTCACTCTGTACTTCATCGTCTATATGCAATCAATTCACTTAGGGGCGCACCTAATGCACAAATTGTGTTCACTTACACAAGAGGCACATGTTCACTGCATGTCGTAGATTCCTCGCAGTTACACAAAACTTTCAATTCCTGTCAAACAATTATACTACGTACGTTGCCTGCCTTACTTAAAGAATGGATTCTCGTATTCCATTTTGGCACAAATGCGTAAAAAAATCTATAACAGTATGTAAATAAAACTGGAGTTCGATCATCCACAACGGTCCGCCATATTTAGTAGCTCTCTTAGACAGCAGGTGGGCGAATAAGATCCGGCTACTAAGTTAGTAGCATACTAAGCTTAGTAGCCCTTACTAACGATCTATGAATACCATTGTGCTAGTATGCTACTACTTAGAACGTTTCTTAGGCGTTAGTAGATTACTAAGAAAACTATGAATACTGAAGTCTTGGCGGCCCTTGATAGTGATGTGTCAGATGGGTGTGTTTGGCTCAGATTTGCGGGCTGTGGTGCTGTGAAAGTAGCTTGCTTTTCCTATGCTTGATGAATTGTAAAAGCGAAGGCGCAAATAAATGAATGTGAGGCAGAGGTATAGATGGCACTTAACTATTTTTCGGCGAGGCTTGACCGCTAACATGATCATATAAGTTGCAGCACATTTGTGAAATAGCCGTGAGATATTGAAAAATGGACTATCATTACCTCGTGCCTCATTCGCCTCAATCAAATACGATCAGATTTCTAGTACCTAATTCAGATGCCTTCGGATGTTTAAAGCGAAAAAAACAACATATCTATGCGGGTATACCTATGACCCTGACAAGTACCCCAAAATGTTTTTTTTATGTCATGAAGTTTAGCCCTTAGCTCTATTTTCTTAAGACTTAGGTAAAAAATTGATGATAAATTGACTTAAATAGCCAAAAACTGTCTTGGAAAGGATTATTTTGATGCTTCTTGCGAAAATTAGGCGCTCAATTACACATATTCAAGTAGCATCTTTTTCTCAATTGCGCATGCACCCATTTTAGGATTAGAGCAAAGGATATTTTACCACCTTTCTTTCCAAAAATTGCCATCGTGAGATTCACAGCTTTGCACATCAAAATGCAATTCAAATTAAATTCAAAAGCCACTTGGAAAACGGGCAGGAATGGCTAGAAGACCAGACCGATAGCACAAACTGAATGATTCAGAAGAGGGAAGTAATTTCAAAATGCATGTATTTACATTCATTACATTTCCTAATTTCGTGTTTCGTGTACAAGGGGATTTCTACCGGTTGGAAAGTTAACTGCACTATAGTTCCTTTTCATCTGATCCTCAGTGTCAACCTGGAAACTCTTAGTTACTAACTTCATCGAAAAAATCTCTTCACCGTCCTTCAAGTTCCAAACTAAAATGACATGCGTTTTATCGTCATACCTTTTTCTACAAGTCCATTTATCTTAGCCACCAGTCAAAACAAAATTTATCCAATATCTTTGTAAATGTGATAACATAATGCATTGGAGGAATTCATGAAATTAACGGTGTGACTCTTGATAAAAGACACTATTTTAGGTAAAAAAAAGACAACTAGATACATATCCGGGTACAATTTTGACTGAAGTAACTACCAGAAATAAGGGTTTTTAAAGTATTATGTAGTTTAATTCTTATCTTAATTGTCTTAAGACTTGACTTAAGGTGACAAAAAGATTATAAATTAAATTTTAAACGTTGTCTTATAAAGAATTATTTGGATGCATTCCATGAGAAATATCGTTGATTAAAGGTATTTTCCCTTTCGAAAAAAAAAATCCCCCAGCAGTGCAAGTTGCATTGCTGTACTAACTGCCTATAAATGACGGAGTTACGCCATTTATACTTATCTCGTGTGTTACAATTACCCGAAAATTTATTAAACATTAATTTAATGTCTTCATAGAATCTACTTATATTTTACGTAACCACCTTTAGCATTGGGGATGGGACAATCAACGATCCATTTGGCTGTGAACCCAAATCTTCCTCAACAAGCCAGGCGAAGCAACAGCTCGCAAGCAATAGAAAGCAATCGGCGCAATGTTCCGCAGAGTTGAAGGGTTCCTGCTTTAGTAAGCATCTTTACTAATGCCTTTGTTGTAACTTCGATGTAAATGCGCAAAAGGGTGGCTGGTCAGAATTCAAAATCCGAGGCGAACATTCGAAAACCAAATTCCATTATAATTACGACGGGAAGTTGAAAATAAGAGCGAATAAAATTTTAATGCATAGAATTTATTAAACCTTGGTATTAATTATTTTTATTAATACTAAATTTGATGCAAATTCTATGTCCAGGTGATATAACCAAGATGAAAATAAACGCTATCATCGTGCTCAGCCAATCAGACCCATCGCGTGACCACCGATTTTGTCATAACAATTTTCATCATTTGGGCAAAATCAGAATATCAGTCTTCTTTGTATTTAATAAAACGTTTTGACCGTATCAGATGAGAGCAGTCCTAGAAAATTTCTCAGAGCATTTGCATGACTTCAAAGGACGCATCAACTACTCACGACCAAACGTTTTTTTAGTCTCTTTCATGGCGCATTGTTCGTCTGAAATTTACGTTATTAACTTTTTCAAGATACATCGTGTAAACCCTTACCCGTGTATCATATTCAAAACCATTGACTTTTACTCCTCTATGCTTCTATACAACACAGAGTTAAAATAATATATTATAACTTTCAAAGGGCTGGTAGCGAGGGGAATATTGATTCAATTTAAAATATTTTAAGAAAATTACAAATTGATCGCGCTCATATGATTACCTCCAAGCAGGCAATAATGCTTTTATGCTTATTCCTAACTCATACAAGCACTACTAGTGAATAAACAAGGGTGGTTTTGGTGGATGTGGCTCACCCAATAGTAAGCCACAGGCATGTAAATGTGTCCCATTCCAGGTGGGGCACCAGCTCACATTCCGAGGATTTCCTATTAGGTTGTCCAAAGGTTTCATCCGGCTTTTTCACCCGGAACACAACAGTCAGAAGAGAAGTTCTTCATCCTCTTGGCTACTGCGTTCCCCATTAAGCAAGTTAGTGCGATCGTTAGCCCAAAACTTAGGAGGCGCTCAACCGGTCTTTCTTTCGATGTATTTTTTTACAAGTTTTGACGACACATTAATCACGAACAAAGCTGGGTATTTCCGCTAAGTAATATATAGTAAGTATTTTTCATAATAACTTACGCTTACCTCTCGATAGGGGTAGATGTTAACAGCGGTGTAATATATAGTATGTCCAGAAATATTATAAATGATCGCGCAGGTTCATCTACATCAACGAGGTACCGTGCAAGCCACCATCAGGGTGTGTGACACGGGGAGATTCCAAACCAGGCATACAGAACTCATCCTAGCCTTCGATTTATTATGTAATTTTATGAATATGTCAATATATTGAAAGTGGATCTGTATGAGTGTAATATTTCTCTACCAGTTCATGTTAATATTTTGAAATCAGCAATTAATAACAATGTTCAATGTCCCATTGAAAATCCCGCAAGATTTTCGCGAACTTATGTGTGTATGTACTTATGCTCCACAGGACAATCTTAGAGCAACTAATATACCTATCTATCTAGCCTTTATCAGAAAAAACTCGTAAGACACTCGAAGAGTGCTAAGGACACAGAAATATTACAATGCAAATAAAAGTATTAGTTGGCAATAGATGCAAGAAAAGTTAGTAAGGGATTCGTGGACGAGTTACAACTAGCCAAAACATTCGCATAGTAAGTATTCACAAATATAATAAATTATTAACAACAAATAGGGAGCCTATATTACCTCTACCTATTGTGGCTATCCTAGAACTAAGCTATCGTAAGTATTATGTTGCGCATGTGTGATGCCATCTTAAACATTAGATAATATTAGTTTTTTAAGAGCTATAAACTGATATTGGCGGGTAAATACTACTAATATGCTTGAAATATTTAATCCGTCATCCTACGCATTGACGAAAATGAGCCGAATGAGGAGGTTAAATGTAAAATACGTCATAACACATATGAGGCTCGTTTTTACAATTTATCGTGAACGGTGTCAAGAATCGTTCATCTTTGTGTTCATGGTCATCAGTAACCACGTGAAATTTTCGTTGAGTGAGCATGAAAAAGGTGACTACCTTATAACCGAGAGCCTGGTGCGGGGTTGAAAACCCCAACGTCGGTGCCACAATGGGAAATGGAAGCAGTTAGCAAGGGAAATACTACAAACGTTTTATCCAAATATTGACTCCAAATCTTATTCTTTAGCGTTAAATTAAATAAAAAATATTCAACCGAAATTATTCACTCTGTGATTCAATCCGAAAGTTGTTTTGAAAAGGTGAAGATAGAGCTTAGGTGAGACTTTATCAATGTGTACGAGGTACGGTGTAAGCCACCACCAGGGTGTGTGGGACGGGATTATTCCACAACAGCCATGCAGCAGTCAGCATAGCCTTAAGGCTAAACACGAAGGACAAACAGTGTGAATCTCTGTCAAGATATGGAACTACCATCGGGAGAAGATCAGCACCGTAGGATGATAACTACGTCCCACATTTCCCAAAATCCGCTGTTCCCCTCCAATCAGTCCTCGGTCCACCCCTTCAACCTTCTCCTCCTCTCAGTGGCGCCCCAGCAAGCCCCTGACACCCTAGATCAGGGGTTTCCAATTTACTAGGCCACGAGGGCCACATTCCAAGTTCCGAATCGCCCCGCGGGCCGGATAACAAATTTGCCGATGACTGCAGTATTCGATACCAACGTGTACTGAAGTATCCGGTGGCGTATTTCTTATTTACGAACAGTTGAAGGGGACTTTGACGTGCTGTACAGCGCTGCAATGCTCCTAGCGGCGTCTCACAGAGTTAAACGAGCGAGAATCGCGGGCTACTTGAAACGAGTGCGCGGGCCGGATGAAAGCCCTACGCGGGCCGTATTTTGGAGACCCCTGCCCTAGACCATGGCTCGCACCGGGATAATGTTACGAAGACCGTAAATCGTTCGAAATAAAATATGAAGAAAATCAACAATTGAAACGTGTTTCAACCCTCCCCTATTCTCGCCAACTGGCCATTTTCAACCTATCCTCTTTAAAGCTCCCAGTTTCTCCACGCTAACTGCAACATGAGTCACCTATTGGGCCCAAAAGTGTCTTACAATGATCGGATTGAAATATTCGTATTATGCACAAAACTATAAAGAAAATGAGACCAAACAGGGTGTACTAATGACATTTTTTAAGCATTGTAAGAAGTAGATCTCTCGTGAAAAATTGAAAATGGAAGTGGTATGGGGAGTTGGAGGGGACAGGGCTCGGAGTTCCTTTGCCGGATAGAAATTCACAGACTACGAGTAAAAATTTTAAGCTACCAATACCAAGCAATGGGAAGTGGTTTCTCTGGAAGAGTCCCCCGCCCCTCCCCTTCTCACCAGTTTCCCTCTTTTCCCCCCTTCCTAGGCCCCAATATTTGAAAGACGCCGATAGTATGAATCATCTACTGTGTTATTCGGTGCGGGGGCGCAGCTAGGAATCAAGGCTGGGGGGGGTTTTAGGCGCAACTTATACTTTGGGGTGTGGGGGTATTGCATACCTGCCAGGGTAAGAGGGAGTGGCGGGGGCCCTCCTCCAGAAAATTTTAGTATTAATGGTTCCAAATGACTAGTTTTACCACTTTATGAGAGATATTTGATTGACCCTAACACTATTCTATAAGCAATATTAATCCATTAAGTAAAATCTATTAAACTTAAAAATTTCTCTGAGCTCTGGAGGGGGTTTTATCCCCCAAAACCCCCCCTCGCTGCACCACTGCTTCGGTGACTACCAATAACCTACCGCAAATAGTGTTTTACCTCCGTACGATTTCAAGATTTGCCATCTACATCACCCGTGCAATCCACAACCAGGGTGTGTGGCAAAGTGTGATTCCACTCCAGGCATTCAGTACTCGTTCTAGCTGTTCGTTCTTTAGAAGAATGATGGTTGAAGACCAGCACTCCTTTATCACTATTCAAAACAACCCAATTCCGACTACTAAACCCGAGCCTTACTCATATAAATGTTTGGGGTGAACGAGACATTCGACAAGAAGTCAGAGAATTGTCCCTCTCTGAAATCGTCTGAAACCATAGCAGAAAGTGTTGAAACACTAGAGTTTCTATCAATTTTAGTGTTGCCAACTGCCTCTATGCTTATCCTTATTGGGGGAATTCGGGAAATGAGATACGACATAGGTCATAGAATCGACCCCCTCCAAAATCGTCGGAAACCCGAGGAGAAATTGTCGAAATACTAAATTTTCCATCGATTAAAGCGTTGCCAACTGCCTTTATGACTCCTTTTTTTTGGAGGCAGTTGAGGGCCAAAAAATTGATTTTTTTAAAATGTCATTTTTCAAATCTAGACTAAGTGATCTAGAAAACAATTTCCAGACCGGCCAAAGCGCTTTAAATGCTGGAAAATCGTGATATTTCTCTATTTCATTAAGTATCAACGACGGGAGAGATGGAGGAAGAGTTCTCGGGTTTCCAGCCGGGTCCGAGGGTTTTTTAAGCACCGACGCTTCGAAAGCTAAATCTGCCATCGTCTTCAGGGTGAAGATGATGACATTCACCCTGAAGACGATGGCAGACTTAGCCTTCGAAACGTCGGTGATGAAAAACCCTTGGACCTGGATGGAAACCCGAGAACTCTTCCTCCAGTCTACTCGCCGGAAAAACCTTAGATCCTTCAACGGAAGAGATGCTAATTTTCATCATAGGGTTCAACGAAAGTTGTAAGAACTGGTAGTGACTAGAAAAGGCCGCAGGCGAGCGAAAGCGAGTTTATTTATATACACCTCAGAGCTACTAGAACAATTTTTCGCTAAATAATTTACTTAATTTTTCCTTATTTTTCTCCATTAACCGACATGTTTGATAAGAAAGAATTTCACACAATAATTTGGGAGGAGTCAGCTTCTACTAGTGAAACCTGAGATTTAATATTGCTAAAGAAATGAGGGACGGCTATGTAGATGTGATGGTCCATAGATTTGATCAAGATGGAAGCAAAGATAGCGACGATCTCCAAGGCTCACTCAGCACGCGATTAAAATCAGAAAACATGGAAATCGATACAAGTGGGAGGAAACAGCACTCTGCGCTGGACGAGACCTTTTTTCTCGGAACGCGGTCAAGCATTCATCCGTCGAAATGAAACATCAAAATTTCCCTTCATCCCTCTGAGGATTCTAGGAGGCTGGATGGAGTGAATTCCACAGCACAAAACCAATGAGACACAGAGAAAAGTCTAGAAAGCCGTTCAAAAAGATAGCGAATATCTGAGAGATGCTGGGTAATGTTATTACTGCCAATTCCGATAGTACTAATATTGTCAACAGCATGTACATATCTGAATTCGTGAGGAATAAAAGGGAAATAAGTATAATTCAAGGCATTTAAATTATGTTGTCGATTTTTTTCTCCCATACTGCTCGCCAAAAAATTGAATAGTATCGGTTTCAACCATGTAATATATGATTTAGGAGTAAACTTTTAAAAATGTTTTACTCTAATTTGGTCCTTATTCAGTGACCACTTTCATCCATTATTGGACATTATCGATAATGAGGTCAATAGTTTGCTCATAAATAAACGACATTCGTGAATTGCTGAGTATGCTAATGGTTCATTGAAAAATCATGTTGCAAGGAAAGTTTGTCGTACAGTTCGGACCCCATATAAGAATCCGTAAAATAAGTTAAATCCGGGGAAAAATACCTATATTTATTTGTTTAGAGGCTATAAATCCACCGACCAAGTAATCGGTGTAAAAGAAGGGAAGTTTAGAACGCTGTCGTAATTATTCGTTTTGAGGCCAGACAATCAGCTGTACAAATAATTGATGGCAAAGAAGGGAAGTTTTGGACTAAGAGAGGCATGGAAAATGAACGGTTTCATAAGTGCTGTCCCTAAAAAAATTAGCCATGTATCATCCAAATCGTAGTAGCCATTAAGCATTACCCATCGAATACAAATCTCTCGCTACATGATGGGAACAAGCCTCTCGGGAACACTACAGACTTGACCTCACCGCGGTCGTTTCTTCCTCAGCTCCACCCCACTAGAGATACACGGTAGTTGCTTAAATTATCCAACGGCCTTGGAATCCTGCATTAGCAGCTTTGATACTAGCTTCGATTGGTGTGCCTATCATAGACGTGACGACAGATTTGCCTCCAGTTGAACAGAGCGGGACGGTTAAAAGAGCCGCTGGTAGAAGTCATCGTGAAAATTTAAGATGCTTTGCATATTGCGATTTTGGGACGGAAAGACTGAGTTTTCTAAAACCTGTTAATAGTAGGCGGATGGGCAGCAAAGACGTCATAACATTTTCCATTAGCATTTTGTTACTTTTGATAGTCATGCGTGCAGCAGCGTACGTGTATTAAGTACGTATGTACTGATATATTGGGGGGAGTTCTATGCAGCCCTATTGCCGTTGAAACTTAAAATATTGGTTTTTGGAGGCATTTACCACATAGTATCTTAAATAATTCAAGGAATGCATGTTTTAGCTCAGATAAGCATGCTTTAAATGCTGTTAAATCCCATAGTTGGTTTCAACACCCATCACTTCGCTATTAGGTACCATTAGACTGGGATTTTGGGTTTTGAATCATAGAGTGAGAACATGATTGAATGAAATAGTTACTGTGCTTTAGCCACCTACATTGAAATGACCAAATTATAAATATAAATAAACTAAAGTATTACTCGGTTCAATAGTGATATTATTCTCAATTTTCAACCATTTAAGTCAACAATTTTTGCGTCAGACTTATGTATTTCAAAAGGTATTTTACATGAAGCGGATAGTTATTCCCATTTATTTATTTAGAACTAAAGCTGTAAATCTGCAATGCACGCACTCTCTTAATTCATAGTATGATGTGTTAAACATGAAAAAGGATTTGAAGTTGAGATATAGAGGCAATGTTTTAAATGGACGATAAGAAACACGAGGAAATGATGCAGAAAATGCGTGGGAAAAGTAACGTGGTATAAACTGCAACACAGCACCACAGATACAGAAAGGAAAAAGGCAGATAAAAATGCATCAGGGTAGTTACAAATGTAAGTCTCCTAAGGTTGATAGCTGTGCTAAATAAGCCTTATGATAGTCTGTGACTATGACGCGAGGAGTAACACACATTTTGATTACGTATGAGTGAGAATATCAAATACACCCTTATAAGTTCTCATTGGTTTATGTTTAGAGCAAACGAAAGCAATACTGTCTTCTTCGAGGCTTCCAAAGTACTCAGTATTTTCACATAACGTTCGCCATCCACATTTTGATTTATCAGAGGATTTCAATCGTCCATGAAGTTTTACCAGCTCGTTCATTTGTTCAATTCTGAACTCCTTTTTTCCTTACTAGGGAAGGAGAGACAAAAAGAAGGTTCAAAATAGATATTATTCAATATATAGGGACGAAGATCTTTGAACTTGAGCACAATACAGTGAATAAATCGGATACGGATGAAAAATTGCTCTTATATTTCCAAGAACCAAGATTAAATCCACGGAACCGAAGAGGAAAATAGTAATAAAAAACGCTAATAACAGATGACCAGCTAAACAGTTGGATCCATGGCAACTAATTAGGGATAGATCATAAAACACCTCACTCAACAGGTACAGCTAACAGCGATTCCTCAACAGGGAGACAACAGACACCAGAGAAAATACAAGAGGAAGATATCAGCACTCAGCGGTATGAATAATCTTAAAGCGGGCATTCAAGAAAAGTTAGCCGATGTAAAACTTGTGTTGGTATACAAAAATACAGGCTCCTAATTACATCCGCTCTTCCCCGCCATGGAACTGCTCTTCATTAGTTTCTAAGTGAAAGGACGACTCTCATCATCGCTAAAATCACGGAATAAAACTTGAAAGACATTCCGAAATGTCAGAAAAAAGACTACTCCACTTTCTGATTCTGAAAACACCAGGGGGCATGGAGCCAATGGAACCCACCATGACAGTAATTACGGCCGCTCGGTGGAAAAAGACTTTTTTGCCGACCTCCAGGCTCGACGGCGCGTGCTCCCTTCTAAAAGGCGATTCTCAGATTTTTTTCACTCGCCCCCACCCCGCCCTGCCCTCCGCCGAAACCGCCCTCTGACGAAAAAAAGTCAACGAAAGTGGCGCTCGTGCAGCTCGGCGAAAATCAAAAGGATGAATTTGAAGGCGAAACCGTCCGGGTGCCACATTAAATTCTCTTGAGTAAAATATGAATGACATTTTTCCCAAAGGCATTGAAAGAATAAATAATAATAATAAAAAAATTTATTTATTTATTCATTCATATACTTAATAAGTATACAAGAAATAATGTTTTATACAATAGTTTAAATTTTCAAATGAAAACGTGTACATTCTGGTCCCGCTAAGCCGAAATTGGCTTGTCAGCAGGTGCCAAATCAAGGAATATAATGTGTGTCTTGTAAAATTACAAAATTAACAATTTCATTAACAGGTGCAATTAAAGTATTATGTTCTGCATCACGTCAAAAACAAAACATTTTAAAAAACATTCTTTATAACAAATAAGCATACCATTATATAAAATACATTTACACTTCATTATAAACAACCAGTCAATAACCATGTCTTAATTTTTCTTTTAACTTCACTCAACGTTTTTAAATCTTTAAATTCACTCTTTAGATTATTAAACAGTTTAGGTACAACAACTTTTAATTGCTTGCAACCCTAATGCGTATAACATCGCAGAATCTCATACTTTCCTAAAGCCCTCAAATCGGTATTACTATTATGATTTCTCTCCCTTTTGTATCTATTATTAAAATAATTATCAATTATTAATATGTACTGATACAATTTATCTAGAAGTAGTGTACCAATGTCTTTAAAATACGAGTCACCTGAATATCCACTATCTTCCTCAAAGTTTGTTTGATGAATAATTTGTAAAATCCTTTTTTGATTGGACTTTAATCTTTTCATATTAATAATAATAATAATAATAATAATAATAATAATAATATCCTTCCTCTTAATAATAATATGAATGATGAAAAAGACTACATTCGCGAGGCACCAGTCCGCCCTGTTGAAGTTTGTTTATGTTGCCACTTGAAATGTACGCATTTCAATTGCTTTTCAAAAATGACTGCAGCGCAAAGATAGGGTGAAAGCGGTCGATTTATCCTCAATATTTACTAGTGAAGAGGCACTAGAAACTTATGAAGATAGGTTACATTGCGAGAGAAAGCGTATGTCATTAGAAACCTGTATTTTTGCATACAGCGTTAACACTCGTGAGGAATAACATTGAAAAGTAATGAATATTTGATGTGTCGCATCGTAATGAATATAAATTTCGCTTAACTGCAGTAATTATACGTAATATATTCGTGAGTATCAGATTACTCTGCCCGTTAGTGGCTTTGGTGGAGTCATTTAAAAACGCAGCGGGTGAAAAGCCATCTACATGTACGAGGTACCATGCAAGCCAACACCAGGGTGTGTGGCATGGGATGATTCTACACCAGGAATGCAGCACGCAATCTGGCCTTAATCACACACGTGCTCGCTTGCAGGGCACAAGACAAATACACAGGGCAGAGAACGATCGAGTCGAGATGCGGTCACACAAGAATCTGGGAGAGTACTAAGGACACAAAAATGCTAACAGGCAATGTAAAACTATTAGTTAGTAATGAATACTCATAAAGAAGCCGACTGGATAACCCTCCATGATAGTATTCTTGTATATGAGTAAAAGTAATTATTAGCCCCGGTCAATCACAATGAGATCGCGAGAGATCGAGATCCGAGATCGTGTGACTGGTCATTCAATTAGTTACATCAATACAGAAATACTGAAATCTGAGACGCGTCTGATGGGCTGATTCCGACAATAGTGTCAATAGTATGCTATTGTAAGGAAGGGTCTCATAGCTTAGGTTATTTGTTCCAAAGGGCTCGGTAGGAAGGGCGGAGAGAAACCCGGCTTTGGCATCAGCCGAAAGGCGCCCTGGAGACCAAAGCATGACGTCCTATCCGACGGAAGGAGTGCTGTGCTTGAATCCCTCCACAAAGTACTCAACAGGGATAGAGCAGCCAATGAAAAATCTCCGCCACTGCCTGAATTTGAATCCAGAACCATAGGCCGTGAATCCAAAACTCTAGTCATCACACCAAGCCAATCCCGGTGGCAGAGACAGACGGGGGGAGCAGGGGGGCGCCCCCCCCCTTGCGGTGCCTCCCGCAATGCTGAACATTACGGAACCAAAATCGTAGCTTTTTGATATCGTAAGGTACACTGTCTCGTATTTGTGTACAATCAGTTTAATTAAACATTTCTTAAACATAGCATGTGACTAGATTATTTTTATTACGATAAAAGTAAAGGTAGCTTAAAGTATTTTTTGCGCTTCCCCCCCCCCCCCCCCCCCCCGCTACTACCCGATCCCCGTATTTTTATGGGCTTTTTATTTTGTTCGTTTAAAAACCTACCCTTTGGATAAATTCCGTGTTGAGGTTACTGACTCATTCTTTCATGTAAAGTGCATTTAATGTGTTGTCATTAAATAGGTAACAATGTATTAGTGCTAGCAGAGTTTTGAAGTAAATTCAGTCAGTCGCGTCATATTTTGGAACGCTATTTCCTGCGCGGCGTCTCACAGACACTATTTTGGAATGATTAAGCAAAATGATTGAAAGTAGAAATAATTTTTTTAACTACAATAAATCATTTCATTGAATACTCAATTTCGTGAATGGACAACAAATTTATGCGCAATAATGATTGAGATGTTTGTATTAATAAAATACTGAATACTAGGACGGTAAATGCTAACATATTTTCCACAGTCTCGCAGTACGGATTTGCTAATAATCTAAAAAATATTTTTTACTACAGAAGGCATTATTAATTTTGGAGGCATTTTATATTGATAGCACGTTCAGTTGAACTTGAACCAATACATCTCTTATCATATTGGAAAGTTATTATTCGATGCAAAGTTATTACACGCCGAAGTTCACTCAAATAACGTGAAAAACATATTAAATTCTTCGCATTAATTGGTAAATTCAGGTGTGAAATTGATTACAATATAAAATTCGTAGCAATAAGACGCATATCCAGATTTTAATGCTTTAAATAATTGTTAATAGTTAATAGTTTAAATAAGAAACGTATTTAAAAAATTTACGATGAATATCAAGAAACAAATAGCTTGTAACGTATTGTAGCTCAAGTTGTCACGTGGCGTCCACCAGACTACAAAGCAGCATAATATCAAAATATTTACATAAATGTGACAAATTATAAAATCATATTGGTGACTTTTTCAGATTCATAAAATAATAAGATAAAAGGAATATGAGTTTCTTAAATATGAAAATACGATATGATGAGCAAAGTCTTGGTTACTGGAAGCCATGAAATACCAAATCTACCATTTGAAGAAAGTACGTAAAGAGAGTAAACACAGCAAAGTACCCAGGAGTGATATTGTATTTGAGTGGAAGCAGTAACCAAGAGATCGACAAAAGAAATGCAAATGGAGGTTCTATCATGCAAGCTTTAAACACCGTGTAAGTAAAATATTCTACAAGTAAAATGATAGTTATAATATATAAAGCAATGGTAGAAAATATAACTTATGGAGCAAAGGTATGAAAGATTAAGGGAAAAACAAATGGGTTGTTTCCTAACTGGGACTGAGACGGATGATATGAGAAGGATTTACAGAAAGAGTATGCTTGATAAAGTTAGAAATGATAAAATAGGGAAGATGATGGAATTGGAAAAAGATATAGTCAACAAGGTAAAAAGGAAGCTACTACTCTGGTTTATCCATGTTAATCGGATGGATGTCGTACGGAATGTAGCTCTCAGTTGACAAAGGCAACGGAGTCAGAGGACGGCTTTGTACCGGTCGGCTTTACAAAGGCCGGCAATACAACTCAAAGCACGTTTTTACACTACAACCTCAGCGGGAAGTAAGTTTTAATGGGTAATATGGTGTAGCTCCGAGCACTGCCAATTATCTATATTTAATTATTTCTTTTTTAATTAATATCAAAATTTTAATTATTCGATATCTCCAAACAATTTTAACATTGGTCTCCGTATTTTTCTAGCTGAATTGGATCTTTTAAAAAATAGCGGAAGAACCTATTGCGGGATTTCTCCAAATTTAAGAACCTAAAATTAAGTACACCTCAAATTTCAAAGTGAGACTCGAAAAACGTAAATAACCGTCGTCGCTCCCTTTCCTCCCGTGACAACCGGCCTACAGAAAAGAAACATGTTTGTCCCATATCTTTCTCCTACTCCACGCCGTATAGTGGTCTAAAATGCCGTAAAGTCGAGAAAAAACCTCCTGAGGAAGCATTTTTTGGGTTTGAGATATAAATAAAATTAGTTTTTTCGGGAGTTTTGGCACCTGTTAAATTCGATGATGACTTCAGATTACACCAGTGACGCATTTATTTTTAAAATTTTGTCCCGTTATTATGAAAACAAGTTTACAGGACACCAAACTTAATGATAAACTTGTTGTAAGGGTCACTAAATTCAATCATTACCTCACACTAGACAGGTAGCGAACGCAGTCAGAGTTTTTGCCACGCAGATTTCCAAAGAACTCCCGGGATGCCGAATTTTATGAATTTTCAACATATCGTGCCAGAAGCACTTCTTAAAAGGTGTTTTGGTCGATTTTTCCTTAATTCGGCGTAGTTTAGGGGTAGTAATATTCCAAACAGCTGCAGTAATTTTTCACACTTTTCCACACTTGCCAAAAAAGTGTGGAAAATTACTTCAGCTGCTTAAATTTTTACTATCCATGAACTCATGCAAAGTCACAATCAATCTGAGTAGTTTAGGGGTATCCATACTATAAACAAGTTTCTGGTAAAATCTACTTACTTCTTGTAGTTTTATTTATAATCTTTAAGGGTTTGGTTGCTTTCATTTATTTTCATGTAGGAAAGTAAGGGATATAAATGGCTGCTTTCAAAAAACACTTGAATTGGCATGGTTTTGAAACATTTACTCTCCCATTTTTAAGGGGCAAGTTGATTGAATTTGTCTTTTTCAACTTTTGCTTTTCAAATATTTATGTAATGTGAGAAAAATTCAAGACTAGAACAAATATTAAAATTTGTCTTATATGTTATGCATTAAAATTTATAGGGCCAATAATTCACGTCAAAAAGTAGTCTCATACTTATAAAGTCGGACCATAATAGCTCGAAGAAAATAACAAATGAAAAACTAAAATTGAAGAAGACTAAAATTGATTGTTTGAGGCGTAACTTGGTGAAAGCGATTCATAATTAACATTAAAAAGAGGAACTTTGTGCTTTCACATTAATATTTATTCACGACCATGGTTTCAACGTTAGACGTCATCATCAGGTTGACGTCTAACGTTGAAACCATGGTCGTGAATAAATATTAATGTGAAAGCACAAAGTTCTTCTTTTTAACGTTAATAATGAAGAAGACTAGACAAAAATTTCAAAAAATTATTATTACAATTTAGCTTAAATGTTACTCTAAATAGATTAAACAAATAGTTTCGTATCTTTTGATCATCGTCACTTAAGAGATATTGCACTTCTGAAAGACATGCTCGGGCTTTCTTATGGCGTAATCGAGTTTTGGTTACCTAAGGATGTGGTGCTAACGGAGGGTGCTTAGAAAGATCCTCATTACTTACTTTACCGAAATTGTATTGTTTCTTGTAGTTTGTGAATCAGAAATGCTCTGGGAGTAGGAACTTTCAAAACCGACCTTGAACATTATCACTTGGCGAGCAGCTGCGAGCCCTTCGCCAATAGATTGACTGCCTGAGTCCGTTCTGGTCCATTTTTGCGTGCATGCCTCGGTAGCTGGTGTAGGCAGCTGAGCTTTTTGATAGTTGACATTTGGTTCTTGGGCTTTTTTCACACGTAATTGATGTACATGATCTCGTGAGATAATTAAATTAGGGGCTATCTGTAAAACCGCTGAGATTTTCGCAAAGCGACGGCTGATTCTTTTCGTTCACATGAGACAATGCCACGCATATTTCACCTGAACAAAATAAAAGACGGAGTTTGCTAGACAGAAATCATGACCCCAAACGTGCGGTAGATCTTCACCTTCACGAAGAAATAGCCAATGCAAAACATGACATGAAAAGATTAAGATTTTTTATTGTAGGTACTTTGGAGTTAGGAATGAAGCAATTCTAGACGAGTTACAGAATCATGTTTTAGGAATCCAGCCATACATTGAACCCTTTTGAACCAAAGTGTTAGAATTTCAATATAGTTAAATTAAATATTCGGAGCTTTTCCGGCACACTAGCATTTTCGACCACCGCAAGCTTCCGTGAGGACCGAGCTGAAAATTGGAGCCAATTACCCGTTCCCTTAAGGGGGAAATTTAATCGGCGGGTGTGGCATTAAGGATGCGATTCATAGACGGCACTGAAATGCCTCACTTAACAAAGTGAGGATCGGTAAAGTAAGACTTTAGCTAAATTACGCTGCAAAGTCGTCTCAAGGAACTTAATTTATATAGTGGAACTTAAGCTGCTAAAGTCTCGATCATGCATAGAAATTTTGAGTGTTGGCAATGAACGCCGCGAAAAAGTGAACGAAAAGTTGACACGCGATATTAATTGCGTTGTCTTTTACAGGTTTCTAACGACTTGGTTTCCGTGTTGCATTGAGCTCGGACTTTTTTAAGCTGCATTTTCTCGTTGTCTTTTATTGTGTGGAAATGTAGACGATTTAGTAGTAAAGTACTGTAGTAGTTTAGTACTAAAAGGGAAAAGCTTCAAACGATGTGGAAATCGTTTGAAGCTCTTCCGTAATAACTATTTGTGCGTTATTGGCTGAATTGGCTGCATAGAAGCTAACTTTTAATCAGCCTCGCGTATTGGAAATGCTCTTCGATGTTTCTAGCGAAGTAGTGATTCAAATGCTGATATTTTCACGTCATTTTACGGCCATATTTAATGTTTAACAGGACGCGGTTGTTTACAATTTATTTTAGTTTGCAAGTTTGATGGTATGCGTTCATTGAAGGTGGGTGAAATAGTTTACTTCTCTCGCGTTAACTTGAAACTGCACTAATTAACTTGAAGATTTACCAATCAATGTTACTCTCAGGTGGATGCATATTTTGAAGGAGATATGGATATGTATTGAATTCTTTGGTGTTTAACAATATTTTAATTCTTGGAAGGTTGACGTCGGGGGCTATGTGCTAGAGGAATACCTATGTCATCTAAATGAGTGAATGCATGGCCACGCAATAAAACATGTTATCTGTGTGAATGGATTTATATCAATAAATTACTCTGTGTCTACTCCGAATAATGCCTCAACATATGTGAATACCTCACCCAAAGTATCCATTTGCAAATTTTGAAGTAAAAAAATGAAATGAAGTCTGTGATAATTTTTAAAGAAAAATTCGTGACAATGCTACATACTCGAGAAATAAATTTCTATCCTGCTGATAATATGACTATGAAAGAAAATTTATTTTACTTTTTAATTACTTCCCTTGAACATGAGATCCTATATCTTCATTGTAGACATTCATATGATTCAAATGCGTAGTCGAAAAACTGCTAATTTCGGAATAACAGAAACAGGAAAATGCTAAACTTGATGTGCAGGCATGTCGAAAGAGTATATTAAGCAATCATGGAATGAAAACTCTTAAAATACAATGCAACGTTTTGAAACTATCATTAGGCCGCCATGCATAGTAAATAATCATGCGTATGATCATACTGAATGATCATGCAAATGAAATCATTCGCCGTGTATAACGTGAAAATTCGCGAATGAACCGTCATGCGCATGATCTTTCAGTGAAAATTAGAACATATTCAATTTTGCTCGCATGATCCCATGAATTATGGCATGATCATTCATCATGATCATTCGCATGATCATTCACCTTGTAAATCGGCCTTAGGGCTTGCCAAGTGACATGACAATCTAGCATTTGCTTACAACGACCATTCACGCTGAAATAACAGCATTTCGATATCATTTCAAGTATCTAGAAGGGAAATTCTATAATGTAAATATATAAATAACCTAAGAACTTAATAACTCACTTATGATCAAAATCAACATAAATTATGCCACCATCTTCAGCTACTTACTTTGCTGAAATTATCACATGATCATAAGAATTTCCTTGATAGTGCAACGACCGATAGAGTTCAATTGTAGAACTTAAGTAATGCGTTATCTCCATCAATACTGACCAGGTATATTTACAGGGAAAAAGACATATTATAAGTCCGGTTTTTTTCTTGAAACACGTCTGTCTGCTGCTGTGTTCCCACCAAAATATTAATTTCCATAACCTAAAACATCTTCACGTGCTGTATTTTCCTACAATTATAGCTGTATCCGGGACGATTTAGAACATTTAAGTCAAATTCTAACCGATTTCAACTTCAAAAACAGCCGGTGCGGCCATATTTATTCATCCTTAAAAGACACTTTAGCCATTGAGTTGGGCACTTAACGGTACGGTGACAGTTCAGCCATTTTTCGTCTTAAGTGGCGTTTGTGAAACGGAGAGAGCAGACTGTAGCCCATCTAAAGTATACTTAAGCCTAAAGTGCCGTCTATGAGTCGCACACTTAGTCGTCACATTCCAATCCGGAGGTCAGGGGTTCAGACTCCTCCCGATTCACACCTAGTGAAGGCGTGGGTATATGCGATTGTATTGGTTGTTAATGGAAGCACATGCTAGTGAAAAGTTAATTATTTTTAGCGTTGCTATTAATAAAATTGAACGGAAACAATAAATGTGCTCTCCTTAATGTTTATTTTGTCCACGCTCTCAAGGAAAAAACAATCCAGGGAAGAAGTCGGATGCAGAAAGGATTCTCGGGTTCTCCACCGGATAATTGGCTGCATCTCTCCCCAAGACTTTCCCTGGAAGGCATGCAACCAATTACCCGTTGGAAAACCCAAGACCTCTTTTGCACCTATACATATATATTTTTATAACACGCCGGGAAAATATAACTTATTACAAGAAGTCAGATATTTGAGAAAAAAAAACGAATTCCCTACATAGTTAATCCAATTAAAAGTAGATTCAAAAAGTAATATATTTTACGAACAACATTGACTGTTGCGAAATTTACATAAATGAACAAAAGAGAAGTTTTCCTGGGTGGATATTGACCAAGGGATTTAGGTTGTGTCAATCATAATGCAGGACAAGGACAGGATAAATAATGATTTTCCGCTTTTTTATTTATTTTCACTCCACCGAAAACAGCACACATTGACCTTTTACATTGGGGTGTGATACACATTTCAACAACCCCACGCGCACGAGCAGCCATGCCCTGGATAAGGGAAACTTACCCAGGCGGGAATCGAATCCAAGACGTTGGAAAACCCAAGACTTCTTTCTGCACCTAATACGCCGGGAAAATCTAGTTATTACAAAAAGTCCGATACGTCCGGGACTGTTGTTTGGCAGGCGAGGACTTTACCAATACCTTTTCTTTCGCCACCACCGAGGCCGGCGATTCATTTCCTTAAAAAAATTATGTATATTTAATACTAATGCAATAGAATTATTAATATAAGTAATAGTTTTAAACACCATCCTTTTCTTTTAAGGCGCTGAAACCTTTATATAGAGTACTTGACGGTGGTAGGTAAGATAGGAGTTCGTGACCCATTCTCAGATGAGAATTTCTTGGCTTGGACGAAAGAATGAGAAAAACACTCCCTTAAAGTGCATATATCTTCAACAACAAACGAAATATTTTCGGTGAGTATCCAATGAAAACAAAAAGAGTAAGGGAAACTGAAATTCTTCGAGAAGCAGAAGTGGCGCTACAAACTTTGTCATTAAAAGTTTGAAAGTGAGTGTACCTCTTTCGCTATTAAATGCTCCTGATATACTCATGGAATATCCTATTTCCTATGGAGATCTGACAAACATTTTTTTGAGTGTTTCCTTCAGAAATGTTACGCTATTGTGACGCCGACATATTTTCCTTCGCCAGAAGCCTTCAGCACAAACCCTTATTAATTCATGTGAGGTGATAGATTTGTATGTAAAGCAAGAAACAGGATTCGAGCATTGGCTGTCTTTGTTCGAGCCCCCCGCCAATTGATACAGAGGTGAACGTTGTTTGTATCCCATCCCAGAGTTTAAATATTTGCTTGCCCATCACTTGATGACCGTATTTTCGGCAAGTGTGGGAATATTATTGGCAATTTGGGAGCAATGACGTAGGAATAGCTGAATTCCTTTGTAGTTTGTGGAGATTTCAATGCCACTCTAAAATGATGCATAAACCAAGTTAAATATCATAGTATTCACATTGTTTGACATGAGCAAAAACGTAAGCAACAACATTTAAGGTACATTAAAAACAAACAAGCTAACATAGTGAAACCTTATTAGAAGAGGCAAGGAGACTACACGGAGAAGGCCTCAGTCTGTCCCGTCCCATTTATGCTGCCACTTTGCTCACCTTTTAAATGGTTTGCAGAAACGTACGTAGCGCGGCGATGAGTGTATGTCGATTAATATTTTTACCCTACTGATTTCACCTACCACGAGTGGCGTTGGAGAGAAATGCCAAAGGTATTTAAATAAAATGTAACACCTTGGAGAGGAAATTTCTCTCATTTTATGGTAAATGAACATGCTATATTTTTATTTAATGCTTATTGTATCTTATTGTATCTATTTGGTAATGTGGAGCCGGAACAGGCTTAGTAGCCTAATCCTGGAAGGAAGAAGAAGAAGAAGCTTATTGTATCACTTTTAAGTATATGGTTAATCTTGACTTTTTATTCTAAAGTTTAATTGCTGAATTTGTTATAATTTTAACAAATAACTACCACACAGCCATTATTTTGACTCTAGGCACTTTTTGGCTGAGAAGCAGAAGTCAATGTATCGGGCCGTGGCACTAAGATAGTAAATAGCTCGTATTGAGTAGCTGCTTCGTGGGAATATAATTGAAAAGCTATTGATTTTTATGTATTATATAGGCACGACCACGGATTATGTTTGACAGCCCTAGTTGTAGCTTATTACCCCATGTGATTCGGATTGCTCTGGCTTCAGCGTCTCTAGTGGAGACTTTTGTAAACATGCTGTAAACAAGCACGGTGTAAAACATACTTACAGGTCAACTCAAGTATCCTCCATTGCAATATTTGTCATCTTAGGGAGAATCTTGCCCAAAATGGAAATAGCGGCTTCGTGGATAGAAAGCGACCATTGTGGAGTACTTACAGCTTATGTCTTTTTGGACAAAAAAGAAAAAGAATTTAAGTTTTAGATAAAATAGTATATTTATGTGTATAAAATAATTAAATTACTTATGAAGCTACTTTTATACCATCATGATAGTTCCCAATAGTTCCTAATAGGCTGAAATCCTGGTCATTGGGATAATGCAATAACGTAGAAAATACATTTGTATTTGAGTATGGATGTCCACGGCACCGACAAATTTATATGCGTTGACAGTTTCTTTGACAAGGTAAAAGTTTTGTAGGAAGCATTGAGTTTGAAACAATGAGAAATAAAAAGTAATTGAGAAATATAATCTCCCATTGTAAAGAATGAAAGAAAAACCCAAGGCGGGCCGCATGAATATGAAACCATGAAGTCGGTTCGTAAGATAAGAATCTTTCTCCGTATTCGTACGGAAATTAGGAACTAAGTAGCTAGTGCGCATTCCGTCGGTTTTTAAACTGAAACATAACCTTTCTGCTTTGATTCATCGTGGGAAACATGCAGCAAGACTCAAAAATATTTATTATAACTCATGCGACATAAAGAAAGGAGGCCGACAGCTGTAAAGGGTAGAATACATATTTCGCCGTAAAAAGGCAAAAGGTTGTATTTTTTTATACCTGTTGTATTATTTGGCCTTTATTGGACAGAGAGTATGAGGGTTCTAGGTGAACCCTTCGAAGGATACAACGCACCGGGGCCGGGAACCAAGCCCGTGGCTTATACGCCCAGACACCCGGGGAGGGGAAGGAAGGGAAGGAAAAAGGAGAGAGGCGCCGCCGCGATGGGAGCCCGCCGATGCCTCTGGGAAGGGATAGGTACGGAAGGGACGGGAAGAGGGAAAAACACCCCAACGCTATAGAAGCGAAGAGGGCCCTACTATAGACGAAACCAAGCATACGCAATCAATGTTCTAGCGATCCTAGAGGATTTTCCTATGAGGAAGAAAAATCCATCGATCGAATCGCTAGATAGCCTTTATTGGACAGTGCAACTAATTGGCGGATCGGCCTTGCTTAGTATCAACAATGCGATTAATAGAAGGTTAATGAGGAAGCCACAATTCGTGCATGCCAAATTCTACAAAGCGTGGTTTGGTATTTTTTAAGCTAGCGGATCAACTTTTGCTTATCAAGAACTCATCACACAATTTTTCTCTCTTTCATTAACAACTTTCTGAGATGTTTCGAAGAGTCCCGACTTACTCTAAATCTAATCGCGAGTAGATGAGGCTGAATTTCCAATATTCTCTATTCAACGAAGAGATGTTACCGAGTTTTTTTTTAACATCGCGTGAATTATAGAGTTTGCTAGAATCTTGCCATTGCCTTGACAAAAATATATTTACAGTAAGTCGCCGAAAGTTTACTAAAAAAAGTTCCTCATATACAGAATATTATCTCCTTTTCACTTTATCATGAGGAATTAACTTCCGTGATCGTTGCGTAATTGAAATGTGCATTAAAGATGGACTGGTGAAACAGTCAACGTAAACAAAACAACAAGTAAATGAGTTCTATTGTGGACATCAAATACTTTGCAGAAATCGATTCGGACACAATAAAGGAGAAGACAGGTAAATAATTGCATGGTGCCAGGGGCGCAGCTAAGAATCGAGGCTAGGGGGGGTTTTAGGCGTAACTAGTGCTATTTATACTATTTAGGGGTATGGAATACCTGCCAGGGTAAGGTGCAAAAAATTTTATGACAAATTGTCCCCCAGAAAATTTTTATGATAAGTGGTTCAAAATGATGATTTTTGCGGATTTCTGAGATATATTTTATGAAGCCTTAAACTATTCTATTAGTAATATAAATCCAATTAAGTAAAATCGATTAAACTTAAAAATTACTCTGACCTCTGGGGGGTGGGTTTATCCCTCAAGACCCTCCCACTCGCTATGCACTGCATGGTGCAGCATAAGTGCTTAAGAGAGGAGGGACATTATGCAGGATTTAATAAATAAAGCTGGCATTAAAGATTGGATTTTATAATAAACCAGTCAGTTTGAATAAGTGGAAATAGATTCAAGGATCAATAAATATATTATGCCTGAAATTCACGAGGAAAAAGATATCAGCCTATGAGATGTATCAACGTTTAGCTAGGAAAATATTAATTATAATTGGATCATCACGGGAAAAAATTCAGGAAAAGTCATTCTCATCTATTTAATTGATCATAGAGTCAATTTCCATTGAGTCCCTTTCCACCCATTTAGATTTCTGTAACCTTCGCAGTTTTTTAAATAACTTGGCAATAGACGAAAATCATAATCATACATTTCTGATTACCATTTTATATCAGTTTACAGAATTAAAAAAAAAACATTTAAAGCTGAGTTGAGGCTACGCATTTCTTTTCAATTGCAGTATATTAAGTCGCTCCGACGTAATCCTCGAGAAACTACCATTGGACATAGAATATTGAGAGAAGCATTGCTATTCTGAATTGAAAATAAACGACCAATTTCTTGGAGGTTTCAAGGTGGCTCAAAAATATGCTCTTATTCTAGTTTTAGGAGCTCTAGGAGTTTTCCCTTGAACGGGGGGGGGGGGGGGGAAGAAGCGTAGGCCGTGACACACTGCACTTGCAGCTAAGGTTAGACGCTTTGAATCGGGGCTGGACAACGCGGAAAAGGTTGTCAAAATTCACTCCACAGTCAACTGACCCAATGGTTATGCAAGATAGGAGTTGAATTTCAACAAATAAATAAGCGCGTAAGAATTCAGTAGCTACGCAGCAACTCCTGAACCTCGTAATGGGTGTTGCGAAGTTTTAAGACCAGGAAAATGTCCACAATGTGCGCACAGCATAAAATCATCCGTCACTGAGACTCGATCCATGGAACCTCTGACTCGTTGCATGATACTGTGACCGCTACGCCATTGGAACGAATGTGTCCCTAGGTAGTCCTAATATGTCGGTTGTGTCCACAGTTGTCCCGACAAGAGTCAACTCCATTCTTGGTGAGTCGTGGGCGAAGCATAATTCGAAGAATATGGGGATGGATTCGTAGTTCGATCTTTTTCGCGTTGTCATAGTGCTATGGGTATGAGAATTTCCCCGTATAAAGGGCATATAGATTTTAAAATTCCCGGTTGTATGAGAGCTTTACTAGTGGAAAATATTGGAAGACAAACAGTGCCTGAACTGGCCGCTTTCAGACGCCAATGAGCTGTGCGTTAATTTTTTTTCGCGAATGTACAAACATATTTAATGTTTAACTCCACTGATCAAGTAAGTTTATGTGGCAGCGTGTATTTAGCTTTGAGTTATCACCTGTACACCAGTAGGTCAGATCATATACTGACTTCAATGACCCTCATTGGCTTATAAAATTCGTATCGAGTCTGTTTCCATTACCTAACCATTCCTCCGTTGCCAATAGTGTTAACGGACTCTCTAAGTGGCCTCTGCTACCACTATAACCTCCCTTGCCTCAGGGTGTATTTATATGCTATCAGAAATCGAATTATCAATATTTTAAACTGCGAACTCTCTCTCAGCGAGGAGCGCGATCTTCAATTTCCGTTATACGTGATTACCATGCGACCTTCACTATCCCCGCAGATCTGGTTCGAAACTCGCCTAAGGCTCCTCACTTATCCAGTCCTTCGCGGCTCTTTCAAGTGCCGTCGCTATCAGTCAAATCTAAAATGATCTCATGCACGAGGCGTTTATTTTCATCGCTGCTCATGAATGCCTTTTATGGTATGTACGTCGAGGTGTGCATTTTCTTCAGCATTGAAGTTTCTTTCGGTCACTCCCTTGGTGACGCATCGTCTTTTTATCGAGAAAATTTATTTGCAATTGGTAATTTTGTTTCTTGCACACAACAAACTTTGACGCTGAATAATTAATTCTATTGACTACTCTGTAGTCTATCGTGATAATTTTACTCATGGCATTTATTTAAGCTAAACAATGTCTAATAGACGTTGAATTTGAATAGACGAAGAATTTAAGTTACCTAATATAATAGCTTTAGTGAAAATCTCAGTATATTCATGATCAACTGACCATAATGTTTGTAGAAAGGGGCCAGCCAAGTTCATCTTTTCATAATATTTTATATATGTTCATGTTCTGAAAAAACTTAAATGACACTGGAGTAAAATTTGGATAAAACTATCATTGCGCTCGTTAATTGCGCTCCCATTTACATGTTGCCCCTCGTGACGGTGGTACGGTATGAGAGGCAAACGGGAAACCTCCTGCGTCTCTTTCAGCCAATAAGAATGTTTGGAGTGGAAACATGGAAAATCTTAATACATTAGCGTACCGATCACCTTCCATGTTTGAATAGAAACTGTTTCAAAATATTTTTTAATAATAATTGATTTGATTTCATTATAAATATCCCTAGAAAGCCTTTTACTCTCTCCTCATCAGACTTGAAATGTGATCTCTGAATTCAAAACATAAGAAGTCCTTTTCACGACTACTCGCAGGTAACTTCAAATTTAGAATAAAGTGTTTAGGATCCGGGGAATAAGCATTTGATCACACACTCAGGGATTCAACCTGAATTTTGGTATGGTTATGTTGCATAGAGCTCACCCCGGAATAAGCCAAAGGCGTGAGGATAATACATATCCATGGAATGGGGCAGTTCCTTTCCCACAGACTTTAAGGATTTTTTATTTGAGTGTGATCACTCGGGGTTTTAAGCAAAGACCCTTCAGTCAGTGGCCAAGCACTTGACTCACCACACTAGACCACCACTCTCCCATGGATCGGTCTGGTTGTCGAGCAATTCAGATCAGACGTTTTATTCTGTGACAAAGAGGACATCATTTTTGGAATGGCAATTAATTTCCAGATGCAATAGAAAAGATGAAATCATAAGACCTGTTTATAATTTGGACACTGTTAGCTGGCAACATTGCTGCTCGAGAACAATTTCAATAAAAAAATTTAAAAAAATGAGACAGCGATAGCTTCCAGCCAAGTTGGTTTGAGGGGATTTTTTCTTTCGCAGAATCGATATCTATACAAAATATTAATATTCTATGCCTTTAGACCATCATTGCAAGTGCACATATGCAAGTAAACTAGTAAATTTAGTTCGATTTGCGAATAATATTGTTTCATTGCATAATCTAACAATGGTATAATATTCAGAGGTACCTCAAAGTTTCTTACGGTAAAATACACCATGAGATATTATCTTGTGTTATAATTCTTATTTTTACTAGGCATTCACCTTATATCTATATAGTCAAGTATTTTATTTATAATTATACCACTACGCTACAGCACATTTTAAAAAGATGCGATAAAATACGCTAAAAAAAACTGCAACATTCTGAATTTATTTACTATTTAAGTTTTCCAGCCTTCGTAACTTCTGACTAAATACTTTTTTTTCTGGGTTTGATATATATGTATAATTTTTGGAACGTTTTTGATAATATATTCCCGAAACGCATTCATTCTGAGAACTTCAGTTCTCCCGAAGTAGGTACTCTATGTAAACCAATCCTATTACTTGTAACAAAACAATCACAGGTAGGTAGTAAGAGTCTTCATGAGTGATTTCCTGAGCAATATATGCTTCGAACAGGAACCATGTCTATCACTTTCAGCATTCCTTTTATCGTAGATGTCAATACAACTGAAAAAAATATGGACTATTATTTATAGCTGTGGCCCAAATCGACTAATATACTCGTACAAATAGGGATGGCAAGTGAAACGAAACGAAAATGTTTCGTTTTGACCCGGAGAAACAAAAATACGAGGCCTACCGCAACAATCAGTATCACATCTAAAATAATAGCCTGGTGAAAAGTTTTCTTAAAACCATCTTCCGTTTTCATTCAATGAAACATTACCGTTCAGGGGCTGCCTTTTTCATCAATCCATCTTTTTGTTGAATAATTATTCAGTAGTTCCTGCAATAACATTTGTTTTGTCCTCGCATCTTGAGTATGATCCTAAACTGCAGTAAATATTTTATATGAGATATGATAAAAAATATATCATAGATATAAAATCATAAATTCTCTGTAAACCATGATAAGTGGTAAATTTATGAGAGTAAATTAGAGGTAAAGTTACCTCGTTATATCCTCTCCTTTTAAAACCCAGCCCCTTCATTGTAAGAATAACTTGTAAACATATTTCTCTTTATGCATGATAAACGGGAGTTCTGTGTTAAAATGCCAGCTAGCGACGCTTATTGATTTTTATTGGTAAAATCTTCCTTGAGATTATTAAATAAGAACTAATAATGGGCCATCATGGTTTAGCACAGTATCACTGGCATTTAAAGAATAAGCTCTGTCTTTCTATTGTCAGTAAGTGTCAAGGCAATTTCCCTGTGATAAAAGAGCTGCTTCCTTTGTGTAGGAATTCATAAAATAAAATATTTTTTCGTTTTCTATTTTATTCTGGCGTCAATTAATATAGTTTTGCGTTATGCCCGACAAATTTTATCATTGAATGGAAAGGAAGCGAAGGAGTATGTTGGGTTTATTTATGCATTAAACTGTCAATTTTATTTCTCGGAAATTACGTCATAGAGTAAAAGTCGTCACAGTTTCCACACCAATGAAATTAGCGACAAATCACCTCACGCTCGACTCATACTCAGAGATGTGTGATATTTTCTTTTGGAACCTACGCCTCGCAACCTCTCACTCAAGAACACATCACATCAAATGGTCTCCAGCATGGAGTAGAAGTATCGCTTCTTCCTACGCATCAGACTCATAATATTTATATATCAGTCTTTCAGTGCTAGCGCGGTTTGTCCACACTGTAATGAAGGTGATTCTAGCTTCATGAATTGATACGGTCGAAAAGTATCTCTAATATTTCGTCTTCTTAATGACGTATACAAAGCGATAATGACCTTTTACTTTACGCAGAGTATGAACGGAGCACAAAAAGTAATTGGGAATGCGGAATATCGGCAGATTGCGGAATATGCTGATCAACAGGAACATATGGTGGCAGCTATAAAATGAAGCCTGAAATCAAAGCAGAACAAGGGTTTTTATCCTTAAATTTGTAATCACTCATCTACATCTACATAATACCCCTCAAGCCGCCTAAAAGGCATGTGGTTGGGAGTGTTAGGACACCAGCCGTTTACAGCTAAGAAAATGAAGTGCTCTAACGAAGTTGGGACTAGCGTTTATTGAAGTCCTTTGTGGTTCGAGGGAAAAACGAATTCCCATATCTATCCGTTCGGCAAAACATCTCTCTTAATTTATCGCTTCTATCGGGCCTGGAAATATAGTGTGGCTCTAATATTATGTTCTCTGTGTCGCTCTTAAAGATATCCATTCTCAGTTGTTCAAGCAATCTAAGCCTAGCACGCAGCCTCCGAGTCTCCAGCGGCTCCCAGCTTAATTCGCTTAACATCTGGGTAACACTGTTTGTACGCCCGTAGCAGTTTTTGACGAAACGTGCAGCCTTCCTTTGTATTTTATTCAGTTCGCGAGAGTACCACAGTCTAGCAGTGGAGCAGAGTATCATTGAGTCTAAGCGGAATGATCGCAATTGAGTACAGGAAGTTATTGCCTTAGTTACATTGTAAATGATCTTTCTTCACATTTTCTCCAAAGTCTAATGAAGCATCTCATAATTTTCTCGAGGAATGGCCTCAGATGAGAAAACTCGGCTTCAATTGCTATGAGAACATGCCCGCATATTTTCGATTCTAAGCACTTTTGGTGAATAGAAAAATAAGAAATTGACTCAACATATCGTGAAAATATATGACACGGATAATTTCCAGGCACTTACTTGGACTGTAATTACCTTGTCCTATCTATTCAGTGTGTCATGGCTGTTTTTGTAATGATATGTGCTCATCAATTATCATAGTGCGACTTCAAAGATGGCAAACGATGCCATCCCTCGTACGATATTCTTTTTCCTCTTCTTCTTCTCCCAGCAATATAGGTACTATGTGGTAGAAATTAAATTAAAACTTGAAGCAATTACGTGGTGGAAGGGTTCCATGTTAACAATGAAAACACTTTGTTACTTCCACAAAATACACAGTTTCTATTTATTACCGGTTTCGGCTATTACACCATTTTCAAATAAAGGTATTTCAAATAATAAATTTCAAGGTATTTGAAAATGGTGTAAGTAATAGCCGAAACCGGTAATAAATAGAAACTGTGTATTTTGTGGAAGTAACAAAGTGTTTTCATTTTTAATATGTGGTAGAAACGTGAATGGCAAGGAGACTACATGGAGGAGCCACCAAACCGTGTAGTTGAAGATTTATGTTATAAATTTTGGCCCGTTCCTATTGGTTTTCAAAAATATCCGAAGCGCGATGATGGGTAAACTGCAATTTGTTCCATTTCAATGATTTTAATGTAATACTTACAATCGCTAGGAATGACATTGAAAATTAAAGGAATTTAATAAATCTCATCACCACGAGTAAAAATGTCTATTAAGAAGCCGATGCATTTTTTATTAAGTAAAAGTGTATGCTCCAACGACGAAATGATCATTTCGCATCGCCAGCATAAGAACCCGGATATCCTGATTGCCGATTAAGTTTACTACCAGCTACTCCACCAACCTATCTTTTTCTGATGCAAATCTAAAGCTGGGTTCTACGGAGCAATGTGTAAAGGAGTTCACACTGTGTTACAGGAGACGGGGTTCGTGCTTACCAAGACACCGTCGGAGAAATAAAGCCTACTTAGTCACTATTCCGTGACGGACGTTTACCCCAGAACAGCACGAAACAAGCAACTTTGTACGCAGTCACGCGCACGGGTTTATATTTATAAGCACTGAGGATGAAACTCACTATTCCATTCCTAGTATTCCTAAAATTCGTAACATTTTCTTAAATATCCTTGAAGTTCGGATATGTATGACCGTCAGCGAAGAAAGAGGCGACATTTGTTTACCTATTTTCATAGTCGGTGGATGATCACACTCAGTCCCACTGGAGAGTCCTCTATGATAATATCGGTGGGGTCGGATGAAGTTGGTACCGCCACCGTGGCCGTGCGAGATAATCGCATTCATATCGGATGACATGTTCTTCATCGTCTTCCACTTTTCGCCGCAAAGGCTGGAAACTGAACACTCGCACCTTGATTTCCCCTGGCGTGATTCGCGTTAGCACCTTCTCTTTCATTCAAGAAGCGTCAATCTCATAAATATTTGCAATATAGAATTCTCCAGTCGGCCACTAAATGTGCTCGAGATAAGAGGAACCGTAGCGGAGAAATAAATTAGGAAATTCTGACCGATAGACGGAAAAAATTAAGGTTAAATATTCTGCGAAAGTTTCAAGAACTTTACTTTTTGCCTGATGCTCAATGGTTTGATGCTGCACACCAATTGCAGAAAAATTTCTTATCTTAAAAACTTCACAGAATCTAGCATGAGGTCAAGAGGATGTCGCATGGCTATTTATTTCTGAAACGCTATATAATATTTGTTGAAATGAATTCCTAACTGGCATAAATATTTGGACAGTTGACTACAAAGAGAATTTTGACAACCTTTTCGCGTCGTCCAGCCCCACTTCAAGACCCCTGACCAACAGCTGCATGTGCGATGTATCACGGTCTTTGCTTTGTCCCTCATTTCTTGCTGGGAAAACTGCTTTGAGTTCGTCACATAAGAGTGGAAATAAATTTTTGAGCCACCTTAAAATCAGTTTTATGTTTTCAATTCAGTATTGCAATGCCCTGCTTTACATCCTACTTTCAGGAATAGTTAACCGTGGTTTACATTATTATCAGTTAAGATACTTCAATTATTAAGAGGCTCACGTCAAAATTATGTAGGTTGGGGAAACTTCGATGCCCAATTTGTGGTTCAATAATTTTTTTCGTTTGGTTCCTAAGACATTCAATCAACTTGGTCCTCAACCGATTTCTCTTATACTGAAATGAAAGGTGTAAATAGACATTTGTGAAAAGTAGAAATATTCGGTCGGTGTTATAAGACTATTCAATTGGAGAATTGAGTGGGGAGGTGCGGCAAACCAATATTAGGATTGATGATTATTGATTGATTGATTGGCGATGATGTTGCACATGAATCAGTATTATAGGGGACCAACTGGGGCCTCCTACATGCAGTCACCATGCATTTTTCTATATTATTTACTAGGGATGGTCGGATCGGATACCTCGGATCCAAATATCCGCGGATATTGCCCTTCATCGGATCCAAAGTCGCGGAAGACATCGGATCTGTATCCGAAATTTTAAATAATAGCTTCAGTGAATGCAGCTCCCCAGAAGGGTGGAAAGAGTTCCGATTCTATATTCGAATACCCCATCGCATGCGATCCTTGTCCTACTCATGAACCGTTTTGTTTGAAAGCTCTCGCATAGGTTACGTAGGAGAATTTCAGCCGTGGAAAATAAAAAAGGCAAAATACGACTGGCAGACAGTGTGAAGAGATAGAACAATCATTTGGAAATATCAGCGTCAGGAATTTGAAAATGCATTTGGATCCGAAATTATCCGATCCGAAATATCCGGCTCCGAAAATTAAGGATCCTATCCGTATTCGAATCCGAAAAAATCATGGATACGTCCCTCTCTATTATTTACGAACTTCATGAAATTGTGGGGGTATTCAGGGAAGACTTCATAATATGAGAACGGTGAAGTGAGAGTGATTAGTCGTCTGACTGTTGGCTACTTTTTGGTTGCCAAAGTGACTCGATATTCTCCTGAAGGTCTGTTGACATTGTTGAATGAATGATGGGGGAAATTAACTATCTGACTAAGACCAAAATTACTTCGAATTTTCCTCTAAAATTTTACCTAATATTTTAGTCTTGAATTCCACGAATGCTCTTCTTTAAAGTCGTATTTGCAGTCAATTTCCCTCTCCTATATTTCTCAGATAATTTCTTATGTTCTTCTTCGGGGAAATCCTGAGTGGCGTTTTCTATTTTTGAATGTATGGTCGCTTTAAGGACATCATCATTATACCACGTAGGATTCGCATTAATTATCTTCTGTTTAGCAGGTATTGCGTAATCCACGCGACGGATGGGTTATTCAAAAGCATCCTGGCGTTACTCTAAATAAAATCCTAAAAAAGCTAATCCATAGAAAGAGGGCGAAACTTTGCAAAAATTATGAGCTTTCTTATATTTAGTAAGAATATAAGAGTCCTTAGGGTAAGATAATCAAACAGAATGTAGATTGCTGAAAGAGGTATAACCTCACACCTGGAAAACGCTAACGAGACAACGAGATACACAAAACCTTTAAAATACAACGGAAAAATAACTGAAGAAGAAAAAGGTCTACTTCCTACACTCTAAACCCTCACTCAATTTAAGCGCGGGTAGATTTAACGGATAAACATCAAGGGATTGTCAGTAGGGGAAAGTGACTTCAAGGGCGCTAGTGATAGGAGCAGGGAAGGACAGATATTGTGGTGAAGAGAGCTAGGAGGGGATGAGTCACTAGTGAGGAGGGGAAAGAAGGGACCAGACTTTCACGGAAGAAATGCTTTTAGTATCCAACGAGTGAAAGAAATTAACAATAAAAGAGGGGAAATATACAAAAGTATTTACTACCATTGAACTGGACATTGATTTTTGATGCTTTAAATAAGAGTTGTGGACTACATAAGATCTTAAAAACCTATCATCCAAAGTTGAGGAAAACAGAGGAAGGACAGAATTGTTACAAGAGAATAAGAAACGAAATATGTTGTAAAGCGCGGAAGGCTAAAGAAATGTG
Organism: Ischnura elegans; assembly: GCF_921293095.1. NCBI lineage: Eukaryota > Metazoa > Arthropoda > Insecta > Odonata > Coenagrionidae > Ischnura > Ischnura elegans. The sequence goes on from NC_060259.1 coordinate 89,530,611, forward strand.
GATGAAAAATATTTGTGAAGACGTACAAAATAATCTTAAACATGGAAAATTAGAGGCCACTGATAGGATAATGAGAAACCATTTTAAGGAAAGGGGCGTAAGATGTAATACCCGTAGGGACAAAAACGGATTACTAATGATTGAAAACGAAGACAAAGGGAAGAGATGGAAGGAATATCTGGAAGAATTGTACAAAGGAAGCAGCTTTAAAACGAATGTAATCGAAAGTGAGAGTAAAATGGATGCCGATGACATGGGAGCCCCAACTTTAAGATCAGAATTTGATGCGGCTTTAAGAGACCATAGGATAAATGGGATAAATAAGTCGTCTGGCATTGATGACATTCCCGCAGAACTAATTAAAAATGCAGGAGAGAAGACGTTGAACCGGCTGTACAAAATCATTAGTGAAATGTATTCGACAGGTGAGATACCAAAGGACTTCGAGAGGAAAATTATAATCCCTATTCCTAAGAAGAAAAGAGCGGAGAAGTGCGAAGATTTTAGGACCATAAGCCCAGCTACACATGCGTCGAAGATACTGACAAGGATTATCTATAGAAGAATAGAACGAAGGGAAGAAGAGTACTTGGATGAGGACCAATTTGGATTTGAAAAAAACAAAAACACAAGGGAAGCGATATTGGCCCTTAAACTGCTCATAGAGAAGAGAATGGAAAAGAACAAGCCAACATTCGTTGCGTTCTTGGACATAGAGAAGGCATTTGACAACGTGGATTGGAGCACAATGCTTGGAATCCGAAAGCAATTGGCGTTCTTTACAATGACAGAAGAATCATCCAAAGTTAATACAAAAACCAAGTAGCGGTGATAAAATCAGGGCCCAGCTGTGAAGAAACAAGAATTAGGAAAGGAGTGAGACAAGGCTGTTCATCATCACCCGTAAATTTCAACGTTTACATTGAGAAAGCCATTAATGAAATCAAAGAAAAGGGTCCAGAGTGAATATCCATGGAGAAAAAAATTAGCATACTAAGATTTGCCGATAACATAGCCGTTGTAGCAGAAACAGAGAAGCATTAGAAAAATATTCTGGTAAATATGGGTAGGGTAATGGGTAAATATCAACTGAAAATAAGCACGAAGAAAACCAAGATTAGTATGCAGCAGAAGAGAAGAAGTCAAGACTAACATTAAAATAGGAAAGCAAAAACTGATAGAGATGGATGAATTCGGTTATTTGGGAAGCAAGATTACTAGTGACGGGAGAAGTAAGAAATAAATTTCCAGCAGAATAGCCCAGGCGAAGAGAGCATTCCACCAAAAGAGAGACCTGCTTACAGCGGGAAACTTAAATATGGAAGGAAAGAAACAATTTATAAGAACCTACATTTGAAGTATGCTCCTATACGGAAGTGAGGCATGGGCAATGACCGCAGCGGAGAAATCAAGAATAGATGCTTTTGAAATATGGTGGTACAGAAGAATGATGATCAAATGGATCGACCGTGTCAGTAATAAGGAAGTCTTAATAAGAGTGGGAGAGAAGAGAAGCCTCATGAAAAACTTATTAAGAAGAAAAACGGAAAAACCTTATGGGCCACATCTTGAGGCATGATAGCCTGATGAAGACAATCGTCGAGGGACAAGTGAATGGCAAGAACAGAAAAAAAGACCTCGAACAAAATATGTGGAACAAGTAAAGAAGGATGTGAAAGAGAAGAAATAAGTAGGTGTGAAAATATTAGCTGATAGGAGAACTGAGTGGAGAGCTGCTAGAAAGAAATGCTAGGATTGTTGATCAGTGATTATGATTCCATTGTATCCGTTAGCAGCAGAATTTTAAATATTTCAATGTAATGAATTATGTACTCTGATAACTCTAATACAATTAGGAAAAGTAGATAATGCGAAACTCAGCGCTTTTCTCCCTCGATATTTTACTCTCCGGAGAGGATAACAATCCAGTAGACGCGATTTTAATTGATTTCAAATGATTATTTGATAAAGTACCCCACGGAAAGTTAATTATGAAACTGAAATCTTACGGCCCACATGGAGATGTCATTTCCTGGATAAGAAAACTTTTGAGCGACCGCGTGCAAATAGTACTAGACGGTGCAGTCTCCAACGAGATTAGAGTCACTTCTGGCGTCGCTCAGGGTAGTGTCCTTGGCTCACCCCTATTCCTTCTTTATGTAAACGACATTAGTGAAGTAGTATACAGTAATCTACGATTATTTGCAGACGACGCTGTAGGTTACAGGGAAATCCGCTCCAGCAAAGATAGGGATAAACTAACGAACGACCTTGCTGCTATCCAAGCGTGGTGCGATGCATGGCAGTTTGAATTAAAGGGCACAGATGGCATCCCTTCTCGCCTATATAGAGAACTTGTCTCAGAAATTGCCCCCTTCTTGTAGTTATTATTCAGTAAATCCATCAAGCAACACGAAGTACCCAATGACTGGAAAATCGCTAATGTAAAGCCAATATTCAAAAGTGAAGACATGGAAAACCCATCTAATTACAGACCGTTATCTTTAACGTCCATCTCATGCAAAGTCCTTGAACACATCGTAGTCAGCTCGGTAATGAAACACCTAGACTCGCAAAACTTGTTTATGATACCTCAACATGGATTAAGGAAAAGTAGATCATGCGAAACCCAGTTAGCGCTTTTCGCCCACGATATTTTAGTCTCCGGGGATGACAACATTCCGGTGCCTTCTCTCTGTTCTTTCATTACTAATAGGATGTCATGCCACTATATCTCTTCTGCTTCTGTTACTTTTATCATGTGGTGTACACGTTGCGGTTCCATTGCATGCTGCATGTTGGTGACTGATCAACCTCTGCCAAACACCCTAGAGGTGGCTCGCAGCGTATTCTGTGGACGTAGATTGCGTGCTTTTATTTCTCCATTGTTCCGTTAGGAGCGTGCATGTGGGTACTATTTTGCATGCTGGTGATTGCTCACCCCCTGCCAAACGCATTACAAGTGGCTCGCATGGAGCTATGTAGATGCAGATAGAATAATTAATAAAACAATGTGCGATGGTTAAAACTCTCACTCTGCCTAACACCTTTGCAGTCGTCACCAGAATTCCGGGAACACGTCGACGAGCTAAAAAGTGGAGTGGGGGAAGAAAAAGGAGTTTATTTCATTCCCCCTCCCCTCACGAAATTTTGATGCTGTCAATTTTCTGGAGGCAATCGGCGTAAATTTGTTCACTTTTCGTAAAATCCTTATTTCTCATCGTAGAACCTCGATAAAATGACGCATTTAATAGCTCAACCGCAAGGAACATTATTAGTGTATTTATTTACCACTAAGTATTGGAATTAGCAAAGTAAAAAAAAAACTACGAAAGGTCATATCGGTAGGGGTGGGCTCCTGCTTTGACGGCCGTCTCCCGAAGACCCGGAATATCTCTGGGAGCCCCAGGAAGGGTTTGGAAAAGGGTCACGCTCGAGCATAGCTTGGGCCCAATATGCCTGGCTGGGTCTTGGCCCCACCAAACTACCACAAATCGAAATTTCAATAATAGACGATAATCATTTATGGCTGAGAAGAAATGTTTTGATACTGAGGTTTGAGCATCAATTGGCGGTGGAACCCATTTTCATCTTCATTTTACCCAGCAAGCCTCATTCAGAGGTATTTGGCATAGGGTGAACAATCACCAACATGTACGCTACATATTACGCATAACCTGTTGGACTAATCTATATTCTAACTATAAATACAAATTGTCTATGAAGCTAAAACGTGGAAAATATGCTGTTTGAAAAACTAAGAAAGTTCAGAAACATAAGGTGGTAATTACATTACCAGTCAACTAACCTATTTTTAAGTCCTAACGCTCTTATCGATCGCGGAAGAAAGCGACACTCTAAATCTATTCGATCTACACTCTACTTTATTCTATTTTTATGATCTAATCTACCGTAGTATGATGGCGATTGTAACGTATAATTAACTTTGTTGGATAATAAACTCCTCTTGAATTTAAAAAATAAGTTAAGTCTAGTTAAATCTTCAGTCTGATAGTGATTCCCATCCAATTTGTTCTCTGCCGTTAAAACGATCGGTCAGTAAAACGACTCTTGTCACTAATTTTCACGTACCTTGCTGCTCTTCTCTGTACACGTTCTAACTCTGGATTCCAAGTCTATTTAAACATTTAGAATTGTTCCCGAAAAGGATAATTTGAGGGCACACAATTTAACAATGAAATATGGATTGGACCAACGCTAGTTTGATAAGTCCTAAATTTTCTTTCAGGACACCAGCCATCACTTTCATGCAGTTAATGAATGGATGGCATATCAGATCAATAGGTATCGACACACATTTGCCGTATTTGTTAGGAATTTCTATTGTTTAGTCACCCTTGACAGAATAATTTTGAAAATTTATATCAGTGGAATATGCCTCGTTGAAATCTGGTTAGTCGTTCCTGACTATAAATAGCATTCTGTGCGAATAATCTTGTTGAAAATACGGAATCCTCCTTTCAAATGGCTGCTAATTTGCGCAATTTGAGGAAACGATGTGGGGTGAGTTGAGTTAATACTGAGAGTGAATCACCCGCGTCACGTCGCCTCAAGGGTTGCGGAAATTCGTGGCACGGATGGATGTAATTTTTGCCTCGGCGCGTGCCAGCATTTTGCAATCCGCACCCGAGATGATGTTTACATTTCGAATGGGCCATCTGCTTCCCATTCTCCCGTTTCGGGACTTCTCATCGCTATGGAAACTCTCCCCTACCCCGTGACAGGTGACGTGCCTCACCCAGACATGATTTTGAGAGACTCAAAAATACCAAGTATGGCTCGAGGGGAAATCTCCAAACACTCCCTGAAAATTTTTCGGGCCACAGGAGTGTCCATGTTCATTTTTACACCAGCTGATCATATAGAATCAAATGAAAGGTTATTTTGAATAGGCATGAATTTATATTAGCCCTACGACAAACTTGGAAACTGTAAATAGTAAAATGAAAAGAGAACTATCAACATCACTACTAACAGTCTCGTGTTAAATGGGTACATACACAATGTTAACCAAAAAATAATACTTTATGACATGAAGTTTCCATAGTTGAATATAAAATGTGAAGTGTTATATTCAGCATAAAAAAGGTTCTATTCATAAAATGATACCTCTCTCATTTCGCAACCCCATCATCATCACTAGTCGTCATCAATCGTAAGAATGCTTTGACGAAACTCCACTCTCCGCTCTCTGATGAACTAATCATTTCCCGCTTTCGCAATTCTTCCATTTCACATCCTTCTTTACCTATTTCTTACATTTTATACCAGCTGTATGTCGCCTTTATTGCCATACACTTGTATCTCGAGGATTGCCTTCATCAGGCCATCATATCTTATAATGTGTCCAAACTTTAAGCGGCGAGTTTTGTCAACAACTACCAAGAGCGCTTCACAGATTTTGTAGGGAATGGGCTGGGAGTTGCTTAAAACTCAAAGGCTAAGTATTAAGCTTAGAGTGCTCGGGCAATCTAAAAAAGGTACCTTTAACGGTGATACAGAGAACATTATTTTAGAAGATGATCATATTTCGAGGTGCGGCAGAAACGGTAAAATGATAGAGGTACTTTGCACAACGAAGAAATATTAGCTTTCCCCAGGGAGAATATAGCATTATTATAAAGAGATCTCACAATTAGTTTAATCACTTTGCTTATACACATCACAAGCTAGCCAAATCACACATGTACAGTTAATGGACTGGTATCATGAGATCTAACGCTACACTCATATTGAGACGGCAGATGGAGTGGCTTGCAGATTCAGTTGCTCCTTCGTCTTTACGTATTACATCTACATATTACCTTGCAAGCCGCCTACTGAGGTGTTTGACAGGGGGTCTTCAAAAGGTATTCATTACACGTGCATATTTATCAGGGGGGTTGGTATTGAAATTATTAGTGGCCACCGACTACGGTTATCGAGGGAATTAGAGAAACTCAGTATGGCTGTAGAATCTTCAAAGGGCTAGCTAATAGTACTTTTCGATAGGCCTTAGCGATGAAAGAACTAGAATATACGCCCAGGATTAAAAGTTTACCTAAAATATTGAAATAACTCGGCGATACAAAAATTTCATGATATTGCACGGTTTCATGATATTTCATGATATTGCAGGCACGACCGACAATTAGGTATTTGCGCGTAAGGGGAGGAAGGCTGGAGAGAAACCTGGAGTCGGCATTAGCCTGCACTTAACGAAAGGTGCTTAATGGACCATGCCTTCGCGTCTCATTCCACGGATAGAGTGCTGCACTTACGGTGTCGTCAGCACAACACCCAAGCAATGTTCATGACCTCCAAAAATTTTCTGTCACCGACGGTATATAAGCTTGGTCGTACGGGGTGTGAAGCCGACACGTTTGCCGTCAGATCAACCCGATCTTTTTAAGATATTGTTGACGGAATCAGCCACTCAGTTGTCTTATCCGTTATGGAAAGGTCAGGGAGTGGGGGGTTGGAGGTAGGGGATCAGTTGTCTGAGGACATTTCCCATTCAATCTTGTCCGCATGCGCAGGAATGAAAAAAAACTCACCTTTACCAATCCTCGCTCTCTGAGCTCGTTCTTCGCGACGGAAAAATATTCGGCGTGTTTACAGAGGGGAGGGGTGTGTGTGTTGGGCGGCCTCCGTGCGGCGGCGCCACGGTCGGCCCACTCGTGGCACACGGAGAGCACTCGCGCCAGTTGGCTCACGTCGGCCACCGCGGAAGGTTGTCGAAGAAGCGCTCTTCGTCGCGACCGCTTCGCTCGCGATCGCGCTCCGCTCGCCAGCGGACCACGGCGCGGCGTGCGCGCTCCCAGCGTTTGTTGTGTGCTTCGTGGTGTGACCCTTAAGTGCCTGTGTGTGCCCACACCCCTTGAGTTCGCGTTTTTTAGTGCCCGGCGGCTTTTGGATAGGCCGCGATGGAAGGCAAGGGTCGTGGAGATGCTGGGCCCGAGGGCCCTGCCGTGAGGACCCGTAAGAAGACGATCCCGATCATCATGCAGACGATGCACAAGGTATTGTGAAGGAGGGCTTCGTGACGAATTTCCACGCTCTAAGTTGTCCTTCCTATATTTACCATCAAAGGATACCATCAATGAAAGCAAAATTTTATAGAAAGTTATATTCTTCTTGCTTTGAATCGTCGCATTATTTCTTGCTATTGGTCTTTCTAAGATATAAATGAATAGTATTATCATGAAGTCTTCTGAATGGCATTATTATAGAACTCCATTGCTTTCGCTGAAAAGTAGTCTTCTTTTAACTTTCTTTCCACGCGTATTTTTTTTGGAAACTTATACGAATCTTAATTTTGCCATTTCATCTTATGGCAATATTTCTTAATGCGTAAAATAAATGTTCGCTGTAATTATTGTAAATATCGTTTTGGCAAACCGTTGGCAATATGCGCACCTTGGTCCCACTATCCTGGTTTTAAGAATGCCCACTTTCTCATTTATTTACAAAAAAGTGTTTGCGAGGAATGTGTTATTTTTGTCATGACAGTAATTACTAACGGGAGTTAGGTCTTTCATTAGTCTCTAGAGCTTAGTTGGTCGGTTTCTATGGAATCAGGTTCTCATATTATCTGAAGGTTTAAATTATAGCCTTTGTACAACTTCAGCATCTGTTGACTTTCCCGCCTGGCGCGGGTCCCGGGTTCTCCGGGAGCGAAAGTTCGAACCTCGCGGATCTACAAGCTCTCTCGTCCGCTGCTCGAAATTCTAAATATTTGGCTTCTGCCTCCAAGTAGGTCTTCGCTCTTATGTCTCATATATCGGTTACAACTATAATCAACCTTTTCTGACTACACGTAATTGAATAAATTTTGTGTTCAGTTAAATAATTTTGAATACATTAAATTTATTAATAGTTCGGATGTAAAATTGCCTTCAACAATACCGAAAATGGTATTTAAGTTATTTCATTCGTTGTTAAAACATAAATTTCTTATTTTTCTGTCGATATGCGTATCTACCTCAAATGACCCATGATTCGATAAATGTGGCGAAAAATTTTTTACTGCTAAGAGGGGGACGTTTGTGCTGTCATTTTTATGAAACACGGGACTTGTGTGCAGTTATAAATAAGTGTTTAATCTCTGCATTGTACTCAGACACCAATAGCTAACAGTAAAATGGTATTTAAATGTCAACTTCTTTATTTTGTGGGGTTAAATTTACAATTTTGAGGCATTTTCATTTTTAGAAGACACCAAAAAATGAGCTACTAAAACTGTTTATCTTCCTACAGGTTTTGGTCAATTTTATTGGTAATGATCGAATTTTCAAGCCATTGGCTGACATCAGGAGTTGTAATTCTAATTGTAAAGTTAGGGAACTTTTATAAGGTTTTAGTCCTGACTCTAATGTGTTTCTACATTTTAGAGGATTCTTTACGTTCATATACCGCTAGCTAAATCATCACGCCAGTAATTATTGTACAATTTCACCATGGAACAGTGAAGAGGCGAAAAAATTGATTTAAGACTTTCTAAAAAGAGGAATTGGTTAAAAAGTTTTAGGGTGTAAAATCACAATGATGCCATGCTTTAGGGAGCGTAGTGTAACAGTAGGTGGAGCGTTTGGTTCCTCATCGAAAGACTCCAGGTTCAAAACCCAGATAAAACCTTCAAAAACATTAATTCCTGGGACTACGAGAGAAACTCGCCCTCTACCCTGAGTGCGTGATTTTATAAGTCTATTACTGGATCTGGAGAGATTCTACCCTTAAATATCCATAAAAACATCAGGTTGAATCGCTTGAACGAAACTTATATTGGTTATTAGTGCGTACTTTCTATTGAATTCCGAAGAATAATCTTACAGCCATTTCAAACTGTTTGAATATTTATACCCCTTTTTTGCTCTATTATCATGAGTTCGTGTGGGTATATACTATTATAATCCGTCCTCTGAAGTCTCTGGCACCATGCATATGCGTTCTAACGTTGTACTTATATTGTACAATATACTCACAAACCACGTTAATTCCTTATAAATTTAATTGAAATGCCATTACTGCGTCAAATAGGTTATACATGGAATACGTTTTGATTAATCAATTTATAATTAGACATATTACGCTAAAAAATTTTACGAGCGTATAGCCACCTGCATGTATGATTAAGGCTATGCTGACTGCTGTCGAATCACTCCGTGCCATACACCCTAGTGTTTGTTTGCACGGTTCCTTGCAGATGTAGATGCATGCATTATTCTCAATGTACTTGCAATTGAAACTACGGGAATACCAATTTTGTCACTATTTCCAACTATACATCAATCGAGTGTATCGACTTTGATCACCTTTCTCCAACTCGGTTGTTTTATGCCTAGTTCTTACAAAAGATTCCCTTGGCACGTTGCATATGATCCAATCTCGCGCGATTGGGGCTGATGGGAGGCATGCATATCGTTTCACTCGCGCCGCGAAATAGATCGGCGAAGAAGTTATCGAGCAGCCTTCAATTTGGTCTCGACCGTTGCCGCACTCGCGATCCGGGATCATTTAAATGCCCCTCATTTTGCCCACCGCTTTTTCTCTCTTCCCTCCGCACGCTCGTATCTCAAATTTAAATCACGCCTTGGCGCCGACCGTACTCGTTCTCTCTTCCCCCCTAGCGTCACTGCAGCACGCAAAGATAATTGAGCGACCTCGTATATATGTTGCACTTGGGATCTCACCACCAGCGAGACTACATGGAGGAGTGCCCAGTCCGTCCCTAGATCTTTACAGGATCGTAGGACAAAGTATAGGCTAAATTTACTTAGTAAATTCGGAGAAAACATTTTCTCAGACAAAGTGAAACATGCTACACGTTCACCGTCGTACTACTGTAGACGATGTCACGAGAAGATAGTAAATTGAATAGACTGAAAAACGGAGAAGTTTAAGTCATTCTTTTCTCGTATTATTAAGTTGGCAACAGTGCCTCGATTAATCGACTAATGACGTCACACGCTAGGTTGACTCATTGCATGCGTTTATATTTTAAATTGCTCTAAACTTGGATTTGTAATAGGCATGACTAACTTTTGGCAAGCTTTTACTTTTCATGAAGTTGCACCAATTTTTTTGGGTCATAATTCGCAATATATTATGACTGTGTGGTGCGCGTATGGGGTTGTGTACTGCATGTTGGTGATTGATCACCTCTGCTAAACACCCTAGAGGTGGCTTGCAGGTTGTATTGTAGATGTATAACTCCATTTATATCGCCACTTCAGGCACATCATAATCTCCTTTAAAAATGATCTTCAGCGTTTCGGATAAGTATAGGGCAAATCAAATTAATTCACAATATTTTCAATATTATGCAGAGTTATTATAAAAAATGGTTTGGTTTTGAACATGGTTTCAATGAAAAAAGAAAAACTTACACTTCTTTTTTTATTTTTTAAATTTATCTTCTGAATTTGAATATTTCGAATTTATTTATTACATAATTAGTGAATTGCAGTATGTGCACCCTTAGTCCTCCAACAGAAGTCCGAGCGATTCTCAACTTCTGTCCTAACAATTAACATTCTTCGGTAATGGTTGCCATGTCGCGATTTTTTTCTGTAAACAACGCGTTAGATATTCTCCCATGATAAAATTCTTGAAATTCCCCACCATCATCATCTGAATTATTGATACAATGTTCAGTCCTGATAATCCTGTATTTGTAGTCGCGAGGAATAGCATTTGAAAGATTTTAATTTAATTGGTTGCGTAATCAAGAATATGAACTTCTGTTTGCATCCCTCATTACAGCATTTTCATCCGTGAAATTCGGATAGCTCCACCCGTCAGCGACGCGTGTGGCGACGTTATGAACCCATTTCAATGCGCTGTGCGTGGCAACATATTTGTGGCCGATCGAATCTTGTAATATTCGCGCTCACCAGGATTTCGAGGCAGCTCTTCGTGTGGCCGGTGTCGAGGAGCGCGATAGAGTGCTTCTTTGTTTTCGGGCGTTCGGAATCTTATCGCGTGCGGCTTGGAGGAAAAGGGAATCGTCCGAATAACTTTCGTCCTTCGAGTTTCTTGGTATGCCCAGATATCGAGCTGCGAATACTTGTTAACCCTCAACAAGGAGAGCTTCTTTTACTCCCGTTGCTGCCCGAGTCTGTTTTGATCAACGTTTAGTTTCTCTTATTTTTTTCTCGTGCAGCTGACAGTCATCCGTGGACTCGAGGAATGTGACAACTGAACTTTGAACAAGTTGTTCGCTGAAATCTTTTTTTTCTGCCTTTCACTGTCAGAGTGAGTTGAGACTTAAGAATATCTTTATAAATTTTTGCAAAAATTTCTCTCGCAAAGACATCATAGAACGACAGAACTGTTTAAAAAGCATTGTAATTTTTTAGAGCGTCTAAGCACACTTACGCACTGTGTTATATCAATGTGCGTAATTGTTGTTGAAATAACTGGACTTGCTATTTCCTCTAAATTGTGCCCTTAGTTTAAACATTCGAATTTATCAACATTGATTACATACCTCTCTACTTCTAAAATAAAAGACATAGTTTCTGGAGCAAGTCGACGAAAGTCTTTGATATTTAACATGATGAACATTAATTACGTATTTCCTCACTTATTTACTCCAACCGACCCTGGTCTCCGCTCATTTTCCCTTTTTCAAGGCATATTTTTCCTCTAAAAGCTTCCCCTGAGCTAGAAACCTATCATGTGCCTTCAAAGTTATTTAAAGTTTTTACGAAGTTGTACTCTGATTTTGGAGTCTTGCATTATTTAAGAATAGCCTAAAAAAGTATCGAAACTATTATTACTGGATACATTTTGATTCCCTTAACTTATGCATGCTCATCGTACTTCTTGCACTCTGGTGGATGTGAAAATTTTGATCCTTTCAATTCTATTCTTAAGATGGCATTAAAACGGCACCTGACTGAGGGCCACACGTGACGAACAGACAACAAATTTTTTTCACGAATCGGGACGTACTGCAGTAGAGTTGTGCGCAAAATAGAGAATATTTGAATGCAAGCTGTATTTGTGAGTCATCTTTTAATGTTTCCATGCTTCAGCCCGCTTATGAAAGACGAAATATATCATTGTCTTTGCCCCTCTCAGTTATTTCCGTGTTAATGGGGTAATTGCTCTTAGTTGGCAATAAGATAGCGTTCCAGAGTTTAGGGGAAATACGATGAACATCCTTTCCTAGCATGCAAGTACTTTATGCAATGAATATTTTTATCAGTAGTATTTTACTATATTTAATTCTATTGTATTCTTAATAATTTCATTATATCTTAGGGTCTGAATGGATTATTTTATTTTTTCCTTAAAACCTTGTAGCTACTTAGTATTTTATGGCGATATAGTCAGGAATTAGAAAATTGATATAATGTTTACAAAGCCTTAAAAGTTTTGGATAAAAAGGAAGGAAAGAAAAGATAAATTTCCTTTCAAGAAGAATGAGTGGAGTACTGAAAGATCTCTTATACCTCGAACAAAATATATGGAACAAGTGAAGGAGGATGTGAAAGAGAAGAAATACGTAGGTGTGAAAAGATTAGCTGATAGGAGAACTGAGTGGAGAGCTGCGTCAAACCAATCCTAGGATTATTGACCAGTGATGATGATGATGATGAAAGATCTCAGGACAATTACCAATGCATACTCATGAAATTATAACTAAGTCTCTCGTAGAGATAACAGTACTTACATACGATTTAAATGGCATTTTGAACTGGTACAATGTGTACCTCAAAGGAACAGGAGGTGGGGCCTGCCAAACCCATTGGCTCAACGGTTCTGTAGTTAGCGAAAATGCAGCAGTGCTATTGTTTATAAATAGTTTTTACAAAGATTGTCGACGCTAATTATATATTTTATTGTACAGCAGTTCTTCTTACGCAAAGTTAGTTTATTATAATTTCAAATGGGTCGTCACTGTGATATTGAGACTGCCTTTTACGTATTTATAATTTTTCAATGCCTGCCATTCTGATAGCGTTCCACAATCTTCATTCATTTTGATTGTTGCACAGCCATCAGAAATAGTAATCATGGTTGGATCCTGGTTACCGATATTTCGCGCAATTATAGTCTGGTGCATGAGGTGGAAATGATCGACTCGTATTGAGGTTGCTGCTGAAATGGAGAAAATTTATTCATGATTGCCGTTAGACTGGCGCCAAGAGATCTTCAGACAATCGTGGTAGTCATGCTTGTGTGCTGCGATTAAGACTTGAACTACCGTGCAGAATTTCCGTACTTGCATAGGCTTGGGCTCTAACATAGATACCTCCATCATCCCTTTCTTAGAATTCAAGATGAAGTCTTGAAATTGGAGGGTAGAGCTAATGCTGTAACTTCAATAGCATTCGTGGTGTTGGGAAATGAAACAATAAGCCAATTATTTTCGTCTATTCTCCCCAGAATTTAATTCCTATAATTTTTTGCATAAGAAATAAACATACGTTTACAATTTCTAACCTTCCTTTTTTAACTCTACGATAATCATGTCAGTATAACGACTTTTCTGCCTGATAAGAGAGGTTACCTCATTTGAATTCCGGCATGCATTGTGTTTCTCTATCAGATGGGATACTAGGTGAAACTACGTATCTTGGAAATAAGAACCTGTTATGTATCAAGTAAAATCCTCTGCGCCCTTTGTAGAATAAAAAATAATAATTTCGTCAAATTATCAAAGTTTCACTAATTGCGCTCATTTTCTATTATTTTTTAACTTATAATTGCATAAATATGAAAATTTGTTAAAAGATGAAATTGCAGCGTAGAACTAAACGAATGCTCTCGCAAGTTATGGCGTAACTAATTGAGAAGATAACTTGATCCAAACGAATGTATAGAGATTTGCAGTTTCAATTGTTTGCTTGTGAGCTTGCAAATTTCAGAACAGCCTTTAGAATGAGAATTTAAGAAATTATGCTTTCAATTTCTCGATGCTCAATGGTATTTCCGTAAAACAACTGATGACTCTATAGTTTATCGAAATATGTAAAAAAAACTTCCTTAAAAAGAACACAGTCAACAGTTAGTTGTCTAAATCAAATTTTAAGTGTTGCTGGTCTTTGGTAGTCGCCCCAACTGCGTTCAAATTTGTTTCCCGTTGTTAACGTCTTCTGCTTATTCTGTCGAAATATTGAGTGGCCATTTGCCTCAGTGCCTGAGAATTTTAGGCATCAAATGCTCCATAAAAATTGGAATGGGCGGCACTTGAACCGTAGCCTATGGGTTGGGACGCGATTGAAGACTATGCTCTTTTGATTCATAAATGTTTGTACCCTGTGACCAAAACAGTCCCCACGGCTGTGCTTTTATAGAAGTGAAGACATCGTGAAGCACGTAGTGAAAGTACGTACCCCTTGAAACGCCTCTGGGCCTGATCGATGTAAATATCTCTCTTTAATGCTTTAGCTGTGAAATCGTGCTCAAATTGATTCTAAGCTTTCAAAACGTAGTTATCGGGTAAATGGAGTCTAAAGGTAAAGTATGCCTGAAATTGGGTTGAGTTGTTAGAAAATTATTACTTTAAAAGTAGGTAAATCACGTTGATACCTTACAATGGCGCTACGTGAAATAGCTGGAAAATGTGTTGAATTTAAAATGTATTGATTGAATTTTCTATGCCATTTTTGTGACTTTTCTCCTCGATGAATCTCATCAACGATGGCAAAACCTTTTTTTTTGATATCACATGTCATAGTTTTTTTATTCGCGTTGTTGCAAAGCCACCTGCATAATTAGGCTCTAGTGGCCTGACACGAAAATGTAATGCGGGTAAATTTCGCTATTGAGCGACTCAATCATCTAGAATATCACAAAAATTTTAAAACGGTGAACGTTCAATTTAGCTGCGTCGTAACAGAAATCAAAGGAGAAAAATTTAAGCATACAACTTCAATTTTACCTTAGGAAATTGAATAAGTAAGTTGAATAAATACTTATGGATAGATTTTTTTGAAATCCCAAAACTCGACCTTTTTCGTGAGTGTTAAATTTGATAGAATTTTGAAATTAAAAGAGTAACATGCAAACAAATGCAATCGCCAAAATCTCGCATTTAGGCCCGTCAAGGATGATGTGATGAGGGATTTAGCTGTTCCAGCTGTAGTCAGGAGGCGAAAATCACTCTTGTTTGTGTTTAACGAGAAGACAATACATAGGATATTCGAGTCCGTTCCGTTGGAGATAGATTCGTGCTGTCACTCAATTTTTAATCACTTTTCAAAGGTTATCCCAGAATGGCAATGAGCGCCGAGCGATCCGTTGATTCCCAATGTTTGCGATTGAGTTTTTGCACTCGAGAGAAATAGCATTGAAAAGTAGAGAAAATGATGATTCATATAATATTTAGAATAAAATTCGACACACAGCCAAAATATAGTTCCATGTTTGACGCTTTTTGCGAAAAGTTTCAAATGCTTTTTGGATGACAGTAGTTTTAGTTGCCAACTGAAGAGTTCTTTTTTCCAATATCCGTGGACACCGCATTTATTGGTCGACTCAAGAGTTCCCGTATAGAAATTTAACTAACCAATCATTGCACCGAAATAATTGCGGACGGCACAACCACCGGCTTAAGGCGAGAGAATTGAT
The DNA here is from genome assembly GCF_921293095.1 of Ischnura elegans. Lineage (NCBI taxonomy): Eukaryota > Metazoa > Arthropoda > Insecta > Odonata > Coenagrionidae > Ischnura > Ischnura elegans. The sequence goes on from NC_060259.1 coordinate 89,546,196, forward strand.
CCGTGCTGCCAACACTATGTGCAATTCCTTTTTGGCGAATGCGATCCGAGATTGGAAAAGTGTTCAAATTTTTCCATGATTTCCCCAAAAACATGAAAGTGATCTAAGGGAGGGTTTATTTTCGACATTCATAAACATTAAAACTACTAATATATATGCTTAAATTTATTTTTCGGCAGTATTATTTACATTTACTTAATCAGTTATGCATGTGCTTCAACTAACTCCCTTTGTTGATGTAAGTGAGACATTCCAATTTCAAATGTTGATTGGATTCAAACTTATACTAAATCATTCATTCTTTCCATTTTTCATTATATATAATGATCAACGAAGATATCGTATTGCTCAAAAACTGGGGGCAATATGATGTACCCGTTGATTATTAGTTATGCTGTATCCACGAGATCTCTCCACAAAAAGTTGACTTTATTCATCTTACATCATTATGTTCCACAATATACAAGATGCCTCACACAGTTGCTTTCTTATAAATTTGAGATACAAGCAATTGCTCACGAGGACCATTATATTCTATTACTCTGTTGTAACATTCATCATATTTACTCTTAGGTCTGTGCACACTCGTTGGTCATGTTTGAAGCAACAACAGTAGGATGTTTAAGGCTGTCATTTCTCCTCGTTGTTTGATCGCTCCGCACTCGGGAGCCGTTATCCCTCGAGGGTGGCTGCATTAGTCCGCGCTGTTGCCGGGAATGGAAGAACACTTGTAGTGGCGCACTTGAGCCTCATTGTCGTGCATCTCCGTCCACTGAAAGGACGCGGAGCGTCGCTATGAACGCCGTGCCCTCACAGATGCATTCAAATCCGTCCCTTTTCGGGACCCCGAGCCGATCCACCGCCCATGAAATAGCTGCGAAAGGCCTAAAAAAAACTCCTCTCCTCTTTCACCGCTCAGGTACGGGCGGGTCTCGCGAGTGGCTATTAGCTTCGCTCATGAATCTAAAGGGTGCATGAACGATCTTGGGATCGTTGCAAAGCGCTTCGTTCCTGATCCCAAATACATTTATGCAAAAACATAGCGTTTTACATTCTCGTCAGCTGCTTTTTTGACTGTGTACGGAGGAAAAAAGAATCATCTCCGTAAGCGCCACCGTTACGTAGTTAACACTTTCCCGTTAGTTTTCGGTAATCATGTCGGGCAAAAGGAATCTCGTATTAATTCCCATTAATTTTTAGTAAAGATCATTGAGAGCTAATAAGTATGACTCGATGGCGACGATAAAAGCATACGTTACGATAATTTAAGCTTTGTGAGGTTGATGCGGTGGAACTGTATCATCATCAGCTGGTAAATTAAACTTTGTTTTCCAATTTCTTATAGATATTTTATAAAACGACTGGTCACAATACGCTGCATCATTTTCGAATAGAGTTTGGTATCATTAGAAATCGGCCTATTCATTGTATAATTTTTGAGTTTTGATGCATCCTTTAATGATATAAGGCGTGATAAACAACTTTTTCCGTGTAAGAGAGAATTTTTGAGAACTATTACTTAGCCGTGCAATTAATTTTCCATTGAAACAAGACCATTAAAAATGCAAACAGATTGGGCAAAACATATTCACGGCTATCCTAAGCACTACTTTGCGAAAGGGAAGGCTCCAAAGTAATTATTCTCCATTACTCCCATTAGAAAGCTCGCGTTTTTTATCGTTCTTGCTACGAATTTTTAATCGTCGAAATCGTTTAAAAATTACACTCGTAAAAATTTAAATTCCAAATTCTTGCATAGATGTGTAGGTCCACATGAGAACTTGCCTTTATCTCAAGTATTCAAATATTACGTTGCTGGAAGTGTTAAGGTAGAAGTTTCATATTTGAATAAAATGAAAAAGTGCTAAGGATGCAGGTTATATCCACTTTATTGTTGACTCTTACAACCAGTGTCGGCGCATTCATGCGTCATCTTCGGGCCCTTGTCGTGGTTCTGGGTTGTGAGAGTTTTAATAACCGGTGCAAACATGGACGGGGTAAGAGAGGGGAGGGGGTAATTATAGCCCAGAGGAATAGTATCTGGAATGGGTTTGATATTCAATGTCGTTAATCAGTCTTTTTTCTTTCCCTCCTCATGGTGATTTTCCACTCTTCGATGACATCCACCCGTCGTCATTACCGTTCGAAGAGAAGTATCTTCGGATTGAATTGGCACTAGTGTTTTTCCTCGAAATGTTTGGTTGGCTCAGTATGATGTTTTATCGCTGCTACGTAAGCACCTTTCATGTTCTCGCGCTGTATTTCTGAAGTTCCCCCCATTTCAAATTGATCATATATTAAAACATTAAATTGCACATATAAATGCTTTGGATCTTTCGTTGTTCCACTACGTCTCGCCTTACACCGTTGATTTCACAATGAATGAACACACGTAGAATCATCAGAGTTTGCAAAAATTTGTCTTTTCTATACCCCTCTGAAAATTTCAAAGATAAAAGAGTAATTTTTGATTGAGTTTTTCGTTGCGAAAAGCTGGCTGGGCGGGAGTTGTACGTGCTCTCAAATATGCTCTTCGCAGTAAACTGTGAACGCAGTTTCGAAAATATGGTGACATTGAATAGTTTATGTGACCCTTGCGAGCTATAATGTGAGGGATACCATATAAAACCCGATGAAGCAACCCTGCCTTTTTCAACCTCTTGTCACACCTCCTATGCCTGAGTGGGGATTTCATACGCTTCCATTCATTTCGTGGGTTACTCCGCACCTCCTAGTTTCAATTCCGACCCATCGCTATAGACGAGGAAATTTGAATGGAGCGAAAGCCACCCCAATAGTTAAAAATAGTGTAAATCCATTCGTAGTGTGCATTTCAATTATAATGTAAATATAAAACGCAAATGCTATATTTGCTTCACCAATAGATTGTATTTGTACAACTTGCAACTAATATTAATGGGGAAAAAACAACCTCAGTTTAATTTTGGAAGAAATCGTTTAGTACGCCAACGCATGTTGCAAGGAATGCATAGAGAAATTCATAGCAAAATCCTCATTATATTGGACCATGCGTTGGTTACTCGGGACCTACGGCTTTACATAAGATATGATAAATTTCCCCCTCTATCCGGTACATGCGTATAAAAGCGACTATGTTTCACAAGATTCGTTTGCTTTGTGTCATAGGAGAGCCCTATCACGCTGTCCTTCTGAGTCATAGAGCATACATGAAGCTTTGCATCTGGCGCAGCCCATTGTAATCAGGACACCGCATGCCCTCAAGATAGTTGCCCGCCACCAAAGATATACTTTTGTTGTTTGGATGGCAGATAGTTCTACTGAATCCTTTGACAAATCATACCCCTGTCGCCATTGTAGTTTTCAGAGGACTCGAAAGCTATTCCAGACTCCCTTTCCGGAATCGGCTTTAGGGAGTATTTATGACTATGATATAAACCAGGGGTCTCCAAACTACGGCCCGCGGACAGATTTTGTCCGGCCCGCGGAGAGCATACTTGAAAACTCCTTTTAGAGAACACATTTTTTTAGCAAATTAAATTTAGTTTACTGAAGTATTCTAATTTTATGTTGATTAATTATTAATATGACATCTACATTGATATGGTCATGGGCTGACTACTCATAACATTGTTGTAGGCTTATTGTTATTGTTTCATCAGTGGACTATTTCATTTTTTACCACCGGCAACAATGATAATATGGTTTTGGCCCTCGGAACTTACTGGAGTAATCAGTATGGCCCTACGGCTGGAAAGTTTGGAGACCCCTGATATAAACGATACAGTATTACAGTTTTATTTAAGGAAGTGTGTTGCCACCTTAATCAATTGGTGAAATAAATTTTTATCTCCCTGAATAAATTGTTCCTCTGCTAGGTCTAAGGGTTTTGTAATTAATGCGTACTCGAAAATTCATGTCCCCTGCATGTGTATTTATTTCATTTGCTGCATAGGTACATTTTATAATAGCAGTATATAGTAGTTTGATAAACCAAGAGATTTACAAGTTGGCTCTTTGCCAAATAGTAGAATTTAAAAAAAAGATGTTTGGCCACTCGCCAAAATGAAGCATACCGACCGAAACAAGTCACAATAGAGTAAAATTATCATTTGATTAATCCTAAAAAAATAAATCATTACGTCTTTGAATCATTCACACGTCCAATAAAGAACTGGAAGAGTTTTGCATGAAGAATATTCCAATCTGCAATCGTCGTACTAAGGAATGATCACTTTCATGCGCTGCTCCATTTCGTTGATAATATGGTGAAATTGCACTCACTGATTTCATAAATGTGATATTTCAGTATCTATAATTTAATAGGCGAAACTATGCTTTTCACACCTTTGGTGGCATCTTTAGTCATCATCATGGTGTAGTAATGATGATGATGGGAGGTTATTATGACGCACCGTCGAACTGTTTGAACAACATCACTAAATTTCTCTAAACAAATGAGAGGGATTATTAGACGCATACGTGATTATCGTTCGTTTATTTTTCACGATTTTATCATTTGTTCGTTGAGTGGATTAAATGAAATGGGCGTGGATGAATTTTTAACGAGATCGAAATTATGTCGGGGGCTGTCATAGTCATTAATTTAATGATTATTTACTGAACCCTTCAATTCTCGTTTTTCATCCAGAGAGCTGCCATTCCTTAATTAGTGAAATGATAAATACTTTTACATGTAACGTATCTGATTTATCCGAATTTTAAATTTGAATGAAAAGATTCTTCCTTATTTTACAGTGAACTCCGCGAAATTGTGTCTCGCTCATCATTTCCAACTTCTCTTGTTGCGATGACTAATAATAATAACATATATCTACAATTATGTAATCCTTTTTGGACTGTCATTCATATGCATCTACGTAATAGCCCTTAAGACCCCTTGATAGGCGTGTGACTAGAGATATTTGGACACCAGCACTTATCTTATAATTCGTTGTAAAATTATGGTTAGCGTTGAGGTGATTTGACCATGGCCAAGCATTTATTTAAGGCCCGTGTGGCTCGATAAAAAATGAATTCCTACACCCATCCGTTGGGCAAAATATCTCTCTCGTTTTAAAAATTTCTCGTATCTTACTTAATTGTTATTGACGGGTATAGAAATATACCGCGTGTTCCAAATGATGTTTTCCTGGTCACTTAGTGAGGTATCTGTTATAAACGGCTCTACCAATTTAAGTATAACATCTAGTCACCAAATATATTCTGGCTCCCAAACTAATTCATTTGAAATATTTGTAACCCTCACTGTTCGCTCAGAATATTATTTGTCTAATCGCGAATTCCTTAGTATTCTATTTAGTTCACGTATTGTATCTTTCTTTGTCGAATCCCACATTCTTGCCGCGTACTTTTATTTGCCACAGTGCATCTTGACGACTGCGAAGTAGAAACTCACTTTCACTCATTCGTCCGTGGGCCTTGACGCAATACGCTTCACGAATGCCAGCTTTTTCAGGTCCCTGCAACAAGTATTTATTTATTTAAGGAGTTGATCACATACAGCATTTCTGCCAATTTATAGTGACGCAGTAACAAACATGAAATTTTTACATACAAAATCTGAACAAAGAGTACAGGCATAAGATAGTAAAGAACAAAATAGAAGACACGAAAAAAGGGAGGTAGAGAGGAGGGTTTATTTATTCGCCGGGGAATGGGACATGGAGAATTAATTCCCACGATATGGCTAAAGTTACCATAAATCCCCGATGTTTGATCTAGTATGACGGATTTATTTTCGCTTCTCAACATACAAATAGCGGAAAATATCCTACGCAAGAAAGGAAACTAGCCTGAGGAAAATACCTTGTAGCCAATTCATTTCGAGTAGTGTTTTGATTCCTACTCTGGTTGTTTAGATACAGGTTGGCTTTTTATTCTCTTTTTCGATGACTTGATCATATTTGCGTGATTTTAATCTCACGAAATCGACCAGCCAATGAGAAAACTTGCAGTTTGCTAAATGATCTAGCATCATCGGCTAAATGACATCTGACTTTAAATAAAATGGTGAAATTGACTCCATTGCTGTATAATTACCACCACAACAATTCATGAGCCTACTTGAACAAGTCTGGTCACAATAAAACTCATACACGTAGGTATTACCAAATCTGAAACAATGCATATAATGTTATGACTGAATTATCCAATTTCAGTTCACACTTCATTAGGTAGGATCAGATATCATTGACATCATGTTTGAAGTAATGTTGATACACTAGAGAAGATTTTAAGCAGACTATTTTTGATTGCATGTTGCTATTGAAGTGTAGTTTAAGACAAAATATTTATCCTAACCTTAGTTGGCGAGACCCTATCTATTGGAATCTCATTCATAAAGGGTTAGCTCAATTATGATGAATGGTTTTCCAAATGCCCACCTTTTGTTTGAGGTGATGCACCGGCGGAGTGAGCAATATCATCACCCTGTGCACTACCCGAAAACTCCAATGTTGCAAATTTATATTTCTAAAAGAAATAGTGGATAGATACCGATGAGTTAAACCTCAATATAATTATTTTCAATAGTATAACTGGGCAAATACCAGAAGTGAATATTATCGCGAAGTAGGTGGAATAAATAGCGCGCATATTAAAGAAATATTTTTTCCGACCGAACAAAAAAATCTTTCCATTTTGTGCTTCATAGCTTGGATCAGGTGTATTTTTTAACTCAACTGTCGACCTATTTTTTTCTTTGTTCTTCGTGGTAGCTGTCTCTGCTAATGTTACCCATAAAATGTCTCTCTACGTCTTACGAGTAAAAAATAACTTAGGGTCCCTATGAGTTCGTGGCACTCGACTGCCCTTGGGTTGTATCACCCATCACGATATGCTCAAACGGCAGCAAAAAAATAAATGGGCCACGCAAGATTTCCAATCTTTCAATCGATGAATGAAAGCTTTCATAAATGAGACTCAAGCGTGGGAAAAATATGCACTCAGCCATATAATTTACGGTCTAATATAAAGTAAACATTTTAGTTATGAAAGAACATTCAAAACTGCTTGAGATAAGTGTTAGTTGGGCCTTTACTACGTTCAAAATCATGCAGGAGTTTCATGATGATCCATACTGCAGCGTTGCCACCGGGGATAATTATCAAACGTGTGTGCAGTAGATCCATATAAATGATTCACAAATATACCAATTATAATTTACTACTATGTTAATTTTTGGTTATGCTCTATGTTAATGGTTTCGCATTAATAAAAACATAAAGAATGACTATAGAGATGGGCTTCGGAAAATATCTTATTTCAAATGCCTATAGAATAGACAAAAATGAGATAAGAATGTTTTCTTCACTTTTTACTGATTTCTTACTGATATTACCAATTAGTGAGAAAAGAATATTGAAATCGTTATATAAATTAATGGATTTTTTTAAAAATCACATAACTTTACCGGGCATTCTACCGTTGTTTCGAAAAAGGTATTGACTTGAAAAAATCTGGTAGATGTTCTGATGAGAAGGGCTTTTAAGTTTCTTCAACTTATGGAGAGGGAGGGCGTCGGTGTTCAAACACTCAGGACCTTCCTCTCCCGCTCGCAACAGCCTCCATTTTTCGTAAAAACTGTTACAAAATATGGTGGAAATAGCTATCAGAAAACGAAATCACAGGGGCAATAGTATTGTTATGTTCCCCGAACATTTTAAAGGTCTGAGGCAGGATTTAACATTATACGCCATGTTATTTTCAAAGGTGTGCATTAAATAAATTGTTGAGTATACAATATTAGTGTTTCTGTTATTATGTTCCATGTTGCTTAGTTCCACCTAATACCGCCAATCACCCTTAACTTGGGATATCAGAAATCTGATCTTTGAACCAAAAGACTTTACACTAAGGTTCATATTTGTTTTACTCGCTCAAAAATGCCCAGCGTTTATGTTTTTGTAACTGAAGGTTGTTCAGCTACATGATCGTATACGTCCTTATAATCCGCTTACAGTTCTGTACTTCCAGTTACTACCAGGGGGGTAGCAGGTTTCAGTATGATATTACGATTCAATAAACGAATCCATTGCCTACGTGATACTTACCTTTCATCCATTTGCAGCAACCTGAATCACAACGGGCCTCTCTATCCTTGCACTTGAAATTCTTTTACTAATCGGTCAGTTGTTAAGATCTTATAAATTGGGGCGATTTGAAAAGTACAGAAATAAGTCGATAGCTTAAGCATACTGTCTTATTTTGAAGATTGACAAAGACGATCCAAAAAGTATTCGTTGCAACATGATCTTTTCAGCGATATAAATTAACCAGTAACTAGATACCTCCGTCGTTATTTGTAATAGGTTGTCATTTGGCATTTTTATATTTATTTGAAAGACCTATTTTGTGTTCTTTGTCCATAACAATGCAATCATAATAAAATGGCGTGATTTCATTGGCATACCTAACATTCTCGTGATACTTAAAAGTGGAAGTAGTATTGATATATTTTCACGCATTCTTTTAAAACATTTCAACCTTTTCAGGTACATTTAAGCTGAAGCTTCCTCTCATCAGTTCTAAAGTGAATATAGGAATTTTTATGGCATGGAGGGTAAAAAATATTTATATTTCAGGTACTAACCCGCATGTCGTCGGATTGGAAGTAGACAGTGAGCTCTGCCGAAGCAGACGCTTTTCTATGTAAGGATTTTCACTCGTGCCTTCATTCCTCCTCAGATTCAATTTTATTCACGGGAAGCCTGAGAAGGTGCGGTGGATCGAGCACGGACAGACTCCTGTTGACCATGCAATGTCCCAGTTTCGCCGGATTTTAAAAGCCCGAAGAATAACGCGGTGATTCCTCCAATCGATTGATCGTTCATGAAAGGGAGCGGCGATGAGTCATAGTCGGACAGTGTTTCGCCCGGGATCTGCCGCAAAGTCTCCCCGCTGCCTTCAACGGACTCTGTGCCGCGTCATGCATGACAGAAATTCCTCATGCCAGTGGAATTACAGCAAAAAGGGGCTTAAAACGTTTTTCAGGGTACCATCGTTCTGTTTTGCTATGAATGGGATTTATTTTTATCCTTAATAAGGGATTTTATCCTATGAATCATAGGATTGCCGGCTTATTTTCCGAAAAACGCCTTTATTCATGCCAAACATCCGTAACTATCAGTCATCGCCCTAGCCTTTCCCTCTAACGGCTGTAAAGAGAAGAATTTTAAAATCAAGCGTAGGTATCATCACAAACTTACGTGGCGATAACGACACGTAAGAACAACTGATGATAGGTTAAGGAACGGTTAATTAGCAAAGAGTAATTCCTTTATGAAAGAGGAAGTAATTCCCCTGGGGACCCGATAGTAGTAATTGCGGGAATCCGAACTCGTTACGTGCGTGTAAATTGGCGATAATAGGAAAGTCCAAGGGACCGGAAACTCACCTCGCTATGAGCGGAAATTCGTTACATGCGATATATACGAGTTTTACGGTACATGAAGAGTTGAAGCTTGATTTGTGTTATCAACGCATGAAAATCGGTTTTCAAAAACGATTACAGCGCGGCGAACAGTTCCGAAGGTTTCTCAATGCACAATATTTTTACAACAACTTCACATAATGCACGATATTCAGCAGCCTCGGTGACAGGGGGGCAAACCGAACCGAATGTCGTGGGCTACTGCCCCTTGTGGGTAGGCTGTCCCAATCCAGGATAGATGTGTTTGTAATCGCCCTACGCTGTTATTCGTTAGATTCTTACCACTATAACTCCGCTGCAGATCATTATTGGTCGCGCCGAAGGCGCGTTTACAGTGCTGTACCGGTGAGTACAAATTCACCACAACCAGCCAGTTTACATAAGAGAATTTAATAATTGGCGCATATGTTCTGTTGTCAGTGTTAGTGATCGTAATGAGAAAAAGATAAGCAATTTAATTTTTATTTTGCATTATAAGGAATGCATTAAATGGTCCATTTTAGTTTTTTTTAATCTTTTCAATATTTTTTTATTGGATTTAAAATATATTATTATTTCCATCACATTTGGAAATCCAGATGCAGGTAAAAGGTACCCAAACTTAAAAAACCGTTTATACCTGTGATTGGAAGGAGGTAAGACATAGGAAAGGCACATAGACATGAGAATAATTAAGGCAGTGTAATTTGTAATGGATAAAAGTCTGTATTAGTTTTATGTTTTGCCCTGTAGCCTGGACAAGTTATCGCGAATGAATAATTAGCAGTTGGGAGAGTAAAAATGATTTCTTTTCTGATATTGTATTAAGTGACGACTGTTGGGAATTAATATCGAGGAACCAGGAGAGGAGTTCTTGATTTTCGGAGTTGGAAGGAGCGGCGGAGGATTGATTGGTAGGCAGGGAAGGAAAGGAGTTAGGATTTGCGGCAGAGGCGAAAGATTTTGTAAGGGGCGAGGTGGTTGGGCAGGGATTTGGGAAACGGTTTGACGACGCGCGGTCATTGCTGCTTTGGCCTCTTTGTGTTTGATACAGCCACGGTAATTGGCAGGATGAGCTTCACTGCATAAGGCACATTTAGCTGGAAGATCTTTAGATTTAGCGCAATCTTAGCTGAGATGGTCTTGGCCGCATCGGACTCACTTTGGAGGAAGCGAGCAATGGTTTTTGGTATGTCCAATGCCTTACTATAACTCTGCTGTTTTATGATTGATTTATATAGTAAGTAGATTCATTTATGCAACAAGAGTATTAGCAATATCTAGGAATGGAATTGAATGGGTATAAATTTAAATGGATCTCATCATGGCGAATATGTATTTAGGCCAACAGTCCTACCTGTAGTTTGCTAAATTCGGATCGCTCTCCATTTAGCATCGCGAGTGATGACTTCTGTAAACCCATTAAATGCCGTGGGTGAAAATACACCGAGTGTTCGACTGGAGAATCCTCAGTGTTAAGATTCGCGTCTCGTATCGTTTGCCGAGCAAGAATGAAATAGATGACTGCGTCCTAAGCTGGGACGTCAAGCTTGACGCCTTCGTTTCCGAGGCCGAGTTTTTCGCCGCCCTTCCCTCATTGCGCTATGGACCTAAGCTTTTCGTAGCCTCCTCTACATATTATGCTATAGAACGGCAGCCATGCGTTTTCATAGTACTTATACCCCTCTCTCGACCCATGTTTTGCGATGTTAATTTTATGAACCTATAAAATGTCACGATGAAAGCTTACGGTTTAAGCGAGAAATGCGTTACCAAAAAAGACTGGCCGAGCAAGAGATCATGTTACGGCTAGGATCTGCAAATTTAAGGAGAAAGCCATTGAGATATTAATCAGTACGTTGATATACGAAATGAGGCGCAGCTACCTATTTCGGCATCATCGATATGTCTCTTAAGTTTTGCTGGAAGATGGTAGAAAAAGTATGCCTTGTTGGGGAGAAAGAAAAATAAATTTTAGCATGGCGTAAAGTGGTCATTCACCTTACCAGCCTCTTTTCTTCCTTATCCTCGTTCAGTTTATCCTTGTTGCTACTGCTAAGACTTTCGAAATTGTCCGAAAAACTAAATGTAGTTCTTTGAAATACCTAACTAAAACAAACAATGCATTTCTCGTGTCTTCCCATTAGAACATTCTCTATTCAAAAATACTTGAATGCATTCGAATTTTTGTTTCTTCAAAACTGATTTTAAAAGGGATTTTATAAGCCGTGTGGTTTCACGAGGATTGCCCCTGGCGACAGTGTGACATGCAGAGTTATAACGAGTTTTTATAACGGTTGTTTTTTGTTCGTTTCGCTGAACGTTCACATTCACGATGCGAATGGATGGCATCCAGTCGGGTGAAGAAATTCCCATGTCCATTTCACCGTGTGGAGTGGGAAAATTTCCGCCCAAGCTAAGCTGTGAGAGTCCCATAATCGGGTTTTCAATCGTCCTCGTACCTTCAAATGACTAATGCTCATCGTTGTGGCGTCTCTCACGTACATGCCGATCCTAATCATTTACCCGTGCCGATCGCAGCTAATCTTCCTTGCTGTCGAGCACTATGACCACCAATTACATTACAGTCATACGCGAATCTAGGGGGTGGGGCACATAGGCATGACCCCCCCCCCAAACCCTTAAAAATATGCAAAATTTTTAAAACGGTCCCATTATCATTGCGATCGTTTTGTATTATCCTTGTGCCCCCCCAGAACAAAATCCTGGTCACAGCCTTGCTTGTGCCCCCCCCCCCCCCCAGGAAGAAATCCTGGATCCGCCCCTGCTCACAGTTAAAGGCTCTCCATCCAAAGTCCTACTGTCTCATTCACAGTTCAAGCATTTGCGTGTATCACCAGCGAATGCAAAATTTTCTAGACTACTCTGAACATTTGTCGGAATAATAATTTGAGATTCATGCAGCTTGATGAAAAAATAGGTGGAAAGCTTTTTTTAACTTAGTTTTAGATAAAAGGAGAAAAAATCCTTAATTTGCGGTAGATTGGGTAGTAAATTTTTTTGTAAGATTTGAAGATAGAACGAGACATTGTTCTTTGTTTTGCATAATAATTTTTTACGCTGAATTTGTTATTCATATTTATATGTCTATATTCATATTTCATGCATTCATATCTCTCGTCAAAATTTTCAGAGGATTGAAATTAAACTTTGAAGAATTTATGCCTGTGAAATAATGCTGGAAGTTTCATTATCATATAAGAAAGCGTGTTTTATTTCTCACTTGTTTTTCCGTATTCAAGCAAATCAATTTAGTTTGAAAGAAGCAGTGAAATTTCAATTATGTATAGGTTAGCGAATGAAATCACATAATTCGATAAAGAATTCTAAATGAAATTCTTAACGAACACGGAATTCATCTTATAAAATGGGAATCAATCAAAATATGATGAGCTCAAGTTCAACTCACAAACTTTCAACGTACTAAAAAGTACATGCTAATTTTATGGCCAACATAAAATTGCCTAATTCAAATCATTGAATCATCTCTATATATTTGTATGCAATTAAATGAGTCTGCTAGTGACCTTATTTATATTAATTCTGTTATCTTTCCACCTCAAAACATCACACAAATACTAATTTTTGCAGCTCTCATCAGCGAGTAAGATTTTCATGAATTCAAGAACAAAATATTGTATAGGAGAGACTAGCCCAATACCGGACAATGCCCAGTACCGGACAGTGTGTGTTTCAGAAATATAAGCTAGATAGCAGGGTCACGCACCCTGGCCCTTAAAATGCTATGCCACCCAAAGTCATTGTGCAGTAGGCAGCTATTTCCTGCCAGTCTTATAATAGCAGTGAGTGAGGTACGTGTTTTTGTCCCGTTTACTGCTTCCCGACCTAATTTTTAAGCTTCAAAACTCTGATATCTGGTCCATAGATTTTTTTTTCTTAATAGTTTGGTTCAATACTACTGAAATAGGCAATGCATTGAAGTGACTGATATTTAATTATAAACATTAGTTTGCAAGGGTAAAGTTAAATCATCTCCCCACCACTTTTGCCCAGTATCGGACAGTCGTGAATTGCCCAGTAGCAGACACTAACAGTATAGTGTGCTAGCTCATTAAACCTTATTTTATTCTTTCCTAGCACATCGCACATGCTGACGAAGGAGAAAAGAAAAGGGTATTTGCTCAGAGGACTCGATGAAAATGGCATTGCAGCAAGTACTGGAAAATAAAATGACTATTAGACAATAGTGAGCTGGCAGACAGAATGAAGCAGCTAAGAGGAGGTGGGGACGTGGATATGAAGCCACATATAGATCACTTTAAGAAGGCATTCCTTGAAGAGGTAAAAACCAAATTAGCAGAGGATTTATTTGATCTAGACAATAAGATGACGCCTATGAACATGCAAGAGTTTCTAAGATTAACTTTTTAGTTAGCTGATCACGTGAAAATTCCACACTAGTTTAATGAATCCAAACCTCTTTCTCAACAAGTATGAAGGAATGCTTGAAAAAATTGACTTTATTTACCTATTTACTAATTTTGTAAAATGATTATTTTCATAGTATTAACCAATGTAATTAACGTGTTCTTTAAGTGTCCTACTGGGCAGGCGTTTCTGGACCACTGTAAAAACTAAACCGATTTTATTTGTTCATTTTATACATTTAACCACTGTATTATGCAGACATTTATTTTTTTCTCTAAATAATAAACATTTTAACTTTCCAAAAATTTCATTTTTGTATCCTACTCGTATTGAAAAAATATTATCCTTAAAAATACTAAGGTGTCCGGTACTAGGCAGTCTCCCATATCTACACGAGACCTATGATCAAATTTGATGCTTCGGTTTTATCCACCTTTGCCTCGGTGCTTTATCCCTACAACAGGAATTCAGATTGCAGAATTTTCTCAGAGACATTAAAATTTAATTTTTATTCGCAGATTTCCATTACTATCAAGGTGGAAATGCTTAATTTTAAATAAAATATTCATAAAAATGTCACTTCAGTGCATAGGTATATGTGCAAGGTTAAAAATTTTGCTGGTAAATTTGGTTTTGGCTCTTAGGAAATTTGCGTACTCCGCATTTAACCGAACATAATTCGGGCAGTTTGAAAATATGCCCATTACAATCTCTTTAGTTGCAGTTGTTTGCTAACAATTTTCCTCTTTATGATTATTCCTATTATCGATGCTCGAAACACGAGTGTTCATCCCGAATCTATTAGTTTATTGTTGAACTTTGCGAACGATTTTCGCGACATCCACAAAAAGTTCGTAGTCTTTGTGAAGTGTGGAATATCATGCACGTACTATTTAGAACATATAGGACTAGTCAGCGGGTAATGTTTAGAAAGCCACCCGCAAGGGCAAACATGATGCGAGAGAAGAAGGAATATCATTTACCTTGACCAAGGGTCGAATTTGCATTCTGGTGTCAAAGGAAAAACTTGTTTGGGCAACCTAATTAATCATCTTCTTGTCCCAAGGGTTTTTTCCCCGTCCCCTTAATCCACCAAAAATCTGTATCTTTTTTCGCTGGATGCAATGCACACTCCTATTGCATATTTTGATACGAGCTCTACCCTAATCTATCTCAGCATGAGGGTTAATCAGTGAGTTGGTGAGAGCGCTTGGGCAATAGGGTGGTTTTCTATTATTTTTTTATTGCCTCAATCGAAAGATTATTACTCCTGGAGTACGTATTTCACGCATTTAGATTTTTAAATGACGATATCTATTTTATCTGCTTATAAATGAAAAGTGAAAATTTTCAAGCGCGCGAAAACGCGACGGATAAGTATGAATGCCGGGAAATCTCTCCGTGTGACGTATTTCTCGTTCCCGCTGCCGCCCTGTGAGGTGACCTTGAGGGAGGCTTGAGCGCTGATACGACGCAGGCTGCTAGCGGGTAGCTGAGATCCCTGCTAGCTGGTAGCGCTTGGCTTAAATAAGGATTATTAATACCTTATCAAACGAAGAAAACTTTCCGACCTTAGCCAGTTTTAATGAGTGATTATTAAGACATGTTTCCCTGAGCTCTGCGCCTCATGCATGCATTGGTAATCTCAGACGATGTAAAACTCCTATCTACTCGTATAGAAACTAGGTCCCTGTGACATCACCTGGAGTGGCATCGCGTGGGCGCCAATCTGGTCGTTTTCAAATGAGGATAAAAATGGACCATTGCCATTCTTCTAAACCGGTATTTCTAAAACGAAATAATTTGTATATTATGAATACACTAATGGCGGGTAACGAATCGCAATCAATGCCTTTCGTTTTCTTTGATGAAAGAAACTACCCTATTAATGCAATCCAGGTGTTTGTACTAGACCCTGATAGAATCATTCCCATCGGTTTTCATTACGAGGGGTTGGGATCGGTCTTCGTTGTTTGAAAATTTTCATCCCGACACGAAGTGGACAAGCGTAACTTTTTGTGTTGCGAGTTTTTTTATTGATTTTCCTTCAGATATGTCTTCTCAAAACTTAAATGAATCCCTCATGTGAATATTTCGACACACATTTTCAAACCAGTTTTGACTAGTTTTGATCCTCTTAAGGTCATCAATTGCGTTAAGTTTTTTTGCGGACTTGCAAACTCAGTTCAAAATCATTATAAATCAATTGAAAGGAGGGGTACGTATTTTTTTATTTATTGTACCATTTTTATTCCTTTGAAATATTTTAATAGCGTCATAAGCTGCTTAGCCTTATAGATTTTCCAAGAATGCTGAAAAACGCCGTTCCTAAGCAAGTTTTGGCAATGTTGCATGTATTTATCTAGATAACTTGGAATAGATATAGCAATTTACAACCCGTTTTTGGGTTGCCAACCATTTTTTAAATATTACTTCAAAGTACCTACCTCGCAAAACTACGTTTTATAACTTTTACCACTCCTTTCGAATCTGCCCATTCCGCATTGACTATCTACGAGAGCTCATAGGCGTCGTCTGAATAAAAAAACTTCAGGCACAATATATTTCGACCCCGTTGTTGAACACTTGGAATCTCACCGCTCGTAACGAAA
Source organism: Ischnura elegans (assembly GCF_921293095.1). Classification (NCBI taxonomy): domain Eukaryota; kingdom Metazoa; phylum Arthropoda; class Insecta; order Odonata; family Coenagrionidae; genus Ischnura; species Ischnura elegans. The sequence continues at coordinate 89,562,630 of NC_060259.1, forward strand.
ACCGATCGGAATGATTTTGATGAATGTCAAGCACATTCTCCCACTCCTTGCTATCTAGAATTACTCAGGGAGGAAAACTGATACGATACTGTACTGCATCCCTGGTGTTCTTTCTTCCAAAGGGAAGGAGTTGTTTGTATCTTTGGATCTGTGGCGTATTTTTAGGTGAGATCGTGTGATTTGATGGATGGAAGGGCGTTTGTAATTTAGGTCACTCTAATTGATTCTTCGCCGTCATCTTTGCTCGCAAATGCGAGTGAGGGAAGATGAGCTCTTCCCATTACGGACTGAACTTCATTGACCACGGCAATCGATAGGTACGGAAGTAATAAAATCTTTTTTTGTGCGCCATAAAACCTGCCTGATGTGGGGGACGGCCTTATCCCCGGCATCTCAGTGGCGTGTTTATTGATGATCGATCCGTCGTACAGCGACTTGATATCGGAATCGCCGGATGCACGCCTGATCTTGTGACCGCTACGGATCATTTTGAACCCCGCTTGCATTATTCATTTATCCCCAACCACGTAAATTGCATGACGCCTTTTACTTTGGGAATTATCACCAAATATGACAAATAACAATGGAAGGTAATGGACACCATGCCTTGGATATGGTCAACCTATTCAGGCGGGAATAGAACCCGCGACCTTCGATTTGGGAAGCGAGGATTTTAAAAATCCCCTTGCCACTGGAGCTGGAAAATATGTTAATAAATTATTTGAAGTTAAATATGGAAAATAGTTTGGTACTACTAATAAGTAAGTTTGAATAAACACTCATTTAGTTTATTGTCTGGCGCATATCCATTAGGAAGATGGAGAAAATTAAAATGCTCTCGAAGCTTGTTATAGTATTAAGTATCATGACTTCCTCTTTTCAGACGTAACCTTGTGGAAGATTTTTATGAGATAACAAAAGCATCTATGTTTCAGCTCACTGAATTTTTATTCGGTAATAAATAATTGAGTACCGTATGTTAAAACTGTGGATTGAAACATGGTTGAAACATCATTTTCTCACGAGTATCATCTTCAGGTAGCTCAAAATCGGGGCAGTGATCGGGATAGGTGGAGAAGAAGTTTGCGGAGTGAGAGGTTCCTAATTGAAAAACGGCTGGGAGGAGGGGAAGAATTCATTTAGGGGGTTTACGCTTAAGTCGCGATTATTTTTAATAACCAGTTCCTCCGAACAGTTCATATCAATCATTGTGAACATGGAAGATTTTGACTCTATCCGCTGGTAATTTTTAAAGGCATGTTGTGAGGTTGCTCTTCTTGCCACGAGATTTATTTCAAGTATCAGAATATTCAGTTATAATTTCTGTTGCATTTTGAAGAAGCGACCGACAGGGTCGGTCATTTTTGAATAGTGGAAATCAAGCAAAGATGGGAAAAAGAAATAATTTACGTCGAAATCAGGCTGTTTTTTTAACAATGGAACAAGGGAAGCGCGTCGCATCGGCATAAAGTACGCAGCACACCCTCAGTTATGAAAAGTTTTTGGCCAAAGGTCATCTTAAGCCCTGGTTTCCCATAGCAACGGATGCATGGTTCTTGAAAACGAGGGGATTAGTAATGCCTGCTTATTTTTCTTGGAAATTTACTGTCATCAACGATTTTGAAGCAGTTTTTTCAGATGCTTGTAGGTATATTATATAAATTAATTGGAAGGCATGTGGTGCATTGTTTTCAAGGTCGTTATCGCCGGCTATCTGGCCTGAGCAGCACCAATTAGCGCCTATTATATAAGATAGAAATCGAAAGAAAATATTAATAAAGATACTACAAAATCGTCAATGCTCACACATTTTCCATGTTGAAATGATGTCCTCAACAGCGGTCCTTACTGACGCATCTGCATTTCATGTGCTCGCAGCAGAATAGTGACGGATTCCCGCCCTCTGACATCAACTAACCCTTTGTGATGGATGTTTGTGCACCCAAGTGGCCACGTAGAACGGACAACGTTCGCTTCGCACTAGCGCGCTGGAAACGCTGCAGCATGTTGAAGTTTTGCGTCCAGTGCACGATAGGTAGGCTCTCTTTCCATGGTGGGGGCAACCCTACGTCGTGGCTTGAACATTGAGCCCGACATTTGAGCCATTAAGTTGATCCAGAAGGGTGTTGGTGCAGCAAAAGTAATGACTACATATTAATAGTGTCCAAAGGATTAAGTATACGCTCCAATCGCTGAGTCCCTCAGAGCCCCATCCGGAAGTTTTGTTTGGATAGGCGGGGGTAGAGCTCATCCCGGAGTAACCCGAGTCGAATATTTATAATTTCATCTTGGGGAGCTAGTTTCTTTCCTGAGCTATGTGACACATTGAAGATTTTTAGGCGTATCCAAAGGCTTCAGTAGATATGAACCCGGGAGCCTATAGTCCGAAAGTAGCCTTAAGTGAAGCCAAGGAGTTCACTCTACTCGCTTGACACTCAGATAAGAGGAGTGCTGAAATTTATATATGATTGCCTTAGTGGATGCTGACTTATCATATAATAATATGAGTAAACTCAAATAATTAGAATGAATTTAATTTAATGTAGCACTAATTGAATTAGGCTTGTAACTTGCATATCCATGGAAGCATTCGGATACTTACCATTATATCGGGCAATAAGTTATTCATATGAGTAATCCAGTAACCATACGAGTTCCAAATTAATCATCTAGGAGCGTGAGTAACGACGCGGCGGCGTCATGTGTCTGTAATCTGTAAAATCCTGTTTAAAAAAAGACAATTCAAGATAAACTTCGTTCGTGGCTTCCAATGCTGCAATCGATGAGTCCCTTATTCTATCTGAAATTCCATGTAACTAATGACTTTTTATGGACATAATTATTGATGATAGGAGCTCTCAGAGGCTAGTAAAACAGTTAAATCCGCCTGAAGAGCAGTCTAATCCCTCCACTCTGAATATCTCTGTCATCTCTTCCCTACCCTTCCCTAAGCTGAATATGATGTAAGCTGTCGGGCGCCTCGTCCAAACTTCCTTGTCGCCTTTTCTTGATTCACTTCGTCGAAAACAGCTATTTATAGTGGGTAGAAGGGAGTAAAATTTCATAATTGAGAAAAATAAGGAACGTTTTCCATTCCGAGGTTAATACCGTTTTCTAAGGAAGCGTCAGTGCCCGGTGCTAATGTGTTGATGTCATACTCACCATATTGATGGTATAATGAATGCCATTGTCTAGTTAGATTGCACTTAACTTTCTGGCGTTGATGTATGGTTCGGCATCGAAGATCTCTCCCATATTCGCGGCCCCTCATGGAGTCCTCTATACTCGATTTTTCGCAAATCAGAAATTTGTCATCATAATTGTTTTTATTGTCGTATAGCGTAATGATATAACATATGATGGAGTGAAGCCAGTTCCGAGTGACATGAGAGAGTTCTAGTGTGACAGTATTGAATTTTACTCATATGTCATGATTGTTCGCAGTAGCATTGCGAAAGGGTCAAGGGCCACGATATCATTTGATTTTTTCCATCGCCTCTACATCGTTTATGTCAAATTTTGGAATTTAAATAACTTCATTTCCTTCTTACTTTTATGATGGACTAATAACTTATCAAAGACATATTAGTTTTTTATATACATTTACAAGCTAGATAAGGAATAAAGTATGCATTGTGATAAGCTTTTTTCGCTCCTGAAATTCTCTTGATTACCTCATGTGGTATTTATGAGAGGTTTTATAACATTTCTGGATGAGATCTAATAGTGATAGTGTACAATAAAAAGTTCATTCGTTGTGTATTTGATCGTATCTTTTTATGATAATCGCTCACTTTTCATTTCTTTCATGACACAATACTCATTAGTTTTTTTTACAACACGCATTTGCACAGGGAAAATTTCCTACATGTCCCCTTATCGTGGATTCATTGAGCTTCTTATGCTCTTCGTTAGAATTTCCATTGCATAGCAGAATAAAATGATCAAATAACTTTTGAAGCTTATTATCATTCCTTGGTACATTTTACAGTCACAGCTAGGTCGATGCTCAGGACAGATTCTCCTACCGTAAGTGAACTGAGTTAAACTTCCAATGTGTTTATATATATTTTCCATCGTTTGTAGGTACTTGAATCATACTTATTATTTGCGTTTTTGTTTCGAATTGTTTATTTATGATTATTGATTTTTGTGAGACAGCGATTGATTGATCGATTGATATTTAGAATTAACTGTGTAACTTTTTCATTATACCCGGCATTGCATCATTTTAGTTTAAGAACTGTTGAGATATTCATGGTGAAATTGGACAGAAAATTATAATTATATTAAATCTTGGTAACGGTGCAAGGGCGGTCCCTTAATTATATTTATATAGTTCCAATATAATTATTGAGCTGGATGATCGTTAGGGAAAATATATAAGTATTTCTTAATATGTATTTACTACTCATCAACAATGTTCTTTTACCAGTTTGTTGTGTAAGATAGGTCAGTCTAGAATAAATCACAGACGAAACCGCAGGCATGTGAAGTTCACAGTTTCAGGGTATAGCCACTTCCCTCGGTCACCTTGCACTTCGAGGATACATGTTGTGGGTTTCTGTAACTTTCTCGAAGGACTTGAGCGTGGGACGTTCTGGCCAGAAGCTTAGATATGTACAATTGGATTCAAAATATTTTCCGCTAATCGTAATTTCGATTGAGCACTTGCTTCTGGAGTTCCAGGTCCTGTTGCTCAGTCGCGTCCGTGTCTGTCCTCGTCGGCTCGCCGCGAAGGCAAAGGATGCAGGTTGCTTCATGTGCCAACCTTCTAAGTTTACACCGACCCGGCCCCATAAATTAAGCGGGTCTCATGAGAGTCTGCATGTTATTGGAAACGATAGGATATTCGAGTAATACGACAAAGGACTTGATGGAGCAGTCTTTCTGACTGAAATATTTTCCATATTATTGGTGCATTGATATTTCGGTAAAACGAATATCGATATCCGCGGAAAGCAAAAAGAGAATTTTCTCCATTCATAATTGAATAACGACAGCAGTGCGTTAATATGCGTTCAAGTGCATAAAAAATCGTTGCTGCTATACTAGTTTACTGAAAAAAAAATAAGTTCGGAGAGGTTCAAATCACCGACTTCGGATCGCTCCCGTGGTAAGTCGTCTCCTTAACTACTAGTCCATTTCATTCGTTGACTCCAAAGGGGATTCATTACGAGCTTTGTCAGGCAAGGGAAAGAACCAGTCTTCTGGTGTCACTAAATCAAACTGAATGTTAACACTCAGTGGCATTATTTGCTGTGATTTTGAGGCGGATATTTTATATGTATATTATGTTCGCTATCGCTGATCGAAAAGCTTCACCGTTAATTGCAAGACAATATATATCGACGCATTGGCCAGCTTACTAGAGAAAGTAAAGTGACGTTCTGGACGTGGATTTATTATCTAGCATGAGCTGCACGATTTATGTGGTATTAAGCATGGCACATATCCCACATACATTTTCCTTTAATGATGTTGCTGTAAAAATATTGCGGGAGGTGGGAATGTTGTTCAAATTTCCCTCCCACTGGTACAACAGAAAATGCCGAAACTGTATTTCCAAACTGCGGTGAAAGTGGCGCATCTGCATTTGTTGCAATACTTTTGAATCCGACTGTACCGACTAGGCTACCATACATAACTTTTTTCTGTAACTGGACTCCCTATTGAGTTTTTCCATCAGTGTATCCCGCGTGAAGTTTTTATTTATCCATAGGCGCAATCATGGCCGGTGTTTTTTGTGGAAACTCAGTGTAAATAATGTAGCTTAGTGAATATCCTCAGGATTTTTACGTTTCTAACTTAAGATTAATCTGTCATATCGGTTAAAACTCGTTCAACAGCTGTGATGATAATAATGAAGGTGCGAATTAAGGTGGGAGCTGTTCGGGGGGCGGGGGCACCTCCATCGTTTTTCCTGGAAAAATAAGAATAGAAGAGTATTTATGTCAGGATTCCTAGTCCTTCGAACAATAAGTTCAACATCTATTTACAGTCATAGCATAAATGCACTCTCTTAGTTAAAAATTACACAGTTTCATCTCCTAACAGTAGCGTAGACCATTACGGAATTAAAATTGAGATAGTGAGTGAATGGTGGCACGGGGTACCAAAAAATAACTACTATCTTCATCTATCTCCATCGCACCGACCTCTAACATAATTAGTATTACTCTCTGGGTACTTTTAATTTTTAACATTTAACTTTTAATTTAACACATTTTGAAGATGTTTTTTTGTGCCTGTGGTAGCATTTCAGCTGTAAAATCTTTAAACTAAAATGTGTAAAATATAAAAACTTAAAACATTTCTCAGCACTAAAGAATTACTTATTTTAAATTATAAACATTTAAAATATGGTAACCATTTGCGTGGATCACCAGTGGAAGCTATATTGCACCAGTTCTACTAAGAATGTTTAAATACAATCCGAGAATATCTAAAATTCACTCATCTCGGCAGATGAATTATTACCGGAAGATATTGAGTACCATTGAGCGCCTAGGAAATTGGCGATCCAAACCCCGTAATCCACCCATTGCAACGATCTCAACCTTCTGGTGTCTGTTGGGTGCGTCCGTGGCAAATTGCCACATTTTTGATTTCTGAGCCCTTCTCTGTCGGTGACTGTATTTTCTGCCTGTGTCTGTAGGTACCTACTCAGCTTTCAATGTAAGAGCCAGTATTCTTGGTATACAGATCGATTATCCACTTAACATCCAAGTAGCTATATTATGCTATCCAAGAGTTTGACGATTTAAAGAGAGGAAAACGCTTTTCCCTTGTTTCTCGCCATGGTAGATGACATTGTAAATCCCTTTAACAGCTTAATTTAGTCACATAAAAATTTAGAGTCAAAAGGTGTGTGCTAGGTACGAAATTACAATTTAAATAAGAGACAATGAAGCCAAGAACCATGTAAATAGTACGGGAAGATAAATAGGATAATTACATAATCTAAGATAATTAGCAGCGTAGATTCAGAGTCAAATTATAATATTTGAAACTGTATCACCTTAATAAGCCCTTTTAAATTTGAAAATATACCCATATTTAAAGGTATTCAATTAATATTTGCGGTAAAATTACCGCAGTGCGCCCTCTCGTGGGAGTAAATTTGACAAACCCACCGAAGGGGTTATTCCAACCCTGCAAATATGACTTATAGCGATTATTTGTAAATATACAGAGTTAAACTCCCTTCACCGTTCCTTTGCTTTTGGGGTGGATATGTTGAAGTGGAAGGCATTCATCCGTAGAATGGCGGTTGCAAGTTTGCTGCTTTGTTTGCAGTGAGAGTAGCCGGTTCCACTCGACTGAGCAGCCGACATCTGGCGTCAACTATCTCTCCGACTCCAGTGGCACAGTCGCGGCGATATGGCTGCCAATCTCCCGTTGTCAGTGGAGAGTCATAGATCCCTAGGGACTCATGTTTGCTTTTGAAGGAGGCGAGCAGCAGGTGAGGTGTTTTCCGGGTTTCCATCGCGTTGTATGTCGTCTCATCTTAAACGCCATGTGAGCTACATGCAGGCGGTGCGCGCAGTTCACAAATGTGAGTCTCCCTGGGGCCGTATTCTGTATTTCGTCGGTACCGCACCGATCGGTTTCCCTTTTAAGCCCACCGGCTGGACATCATTCCGATCCGACTACGGCACTTTCAGCGATTCTGTAAGGTCGATGGTTTCAAACCAGTCGGTACGGTTCCCTCTCCTTCCCAAACAGGGAAAAACCGAATATATCCGAAGTTGGAAGGCATCTGACGTGTCACCACCGATGAAGGGTAAAGGATACCCTCATCGACGGTAAAGGTAAGGAGGGTAAAAACAAGTGAGGACTCACTGGCACGCAGTTTGTTGTCGTCGCTTTAAATCTTTTTATTTGCGGAAATTACGACTTATTGTTAGATTAAGATAATCGATATCGGATAACTTGTTAACAATGCTTATATAATGTGTGGTAGTGATGCTGTGCGTACAGAATCGAAGAAAACAATATTACAACATCACAATATAGTTTGTATGTGATGGAGATTGATGTTGCTGAAATGAATTATTGAAACTATCCTTGAGATCGTAGTTTCGTTTTTTGTACATTGGTTCCGTATACTGCTATTTATTCATGACTTGGTAATATAGCTGTCATTAAGTAAGTTCCGTCCAAATTTTATCAACGGAAGGTGATGCCATTGGCACCGTAGCAGACGAAAATCACATACAATGGAACGTGAACGTAATAAAAGCAAATGTAAATGTTATATTAGTGGAACAAGTAAGGAAATTGTTATAAAAATATGGAGCTGGGTGTAATTAAAAGAAGTGTAATGACGAGGAAGTAAATAAATTGTGATTGGGTGTTATACATATAAGTTGCGCGTTCCAAGTGAAAGAAAATGGTAATATTGCGGCAAACCTCATACTTATTAACAAATATCCTCTTTTATCGTCAAGGGAATCAATGGCTGACGATAAAATGAAATGTAGTTGCCTATTGCAAATGAAAGAAACTGATACCGTTGCGGCAAACTTCATATTTAAATAAAAAGATCTTATTTCTATGTCGAGATCTCTAGAAACGACAAATGATTATTGGGTAAAATAATAGTTCCCTATTCAGAGTGAGATAAAGTGATAACATTGCGGCAAAACTCATATTTAATCAAAAATATATTTTTTATGTCAAAGGAGCAAATAAATGATGATAGAAAGAAATAAAGCCTATGACAAGCGAGTGAAAGTGATAACATAAATGACAGAAAGTCATTATATGTTAGCAAACCTCATGTTTATTAACCAATATCTTATATTTCTGTCAAGGTAATCAATATAGATGATGACACAGTGAATTATAGAGGCGTATTCGAAGGGGCAGAAAAAGATGACATTGCAGCAAACCTCAATATTTACTCGGTGATGAGGTAAAAACAAAATAAAACGTACAATGCGCACCGGGAAGTTCATGAAATCCACTAGTCGGTGGCCGTACCGACACCTTTTTGCTGTCGGTACGGCTACCGACGATCTCCCGTCCTCGTGTCGTTGCCGCACCGATCGGGTTCGTACAGAATCGCACTACTGCTTGCCGGGAGTCGGTATGACGTCCCACCCGACGAATCGGTGCCGCACCGATCGGTTTGGAGATACAGATTACGGCCCCTGATCACACGGCCCGTCACTATAGAAAGTATTTCGGAACAGGGCGTTGATTCTCGTTCTCCTTTCGCATGGGGCTTCGATTCGCCGAGGAAACTCGAAAGGAGGCGAACATTTTCTCCGCGATTATCCTCGTTCTTTTCGCTCTGCCTATCGCTTCAGTTCGGGAAAATTCGTTCTCATGGCGAAAGAATGTGACGTAAGCAATGACGAATTTCCCACAAGTCAATGGGCAAAAGATAATTCAGCGATCAACAAACGTTGCCTCCGCAGTCCGAAACAGTGCGAGGCACGTTAACCTAACCCAGATATCACCAAGTAAGAGAGTTATGTCTGCACCTAGTCAGTCTGTTTCTTATGGTTTTGTTACGGGAGAAAAAGATGAGCAGCTATACGTACGCTAAGGAAATTATGTAAGGCAAGGATAAGTTTTGAGGGAAGAATAGGTAAGGAATGCAAACAAATGTTCTCGTATTACCATAATTTGCTTCTGTAAGATGAACACAAAAGGCGGCAGAACAGCGTGCTACACATCCTATGCTGCCTAGAGCTCTGCCGGACATAAATGAAAAGCCTATCATTGAAATAAATTGAGTCTTTATAAGAGCTGAACAACTGATAAGAGATTTTCCTGTAAATAGAAAATATTTTGATGACTTCAACCAACTTGCTGGTGAAGATGAAAAGGACAGTATGCGGACCTTTTTCTTGTAGAGGAGAGAAAAAAAGTGACCACGGGAGGAATCGACCTTATGATATAAATATTAGCGGCTAGCCGTGCTATCCACTACACCAATGCGTCTAGTGTCACATGCATCGCTCTCATAAGGCAAACCTTCAGTCAGTATTTCCTATTGTTTCCGATGAAAAATTCATGAGCATAAGAATCGAAACAACCAGTTTTCTTAAGTAATCCAAGAGGTTAATATGCTCAGAATAACAGCATTCCCACGATAACGCAAGACGCTTATCAAACACAAGTTTCGCTGTTCATTAAAATGCAAACCCTCTCATAATCCCATTTATTTAATTATATGGAACGACAAAATGAGTAAAATAATGCACAGATTGTATGCCAAACGTCTTAAAAACCAATAAAGTCATTGGGATCAAAAATAAAACATAAAAATGATTTAAAGCGGCAGTAAAATCACGAGGCTCTCTCTCGTCAATTCTTTCGCTAAGCCGCTAGAGCGATGTCATTGCTGTCGCAAGCGAAATTCACTTTACGTTCGCTATAATAGGTGTAGAGAATAGGATTTGATTGGAGAGATAAATGATTAATTCGTAATCTATGGCCCAGACTGCGCAAGTGAGAGTAGCGGACGGAGAATCTGGGTGGGGAAGCATTGGCCGAGGTGTGAGGCAAGACTGTCCTTTATCGCCGCTACTTCTTAACGTATACGCCGAGGAGATGTTAACAGAATTGTGAGACGAGTGGGAAGATGGAATGAAAGTGGGAGGATTGATGTTGAAATTGTTAAGGTTTTCGGATGATCAGGCGCTGATTAGCCAGTCAGCGAGGGGACTGGAGTCTCTACTGGATGCGTTAGATGAGCGGTGCGAGAAGTATGGGATGAGGATTGCTCACAAGAAGACTAAGGTAATGTGGTTTTGTAAAGCATCGCGAGCGAGGAATGTGAGACTTAAGATAAAAGTAGGTGGGGAAAAACTTGAGCAGGTGGAGCAATTCAACTATTTGGGCAGCACATTAGAGTAAAAAGGACACAGTAGCAAGAATATTAGTAAGCAAATTGCACAAGCAAAGGAGGCGTTCATGAACAGGAAGGAGCTTCTGAAAGGATCGTTATGTAAGAGTTTAAAGAAAAGGTTAGTGAAGAGTTTGAGATGAAGTGTAGCTCACTACGGTGAGGAAACGTGGATACTGAGGAAAGAAGATGAGAGAAGATTGGAGGAAATCGAGATGTGAGTATGGAGAAGAATGGAGAAGGTGAAATGAACGGAGAGGAAAAGGAACGACGAAGTGCTGGATATGTTTGGCGATGAGAGGCAGCTTTTAAATGAGATATGGAGGAGACAGAGAGTATGGATGGGAGGAGTACTTAGCGGGGAGGGGATATTGAAAATAGTGTTACAGGGTAGAATTTTAGGGAAACGAGGGAGAGGAAGGAAAAGAAAAGGATTTTTAGATAGACTTAAAGGTAGTAAGCCTTACAGTGAATCGAAGAAGGCAGTGTTGGAAGGAAAGGGAGGCTCCCAGATCACTTCTTTAGTACTCCATGGAAACCTACCTTAATCGGTAGAAGACTATATTATTAATAATGATAATAATAATATGCTCGCCAGAATAACTTTTTCGTCGCCAGAGAAACGAAGCGAAGCATTCCTGACGAAATAGCTCGGGAATGAAAATGAGAATGCGAATGCACACAGCGTTTGCCAATCTTTTCGTGAAATCGCGTTGGCTATAGCCAAAAGAACGAGAATCAGGCCCCAGGAGTCAAAATACCTCAATTGATTTGGAAAATTGGAGTGATTACTCCAGTGATAATTCCAAAACTTCGTATTCGTAAATCCTTTTTTTATTTAGTATGGTGGCGGAGAAGATTAGAAGCGTATGGCCCATGAACTCTGGCCTTTCTTCACGTTTCAGCGTAGCGGATCCTCTGCGAGGTTGATAATGGCGTGTGATAATGACGTTTTATATGGAGGAGTAAATCATTTTTCACTCTTTTTTTCGTGGTGTCAATCTGAATTTCGATTATTTCGTGCATGTAGCGGCACGTGACTATTTTGTGGCAAATGCCAACTTCCTTGACTCATGAGACAATACCCTCATTCATATTTCATCGACTCGATGAATGATGCATGCCGAGGAAGTGCGGATAAAAAATGAATAACTCACGCGCTGACATGGGTTCAATGGTTCCTGCTGCCTTTCGTTTTCCCGCTATATTCTCTTCATAACGGCTCCGCGTTTCACTAATTTTATCCTTGCTCGGTAATCTTGTGTGACTTTCTCGTTTCAAAATGTGGAGTTAAAGGTACTACGTTTCTGAAGTCTAGACAAGGGCGTTGATTCTCGTTCTCCTTCCGCCCGAGTCTTTGCTTCCCTACGGCAACTCGAAGCGAAGCGAAAATTTTCTCCGCAAATATTCTCGTGCTTTTCGCCCTGCCAATCACTTCAGTCCGGGTACTTCGTTCTCTTGCCGAAATACAGTGACGTATACAATAAAGAATTCCCCATAACTAATTAGGCACGAGATAATTTAGCGATCAGCACACTGCCTCCACAGTCCGAAACAACTGAACAGCGCGAGGCATGTAGGTAAGTTCAAATGACGTTTCTAAAATATGGTATCCCATGTTTTTCATTGCGTGAAACTATCAAATTGCTACATTTAGTATTGTTGTACACTATTGCCTATCCATTAGTCGTTTTCCGTATTTGAAGATAAATCCGTTCTTTTTGTTTTTTTAAGTTCAAAAGTCACTCCGGGGAAACTTATGGGTTCATATTTTCTATTTAAATCTAACCCAGATGGCAAAAATAAGACAGTTATCTTTTTCTCATGGTTTTCTTCCGGAAGAAAATAATCAGTAGCTTATCGTACTCTTAGGAACTTAAGTAAGGCAAAGATAATATTTTAGGGAAGAAAAGGTAAGGAATGCAGTCAAATACTCTCATATTAACATAATTTTCTTATGTTGGCTGAAAACCAAAGGCGACATAACATCGTACTACACATCCTATGGTGCCTAGTGCTCTGTCAAACATGAATTTAAAAACTAATAGTGAAATTCAGAGAGTCTTATAAAGAACTTAACAACTGATTTTTTTTCCTGTAGATGGAAAATATTTTGACAACTTCGAGCGACTTGCCTTCTGAAGATGAACAGCATAATTTGCAAGCCTTTTCTAGTGATGGGGAGAAAAAAAGGGACAGTGGTCGGAATCGACCTTATAACCGTAATATTAGTAGGGAGCAATTATATCCACTATACCGCTACTTCAAGTACTAAATGACATGCTCTTATATGCCAAAACTCTTCAAAAAAAGGTGAGTCTCTTGTATTATTTCCGATGAAACATTCACGACTATAAGAACCGAAGCAACAAGTTTTCACAAGCAATCCAACACATTGATATGCTAAGAATGACAGCACTCTCACCATAACACATTACGCTTATCAAACACAAGCTTCGCGGTTCATTCAAATGCAAACTCATTTTTGATCCCAACTATTTAAATACGTCTAACGACAAGATAAGTGACAAAACACACAGTTTGTATGCCAAACATCTTCATCATAACAATTAAACTCATTGCGGTCAAAAATACAACATTTTAATGACGTAAAGCGGTAGTAAAATCACGAGTGTGTCTCTTCTCAATTCTTTCGCTTCGCCGCTAGAGAGATTTCATTGTCGTCTCAAGCGAAATTCGCTCTTGGCGAATGTTTACGTTCGCTATATGCTCGCCATACAGAACGGGAATAACTTTTTCGTCGTCAGAGACACGAAGCGAATCGTTCCTAGCGAAATAGCTAGCGAATTAAAATGAGAATACGAATGCATACAGCGTTCGCCAATCTTTTCGATAAGTCACGCTGGCAATAGCCAGAAAGAACCAGAGTCAGGCCCCATGTAGAAAGTGCAAACTCACTGAATAGGGCAGAGTGCCTTAAGTATTAATCGAATGAAATGTAATATGCAATTATTTATTTCCCTTAAGCAGGGATAATTCTTAAATTCTATTAGCACTGATGGCTTATATTCTCGTGGTGGAGAAGAATATTGTAAAGTATGTTATTATGTATTGCAAAGTATATTATGTATTGTGTATTACGGTATTAAACAGTAGGTAGAGTAGGCCATTTATTCATCGCCAAAAATGTATTGACAACCCCGGGAACTTCTGAAATTGTGACATCGGGACTATTACGTTTTTCTATTCGCCTTCTACTTTCTAAGGCGTGATGCGAGAGTTTTCAGAACTATTTAATGTTTCAAAGTTGAATAGTACTGCTGCATGAGCAAATACCATGGTTAATATTACGGTTATTCACTGACACCTTATGTATGGAGTTATTGCGGGACACTTTATTACAGCTTATGATTCGACACTTTGAATTTTGCCTTATCATCAGTATAGCGGTGAGAGTTCGTTTGGCTGGACTCTGAAGATGACTCTTATCCTTGAAAAATGAAAGAACAATCTCTCGGCCGTACTTTTTCGTTGCCTATTAATTGCTTCATTTTGATACTATGATCTTGATATTTTTACGGTATATTTGGGTAAATGATGTCTGAAGTTTGATCTTTAAATGCCTTGAAAAGTTCAAGACAATATCTCAAGAAAGTCGTAGTCAAAATATTTAAATTAATCTTCAAATAAGCTTTGTATTTAGCTTTGCTTGATCATCGATTATTTTTTGTATGTATTACCGCAATTTATATATCCATTATACCCAGGAACCATCAATAAACTTTTCGATTTTTAAAAAAGAAATTCGCCAGAAAAATAAAGTAGCACAGGCTAAGAGGGAATAATACGCTAGTAGGTGATTTATAGTAGCGGTCGTGACGACATGTTGACAAACCTGCTAACTGCCCCCGTTCAGTCACGTGGGTTCCAACGATGCCAAATACCTATTTTCATAGTGTCGCGAAATTTTCGAGTTTGCGAAAAGTTCTTCTATTTTTTCATTTAGAAATGTTATGATGGACGAATTAAAATGATTTTATAACTATATTTTACCTCAAGGTCAAAATTCTCGAAATGAACTCGCCTAAGACTGAAATTGGTTTCCTCTCAGCCATCAAGTGTTATTAACTAAGCGGAATAAGTGGTGATTCCCTCGTTAGATATAAACAAATATTATCCAGCAATGTGTAGTATTTTTAGAACTTCAACATTCCTAGTAGCATTTGAAACTTAATAAAACTCTTTTTTTTTCAGGTATGCTATCCCCATTCTCCGAAGTGAATTTGTGGATGCAGTTGCAGTAAGTCAAAATCGCTTTTTGAGCTTGGCTTCCTAAATCCTGGGTTAATCATTACTAATCTAAACTAATAGTTTTCTCGAAGCTCGACCACTTAAGATCCTTCAGTTTCAGAAAGATTTAGGCTTAATTGATAAATACTTTCCTCCAAATGTCAGTTTGCCACGAGATCATTCGTTCGCAAAAGCTGAATATGAAAATATTAATTTTAATGTCGTCTTTATTACAAGTGAATTTAGGACAGAAAGACCTACCTTACAATTTACTTGTTTTACAATCACATACGTCCATGCCCTGGATGGTGATAAATACACCCAGGTGGGACTGGAACCCGGGACCTCAAGGTTGGAAGTCGGGGACATTACTCCGACGAAATGTAGATTCTCTGAGGGTAGAAAAATGTTATACCTCTGTGGGAGTAAACTTTGATCGCATTTTCGATGAGTACTTGATGATTACCCTGGAAATGTTTATTGGTATGCGATTTACGAACCACTCTCTGCATATTTAAAACCTAATTAACTTCGTAAAGTTTACAAACCTTGTTTGTTCCCGCTTATCCCAGTTGAACCGTAGTTTTGGAAGTCATATCATCTCTTTCCCCGCCGCGTGTGTAGTTGGTTCCTGAGGGAAATTAATGAATTCATATTTCCTCAGTGCGCCGTGCCGTCCACTTACATTGTCCATTTGTCCCTCAAGCATTACGGGACAATGCGGTCGTCCGACCCAGGACCTCTTGGCTCCGCCGGACTGCTTCATTAAACATGAATCCAGAGGAACGTGGAGGGCCGTGCCGCTGGCCGGCTTCTGCCGGCCGGCCCCTGGCCAAGCCGCTGACTGGCCTCTCGGGGTCCGTTTGGGAATTTACCCCTCGATCTGGAAACAGGGCTGAATGCTCATGGATGGCCTTTTCATGCGGAGAGTCGTGAGCTGGCAGTGCTGCTCAAGATAGCTCAAGGAAAGCGCATGAGCAGAGAATATGAACCACGAATGCTACAGTAGAGGATCCTCAAATCGGCCTCTAAATGTGTTGTCACCCGTCGCGCATTTAAAAGGGGTTTACAAAAGTCTCCACTCGCGTCGCTGACGGACAAACCTCAGTTTCACGGGGAAATATGGTACAAGTAGGGGTACCAACCAAAATTTACGTTCATGATGATGTGATTTATCAAGTAATCAGCCTTCTATAAAATATTGAATTGGGCCTCATCTATGCAGTCCTCTTGATATGGACAATCATAGGTAAAATGGGCATATGTCCCGGTTTGGCCGCTGGTGTCTCGATTTCGATCGCTTTTCAGGGCGTCCCGTCGATTTCAGAAAATTCTTCACAATGTCCCAGTTCCCTGAAAAAATATGTAAATAATATTTGCATAATAACATTTATAACAGAACGCGTAATTTAATACGTCAACATGAGTTTAGGTTGTCAAAGAAGGACAAAAAATTAAGAAATAGAATAAGAAAAATACTCTTACAATAGGGTGGTTTCCTTTTATTTTTTTATTGCCCAAATCGAAAGATTATTACTCCTGGAGCACGCATTTCACGCTTTTATATTTTTAAATGACGATATCTATTTTTCGCGATTAAGTGAAAGTGAAAATTTTCAAGAGCGCGAAATTTCGATGGCTAAGTATGAATGCTGGGAAAAGCCCGGGTGACGTCATTCTGGTTCCGCCTGCCACCGGGTGAGGCCACCTTGGTGCGAGGCTATTAGAGCCGATACGATGAAGGCTGCTAGCAGGTAGCAGAGTACCCAGCTAGTGGGTAGCGCTTGGCCTCAATGAGGATTATTAATACCTTATCAAACGAAGGACCTTAGGCAATTTTAATAGGTGATTATTAAGATATGTTTCCCTTAGTTCTGTGCCTCATGCATGCATTGGTAATCTCAGACGATGTAAAACTCCTATCTACTCGTATAGTAACTATGTCCTTGTGACGTCACGTGGAGTGGCATCGCATGGGCGCCAATCTGGCCTTTTTCAAATGCGGTTAAAATTGACCAATACCATTCATCTAAACTGGGATTTCAAAAGCCATGTCATTCGTATACTATGAATACACAGATGTTGGGGAACGAATCGCCATCAATGCCTTTGGTTTTCTTTGATGAAGGAAACTATCCTATTAGTTTGCATGTAAAAAAACCCATTTCTATGGAGTTAGGCTTTCAAACTTCACTGAGGACTTCTTCCCACCTCCCCTCCTCCGGTACTAATATGTCCCGGTGTATGCTAAATCAGTTATGGCCGCCCGAATCATAGGGCCTCTGGAATGTGCGTCGGACTTGGTCGCGTAAACATCATCGTCAATCGCATTGCCGACTCTGGGAAGGAAGAGGTAATGTCATTGACGTCACATTTAGTTTCGTGGAATCTAAATGTAGGAATTTAAGGAACAGTTTGTTTAAGCCATTATTTGGGGGGTTACAATGTGTCTTCAAGACAGACATAGGCAGACTCTTGTTCCGCGAAATGCCTTTGCAAGTCAATAAAAAATGGATCAGGCTTTCGATCAAAATGCCGTACTGTACTGAGAAACGCACCTAAAAATTGAAACCACTCCCACGGTATTTCTAGAATTTACCACCTAAACGTAAACTAAAAAAATAGGTAATATAGACAGGTATTTTTCTCTAAATGAAAACGATGCCAACGTAGACACTGGTTAAATTGAAGATGGTGATGAGGAGAACAGTATACAGAATACAATAATAAGTCAACGACATGAAAAAATTGGTACAATTTTCCGCGTCGGGGACTCGACCTTATAACAATCACCATCACAGTCGCACGTTTACTCCACTAGGACACCGCAACTGCTTGAATCGGGAGTTTTTAATACCGTAAATATAAACCAACGCTGAAAACAGGGGAAAGTACGCACTAAATGCACACGAAATGATCATTAAATCTGGCGTAAATCGAAACAGAAGGATCGATTTGCAAGTAACACCTCTCTCTGAGTGAGTGCATCCTCTCGCGCAAACGAAATATTTACGGTGAGTAACCAAGGATAACGGAAAGAATAAGGGAAACTAAAGTTCCTCCAGAAGCAGAAGTGGCGCCTCAAACTTTGCCCTAAAACTTTTGAAAGTGACTGTACTTACGTTCGTTACATTCCGTACAGCCATATGGAAATGCAGGGCGGACAGACCGACAAAAAACATCCGCTGATACATATATATAAATGAAATTCTGTTTGCTCTTTCGTTGCCGTCGCGAGTGGCGACTTTGGTGAGCATATTTTATTGCAGCACTGGGTGACGGCATATTAAATAACCACATGGAAAATCCTCGATTGTAATATCAAGGTTCTAGTATTACTAGCATGCTCTGGGTACGTACGGAGGAACAGAAATTGGTGAGACGTTTGCCGATAGTACTTGCTCTTCGCTTCGCGGAATATCGATTTGCTCTTTGTGAGAATTTTTTTCTCGCAGTCTAATGGCTCACATCTTATCCACCATCTCTCTATTTGTGGATATAAGCTTCGTGTTTTTTATCGTGCTTAGAATTCATGAGCTCGCTAATAATAAAGAAAAGATCACTATCTAATAATCTCTACTATCCTGGACTGGATCTGGACCACACGTTGTAATATTCCAAAAGTCTGTCTTAGTAGGTACAGCTAACCTGTAGAGTACCCAGAAGGGAATGCAGGAATGGTAGTCACTTAAAAGGAAGTGCTGTCCTTAGTGTATTTTAAAAGTATTTTTATAAAATTATAAAGTGAAAATGTAGCTGTTCGTGAATTTTCTTCTAAATTCTTAACATTAATTTGCTATCGCAGCTAAATGTTGTATTTTTAGTGCTTTGTAAAGTATTTTTAATTAATAGGTCCGTGTTAAAACGGTAAAAATGTCTTTTTTTGCGTCTCAATGCCCCGGTACATGTAAATCATCTATCTATCTATCTATCGATCGATATGAACTCAACGGCAATGCATTTTCAAGACCGAATTCTCATTGCTATCGCTGTCTAGCCTGGGGCGTATGGTAGAGGACCACGCGCTTCTCTCTGAAGGTGCGAAGACTGTCCCCACAACGTACGACTCCCTGTGAGAAAAACAAAGCTGAATGCTTACAGACCTCGAAGTTGGATCCAGGTAAACGTTTCGTGTACATTTTTGTTAGCCATGCGATTATCTGGATTTTTTCTTTCTGTATCTTAGGGCCTAATTCCTGGAAACAAGACAATTTTGCAGAATGAAAATAATGTATTTTTTTAAATAAGCGTGATGACTTTTCCGTGAAATATTAGATGGCGTGGAAAAGTTTTGGCTGAGAGCACGCGATTCATAGGCCTATTATAAACTTTTATTAGCTCTTGTGTTCAAATGCTGCTTAAGGATCAAAAATTCAGAGGGAAATTCGAATAAATTGATCAGAGATGAAACGTAGCCAATTCACCATTTTAATTGAGAGTTTTATGCTTAGTATCTTTCCATAAGTATTGCGCATGCTTCTTTTCTGGGTGACTTGGGTTTTTGTGCATTGATAATGATAAGAGTGAGCTGTCACCACGGGTCTCTTACGTTCTCCTCAAGAGATATGCCGAAGTATTCCTTTAATGTAGATGATCCGTCTCATATTATTGGTCTCATGAGTTGGATAACCCTCAGAGCCATTTGCAGGCCAATGTCCGTCTGAAATTATTTTATCCTCTCAAAGCTCATCTCTTTCTTCTTTCAGTGCAATCAATTTTAATGTTCATCCCGCAACGATAAGTCTTGATATATGTGGGAGAGGTCGTGATATTGCATTTTTTATGAGGATGCTTTTATATCTTTCAAAATTCCATACAAAACTTGGCCATTGGCTCGTGGGAAGGAGTGGTGGTACAGCATGGGTAAACATTGTCATTGCAAAATATATATTCTAACTTGATGGCAATGAAAGTGATAACTCCCTCGCATGTAAGAGTGGTATTGATTGCGCATATTTAAGCTTTCATGTAAAGAGTTAATTTATCTTTTATTTTTTGTTTTAGAGATGAGAAAGAACGTAAGGGGTGGTCTAACGCTTTATCATAAGTTCCCTACAATATATCATTGGTTACCTTGAAATCTGTGTCATACTCAAGTGCTTCAAATACATTAAGATGCGACGGAGATAAGATATTATTTATTGGAAGCCAAATATCGTGTACCTATACCTCTCATTAGCTTTCTCTAAATTGTCTGAATTTATCGAAGCGAAAATAAATTTTCATTAAATTCCACTTCCCGCAGCGGTAAAGTCCCTTAAAATTTTAATTTTTTCATTGCTTTTTTCTAAAATTTCAACTCCCATGCATGAATTTAATTTCCTACATTGTGAAATAATGTTTTTCAACCTTTAAATTTAACTGCGATAGTGTTTTATATTTTCAACTTGGTTACACAGATAAGTTTGGTAAAATAAGTTGCAATAGGGAAGAAAAGCTTTGAAGGCATTTCCTTTCCCGTGTAATAGTTTATGGCTTTTTACCCATCTATGTTTATTGATTGTCACTTGATTTTGGGAAATACTACGGATTACGAAGAGTTTAATGTTCTTGTAGTCATCCGTTAAGTCACACGAAAAGAAAACAGTGTAGAGATCTTTCACCTTGACCTAATCTCTAAAACAGTGGAAATCCACAAGGGAAGAAAACAACATGGTAGCATAATGGTGTCAATATTTCGATGCAGTTTCAGACATTTTTTGGAAACCATGTCGAAGTGTATGCCGCTATCATTGTCTCAGCATTCAAAACTTCCATTTTTACCATCTTCATCTTAAGCATTACCTTCACTTCTTTTGCCTTTGCAACTTGTATTTTAACCAGTTGGAAATAGACTATCTTGGTCGAAGGCGAGTTTTAAGGTAGGGTAATAGAATCGTTGAACTCAATGAAACATTAAGCGCCATCAAATTGGCACACCTGTGTATTTGATGGCTAATTAGAAGGCGTACAAATTTCATGGGTAATTTTACTTAAAAAAATTTACCTCGATAAATTAAGACGTATCCCATAGCTTTCAAAAGTGATCGGCAGTTCTCTATAAATCGTGAAAACCCATGATCTGTTCAAATGCATGTTGCGTTCTCTTCATGTACTACTTGTGGAAATGTGTCAGTGTTTATTAATTTATAATTTTAATGTGTATTAATGTGTTTGAATTCTACCGGAGTAAGTATGGAAAGATTATGTAGCTACCCATTAAAATATCTTAAGATCGCGGATTGAATTGCACAAATAAATTCATTCCTTCATTGGAAAATTTGCCCTTGTAACTTATTCAGTCTCGAGGACACGAAAGCGTGGTGTGTGTTTGAAGACAAACCGCAAGTAGACATGGGGATGGGTTAGAGTTTTTAAGTTTCTCGCCGCTACAAGAGGTTTTGTGGGGAATGATGTCTCCCTGTCTTTTATCTGAATAGCACCGCGAAGAGAGCGGGAAGACATTCAAATGTCTTCGTCGGGATCATAATAGATATCAATGGAATTTAATTGAGGAGCCGCATTACTAAGGGGCAAAGGGCAAACCCGCAGTAAGCTGATTGACCTTCGTTCCATTCTCTAGGGAACTTACTAAATATCACAATTAAAACTAGGCTAATCTTTAAAAAAGCGATTCCAATGCAGGGGAAAAACATTTGCAATCATGATGGCGATTAAATATGAATCATCATACAATATTTGTTTGCTTCCAAGCATAAAGGATGAATAAAAACATCGGATCGACGTGTGGGTCAGTAATTAGGTGGTCCATTTAGGTCCGAAGTGCAAATTATTAAAATAATTCCGTAGGTGGAATGAGAAGATACATTACGAAGAATTAACCTCTTAATTCAGTAATTTTGTCACATGTGTTAAAATAAAAAGAATCGGAAGTTGTATTTCTTTTTAACCCTAATACGGACAACACATTTTTCTGACGTAATCGGGCAAGGTGAGTCCAATGGACTCTTTTAACTTTTGCTTTTAATTTAAACTATTAAACAGTGAAAAATATTACTTTTCACATCAATTGGTACATACTGCGCACTATAGAATTATTTAACATAAAATTGATTATTTTCTGTTCAACAAATTTTTACATTACTTATTAATTTCATACATAGTCAAACAGCGAGTACAGTGGACTCTTTTGACTAATTCTTTCTGTTTTCGCTACATAAAACACCAAATATTTATCGCTACATGTACATAGTGATAATTTTACATCATTTTGACAATTCAAACCAAATATTTGTAAAATGCACATTACTTTTTACATTTCGTGCAAATAGACTAACCTTGCCCGGATTTGTGGGAATTCAGGGAAAAAATTATTTTTTAAGTTACTTTAATTCCGAAAGAAGTTTGAATTACTCTAATTTATAGGAAATATACAATTAGAAGAAGTAAAAAAATTACAACATGCTGACATTTCAATAACTTAATAAAATTCTCAAAAATGTGATGCGATGAGTCCAAGAGACTCACCTTGCCCGTATTAGAGTTAAGTGAGTTGGTGACGTCATTAGAGTTCAGATTAAAAAATGCATGAAGGGAGAGCTAATTATTGAGGAATAAATGGCCTAGGAGCGTAAGCAATGAAGAACCGCGCAAAACCGGTATGCGAGGCCAATAGAGGCTGAGAAGCGGTGACTAGCTTCGCAAGAAGACGTGACGTTTTCAAATATTCTGAACAAGAGCTAGAGTTGTCGAGCTGCAATAACTCGAGCACCAGGCGACGAATCGAAAGTTGAAAAATACTGTAATTCTATCCAATAAAAGACAATACTTATTCACTTTCAATATATCACATAATACAATAATAAAATCTCCTGAACGAGCGCATTGTGCCGAGGCCAATGATTTGAGATAAAGAAAGGAGTTTACCACTAAGTTCATTGATGTCCGGGAAAAGTTAGAGAATTAACAAATGCCTGCGATTTGTCTTATTTTTCGTCTCTTCTCATCCGGGGATAAGGGTTCGGAGGGATATTTACATCATTTTTTGCCGCTATTCAAGCATCTTGAGTGAAGCCAAACATGACATTCTACCACCTTATTTTGAATTCACCAAATCCTTAAACGGATTTCTGAGCTTTTTGTTCTTAAATCAAGTCTACCTATCTCAAGGCAAAAAGAATTCTCCCCCATTTTTCAGTCATTTCCCAATCCTTCCATCAGCTTCCTTGATATTATTATAGGTTTGGGCCAAATCGATCAAACCCCTTGTTTGAAGCTGTATGGCATGTTGTCTGTCGAAATCTATTGACGCATGTGTCTATAAAATCTACGCCTTTGTGGGTGGCTGTCACTCGACGGAAGTAAACTTAATTCCGAAGCAATATTTATGTATTCTTTGACTCCATCATCACATTTAAAAGCATTCTGGTTCTAGCTGTGACCTTTGATTATTATTTGATGGTTAACGCTGCGAAGGGTAGCCTAGACCTTTCGTGTTTGATGCATTTCTGATGCCATCCAGCGCAGTTTAAATCGCGCGTACGGAGATTGGAATTTGACGGAAGGCTGCGTAAAAACTTTTAAGTGGGAGCCTGAAGGATTCAATCATGAGGTCTGTTTGCCTAAGCGTGAAGTGTTTCGTGTGATAACCCTAAACGTATAGAGCCTCAAAGAATGATTGTTCACCGTATTCCATGGGATCTAGTACGGGGATACAATCGTACCCATTAGATCTCTTCGTTTTAATCGATGGCAGATTTTTCAGGAGGTTTTTCAATATCAAAGGCGTTTTTGAGTAGAATATCGACAATTTTGAATAAAGGAGGCGCATTGAATACTCCATTTTTTTAAAGTGGCAATGCCTTAGACTTAAGGCCTCGGCAGTGAGTAAACCATGAGGAGACTGAGATCCAGAGAGATGAGAGACAAGGCCAGCTGAGCTTGTTTGTGAAGGTCTTTCATCTGTTTCTTTAATTCTTAAAATAAGTCTCCGCCAGCTTATGGTCAATTGAAAATCGAATTCCCTCAGATACTTCCAAGAACGTTCTCAAGGGCTGCGTAGTGTTTTGGTCTTCTCCAATCCGATTAGGCCCGTTCAAAACCAGCGCTACCCGATCCAACCTCGAACTAAGGCGGCTGCAAGCGACCTCATCCGCGATGAACCCGCACAGTCCATGCGATATGGTCCGAGCGTTGACTCATGACCTTCAGATACAAAGCCTCAGAAAAAAATGCTGTTCAGAAGAACTGACGCGAGTCCGTCGCAGTGGAGTTTTCCAAATGCGATTCGGGAAAGAAAGAAGGAAAGACGAAAATGAGCCATTGCACAAACAAGTCATATCTGCGGCAAACTTGTCGCGGGAAACGTTTGTATCGTATCCTCAGCAAATCCACATTTATATAGTCACCCATTGTAATCTTTGTTTGTCATTTGGTTTTATTTGTTGTTTTTCCTTCCTTATTTATCAATATTCTTCGGACAGGTAGGTTGATATTTCTTTGCGGGGACTCTAATCTCAGGCTATATACGCCATGAGAAAAGGGTGGGGAAGGAAGAGTGGAGAAAAACCCGGCGTCGGCTTTAGCCTAGTGACGAAAGGCGCCTAGGGTACTACAGCTCAACGTACCATCTGACGGACGGAGTGCTGCAATGGATATGTCCTCCCCATTAACCAAGTGGGGAAAGAATGGTCTGATGGATTAATTAAAATAAAGTTGTCAATGTCGGAATTTGTACCCTAGGCCGCCAGATGGGGCCTCGTGACTTGAAACACTTCGGGTGATACACCAACCCTGTCCCCTTCATTCTTCAGATCAATTTAATTACTATAAGACACGGTCTCAGGCGTTTCTTTGTGGAAATGCTTCATCATAGAATATATTAAAATAAAATTACTTTTTTTTATTCCACACTTTATTTTGAATAGCACGACCCGGGTTTCAGCACCTGATGATAGTATTAGATGCTGAAACCCGGGTCGTGCTATTTAAAATAAAGTGTGGAATAAAACAAAGTCATTTTATTTTATTTTACAATTTAATTACAACTATTGAAATGATATTATTCATATTAACATATGGGTATGCATATATTTATTCATAATTGAAGCCTCATAAGGGACGAGATGCGTCGAGAGAGGCTGCGTCGCTGGCATAAACTTGTAAATACGAAAGCACACCATTGAAACTTATAGTGAGTTTTAACTTCACATTTACAATGAAACTTAGTGGGTCATATGCAGAAAATAGTCTTGCCTTTTATGCCTCCAGCTCTTGTGCTATTGCTATTGAAGCTCCATACAGTATTTTACCATTTTTTCTCTTAAGGGCTTTTTCAATGCAAGCACGCCTAAACAGTATTTTTCACTCCCTTACGGCTCCACTTTTGATGAAACTTATG
The DNA here is from genome assembly GCF_921293095.1 of Ischnura elegans. Lineage (NCBI taxonomy): Eukaryota > Metazoa > Arthropoda > Insecta > Odonata > Coenagrionidae > Ischnura > Ischnura elegans. Next base: position 89,588,084 of record NC_060259.1, read on the forward strand.
TAAACCCTATTACAATGAATTGCAGCGGTTATTATCAAAATAACCTCTCGTGTGAAATTAAATGCTCGTAAGGTTGGTGACCCTATGCGGAAAGTCCATGCTTTTCCTTTGGTTTTCAGCTGAGGAAGTGAAAATATGGTGGGAAAAGGGACTAGAATACCATCTAACTAACTTTATGTGTTTGTGAATAAGACCAATCTAACCATAATAAACGCCTGTCCAAGTAGATTGTCAACTTAAGATGTATTTTTTACGGTCCTAACTTGAAAGCTTTCAGGGTGAGAGAGTCGACCGTATCAGACTTCCAGTTGTGAAGCGCAATTACAAATGGCAAGATAAAAGCGTTGTTCTGTTCCTTGATTAATTTACGCAACACGTGTATCTTCATGTCCAAAGCGGGCGTCGAAACACGTTTTGTGTTAATAAATCAGGGAACAGTGCACCGCTTTTATCTTGTCACTGCTGAGAAGGATAAAGTGGTTGAGGTCGATCGGTGCTTGTATGCGTTGGGCCTGACGTTGATTTAGGCGGAAGGAAGTCATCATGGCGGATTGAAGTGTTCGCAGAGTTGACAACTGTGATGGCTATTAGGATGCCGACGTCCTGGAGGAGACGAGGAGTGAAGTAGTGCCGGAGAACGGAGATGCGTCCCTGATGCATGTGCGATGGCAGTGAGTGGGCCACTTCTTCCAGGCCTTCAATTACTCTTCCGCCGTTTACCTAGTGACTTGGCATTTCTTCGCAGCATTCAGAGAGGTTCTAGACGCACCGATGTCCTCCTTACCGTTTTGAGACTTAAAATTCCTCTCAGTGGCGCATGCAACCTCCTCTTTCGTCGTGTGTTTTCAAAGTTATTTTATTCAAAGTTATTGCCCACCTCGGTGGCGACGGGGTAACGTCCTCGCCTGCCGAACAAGAGGTCGCGGGTTCCAGTCCCGCCTGGGTAGGTTTCCTCGGTCCATGGCATGGTTGTTCGTTTACGTTTAATTGTTACATTTGTTGAATACTCCGGTATAAAATGGCCAATGAGAGCTGTATCTAGTGGTTTGAGAATAAGATAAAATGAATGAAATTTTACTCGCCGCGTGTTGCTTTGGAAAATCTACTCCATATTTTAATGCCACAAATATGAGTTAGTGAAAATGAGGCTTTAACACAATTTACCGCGTACGCGTGGAAACGCGTTTCGACCGTAGATTCTCAAGTGCATGTAAATACAACTGAACTGAGGAAATATGGTGAACTTAGTACAACATAATTATTTTTAGTCGCAAATATGTTTCAGGGGGATCCTCAGTCATAAATGAAAGAGATCTTGCAAGTGCGACTGAAAAGCTTGATTCACATCACTACACGATGTGGTTTTGATGCTTCAAAACCATTTTCAAGAGTGAAAGATGAAATGTGGAATGAAACTGTGAAATGACGTGGAACCGTCGAAACCCATCGTGAAAGTAGTGGGCTTGCTAGGTCTCTTTCATTTGCGATGGAACGATTCCACCGTATCTCACCTGAAATAACCAGAATTCCCGACATTTCCTCTTTTTCTCCCTTCTCGAAATCCTACGCTAGAAATCATAACCTTTCCATATTTTATTTTACCAGTTTTATCACTATCTTCTGATATTAGCCGTATTTTCCCCTATCACCCCGTAAAAAATTACGGAGTCCGTATAGACTTTATTAAGTTGATATTTACGTCTTAAGTTTGGTTCACTGATGCAGATTACATTAAGTGTTGATGTTAAGTTTTATGGTCAGTGTTTATAAATGATTTTTTCCTTATCCGTGAGTATCGGGAATATGGTGTGATGATTCTAAGAAAGATATGTCACAAAATTTTGGAGCAGCATTAATTTAGAATAGATCTGTTAGCGCCTCGTGCAGTAGGGCGATGACTTTATTTCAATTGTCTATATTATCTTAAGACCCCCGAAAAAAAATTAGATAATATTAATTGCATGTCCTTTCGCATCGTTTTACTCTCGTGTAACTAGATAAATGAAATATTATTAGGAATTTATGAAAATCCACCGATCATCTCTGCTTTGTAACTTCCGTAGTATAAAATTAATAGCATTTACGAAAAGTCTCTAATTAGGGCATTCGTTACTAACTTATCAAGAATAAATAGACGAGGGATGTATTGCATTTTCAAATGTACCATTTTTTCCTGAGAAACTGTGGCGGACTTTGACAGAGATTTTGTTTTTCATTGGACTACACGAGAAATGTTTTATATTGGTTTATGATTTCAAGCATTGAACTTTAAAATGTATTTTTTTAAATTTATTGGTCAGTTCTGGGAGACTGAATTCGGTTGATGGAGGAAATATGTCGCGAATTTTGGTGGCTATGTGGCATGGAGTATATGGGTTTTATATAAATTAAGGGTGTAGTAAATATTGAGGACGCACTCAATGTGAAAATGATAATCCCCATTGTTTTTTGTAAAACATTCTCATAAACTAAAGGCTTTTTTACCGGAATAAGAAAACATAAAAGTGATATCTATAGAACATGAGTGATATCACAGGTCACTACCATTTATACATGGTGTTGGTTATAGATATTTTGTGGTATTCATTTGATGAGGCAAGTCATTGAGATTGGTGGATACTTTTTGTTGGAACTTCTTTGTCACATCACAACTCAATTATACCAACGATATTCACGGTAGTCTTTTTTTCCTCTTCAATTCTACTTTGAATCTATTCCACAAATATGAAATTATCTTTGGTTCTTTGGTAAGTAAAATATATTTATATGCAAACTGGCCGTCACTTAAATGGAATCACCAATTCATTCATTATTTTATACGAGAGGAAAGTTGACCCTAAGATTAATTGCAATCATGACATCAAAGCACCATAACTGTAAATTTTCTAAGCATGCATCCCATCCCATCTCCAATCCCGTCCCTCATCACAAGAAATGTATTTATTCTTCGGTATAAAATGCATCAATTGTGAATTTATCAGTATTTTTATAGTTAAAAGTTTGATCATAAAGGTATTTGTTAGACGATACCATGTACCATGAATTGCTTTTGGGATTGAAAGTTAATTATAGGTCGTAAACGATTCATTGAGCCCCTCCACTGGAAAGTGTTCATGTAATGATCTCCACGCTAAAATTATAACTTTAACTATTTGATCGACACTTTGGATCACTTCGCGACTGAGATTGAGATCGTCTTAAATTCGTTCATCATCGATCGCTTCATGATAAATTAAAATAATTTATACAATTCAATATTTATAATCAATTATATGCCGTACTTATTCGTTTGTTTTTAAGAATTCGATGGAATTCCAATAGTTTCGGACTTACGGACTTAGCCCATGCTCGATCGATTGTATTTTATTTGTAATTATGGTGGTATGACTGTGGCCGAGATCCACGACGAACTTGAACTTTATACTCTTCTTCTGAGAAGTTCTTACGTCTGAGGTCGATTTATGTATTAGTCCTCCGGACGAGGTTGGTAGAATTGTCGACGCGATGGTAACTCGGAGGACTGCAACGACCCTTAGCCGTCGTCAGCTCTGCGCGGAAGGAGATATGGTGATACAAGCAGCAGACTTAGAAGCGAAGGATCCTGTTCCTGCGATTGTAAATCCTTACGAAACACTACTGGTGGAGGGGCTTCAGATTCAGAAGGAAAACGGAGGAAAGTTAAACATGTTTCTTCTGAAACAACTTTGCACAGTATTGATACCTGCATTAGTGCTCAAAAATCGATAAATACTATTAGGGGGAGAGAATGGATAAAAAGTGATTTGGAAGTACGTAATAATCCCATTCAGCTCATGAATCATCCAGCCGCAAAAAAATTAACGCATGATTGTATATCACTGGATTTTTTCATGACTTTTTCGAGAGAAGAAACTGTTGTAAGATTGGCGAAGTGTAGTGTTGGATGTGCGGTGCCCCTGGGGGACAAAAAGGGCAAACTGATAGGCCTTCCTGATTAATTGAATTGTAAAATATGATAATATGCTCAAATGAGTGCAATATCTCGTTTTTTGAATCCGATATTCCTTACTTTGGCCGTCACGGATGCGAGTAATGTATACGCAGTAAATCCATTCACTTTGGTTCCAAAGCGTAGGAAGCTGCTCATTTTACTGGTTACTGCAGCAAAACGTTTGGGCAACAGAACAACACGTCAACAAAATGTTAAACAAAACGTCTGGGGAAATTTGGGTATATCTCATATTTTATTATGGAAAAACGCGTGGTTATTACCTTGGAGAATCATTTTTACGTGAATTTATCGATCAATGTACCTGAAAGTCCGTGCCAAGGACGATAATATTATCTTGAAATATGTATTTTATTGTTCTATGTAATATGTTATTTTATTTGAATGCACGTCTTGTCCGCGGATCAGTTTATTTTCAGCAATGCATCATTATCTTTCAATTTTTTCAAGGCACCTGCCTTCTTTTATTCCTCTCCCTTAATTTCCTTAAAAGTAGGTTATTTCTTATACAAATCTCAATGGCCGTTATCTTTTGATTTTCAATTCCTGTTTTTTTCATTGTCGCTCTTATTCAAAGCACGCACCGTTACCGTTGCATCACTCGGCAAACCAATACATTTAACGAACTGCCCTCATTTTCATCCTTATTGCTCAAGGAGAGATAACTGGGTTATTTCGGATACAAATCAAAAGTGGTATCCCTACAAAATTTATATCAATATTTACCTCTTTTTACGGGTGAGCTAAATAACCTCTCTAGAATGATATTAAATGTTTTGTTTTTTTTTCATTGTGAAGTTATGACATTATTTTTGAATTTGTAACATAAAAGGCATCGGTAGTCTGTATTAAACAAAAAAATGTTCAGTAAAGGTGCTGCCTACTTTTTATATGAAGTCTGAGAGAGAGGTATTTTTGTAATCGACTCGAAGCAAGAAAAAGGATATGTAATCCATAACGCTCTTTGTTATTATTTTTTCTATTTTATTTGCAGATATGTTCTTTCTCAATCATACCGTAGGGACATATTTATCTTATAATCTTACGTATAGAATGAAAGGTCAGTGGAGCAGATTAGCAGTTTTCTAACGAAATGTATCGTACGAAACTACAAAACACGGCGATTTATGAAAATATTTTTTGAGAAGGTTATTCCTTTTTTTCTCAAAGGGATCAAAATACTTGGTGATAACTCGTTGCTGGTTATGTATATTGTTTAATTTTCGCCTCATTGGAGAACATGAGCGTATCTATTGTTCTTTGGCAATGTTCACAGCAATAAAAGTACTCATGTACTTTTGAGACGAAGTCAAACCAGTTTACTCCTATACTTGGGGTCTCATATCTTTGGCGTAGCGCTATATATGTTAGATATGTAATTTCGTAGTACATATATATTCGTAAGTGTCATATTTTATTTTCATGTAGATTTATTTGTTAATGTAGCTAATGTTCTGCGTTTCACTAGTTCAATGGATTCGCAGTCTAGAGGAGGAGAAGTGTGATCATATTTTGTGAAAAACGTTTGCGTAATTTTAGAAAAATCAGTGATCCATTGAGTTATTCCTTTAACTATGTTCCCAAAAGTCAAAATTAATACAATGGAGTTGGATTATGACGTCTAAAAAGTTCATTTTGAGCTTAATATTTAGATAAATTGGGTATCTTTACTTTTAACCCGGTCGTATGAAAGTGGTGATGATTTGTCCCTGGGTTTATACCAAATTGATCATTTTTATGGCTATCACAGACATTTATTTAAGATTTTTCCAATTGCGATGCCAGAAAACCGTAATGAACGTCCGTAGCATGTGGCGGAGTTTATTTATTTTGTGAACCATCATTAGGCCTTCGTTTCCTGTTAATAATTAAGAAACTATTTCCCGTAGTGAAAAGTTTTTGGATGGGATCCATTTTCATGATCTCAGCGTCTCAAATTTAGGTGTTTGAAACTTTTTCATCGGCAATATTGGATTTCATCGCGGTCTCTGCGTAAAAATGAATTGTTGTTGCTGTTGTCGGTTCAAATTCCTTAAAAATTGTTGATTTAGAAATATTTTATATTTAAATATGCTTGTGATATATGACTTATCCGTTATAGAACGGAATCTTCTACATTGAATGTGGTTTAAAATCAAAGAAGATGTAAATAATTGCGAGAAACCTTGAAGAATAAGTAATCAATTTTATAACAAGACCAGGATTCTGGTAATTCTTCCTGGTCTCAGAAAGTCCCTAAAATAAATTTAAATAATCATTTTAGCAGCTGATTTATTGTTGTGAAAAAATATTGGCCCCAAATGAAGTTTCCTAGGAATTCATGAGAGGCTTGGATTGTTCCACTTAGTAACGGATCCCGTGTGTTCTCGGCGTCAGCTATGTTGTGTCCTTGGAGTCGCGGTGCGCAACCCTAAACAACTCGCTGAAGAATCATGTTATGTATGTGTTCATCATGTGCGTCAGTAGACCGTGTTGATGTTGGTCCCATATGCCTCAATGGCGAAGTATACAAACTACTTTTTTCCTCTTAGCATCCCCTATACAAGGATCCGCCTCACGCCACATGTGGGTTTATCATAGGCTCTTATTTGTGGCAGTTATGCCTGTTCAAAATTGCCCGTGCAAAAATCAGTTTGGAATGATAAGCAAAGCTATATCACTTAGGCCAGGCTGGATCTTTGTATTTACATCCAGATTTTTTCACACATGATCACCCAAATATACCCACATTGATAGAAACGATAATGAATAGTAAATGTTTGGTTTTGTCGATGAAATGTTTGATTTTGTTTTTAGCAAAAGAAATTTTTTGAAATAATTTCGCAATTTCGTATTTTTTGCTTGGTAATAATTTTTAATGTGATTTGAAAGGATTTAAAGTATCCAATTACGTGTTTCACTGAATTTTACATTCTAAAATGCTCGTTTTATGTCTGAAATATGAAAAGTAAGACGAGTAAATAATTTATTAATTCGCTGTGTCTTTAGAACAAGAGAGCATTATTTTTTTATTGACACAAAAATATGGGCTAAATATGCCTGGACGAAATGTTTCTAATGCTTGAAACACCGACCCTCGAAACGAGGAGCACTTAACGCAGGAAATGTTAAATTCTCATAATTACGTCGTTTCCAAAAATGAATTACTTGTAAATAATTACCTTATTCTCCTTTTTAAAAGAATGATGGTCCTAAATATTATGAATATCCGTAGTTATTCACTCCAATCTTGAAAATTGTGATGATAACTTTTACATTGGCTCATAATGACTGTTTCATGTTGCTAAATAATAAATAAATATTCATTGCAAAGCATGAATCACGTTATACATTGCAAACCTTGGGTCCGGTGAATAAGACACATCGTTCATGTTACTTAGGTTAGGTTTAGGTAAAGAAAAATGAGCTCTTGATAGGGTGGAGGAAGAATAGTTGCATAATAAAAAACCCAGTATCTCCACTTTTGAGAAAAAGAGACTTTAAACTTATAAAAAAGTCATATCGAATTGGAGAATACACGTAAAAAACAAAATAAATTAAAGAAACTCTCTATGTGGCTCTTTTTAAGGATCACTTTCGCTATAATTTTTTTTGCAACAAAACAATGAACGTTAAAGGGTGTTGATAATCTCAAGTGCAATATATTACAGCTTAGTCTTGAGTCTTGAGTCAACTAAGGAATTATTAATAAATTTCAGAAAATATTCTAGACATTTGTTAATAATGAATTAAAAATTAACAAATACTTGGCTAAAATTTATCAAATCATGTATATATAATTTAAAGTAAATGTTTTATTTTTGACTGATTATTTTTTATGCTACTTTAATAACAAGCCCGTTGCGGTGTTATCGGAGCGACTGTGCAGCTTAACCTGTAGTTAATTCGGGAGTTATAAATAAATTTCATATAAATGTGCCGGTAATTTGTGTAGAATTAAATCAAAATTAATAAATCCTTACGAAAAGTTATCAAATTCAAATTTATATATTTTTTTTGTTGAAGGCGATTTTTAGATTTCATATTATTTTGGTGACAAGGTCGTTGCGATTCATGCTGCGCTGTTGCTTGAGCGGATGTGGAGTGTGGGGGAATCGGCCCGGCGTGAACGAGGAGGAGGAGGTCCTTTGAAGCCGCATTCATTAACACTTATCTCACTCGATGAGACTGGAATAGCTCGGAGCCGGCTGGATAAATAATTACGATGGTTAGAGCGGCGATCACGGTATTGGCAGCAATGACCGCCTTCCGAGAGTCGGAGAGGAGAATTCCACGCAACAAGCATCGGACACGTATGCCGAGGAGTGGGGACAACAATGATGTTTCCTTTCGATATGGGATGTCAGGAATTGTGAATTCATCATGGAGTAAAAGGATTAATTTAAAAGAAGAAAAAAATCGTCCATTACATCTGGAGCAGAATTGCGTGGCGGAATAGTTGAGAGAATAACTAGATAATTTATGAAAATCAATTCTTTTAAATCAATTTTTCTTCTATATTATTTCTACTGTATACATACCTTTTTATCAACTTATACGCAACCATACTCTGCAAATGAGGTACCAAAATGCACAGAATTTATCAGAGAACATGCGACGGCATATCTTACTTCCTAAATATTGCTATTGTTTCCTAACATTTGTTTTTAAATAATTAAAAAAAACAAAAACCGGTAAATATTCCTGACGTTAACGGCGCACAAACTGACACATTTGTTCATTTGCAACAATATCTCGCATTCTTTAAATAACTTTCATCAAAGTGCGGATGATTCCACATTCAAGTCTCCTGTTGATACGTAAGTATGAGTCATCATGTGCGTTTAACAGAGGATAGTGTAATTACTTCCAATTTTGTGTTTAAATAGGTCCTCTGACCTCAATTTGTATATGAACATTCCAATTAAATTTGTACATAAGACCCTGTCTTTTTTTCTACATTTTAAAATTAGAAACGCGCCTATCCCTCTGTGGACCTGCATTGAAAAGAGCGGGGGAAGCCCGCTGGGAGCGGGCGCAGCACGCTCGTAGCATGGTAAATTTAGTCCAAACATTTAGGAAATTCACCATCTTCTCGAATATTTAGTGGCGTCATCGGTACTCACATGCATGACATAGATTATTCAAGGTAATTTTTGACACTAGATCTTGGTTTACAACTAAGTTAAAATAGGGTATGTGAAGGCAGAATACAGAATAAAGGGAGTGAGGCCAGCCATGTACTAATGGATATCATTTTATTAACTAGTTCCTGAGATTTAATGGCAAGACGACCGATGCAAGAAAACCGTAATGAACTCCCTTGACATGCGGCCGAGTTTATTTATTTTGTGAACCATCATTTTTTCGGCGTTTCAGAAGAATAAAATAACGGTATGAAATATAAATTACTGGTTGCGTCCGTGAAAATGATCAATGATGCCTATGTAGGAGGCTAAATTTTTAATCTGCATCAGCGAGGAAGTGAGGATGGTACAACTTTGGCCATATTGGAAGGAGCAAATACTAACGTCAACACTATTTCATTTTAACAGGGGTTTCCACTATTCTTATCTAGCGGTAGTTGATAAAAATCAATGCGCTGACTTATACTACTTTTGTGTGACTCTATCGGTTTATGTAACTAAATGATATGATGAAATTTTTCGTGAAGGTATTTGAGAGGTCTTTTGTCATCGGGTTACGGTGATTCATTGAGACAAACGAGATATATGAATCACGTCTCGAGGTATAATATTATTTGAAAATCGATATTAAGTAGTTTTTTTAACTTGACGAATAAACTCCCAAGAGAATTTATAGAATAAAAGTGATTTAAATCATAGAAAAGCATTATCTTTGAATGTCAAAGATATATCTTTTGAGTCGATTAAAATTTTTGGTATCTCTAGTGCATGAAAATTTCTTTCTCATAGAGCAAGCTTTAAATTTAAAGACTGATATTTCCACATGGTTTTTCAGTGATTAATGGGAAAATAAACAATTAAAACGTAATTGGTTGCTTATAAGTTCGGGTTCTGAAAGAAAACCGAACATTCCTGTAACTCTCCACCCCTCTGTTAAAATGACTCAATTTTCCTGCACATATGGATATTGAATTCCATTTCATGGAGCGAGGTAAATCACTAAATTCCAAGTTTTTAATTTGATTTTTGCTTGGGTGAAAGCTTATTTTGATTCGAAAGAAATGGATGTTCCACAGTTGCATTTCTACATTTCAATTCGAAGACAACTTTGCAGGGTACAAACAAATTGCTGACCTAATTGGCGGCCTTAACGTCCTCACCTGCCAAACGGAAGGCTGCGGATTCAAATCCCGCATGGTCAGGTTATCTATTCAGGGTTTGCGATCGCCAGTTCTTTATTTTATCAACGTGAATGCCGCATTTTGCTCTCGGGGTGATTCAGATCAAAATAAAAAGCTACCTAATAATTATAAGTTAACAAGCGAAAACAGCCGTTTTTAGATTTCAACTAATAACTCCATGCACACGGCATAATTTTTTACTGTGCAAGTGGCGTAATTTCTTGCATTTATTTCCTCCACGAGTCTCCAATTATTTAGATTAATGTATCACGTGTTACATTATAGCTCTCTCTCAATAAAAAATACCCACTCACACTACTTGGGGAAGTTAATTTCAGAGGAAATTTAAGCTTTTAGTTTTCACGTTGAAACAGAGTTGATTGGTGTAATAACGCTTAGAATTGCAGCACACGAAAATTATGTACCTACTTCTCCGAACGTTTCGTACGGTATATTCGATCATTTAACTCATAGACTCACTCTTCATGTTGAGTGATTACCTCATCTCAAGCCGTACATTTTTCTCTCAGTTGAAATAACTTTTATATCTTCTTTGTATAATTTTTGTTTACCATGCTGTTGAATACTTCATGCACACCTACTGGCTTTAATACGTTTTCGTGAAAAAATAATGTTTTTCACCAGTCGTAATTTATATCATTCCTCGTTGGAGTGTGACGGACAAGAAGAAGAAAATTACATGCTTGTGTCAGAAAATGAATGCATTTAAACGAAAACAATTAACCTGATATAGCCTTAAAATAATTAATAACTAGATAAAAATTCTCTGTAATTATAACTGAATCCTTGGTAAAATAGAATCTGTCGAGCGGAAAGTTCTGCAATTCCCAGTTGTAATCAATTATGGAAAATAATTGCCATGCTTAAGGAACGTCTGACTGAGTTACCCACATTTCGTTATTGGCATTGATATATTTGATACATCACACTCAAGTGAGCCATTTATTTTTCTTGGAAATTCACAGAAACGTTGAGATAAAATTAATAAAATTGACGCGGCATTCAGCAGAATATATAACACGAACCTGAAGTAAATACTTGGATGAGGAAACCTCCCAGATGAGTTAAATTTACAGCAGGTAAAAAGTAGCAGCCTATTCTCCTTGCTAAATATTAATCCTTTCAACTAGAAAATTCCATTGAGGCTGTGATTGAGCTCATTAACTTCCTAAAGCTCTTCATTTATACAAAAACGAAACTTTCGAGCCAATGAACGATTTAAATTAACATTGGTATAACAAAGTAAATGTATTAACTATATCATCAAAGATATCATCTGTTGGTTTATTCCTTTAATGCTTTCCACCTCGCTTCCCTCGGTTATTTTGCAGATACGTCTCCTATTATTAGAATCATATTTTGTGGCACGATGAGTATTTTTTCCGGACGATAGGCACATTAAGTCGTCCAATTATCACTGCTGAATATTTACTCAGTGGATGAAAAAGGAGATTGGTCACCGAAATGGGTTCGAAGCAAATTAATAGTCACTCCTTTATAGTGCCGGTGGTTCCGAGACTTTAATTTGGCATCCGTAATGCGATTGTGAATGTGCTAATTATTAACATTTGAACGACCTCTCACTGCTCGCTATTTGTATTGATTTTGGTTTTATTTGCGTTACATTAACTCTAATCTGCTTAGTATCGGCCGTCAATACTCTCCTAAAATAATCGTTTCGAGGTAAAATCCTGCGTAGCCGTGATAACACCACTCTTTAGCCATCATCGAAGTCGATAACAGGGCAGTCTACGAAGATCATGCCCTCACGGAGTTGGTGCTGGATAAAAATCCAGCACCAGAGGTCTTACTCTTGCACATATTTACTGCGAAATGACTTCATAGGGGTTATTCACGCTTTGATGTAATATTAATTCGTCCATTCAATTAATCGGCCACGAATTTATTTTTGGATGATCGCGCTAGCAATCAGCAGTCGCCTTACAAGGCTTTTAAAGATAAGTTACCTATTCATGGATCCGCCATCCAATTAAAATATGCCTAAAGATTAATAGAAAAAGTTTAGAAGAATCTTCAGTTTTATTTACTCTGTTGCAACTTACGGAAAGTTTTATTGCATACCGTTTCTCTAATAGAATGCTCAGAGGGTGAATTTTCCGCTCTTACTTTCTGGTTTTTCGCTCTCCGACGTGGCAGTGTGCCTTCTTAAACGCCAACGCCCTCGATTCGATGCATTTTATCATCATCTTACCTCCTCACGACGAGCGGTCCATTTCGTACGTTGAGACGAGAATCGCTCCTTCTTTCCGCTCGCCATTGGAAGGGATCTTTATGCAGGCATCCGCAAGTAACTCGATTTGAGGGGAAAACGGCCTCTTCCCTCAAGTCTCGCCTTTTATCTTCGCTTCCCGCGTCTCGTTTAACCGGGAATTGATGAATGTAAATGCACGCGCCGCCCCATTAGTGGTTCCCGAAGAGACGGCAGTCTCGTCGACGTCTTTCCTAAAAGTGCTCTACTCCCACACTGATTATATTATTTCCTCCCACGCTCCATTGACCATCGAAATCGGCGCTTGCTGAAGTAGCGGTTCCATTTTTTTGTCCCTTATCGATTCCTTGATTTTCCATTGTGCGACCAAATATTTCTACCGTTTTCTTGGTTATGATACGGCCTTTAACTGAATCTTTGGACAGTTTTATGGGCTTTTAATTAATGGGCTTTTAATATGCGTCCACTTTGACTAATGGGACGACGCAACAGTCGACCGACCTTTCTTCTTGGCACACTACTCGTGAAATATTTCTGTTAGCATTTTGAAACCGTTAAATGCATTAAATGTTATTATTTATATTGGAAATCATCTAAAATGTTAATTTACGTCTACTCAATATGCCCTGAAATTTTTAGAAAGTTAATATAAGTTTTTTACGAGTAACTTATCGTTGAAAAAGATCAAATTTGATAAGTTGATAGGGAGAGATACGTCTTCTTAATTTCCGGATGATAATGCGGAAAATAGCGCATTTGGGAATTTTCTCCGTTTAGCTTCTCAGCAAATGTAGACATTTGTTCCACCAGGAAGAGCCTTTTAACTAATTGTAATCGCACAGCTATTATTTACTAAAAATTCATGATGGCATGTGAGCTGAAGTCATTGTTGGCCTTGAGATTTTTATTCAGCATGGTGAGCTGTAGTTTTATTAATTACTTACTATACAGACGGTAACTGCCTCGCGATATGCACGATGTCACAGTTTGTGCTCTTAAATGGAAATCCAACGCGTTTTGCGTGCCAATTTTTAGCATTCACCAGTTTTCCGTCTTTAATGAATCTATCTCAAGTTCTCTCTAAGGAATAACTTTAGTATTTATCTTTATTTAAAGTTGACTTTTCCATTCCACTTCAATGAATAACCCACTTCATTAATATCTTTTGCAGTGACGCTCCCATTAAAAATATTCGGTATTTTGCAAACCCACGGATTGAGGTTTCATATCAGTGGTCGTCCCTAGTTTCAACCCATACTACTTGCAAACTTTCCTTTTCTCGATGCATTATTAGTATAATTATTGGTTCCGGGTATAAGAAATGAGTATAAAACCATCAATTAGGCCCTGGAATTGTCAACACCTATTCTTTTGAGTAAAATCTGAGGTTTATTCTTTCGTAAAACTATATCTCCTTGTGTGATTTATAATTTGCTATGACATTTGGACTGTTAATTAGATCTTTCCTTGATATGATATCCACCCTTGGGATTTATTAGATGTGTCAAAAAGTTCTATATTTTTCGTTGAAAAGAGTATCTTGCATTGCATCGCATGAATTTGGTCACGTACGCCATCTCAAACTCAATGTGGTTTATTTTTTCTCTTAGTTTTATCAGCTGAAGAGAGACAGTTATGAAAAAATAATCGCTGTCTTCTTTACGTTATTCTTGACACGGTCTTCAAGTCTTCAGTCTCCTGGAAATGATATCAGTCAATGGTGGATCTATCTTCATAAACACGATCGTCTGCCATTCGTTTCTCCGTACCCCGCGATCGCTCTCCCCTCTTGGGGGAACCAGAAAAAGGGATCGCCGTGACAGACGGGCATACTAACGGCTTCATTAAAAAGAAAAGAATACCGCGAGGCCTCTTGAAATATGAAACCTGTCGTCCTAATGTGATGGTCTCCAACGTGAATTGAGCGTTCTTGAAAATGTCTGGAAGATCTTCGCTCCTTGTCCCTTCGTCTCGTATTTTTGAAAATAAAGATTTTTCCCGCGATGGAAACCATTTCGCTCTTAATTTTGAGGCTCTTTAATCGCAAATTGGAGTTCATCGTGTCAAATCAGAGCTGCTCTAAGGTCGCATTTGATTTAAGAATAAATATATTTTGAGAAGAAAGCCACGTTTTCCACATCTTCTTTTCTCAAAGCTTGCCGAAGCGTCTCTGCACCTAAACTTATTATCTATTTGCATGTATCCCACCTTCGTATCTACTATCCTAACAATGTTTCTTGAGGGCATTTAACTCCAATTGAAGGTGGCAATCTTCATGTTATCAGAGTGTTTATTTCATTTAGGCGGCTTTTAGAGTATGAGATCTTCCATTTGAATAGAGAATATATGAATATCTTGCGCTGGATTTTAAAACGAAACTTCTGTCTTCAAAATTTAGAAAAAGAGAATATATAACCAGAAATACCCGTTCTAACTCGACCTTAGTTTAAATCAAATATAAGCTGCAGATTGTGGGGTATAATCAAAAGTTAAGCCTAATCTCAGAAACATGCTCATCAGCAAGGGTAATTATTTTTCAAATGCGTCATCATCATTTTTGAATTTAAATGCTAGAAAGTGAATGCCAGTTGCTGCGATTTGAAAGCGGACCGCTGACGGAGAAATTCCAAAACTTTCCTAATCAATATTCCAATAAGCGGGGGAATTGGTTTTTGTCATTGGTGATTAGAATCAATTGCATTGCATGCCTTTTCAAGCTTTCACGCAGGTGCAACTGAAAAAGGAAATACTATGTTCCGTTGATGTCATGTTTATCAGTAGTTTTTTTAAATAATGTCCTCGGCCAAAATTCCCTAAAGCGTGGAGTATTAGGAAAAATATTTGAACCGATCAAAATTAAGCTATTACACACCTAAGGTGCTAAAGCAAGTTAATCAATATGTTGTCTCAAGGTATGGTGAGCCTATGGTTTTAATAATGTATTCTAACGGCACTCAAATGTTATTTAAGAACCCAACGGCCGCCACGAATCTTTACCTGGAATTTCAGCTCCAAAAATTCCAATACGCGTTGTTGGGAAAGTCCTGGATATTCCATGAGTTTCGGAAACTTAGTTGTGATTGAAATCATGAAATCACTTGCAATTTTTTCACTACATTGAGTGAGAACACGGAAGGGTAAGAGACAAATTCTCTATTACCTCCCTCGTTATATTTTTAAAATCTTTGCATTCTTCGTTAGAATGTCTTTTACTTTCACCGATCGCCTCTTTTCTTATACACTGGTCTTGTTTATCTTATCGTACGGCTTTATTTCGCGTTATTTTGAATTTTAAGTACGTGTTTAGGACCTGTATTTATGCTAATGCTCGAATATTTTTATGTCACGTTGCGTGTTTACCCATAAGTGTAGGACGTTTTCCCAGTATCGAATTATTCTTTTATTCCCAAAACCATCCGTTTTACGGGAATGTTTTCGCTATAATCCGGCAGTTTGATAGCTATGCTGATTAGAAAATTCTTTAGCGTTACCAGACTGGATTTTACGTCCAGTAATCGTCCAAAAGATGTCATTAAAAGGACAGAAATAAAGCATATTTCGTAAATATAGCAAAGGGATCGTTCGTGAGATTCATTTTTCCAGCGCCAATTTCATAATATTTTTTCTCATTTTCAATCACTTTTGATTTCCAATTCAATGTCGTTTTCAATTTCCGACTGTTAACCCATGTGTTAGCACCTGGATTTTTATACACGAAAGCACCACCGGTTTCCCAGGTAAATTATTGCTGTAATACGTAGTGTACTTACAGCTTCACTTGACAGTTGTTTGATTTTTTTTAAACAATTGTAAATATATTTTTTAAATTAATTTTCATTTTATTGTAATTTTGAAAATATGATAGAATTTCAATGAGTATATCTGTAGATATAAAAATCAGCCCGAAAACATTGTGATGGTGATGCAAAATATGATTTTTACGGAGAAGGACGTTAATCATACAAATAAAAGACATTTGAAGTTTGCAAATTGAATCAAATATGCGTGGGAAACCGGCTCTGATTGGGAAGGCCACTTTTAAAACTGCCCCCAAATTGTTATTTTTCACATTAATTAAGCTTTTTAAGTGATATTATTTGGTTTAAATGTCAAGTCGTTCAAATATATATCTTTGAAAGTAATATATCTCTTTGAAAATTACAAGTTTCATCAATTTCAATTTTCCGCTGTTCGGTTCAACACACAAGGATTTAAATTCTGGCAGCGCCAGAAATTCGAAATAATTTCTGTGCTCTCTTGCGTTCTTTTATTATTCTACCGTTCCATACTCTTTTCCTTTTTTCATGCGAACGGTGAATTCATTGTTATGCCCGCGGGAAAACCGCAATGAAATTTAAAAACTTGTTAGAGGTGAATAAAAGCGCTGAGGCGTGCGGTCGAAGTCAAGGGTTAAATAAATGAACGCCTACGCTGATAAATGGTGCGCCGTATAGCATGGCACGAATTTCATGTCCGGAACATGAATTGGTTTGCATAAGACTCTTTTGCATTTAATACTTCAGCACTTGGTGGCCAGTGTATCAACGTGCGTTATTTTTTCCTATTATTTTATTATCGTTGACATTTTTAAGTGACAGTCATTTTGTTGTCCACTACACACTATATCTAATTATACAAATTGCAGTACAATGCTACTCTGTCTTTATCGATATGCATTTAACAAATTTAATCTGAAATATTTTTTTATTTATATTTTAACATTTTTTTGTTCAACTTAAGTGAATAAGGATATCACATTTTTTTCTCGATATTTTTATTCATTAATGCGTATATCCTCGTTTGACATAATTCGTATGTATTCGCATTTAATTCCTCGCTTGAGGAAGTAAGCCCGGTCCGTATCTTCAGTATCTCAGGTAAAAGGCAAAATTCGCTCGGTTGTCTCCTCCCTGCTCGCAAGCACCCGGTATGCCACCAAGTACAGCAGCTGATATTCCTATGTTTTCATTTTCACACACTCATTGCTTTTTTGCTGTGCCAATTTCTACCTCACTGTATTGGTTTTCTGTCTCATGGGTGATTTACCTGATCATACCAAATATTTACTCTATTATAGCTGAAAAAAGCTACTGGGAGTTCCCATTAAAATCAATCTTTTGAGAGGCACAAGGTCAAATTCCGTTCTTAATGTGGAGTATTCAATCCATTAATGTAGGGACAGATTTATGATACGTACATCATAAAAACGGATTTCCGCAAACAAATGGAGGTCTCTACTTTATTTCGAATATTAAATCCAATTCGAGTGGACTTGGGTTGCGAGCAAAAGTATATGCATTATTCTGTTGCTCTCTAGGTTCGTTTTTGGTCAACTTCGCTAATTTTTGTGATCTGATTCTCAAACGTCGTAACACCATGGTTAGAGATACGTGTAATTAGCACATACATTTCTATTTTTTAGCACTTACATTTTCAGGTTAGAGCATTTTATAGCATCTATTTTTTATTTGTTTTCACTATGTATCCGTAGAAGATGATGTCCAAATGTGATGAAATACAATTATACATAAAAATCTAAATAGTTCACATAGTTACAGAGTTGAACAATAAAAATTGATGAAGCCCGGTGTCTAGCTCACTGCGGTGTAGCAAAACAATCTGTTCGTGTTAGATTTTCTATTCATGGAGGCGGCAATGCGTCGTAGATTCCGAATTGGTGTTTGTCTGATGGAAGCTTTTATAAGCAAATATGCAGGATTGGCTCCAAAGGAAGTAAATAATATTAATAATTTCATTATTTTCTTTTAACCCAAAGTATAAGTATCAACATTTTCACTTTTTCCTGAAAATAGGATAAACGATGGCTCTACATTGGGTGGAAATCACGAAAGAGTGTTCGTTAGAATAGTAAATGCCCTTCATCAGTGTCGCAACCGAAATACAACGTTCTCGTTGCTAATGCTAATGCTCGTTGCTCGTTGCTAATATGTTGAGGTTGTGTAAATACTAATATATAATACAGTTATGATAATATGATATTCTCCGCGAAGAATCAAGAAAAGTTTCATAAGTGAGGTTTTATGGAAAGGCAGCGTATGACACCGTTTTCACTTAGGTCTGCTTTGTTTCCAGCTTGCAGGTACTCATTTGGAAGCAACAAAATGAAGCCTAACTATCTTATGTAATCACAATCAACACCATAGATACCCAAAGAGAAACATATACGAGTATATCTGCGAATTTGCATTCCTGAAAAATGTTTTCTAGGTTGGATCTCTTGGTCTATAAGTAAGCGTTTCTGGGATTATGCCTCAGGGCTGAAGTTTCAATTCACATTTTAAAAATTCGTAATGCCTATTTTCATGCTAAATTATTGTATGGAAAACAATTTTTATAAACAGCTCATCAACAGCTATTTTGAGGCAATACATGTTATTATCTGAAGGCAATCCACAATTGGGGATTGAAGAAATGATATACGCGATGGAAGTCATTCATATTAATGCCACTAGTGAAGAGTAAAATTTTTATGTCAATGATTAATAAGTTAATACAGTAGAATATCAATAATTTGGGAGGATTTAGCGAGTGTGGAGGCTGGAGTGTTGGCATTAACTGATTTCCCATGGGCCCAGGTTCAAGTCCTGGCTGAGGCATCAACTTTTCAGAGATGGCCTGATCCCTGATTGAGGGGTTGCGTGAATGGCTCTTCCAATACAACACTCTATCATGCAGATCGGACAATAACACATGGCCCCCGTGGTGCCTTTTGTTTAGAGCTATTGCTGACACTGGATTTCTATCAACCCTTCCTCCTAACCCTTACCTCAATATCAACTCTTAACCCATAGCTCATGGCGAAAATGACCTTAGCTGTCAATAAATTCCCCCAAATACCATACCATTTATAATCCGGAACACGTTGGACCTGGGATATTCCGATACTGAGATTTTTCCGATATTTAGATGATTTTTTTAAGTGAGCAATTCAACTGATCACGCAACTGCTGTTATAACCGGGGGTGATAATGAATGAAAAAAAATACTTGAAGAGATAAGCAAATCTTTCCTCTTTACATGTATACACACATGTATTGAAAGAATATACACATGAATTTTTAGCCAGAGTCGATTTTATCTACTGAATGGTGCTTTTTTATCGGCATACTTCCGTGAATGCAGCGCGGGGACCTTCGACTCGCAAGCCGCGAGATTTGTCGTCACGTAATATTTTGCTTCCCCCTTCTGATCACAACCCCGGACACTGTGTTACAATCACTTAAAAGGCGCTAAGCCATTCCTAAGTTAAGAGGGGCTACTTTATCTTTCACTTCCTGAATTTTACTTCAATGAACGCGTGACGACTGACGACGCGAGTTTTTCTCCGAGGGCACATTATCTCCCATTTTGTAAAAAAATAGCTTTTCACTACACAGAGTTAAGATAAATTTGTCCATGGCCCAGCCATGTTCCGGATACACACTACACACTCCGAGTCAGTTTTGATCAGCACGCGTAAGTAATTTTTCCCCGGCTCCATTCGTCTCGCAGAGGTGGTGTGATCCCACGGAATAGGACTTAGTCTGCTGCTGTTACCATCATCTTGAATCACCGTCGACTTACATGCATACTAGAAATAAGATTTTACTTTCCGGATGACTTAGAAAGCCAAAATGTGCGTACAAAATGGCTTGTTTGGCTGTTATTTTCGTGGGGCAACGGCAAACAAACGTATTTGGGATTCTCAACTCTCATTTGTTTTCGCAACACATCTTCCACCATATGAACTGCTCTATACAAGCCATGTTGTTTGTATGATCTAAGAAACGCATAGCTGTGAAGGGAAAATTTTGAAAAGTTCTCGTTGCGTCGATGCAACGTCGAGCTGTGAAGGCACCCTTCGGCCGCGGCATTCAAAAATGGCTGGTAGTGGCAACATAGCAAGGCGGTGCCCATGTAAGTTTTAGTCCCAGCCAGCAAAAGATAGCCAGTCGTTCGCATACTAGAAGTAGTGAGCGTTGGCAGATCATTTCGACTACACTCGGTACTAATTTTAGTTAGTTCACCATCAAAGTTTGCGGTAGTTAAATAATGAAGTCCAGTCATTGCCCCTATGTCGCCTTTATTCTCGTGCATCGCGGATACATCGCGTTTATCGCATATACGATTTTCACATATCTCTGATCATGGAATATTTTAATTCTAATAGTCGCGCTCACGGGTAACATACAATCCTACTCACGAATGTAAGATGAATTCGAGCCGTCACGGAAAAAATGTTAGGAGGAACGCCTCTTTCGCAAGCTTTATTTGGGGTGCCGTGAAAACTCATACCGGGGAAAACCATGTATGAAGTTTACGTCGGAAACGTATTTCCTTTTGTTTTTATTGCTTCGAAATTTACAGAGATATTTTTGGTAAGTAGCAAAATATATAATTTATCTCTGAATTCAAAATATTTGTCCTAATTATATTTCTGGGCTATTCTACTATTTCTTTCCGAGTTATAATGGCTATTTGCTCGGCTACAAAAGTGGAATAACACTTACAATAAGGTATCAACAGTTACTTTATTAAGGTCAAGCCTTTTCATTGAGGTAATCTTATTTTTAATCTCCTTAATGCGTGTAAACTCTAAGCTTTGTTCTCATTTAATTTCAGTTCGTTGACTTCCAATACCTGCCCACTGTCGCTTCTGGAGATTTAAGTGCAAACAGTCCTTTGCTGCTGATTGAAGGGATTCAACTTCAAATCCCTGGCAAAGCTATTCTCTTCACCTCCAAAGCATTATCCGCGGAAAGAGTGGCGGTGCATGAAATGAGCTCTCTCTCCTACCCTAAATTTGTGAATCTCACGCCTTTGGCTGGGTCAGCTATGAGCTCAATCCACGTCTACCCGAGCCTACGCTTGAGTTGAAAATTTAGGCTCGTGAATGGAAATGCTACAGTAATTTTAATACCCTTCATAGGCTAGTTAGAAACAGCGACCTCTAGTAGGAATTTTAGCATGAAAAGAAGAAATAGAATTTTCAATCCCGCCTTCCGTGTCAGTTTTTCTATCATCTAACCTGCGTAGCTGACGGAAATCCATTGATCCTGTTCAGATGATATTTTTTTATGATTCCAATCAACGTGTATTCTACAAGGGGCGCCGTGTGACTGTGACCAACGTAGAAGCGGCTGGCTTGATAAAAGCGTGCATATTCATTGCTTGGGATTCAACGGAGCTGGCTCGGCTTTGAATGGTAATGATTCCCTCATTCAGTCGTGGGAAGTACGGAGAGCGTAGTTGAAGTGGCGACGAGCCAGCCCCGCGCAAGCGACTGAAGCCGCCGACTATTGCGCAGCAAAGCTAATGGCGGCATGGCTGAGCACCACCTCAGAATAGGTCGTCACGGAGCCGGCGCCCTGAGGCCATATCAATGATGGTGCTTCTCTAATGGCATGCGTGACGCCGCGCCTAGGTGAATTACCGTGATCTCTAATCACGTGAATCCGGGCACGAATAACTCATTTCTCTGTTCCGTCTCACAGAGTCATCCTCAGAAGCCTATCGACGGAGGAGAACAAACATCGGTAAGATGGAATGCAAATGAGATGGAACAGAGTCCATAGGGATATCCGTCGCAACTGTGCCGTTCAGAACAAGTGCAATGATTCATCCCGCAAGTCGCTTTTGAAAGGTTAAAGTAGAGTTCGCACCTAAATTAGACAAATGTGTATACATTTAGCACATTCTGGGTACTCATTTGTTTTTCTTGGGCCACTTTGCAATCCAAAAATCTTTATTCATAAGTGTTCAGAAGTTAGACCCGGGATTTAAACCAGGTAACCTTCAAATGATTTCACCGTTTCATGCTATGAGGTTTGAAGTCCCTCCGTAGAATTTGGTGGCCTACTCTCCGATCCAATGTTATTCTTTCCGTATTTACTCCACATGTCCCTCATATACCACACGCTATAGCTTCTCCTTTAAAATGCCTTAATTTTTTCCATTCACATCCCAGCGTTCCCGGTTCTGCCATCTTCCGAAAGCCTTCAACTCCCTGACCTCGCTGTCATCATCGCTAGACCTCTTCTCCTCGCCGTCTATTTTCACATCGTCTCTTGCGAGCCACCCCCTGATATATCCCCGGTTTTCTCAGCATCTATCTACATCTACATGTTACCCAGCAAGCCACCTGCAGAGGTGCTTGTCAGGGGGTGAACCATAACAAACATGCACCAGACGATTAAAATTTACTTCCACTAACATGTATCTCGCAACATTTACGTTACATAACACACATAAGCTTGGGGATTTATCTACATCCTACTAATGAAGGCAGTCTGCCTACGATGCTTGAACACGCAAAGATGCTGATAGATTCCAAGCTAGTTGTATTTCGTTGATTCACATAAGTCAAGTATTTTAATTTTTTTCCACTGATTTTTCGTTCATCTTAGTGGTTTATTTATTTCACACTATGTAAAAAGTCTTTTTTGACGTTTATGGGACTTTCAAATGTATAATCAGCAGCAAAGCTCTCCACCCGCTAAGCTACTACTTTTTCCCAGATGGGAAGGATATTGGTCAGATCATGGCTGAAAATGAGAAAGGGTAAAGCTAATGTTAAGTTAAGTTAATATGTAGTAGGAAGACACTAAGTACAACAATAAAATAGAAAAACAGTAACTTAAGTGATACTCGAAAACAAACGCCAAGTTGCAAATAAGATGAGAGATAGTTCCTACGGATTTTCCATTAGGATTATACAGTTTAAAACAAGTATACTCTCATTCGGTAGTTCATTCCGAGAGTTGCTTTGGAGAGGCAAAACTATACTTACCTCTCTAAACTACGTCTTATTACGCATAGGCGTGCAAATCTTACTCATTCAGCGATGTATCTCACTTTTCTCCTTGCCATCTCCCACTCCTAGTATTACTTGCTTAATTCTACTTGGAACAGATACAAACTAATATCCATGATTTTTTACATAACAGCATATTTTTTCCATACGTAATCCCTTAATTTTAGAAATCTAAGTTGGAAAGTGAAGACTGCACATTATTTATCCCCATATTTCTATCATTTTCTTTAAACTGCAAATCAACTTGAAAATGTTAATTCTTTTCGAGGATAACTTTGCTTTTAACGCTTAGAGTAGTACGATGCCCTCTTAATACTTAATTATAGGTTTTTAGTTATGATCAAAGGTCCGTCAATCCGAGACTTTTTTATCTGGACTGTATTTCTGTTTTAGCTCTTACATTTATGGTCTTTTTGCGCACAGGCATAGATCGCTTTGTAACCTAATTATTTGCAGGATTCTCGAATGCAGTATGAAGATAATATGCTATGGATTACTATTATTTGTGCTCTATGAAAGCATAATAAAAGCCGGTTTAAAATTGAGGTAGCTGGTCTTTAAGACCGTGCGAAAACTTTACCGTTCACTTCAATTAATGTCATAGTAAACGAATCAAAAAATTGCTGAAAGCTTACCAGTAGAAGACAATATATTTTTCTCTTGTAAGTCTAAAAAATAATTTGCAAAATTAATTCATTTTCAAAGATATTGCGTTACCATCTAACATCCCATTTCTTTGAATGCTGAATATTAAGTATTTTTTAAATTAACAATTATCGCATTTCTTGTATTTGTAGTTAGCATATAACGAAGCCTTAACCGATACATTTTAGAAGCCTGAAATCTTTGAATGAAGCGTTCTACTCATGCGATCCAAGGCTTTTTCTCTGGATAAAATGGAAACCTTTTCCGCTCAACTCCTCTCCTCCACCCCTCGCGGCGACCCCTTCCTCGGAGAAGGGTCTTTCCTGGGAGGACGTACCCCGACCGCACTCATGAATATGCGTCAAACTCAAAAGAGTTCCCCCGAGCTGGCGATGGGGGAGAGAGAGGGTGTGTTTGCAGCCCCCCAAAGAGCAAAAAAGAAATTAGGATACGGTGAACAGTCACGCGACATATTCGTGGAAATCCCGAGTGGTTAGACACTTGTGCTTATGACCCGCAAGCACGTACTTGTTGATGCAAAGGGTAGGTGGCGTTGGGGGGTTATTCGCGGTTGGCGCTGTTGCGTTGTTCAAGGTCTCCTCCAATGAATAGATCCTGTTGAGTCCAATGAGTTGGCGGAGTTGAGCCAAAAGCCTCACTCATCTCTTTGTGTGATTCGAGCTTTTGGAGAAGATGGCCACTGTGCCAGGGCGGAGAGAGCGGTGTTTTGCTTCCTTAGAGCTATTTACTGCTCAGAGAAAGTGGTACATTTTTCTTAAGAAAAATTAGGGCACTTTTATCAGTAAAGATTTCTCGGATCTTGCACCGAGTGACGTTCTCCACATCTCCTTCCGAAGTTTCGACCAGCTAATCGTTCATCGTCTTCATGGATTCAGGAATCCAATTGCTTATTGGATACTGGATTCCTGAATCCCTGATGACGATGAACGATTAGCTGGTCGAAACTTTGGAAGAAGATGTGGAGGACCTTACCCGGTGCAAGACCCGAGAAATATTCACTGCCATTGTACTTAATAGGTTTCCGCGGAGTCGAGGTGCCAGTGTCTCCATTCTTTCGGTGTCGCTGGCAATGTTGTCAGCGTCTTCAGGTCGAAGAAGTTCTTCAACCTGAAGGCAGCAGTGGCAGCAAAACTGTTGTCTTTTCTTAAACCAACAACCGAAGCGGTAGCACCGAATGAATGGAGACACTCACTGCTATTGATCGCCGGGAAAGAACCAGGCATTACATCAGGTCACTTGTTGGTATAAATTTATTGATTTCTCTTTTGAGACTAGCTCAGTTGTATACATTCATGCGTGTGCATTTATTTTTTACCACTGAATGCATATGCTTTCATGTTTGCCTCGGAGATTATTTTTAAAGCCATTATCTCTCGGTATGTTATTTTGTAGTCTTAAAAGAGCCCAATAGAGAATAAATTTTTGAAACTAGCTGCTCAATGCCTCTTCCTGTTGAGTTCTCAACTGAAGCAAAGTTACGCTCTAAGTCTTGTTTATCTTCTTTTACGTTCGAGAGCTTTTGGCGAAGACTCTTAGGATACGCTTTTTGACGATGAGTTTCAGAAAACTTTTCGGGAAAACAGAGGAAACAGCTTTAGCCTCCAGATATTATCATTACTCTTGAAGGTTAAGCTTTCCTCCGCAATTTCTACCGCGAGCTGTATTGCTTTCAATCAAGGTCATCGAGTTTGGAGAGCGCGGATCGGTTAAAATTATTTACTAATTGCGGATAATGTGCAGGTCGTAGGTATGCTTTATTAGATCACTTCGAGCATTTCATATGTTGATTACATTATGGAAACTAGCCTTATCCTATACATACATACTGCTAAAATGTTTACTCCTATGGTAACATGCTTATGTAGGAGTATTATAAACTTATTATCCCATTTGTAGCGGTTTATGTTATATTGAAGGCCTTCATGACTGGAAATAGCATTCAGATTTTGTGACTCGGATGTAACATATATCGCATTGTAAATTACTATTTGAGTCATTAATAGAAAATCTTTCTGTCATTGATACTTTATTTTTGGGGTTTGTTTTACTTACAATTGACAATGATTATGTTTACACATCGTTGTTCCCCCAGTTTCCTTAAATCTCTCTGAAATATCTCAAAATGTAAATTATAAATGGTGAGACACTAACCTAAATGAACTATCGATCAATTACGTCTATGGAAACAGGAGATATTTAACGAAAGATATCAAAGCTTCTTTTTGTGATTGATTCTCACATGACAAATCACCTTCCCTATTCGCTACTTACCACAGTTCCACTGTTTCCTCGCTTTGTAGCTTGTACTTAGCTCAACCTTTTTTGGTCCATTTCTCTCCATGCTATCTTCCGTTTCACATATCTCAATGTCTTGAAGCAACCATTCCTGTTCTCCTTTTAAATGCTTTGCATCGTAACGTACTATTGCTAGCTGACCCAGCATAGAAATCCCACTCTAAATACCTTCCAATAAGAGTGTCGTTTTCTAAATCACATTCACAAGTGATCTTACCATCTTCTTCCCTGAGCACTCTCATTTCGCCGTCAAAATCGTACTAATATTGGTACATACACATGTATCATATCTTTATTCATTCATATTTCATGGGTACATTAACATCCTGATTCATCATCATTAAAAGTAATCAATTCTGAAATTGGTATGACGCAGCCCTCTCTAAATTTATTGAAATAATCGCTTTTTAATCGTGAATAAATTTTATATAATCGAAGATAATTTCAATTGTTTTTTTTAATGGAAAAATTCCACTCCATCATACTTTCTACTCCGTCTCTACTACACTCGCTCTACCAATTTTTCTGCATTATTATCATTGAATTTTTTCCACTCAATTCTCCAATCGTCATATATTTTGATGCCTGCCTAATTCTTTTACTTAAAATCATTCATCACCTGTTCCGCGTATGCCACCCGTAGCCTGCCCCTTGCTCTCCTTCACCTCCACCTCACACTCAACCATAATTGTCATTATTCCAGCGTGACTCACGATGTGGCTGATTTAACTCTCCCATCTTCCACCGAAGGTTTTCAAAAGACTTCTCTCTTTTCCTTCTATTCTTAAAAATTCTCCTCTGTTCATACTATCTATTTTTCATTTAAATAGGAAAGGCATTCGGACAGTGTAAACAGTAAGAAAGATGAAGTAAGCGTGATTACATTACCCGAAATTGCTATCTTTATTTTTCAGGCCAAAACTTACAGTTTGTGGAGATAGTGTCTTCTTGTTTTCACAGACGTCTTTCGCACGATACCCGGAGAAATTATTTTCCTTTGCCGCAGGAAAACAACTTAACTACCCATTTTCATCCATCAAACAGCAATAAATCCGTGTATTTTGAAGTAATCACGAAAGCTAAGAAAAACGTTTGCATGCGGACAAGTATCCGTAGTATTGATTTTCATTTATTTCAAGGATGTAACGCATTCTTCTTCTTGTTGCGGATTCAATTTCAAATTTTAGCCCACGGTTTCCACTCGATTCATGAAGAAACAATGAAACAATTATAAGAGATAAATATTCATAACCGCAGGGGCTTTCTCTGCAATAGATACTTTCACTGTTTCATTTAACGGCTCTATTCGTTAAAACTATTTATTTAACTGGACAAAACACTTGATTCCAATGCCTTTGGACAGAAATTATCAATGCGAATCGAATATCGAATCATCTTTTCAATATAGTTGTACAAAAAAATAGGTCTTATCAAAAAATAATTACTGCCGATTTTCCATTTAAAATATTCTTTGTTTTTACTCAGTATTTGTTAGCTGAAATATTTCATCGGCCCCAGCTTTTCTGTATCTAAAAAAACGGAAAAACCTTTTTCTGACTAAAATTGTAAATTGCTTGCAATGGTACACATTCTACTTTCTCTCAATGAATGAATATGTCCTATAAAGGAATTAAATATTTTTTCGCATTTTAATGAAATATATTGTATTTAAAGAATGGTAATCACATAGTCACACAACAATAAAATACAAGGAACTGATTCAAACGTATTGGCTGTTCGCTGAATTATTTCATCTACTTTAATTGAACTTCAGACTACTGAGTCCTTAAGTTTCTTTTCACGACTGGGGATACCGTTATCGGCTTTCGGAAGAATTCCAAGCATACCAGCAGTCAATTAGAAGTCATTTGAGGTGCATTTAAATCCATTTCCATTCCATTCCAGGAGTTCCATTTTTGCGTCAAAAATCTTATAATCTAAGAGTTTTCCCTGCACACTTAATGCATAAAGGGCTATCTTAGAACCTGATAGAATTTTTTGTATCTTTTTCACTGTGAGCATTATTATATTCTCTGGCTTCGCAAAAATTCATGTATGACTAGAATACTTCTTGAAAGCCGAAGACTACTATAGGGATCAAATGCCAGGTTCGCAAGATTATTGCAACTTAGTAGGTGATACTTAGTCACGAGCTAAATACGACTGGACGCATTGCTGATGTATTACCCTAAAGGTGTGGAGCATAAGATAATGTAATTCTTATTTCATCATCTCCTGTCTTCCTAAAATCGAAAAAAAGATAAGTTTACTCAATGCGTATGAGTTTCCGGAATTTTTAATATACTTTTCGGCAGCGTGAAATATTATTCTCAAGATATTCAACTAACGAGTCTTGGCAGTATTCCAAATCTGACGTATTCCTTTACAGGACTATTATGATCGTATTTTTAAGCCTATTCATATCAATGCATTATTTATAGTAGTATTTAAAGACCTAGTTGTAGCAAGTGATAATTTTCAATGGCAATGTATAAAACATATTCTGGGTATCTTTAAAATTTTTATGGTGTTCTTGATTATATCCCACATTACAAATTAATATCACTATCTATTTAAATCATCAAATGAATTATTTTTTATCAATTCTAAACTAAAATATTCTTTTTCAGGTACGTTCAACTCCTATCTTCCGGAGATAACTAGTAGACAGTGTCGCAGTAAGTCGAAGTTTCTTTTTATACCCTTCTAAAAAAATTATCATGTATTAAGATCCAGCTCAAGGTTGATTTCGATGTTCTATGATTTAAAAGGCATTGAATTAAGGAAATATCAACAAAGGTTTCTAAAAATAAGGTTTTACCACTTTAATTTAATTTTCCGTTTATTTCTGTCAACAGAAAGGGTATAATTTCTCATGTGGGTGAATGCAAGCCTGTATCTGCCTGTTCATAATACCAATGATGGTACGAAAAATGACTAACTTCAACAATTTGTTATAGAGCCCAAAGACGCTAATTATTAAATGTGAAAAAATGAAGAGTCCTTCGATACCATCATATTTTGCATGTTTTGCTAATAGTGATGAGCTTAATAATAAGTGTTCAGTATATGATTGCCAACGATAAATATTACGTGATTTAGATGCTGTAACTTCCTTCTACTCTTCTTAAGACTCATCAAGCAGAAACGTGTCATTTTTTATTTAAAAAACCTTGAAAAACTTGAGTTACAAACTAACACAAATTAGTAAAGATTTGATTTTAAGTAATTGTCATGGGCAAGTGGCATTATAATGAGTTTTTGGCATTGCCATCTGGCCCATATGCATCAAGCAAATCCAATTCTCTGGTAATAAAGAATTTTGGGTCCAGTGACTAGCTTCCAGTATTGTGTTCTTAAAATAATTTTAATGTACATATCTCTTGGATTCTTTACATTCGATGTACTTAAATTTTATATAAATTATATATATTTTTCGAGTTTTCCAGCGCTTTTGTATTACCCCGTTTACACTACGATCGTATAGACCTCGATCTGTACGCGCGTAACCTCAAAACGTCGTGTAAACGCTCAGAGTTTCCATGCTCGGCCTTAGTACCTAACCCTGCCGAACTGACCATGTTTTGCGCTAGTGCGCCAAGAAAAAAGCTAGGAAATGAAGATCGAAGCATATACAATTCTTTTAGCCGTTGCAATCTTGATATGATAATTGATATTTCATAAATAACTCTAGTATATCAAATATATCATCATCATTAGTTAACAATCCTAAGATTGGTTTAACGCAGCTCTCCATTTCTCTCTCCTATCCGCTAATCTTTTCATAGCTATATATTTCTTCTCTTTTACATCCTTTATAACCTGTCCTATACAACTCATTCGGGGCCGTCCGTTGCCCTTTTTCCCTTCCACTAGTCCTTCAACGATTGTCTTCATCAGACCATCGTGCCTCAAAATGTGGCCAACTAAGTTGTCCCTTCTTCTGCAGAAGGTTTTTAGGAGGTTTCTCTTTTCTCCCACTCTTCTTAGCACTTCCTCGTTACTCACACGGTCAATCCAATCAAATATATATGGAAACAAATGAACACATTATTGAGTATGTAATGGAAGGACATAAGGGGAAAGTTTTTAATGGTGTTCTATTCAGCAAATGATATCGGATATTCTAAACTGCACCAATTTTATGTATTTATTTATTAACAGGTTACCCATAACCATATATCCTTACATTATACTTCACAGATGATGGAAAATAACAAACATACAGTGAGTATAAACCAATTAAAATCGTTGTATACAGGATTTCACGATAAATTCGCCACAAATAACTATAACAGTTAGATGAAGACATGGAGAAATCAATACTTGTGCCGAGTTAAGGAAATCTAAGCTTTTTTAGTAAAATAATTAGAGCAATATTTACTCTCTTTAATACGAGAATATTCTTAAATTTTTTGACATATTCTCTCGATGAATCCTAGATTCTTAAAGGCTTCACGGACAGTTATAACTACTTTTAGTTTTACGTCATCATTCTGGTTAGCTGGGAGTTGAAGGCATAATTTGCTCTATGTTAATTAAAAACAAGCAGATGAGGATTTATATAGTTATGACGGAATCCATTAAAATTTTCTAATAAAGGAGATAGGAACAACATAAATATGAATTGATAATTTTGTAGAGGAAAAGCATTGTTGGAGGATCGTCTGTCGTTCAAGGGTATTCAAATTGACAATTGATGGAAGATATGAAGTGTTGTAATCAGACAGTGAGATTCTTAAATCGTAATTATTTATTTTGAGAAATTTTTTGGACACGTTCAAGCTGGATTGAGTCCATATTATAATAAGGTGACCAGTTAAAAATATATATACTGATTTGAAACGTATCAAAGCGATATACTCTTCTGTCCTTACTGTCCTACTGTTCTGTTCTACTGTCCTTATCGCATGAATATTGTTAAATTTTAGACAGATTCTCATAATGAATCCTACATTCTTTAAATTTTGTATTAACAGTTCGGTCTAGCCTTCGTTTTAGCGCCTGAAAACCTTTAGATTCTTTTTCTTCTTAATTTCCAGGATTTAATTTTTCTCACTCAGTCACGTCGTTAGTTGGTATCTGACACAATACCACAACGAGGGCAGCACTGAGTTACGATGGTAACTTTGAAACGATTTAACGCGCCGTGGTTCCGATCGAGGTCGGTACGTTCGTAATGTAAACGGGGTATATGGAAGATACTTTAAAAGCGAAACTTTGAGGCGCTGTTTTTAGATGGCATTTTTGATTGCTTATCGTGTGTTTGAAGCTCTTATGTGCTGAAATACTTTCGGGAAAATAAATTTCAAGGATCATTGGTCGTCCGCGTTTGGCTTTCCTTCCACTTGTTGGGTTGGCTGTTTCTTTGATTCCTGCGGCAGTAGTCTTTCGGGGTCATTTCCTCGCGTCTGGACCTTGGGTCCTCATTTAAATTCAGCTCTTACGGTCACAAGTGACAAAAAAGGAGACGTTAGACCTGTTATCCTCTGCGTCCCTTTAGAAAAAAAAAGTAATCGCATGTTATGGATATACGTGTCAAAATAGCCTTAACATTGGCTCAATTGGCAGGAAATAACATTTTATCACTCCAAGCCTTGCCTCCTTTATAGGAATACTCCCCGAAAACGTAAAAAAATAACCAATGATTTATTTTGTTCTAAAATCGGCATTAAGAAATTTTTCTGAAATCATCAAATGTTATGTAAAGCAGTATTTGAAATTTTACAAAAAAACAAGCCTCATCTTTCTAGGCAATAGATATGATGCCCATGGAATGGAGGATATTTAATAATAAGATATTGCAACGCTTGAGGGAACACGGGCACATCATCAAATATGCCGCATTCGAGTTGGTGTGATGACAGCATAGTCGGCCTCCCACTTCTTGGCCCAAAGTTAGAATCCCGTTGTTGGTAGAGATTTTTCCGCTGTTACACAATTCCTATTGGAGAGCTCTGCGTAGGGTACTTCAAGCGCAGCACTCCGTCCTTAGGATGGGACGTTAATTCGTGGCGCCATTCGTAAATAACTAAGGATAATGTCGACGCCAGGTTTAACTCCATCCGCCTTTCCCTGATGAGCTATGATGTCAGTCACCTCCAACATACATGCCTGATGACCTATAAAATATGCTTAAACGTTCGTTACTTTTCTTTACAACTCTAAGCAGGATTACCCTTGCCCTCATGAGTTACATATTTCACGGTTTTTTATCATATTTTTCCAACTTTTTCAACAGAAATAGTATTTAAAGGCAACTCTTCCATACATGGATTACGTCGTCGCCCCCTTTTTGGGAGAAGTCTTCAGTTTCAAAGCAAGGCTAGCGCTCCTTTGTGCGACAAGTATCCCAGCGCCGTCATTTAAACGTTTGACGACCCGTTTAACAAGGTAAAAGAGGAACGTGGAGCGAAATTCCATTCATCTTTTTTCATTGTTTCGCTCTCAGAGAAGTCCGCCGCGCGGGAAAATACTGTGTTCCCGCCAATTCCGGTGCGCTGGGCGCGCGAGGTCGGCATAACAAACACCGGGCGGCGTTTAATTTTTCACCCAACCTTCCCCGACCTCCCATGAGGTGGCGCCATAATTAGCGTGTTGGCGGGAGTGGACGGAGTACGCGTGGCGCTCAAAGAGCACCGACTCTCTTTGGGGCTGTAAAACAACGGGAAGCAGTTTCGTTCTTTGACCGGAATCGATCCTTTCGTTCTTGTTCACCGTTAGGAACATGTGTAATGCTTTGTTCCTTTCTATCATTATTTTATTTCGTTACCAGATATTTCGTGCTCTTGTCTGCTTTGTATTGAAAATTTCGTCGTAACAACCAGTAAAATAAGCTTGAAGTATATCTAATGCGAATTGTGGGAATGTTAAAAACTAATTAATGAATGTATTACATTCAGCAGCGTGTATTTTTGGCACCCAAAATGTCTATTGATATTTTTGTATATTCGTTTCGCTTTCCATTAACGCATTCGATTCCTGAAACAAAAGGGTTTTATGAAGGTCATTTTTAAGGAATATATGTATAATTTACGCAACAGAAAGTTTTTCTCGTCATGCATTTGCGTCGATGGCAACAACTTCAGCACCCATACGATTTAATCCGGCTAAAATTTTAATCGTCCTCTGTGTGATTGCGAGCAGCTTCAACCAACACTTTTTTCAATCCATCATAATAATACCTTTTGGTATATCCTGAATGTGGAAATCAATATGGACTTAATCACTGCCATTCAATTTTGGAAGGAATTGTGAAGGAATCATAAGGGGAGAGTAATCACAAATGTTGTCGTCCAAAAGGTAAATGTAAGCTGATAATAGACTCGTGCACTAATTTTTTATTACTGTCGAAATGGTACAAATATTTGAACATACTTGTGTATCATATTTTTACTCATTCATATTAATATTTTATTATTATTGTGGTACTGTTTGAGAAATAAAGGGACCAGTTTCTTTTCATTTTCCGGTTCGCCGCCTCCTACGCAATCTATTCACGACGACAAATCGTAGTTCTTCACCATTTCACCGATGGATTTGATGACGACACTAACTACCTTGCGGCTCACCGCTTCTCCTCTAACCTAGAGCCTCCTGCATAGGCCTCACGAAATCCTTTGTTATTTGCATCCTAACCAGCACCCTTCCTATAATGAATGGTTCTCCCTGGACAAGAAAATGGACCAGAACTTTTATGACGCCATCAACTCATGGAGAGCGGGCCGCAACTTTCGTATTTTCCTACTTTAAAATTTTCAGAGGCGTATGCCAAAACGGAGGGGAAGTATTTTTGTGGCAACTTATCTATCCGTCCCACCACTCGAATTCTTTTAATAAAATTGAAATTTCGGTTCTGAATTCGTGTCCGAATTTTTGTCTCCTTCCGCGGGATGCGGTCATTAAGCGGATCCGTTTCAAATAACCGACCGACTTTCCAGCGACCCATCTCTGGGCTGACGGCGGCGGGTGTGTGTGACGGGGCCGTGGGCGTTATCGATTGGGCCGGCGGTCGGAGGAGAGGGAGCCCAATGTACACACGGTACCGCCAGCCCCCGCTCCCCCGCACCTCAGAAGATCCCTACATCAAACGCAGTTCACACAGCTCGCGTAATATCATTAATAGTGGTGGTCGCTCACGGATGAGCTCACACACTTTTCACAAGTGCACTTTGAAATGTAATTTGACCTATTCAGACTTCCTCTTTTGGAATAATCGCTTCGATTAGGAGTCAGAAAAAAGCGTTATCCGCTTGCAGAATTGGCTTAGGACTTGAAGAAATGAATTGATTATCTCGCCAACTAGTTTTTCTCGTTCACTTATCATTACGTTCTTTTCACCACTACAATTAATATCTCATTTATTGTAGCCTACGTAGGAATCAACGCTTTTACTAGAACTGGAAAGAGCGTAACGACATAAATAAGGTAGATGGTCATGTTTTTTCCTGGATTTCGAGTTGCTAGCTAGTGAAATAATAAATAACAAACATTTTGCTCACATTTATCACTGGTTTGCTACTTGATGAATCGTTAAACTCTAATAATTTTCATAATTTATCATTAACAAAATTGACTATTCTCAGCACTCTTTGGAATTTCTAATCACTCTGATTACGATTTCAATAATTTTATGATACAAATTAAGTTTTCTGAGGCGTTTATAGTTATCCATAACGGAAATTTAGTAAATGATAGTGATTTTCCCAAGTTTACAAATTTGTTAAGTTAATTTTGAACAGCTTGAAATTGTGATACAACTGATGTCATTTGAATGAGTAGTTGATTAAATAGGAACTTCACTTATTCCCGGAGAATGGTGTTAATATATATTATTCTCTGGATTTCATCCGGGTATGCTCGTCGATCTCCATCGCTGCAGACTTTTCCATTGAATTCTTTTCCATCGCCGACGATGATTGCTTCGTTTGCGATAGAAAAACGTATTTTTTTATTTTGATCATGCGTGCTAGCAAATGAAACTATCTGGTATTAGTAAGATGCAGTAGGTTACACATTAGAAAGCGTGTCAGAAAATTATGTTTCCAAATTTTGGTCGTCTAGAGGAAAATTGCTGCCTTCGTTTTAAATACTTAAGTGGAGGATTATCCCCATAAATCATGTTAGGTGCAGGAAAACGTTGACCTCATCTGATGCGAACTCCTCTCTGGTCCAATTTTCATTAGCTAGTTATTATACACATCGATATAATGGCGAAATAGAGCGTATTTGATTGCGGTTAGTTTGTCCTGATAAAATGCGTGTAAAATAAAAATAACAAACAGGTGGGACGAATAATTAGTAAGGAGATGTAATTGATGGGATGTTGCTGTTAGAAGAGCCAGGCGCCTGATTCAAGCTGCCAATTAGTGGATGAGCTATATAGGTGATATCCTTAAGTGCATACGTAATGGGAGCACTAGAGATTGGCATGATGGAAGTGGCTGTTCTATGATGAAAATGAGCCGAAGCGTACTCTTCCTTGCCGTGATGCCTACTCCAGGATTATTACACCTGTGGCACTCGGTGAAGATTAAAATTGACGAGTACTC
The DNA here is from genome assembly GCF_921293095.1 of Ischnura elegans. Classification (NCBI taxonomy): domain Eukaryota; kingdom Metazoa; phylum Arthropoda; class Insecta; order Odonata; family Coenagrionidae; genus Ischnura; species Ischnura elegans. The sequence goes on from NC_060259.1 coordinate 89,623,955, forward strand.
AATTTAAATTGAAGTTTGCAATTTCATATTTTCGTAGAAAATTTGGAGGCAAAAAATTCATTCCATATCGAAATTAAATGAAATTTTAACTTACCTTCACCGGTGAGGTTGGGGCTGGTTTGTGAAATAATTCTTAGCATTCGCAAGTTTGTAATTGTAGTTTAAATTGGCCATAGGATGTTGCCATTGCTTATTATTTCTGTCTTGAAAATTAAGAATTCCCACCAATTTCAGCCTAATGTGCTATGCTACGAATCATAACTATTGAAACATAACAGCATAGAGCCTCAATTACGAATATTGACAATGTTGTTCTGAGCTTAAACTTTTTATGGAAAACTAAAAAATTATTTTTGATATTTATGCTCATATGTTGAAATTCTCTCGTTATAAGATGCGGTTAAAATAAACAAACCCTTAAAAACCCATTCACAAATTTTGTTTTTATGGCCCGTGTATTGGTAAAATATCTTCATAAAAAAAGATTATTTTCGAGTTGTAATTACCTGCCAAGAAACACATTCAAATAAAATGGATTTATAATCATCCTTAGAGAAGCATAATCTGTTTAGTGGCTAACTCTTTCGAAAATTTATTGATATTATTTTTCGCCGTTTCTTTCATAATTTTGAGACTAAAGAGGCATGTGTTATGATGTTTTCTGTCCGTCGCCTACTTCACGAGATTTTAGCGGCGAAATATTGTTGGCCTTAACCCTTTCACAGATATTTTGATGACGTTACGTAGTTCTGCGAGCGAGTCAATACTTCTCCTCTGCACCTAAGCCTAGAGCATTGCTTTAACTTGGTTTATGTTTTTTACACGCTTTTTAGCGATTCCTTTTCCAGAGCGTTTCTCCGTGAACGAGTTAATGAACCTCAACTCTATTGACGTCACCCACTGATGAAAATTGGGCGGCATCTTTCGCGTTTTTTTCTCTTCTTATTTGAACCATTCCGCGCTATATTATAACCAAAAAATGTTAACATTGGAGCACCGGGGTACCCAAAAGATAAAATTTGGAATTCAAAGCAAATCTATAGTTTAATCGATGAGTAACTTAAGTAAAGGATTAGTGAGTAAGTAGGTAAAGGATTTGATTATCAGATAACAAATTATAATTTTTTTCAATTATTTCCCTTCTTTGAAATAATTCCATTGTTTTGCATGGTTTTGAAGGCATGAAAGTATTTATCCACGCTTTCCATTGGATTCTCATTTCTTCGATCCTCATTTTATGGATAAAATAATAACATTGAGACAAATATATTCATATAATAATTTGCATAATTTGAAAATAAGACAAATGAATTTTTTTCACTGCTAGAAAATTGATGTATTTTTTCCCCGGACGAAATCATTCTGAATCCTAAAAAACGACTTTTATGAAGAGAAGCGTAGATCATATCAGCGAATAATATTTTTATTTTGTCGACAAATTCTTTTACTATGCTTTGTTGTCATAATATTTATTGCTTCACAAATATAGGTAACTATAAATCAAAGCTAGGAATTACTTATCAATATATATTCAAACCATATCGCAAAAACTCGCAAATGGCAAAAAAAGTAAAGAAACTGAAAATATTAGTTATTCTGTAAAGGTACGTAATATTAAGCCATCGTGATTGGTTTTGTTGGATATTATCAGCATAGTCCGCAAATATGAAGATTTGGCTACATTCGATGAGTATGAATTTCTCCTCTGACTTGATCCGGAGAGAAAGGTGACTGAAGTAAGGTGATAGGGTGAATAAATTATGCCAAAGGTTGGTTAGAGAAGGCGCTGTCCTGTACAAATGCTACAAAAATCATTATAAAAAACAATATTTGTTTAAAAATAAACCAATTGAAAATAAGCGAAAGTACAGAAATTTTGCAAGCCGCATATAACTGTAACTGCTGAGAACGCAGTAGAAGGTATAAGTTGCTAACATACCTTCGTTTTTATTTTTACCTTACGACCGATTCTCTCCCTCACCGGAGAAAATATTTTATCAAATATTCCGTGGCTCACCGACAAGGAATTTCGGTTCTAAAATCCTTCCGTCTTCTGCTACTAAATCCTGTTACATGATGTTAATCCGTCATTTCCACTTCCTCGTTTCTCCTGCCTCGTCTCATCAGTCAAGGATTCTCTGAGATAATTCTTGGTCGAGTGTTAATTAATGCTAATTCTTCATCTTATCCGAGCTTTTTAAGGCCCTAAACCTTACGCGAGCATTGCCACGCTAAACTCGTTTTCACTGTTAAAACGAGAATTAACTCTCGTAATCCATGCAGGAACTACTCAATGGCTTGCTCTCTCGCTTGAGTCGTGTAAAGCAACTGGCTCGTGCTGGCTCACATTCTCGCAATAAACCCTGGTGCCATCCTGTAGGAGATCTGAAGCTGCTACGCAGTAGGTAGTGTCGTGTTAAGCTAGCATATTGAGCAATGCTACCGCAGGAAGAGTTTATCTCGAAAGGTGATGTCATTGATTGGTACTTTATTTTCTGTGAAAAACGTGCCGCACTTATGTCATGAGTATTTTATAGAGAATGCATAAGTATAATTTAAATTTTCCTGCACTAGCGCCTTCTAAATGGTAGCGAATTTACTCGGCACATGCGTTTGTATATTCTATGCTGCTACATGTTTGTATCTGCAGCTGTATTTTCTGCTTTCATTCATATATTAAGGACAAATATTGTTCACTTTAACGTGAAGTATTCCTTGTTGGGGCCAAAAACTACATGATAGCATGATGGAAGTAAATAAATTATCGTTTTTTGGTCTTTATTCTTCAACGTCGGATCAGGGGAAAAAATTTTCCGTCGTGCGTGTACAAGGCAATTGTTTCTGCAAAACGCTGTTAATATAACGAGTTCCAAAGAGTCAACTTTAAGATACGGAAAGGGAAAATTGTGGGAGTCTGCGGTGGCGTATCCCGCTGGTGTAGTGAGCCCCGTTAACAACCGACCAAGGTGGAAGTGTGGAACTCGGCCCGAGTGTATCGGCGCCCTGACCGTCAAATGCCACGCCCCCCTCCCCGCCGTGGCGCCACGGGGAGCCCCATAAAACCCGCCAAAAGCCACGGTCTTCCCCCACGCTCCCTCGCCACTTGGGGGTCACCGGGAGTGTCGTGGCCTCAGGTGGCTTACGACCTCACTCCCTATCCATCCCTCCCGACCGCAAGCCGAGGCCAGCCAAGTGCCAAGATCCTTCCGCCGGGGCTGCGCCATTTAAGCCGTCTATTTAATTCCCAATTTTCCTTTATTTTGTTTTAACATCGCTGCTTTTTCACGTGGATCGCCATGAGAAAAATTCCCGCAGGCACAGAATTGGACCAACGTTCATTTGGCTTTCATCCGCGCGCGGCTACTCTGCAGTTTAAGGCTCTCATCTGGTTGTATCTTCATGGAAGTCCTTCGTCCAAAAAATCTGTTTCTATGAGCCTCGGTGCTAATGCAATGGGAAATTATGAATCTGGAGCGCGTAGTGGTCTGCGCAGTGGCCCGGTAACCTTTCAAGTTAGTGATTCGGTTCCCTATCCATTGAAATTATTGTCATCGCAGTTCATGTAAATTTCACCAACATGCACGCGTCAGGATCGAAATACCACATATTACGTCTTTTGTGAGGGGAAATCCTTCGAGTTTTCTCACAAATATTATAGGTGAATCGTTTATAACGTTTTTATTTATAAATACACAATGCCTTAGCGTGGTGAAATTGATTATCCACCTTTTTTACTGTACTCGTTCCCCTTTGGCTTTGAGTTATTGCCTTGTTTCCTTAAAAATTGGGTAAAATGTCGTTCGTAAATTCTATTTTAGCTTTATACTCGTAACTGATGTGATATATTGCTAAATTACAAGATAGAAAACCAATATTTGTTGTTATTACGTGATATTATTATTTTTGGACTCGGAAACTGCTTGAAAGCATGTGAGAAACTAAAAATATATTTGTATTTCTTTATTACATCACAGTCGAACTATGCTCTTGTCCCCTTTGACCGGCATTGCCCCTTGAAGTAACTGCTATCACGTTCTTAACTTTGTTGTTCACGTCAGGATTTTGATCAGTGGGCGTGGCGCGTCACCTCGGGAGTTAATGACATTCTGGCATATCGCGACCCTTGTTGGTGTCTTCTTCCAAAGGAATGGATGAAGGATTGGATTTGCCATTCCCTCGAAGCCAGTGACCAGCAGGGAACGCGAAACGCCAGGATAAACTGATCACGGAGTAAGCCCGGAAAACAGTTACTTTTAATCAAGCATTCCATTCGATACACTTTGTCACCGCGGATATTACTGGTCCTTGAGGAGCTAAATACATAATAATTTAATTGACAGTTTTGAAAAATATTAGCAGGATGAAATAAAATGTTACAACAGACGTAAGTGATGCGAAAAAAACGTTAAAAAGAAAATTGAAATCAATGCTGAAAACATATTATAATTATCGGGAAGAAAAATGTCTCGCGTAATAACTGAAAAAATCTGCATATTTGAAATAAAATTATAATATAATGAATAAGAACCGCGAAAGCCTCAACCAAGTAATGATTATGGTGTATTTATTTTTAATTATTTACGAATAAAATTATTTATAATTTATTTTTAATAGATCCAAATTTACATTAAAACTTGGTGATCAATTCCGTCGTATTTGTCCCGATATTTCAGTCGAATAGCGTTCACTCTGGTCCGCCGATGTCGCAGGGCGGATGGTAGGTCGGCCTCGTGAACAAAGAATAGGCCAAAAATACTTCGAAGTGACTGTCGCCTCGTGAATAAGTCAGCGTACATCGGAGTGTCAACGCTAAATTTACATTGTATTGCGGGATATGGATGGCCCTTGAAGGCGCTTCTAGGTCTCAGGTTCAGCCTTTAGTTCATGCCAAGATTTCTTTTCTCTTTGCTTTTCTCATGAAATTCGTCCTTGAGCATTTAACGTTTAATATTCCTTTATCAGCATCATTTTCTCCGAAAATCAGCGGTGCTGGTGTTATATAATATCTCTTATTTTCCAATATACTTTTCCAACGTATTTGCTCATTGGTTAAAGTCAAAGCTTCGTTTGCATTGGCACATGTATTCTTGTTCTACATGGACTAAACAACAGGAGAGAGTGTGTCCAAAGGCTTTTTGGGTGTAGAATCCAGGATATTTGGTTAGCAGCCAAGCTCTCTACCTCCTGGAGAACTGGTGAGCAAACCCATTGAATAGGGAATTTGGTGAGGGATACAAGTCAGTAACATGCTTCGTATAGCCCCTTCTCAACCGATGGAATGCTTTAATATATTAAGAAATGCCATTCTGATAGTTTTCACTGGTGCTGGCCGAGATTGCCATATTTTTTTCATTGTGTCTGCACAGAGTTCCTCCTATATTTTACCACAAAAGTTTGAGGAGATTACTTTTTCCACATACCGAATGTCCCGCGCGAATTATTTTCTTGAATTCCTAACCGAAAAAAATGAGCTCCCGCCCCCTCGAGAGTGGGATGCTGGCCGTCATATCCTTCCCCTCGCTCCTCCGCCCCCTGACTTCCACCCCTCCCAACTCCTCTCCTCTCCTCACGCATGAATTCTTTATTTGCCGAATTCCGAGTCATTTGTTCGGCGGAGAGTGCCGTGGCGGATATATATTCCCGTCGAGGCAGCGTACCTCTCTTGTTCTCCAAAGCAGAGCACTCCGCGAGTGGCGGCAACATTTTTGCTAGCTGCGAGCTCGGGTGCTCTTTGAAGAGGTTCCGCCTTCACTGCCCCATACAAAAGATACCATTTCACTCTTTCTAATAAATATGTTAAAGGCATTCGAGGCAATGTTTGCATACATAATCTAGGGTTCGAAATCGTCTTTTTTTCTAATTCCAAATCAACGTTCAGGATGCGATGTGTGCTGAAATTTACTAGCCTTTGTTACTTCTCGATATTTTCTATAACGTGAGTCATAATTGTGAAATACACTCTGTATATTTTTCACACTCCAAATTCCGTCACTGTTTTTCTTTAGGTAAAGTTCCGTCACAGTTTTTCTTTAGGTAATGAGTTTTTTGTCTTACGTTTTATTCATTTCCGCATTTAAGAATGTTTTAGTTTGCCTAATTACGGGCTTATTGTCTAACTGGCTGCCTTACTTCCCTGGAATATTGCTTTATATAATATATATTATTAATTATCCTACCATGATATTTCACTAGAAATAGTTGCATATTCAAATTAAGTTAAGTTTTGACTTATGCAAGACATGAAAAAATGTTATCATTTTTCGGGAGCACGTGATAAGGAGCACAAAGTCATTAGTGGTGCTGAGACCTCGAGCGCGGCCCGAAGATTTTCAGGAAAACCTACAACCGTAGGTTTTCTTGCTGAGTTCAGCCTCTTCTTTTTTCGAAAAAAGTGTTACTGGTTAGCACGCTCTACTCTCGCATTACTCAGGGCTGAACGTAGATCTTGATTGCGCGGTGACTATAATTTACGGTGATATTCTGGTACTCGCGTTGCGGCGTCCTTTGTCTTATGACGCTCTCGTTAATGTCGTGCTCGTAAACTCGCTCTCACCTACTTCATAGTGCCTTCCTCGTCATTGTTCTTTCAACCGATGGTGTGCTGAGATATTGAAAATAAAAGTTTGCCAAAGCTGTTTTCTGAGGATGTTTTATTCTGTATCCGCGGTAAGTCTTGCATGTTATCTGCGCCTTTTAATTTTGCCGAGAGTTCAGAGATATCAATATGAGCCGGTTACGTACACTGTTGGTAGTGTATTTTTGAAATTGGTGTTTAAGTTTTGCCTGGGTAAATATCATGAAATTAGGATATTCATGATTTATTAGACTTATCGAAGAGCAGAGTTTTTGTAAATGTTTCTGTTTCTGCGGTGCGTTGATCATAGTAGTACTTCAAATATTTGGAGTACTTTACTTTATATAATTTTCTATTTACTAATAGTTCTATTTAATTTATAAATGAATTATTTTCCTAATCATTTGGGATAAAATACGCAATGGATTCATAATATCAACATTTCTAAAACAATCCTAAACATTTAACCGGTATTCTTTATCTCTGACCAGTGCATTTAGGGGTTCTGCACAAGTTGTTGTCACCGTTAAGTAGGGTAATAGGGTGCATGTACATTTTGGACTCAAGGGAGAAATTACTCAGGATATTTAAACTGGTACTTACCTCATTACTCAGGGAAGAGAATTTTGGAAACCAAGTTGCAATGGGAAACTACTTTTTGCAAGAAAAATATCAAATTGCAAATGAAGTGGGGAAAGTGGGCCTGAAGCAGACTTGCTTGCTATCGGGATGCCAAAATGAGGGCAACGGCTTGAGAAATAATTCTTGAGAGTTCTGTCCCTTCACGAGGATGTTTTGAACAAGCAAATAAATCTGTATTGAGGTCATGGTTTATAGAGGATACTGCCACAGGGCTCAATAAATTTATGCTTCAAGTTCATAAGATGCGGAGCTAATGAATGGACTGAACTCGAGGTGTCAAGCAATAATGAAAGTGATTTGTAGTTTGCTTCATTGTCAATCAGATCCTAACTTTCTCCTACGTAAATATAGCTTTTATTACTGTTAGAGAGCGTTCTTGTTTTAAACATGCTGATGTAGAAATGACAACGAAGCATTCTCAAATACTTTATCCGTTAAATGCTTCTCTTTTTCCTTGGTCACAAAAGATACCTCAGGATAATAACTAGAGTATGTATTTCACTCACTCAGTGATTTAACCTGAAGGTTAATTTGAATAGGTGGGGGTAGAACTCATCCACTAGTAAGCCACTGACGTTTTAGTTACACACATTCAGGGTAGGACAGGTGCTCTACCTACTAGGCTAACACGCTTAGTCACCATCATCGTTAAATATGAATATTTGCTTTGTATAAATGTCCAGATAAATTTTTCAACCCAATATCATGCTCGAATCTTTTGAAAAAATTAGGGACGGGCGGATTCAGGATTTTTTTCCGATCCGGATTCGGATCCGATCCTTGATTTCCGGAGCCGGATCTTTCGGATCGGATATTTTCGGATCCAAATGCATTTTCCTGCAATTCCTGCTATTAAACGAAGTAATTATTCAAGTTTATTCTGGGTATGTATAATCGAAGGAATGCTTTTTAGACTTTCGTACGCATTTTAATATTTTTATAAATTAAAAACCATTTTCATAGGCTTTCAAGTTGTTTTTTGTAAACATCTTTACATACTCAGTACCTTAACAGTTACACTTGGGTTTGGAAATGAAAATAGGAAAAATCTTCGGATAAACCAATGACCATTGGCTTAGGACAAGAATCGCAAGCTACGGCACATTCGAAGAGAGAATGAACACTTTCCACCCTTATTCATTTGCATTAGGGTGGAAAGGTGGTTGCATTCACTGAAGCTATTATTTAAAATTTTGGATCCAGATCCGATGTCTTCCGCGACTTTGGATTCGATGTATCCGATGAAGGGCAATATCTGTGGGTATTTGGATCCAAGGTATCCGATCCGACCATCCCTAGAAATAATATATCCTACGAGCTTCTTCAGTGATGGTGTGATGACGGGAAATATCAAAGCTCTTTCATCACTTCATTTGATTGGAGTATTTCCGGTAGCGTCCATGCGATGCACTTCATATCTTCTCTAACCGAGTTTTGCTAGTTCTTTGCGCCGTGACCTTCCACTCATTAAGAAGCGAGTACGGTTGCCGTCGTTTGAGTTAATTAGCGCCTTCGCGGGTGTTCGGGAAATGGAGTGGAGACGGCTTCCCTCACACACCAAGGCCCCACATTGTATCTTCCCACTGAAGCGACTGAATGCCTCTGAATTAAACCTATCACAGGAAAGTGTGTTCATAAAATGACGGAACTGAATTTTTAAATGCCTCGTGCGTTTGGAGAGTGCGATTTTAATTTTTTATTATGTTGCTATGGATACCCCTGAAGTATGAAAACAATATCAACTGCATTTATTGTTAACTATGACTTTGGCAGCCGCTAACATTGAACGTGTCATTATGAGCTCGGGGACTTTCGGCTCACTCTTCATTGAATGCTCGTGAATTGAAGGCCAAAGCAATGCTGTAACAATGCCCAAGCCTCCATATTCGCCGAGCTTGGCTCCAATGAACTTCATCCTTTTTCCAAAAATAAAAAGAACCTTAAATTTTTTGCTAGCATAGAGTAGCAAAATAGATCGCTGATAGAAATAAAGGCTATCCCAAAGACAGAATTTGAATGCGTTTTGAGGATTGGAGGAACAAGTACTTACTATATAATTAAGACTATTTTGAAGGCGGAAACATTAATGCAGATTAATGAATAATAAAAAAATAATTTCCCATTATTTTTTAGCACTTCTCGTAATATACTAGCTCCTAAGGCCGTTCTTGGAGTGCTGTAGGGTCCCGTAAAACCGGCCTTATATGGGCTGAAGGGTACCCTGGATTATCAAATGTCCAGGTTATAAGAGGAGTAAAAATTAGAAAAAGTATGCGTATATTTACTTTAGCAATAAAAATCATTAACCTACGACTTCAAGTATTAAAAAATTGATGATGGATCGATGTCGTGTCGTGCTCTGGTCAGTTCTTTTGCAGTTCGGGGATTTACCGCTCCGCCAGGGTTCCCTTATTAATGGGGCTTGCGATTATCAGTGTCAGAATTTTAATGGAAATAATTTGCTTAAACTCTTGTTAATTACATGAAAAATCAGTGGAATTTTCCTTGCGTGAAAAGGATTTTGCGCGATTATGATTGCCAAGCATTTCCGCAAGTTTTTTTTAAGAATAGTATAGAGGAGATATTTTTTCATGCTCTGGGTATACCCTTGGAGCAAAACAGAATTTACAATAATTGGCTCATCAAAAGCACAAAGTTCATGAAAATATCAAGTAATAACAATAAAGTTGTTTGATACACAAGTAATAAAGAAATGACACGTAAACAAGGATTGAAATTTGACAACACACGGAATTTGTTGGCTGTATTTTATGTAGGAGTTTATTTTCGCTCTCCATTGAGTAAAGCCATGTATTATTTATATTTAAATGCATGATTGGAGTCCTTCTGTTTTAGATCCTCAGGGAGATAATTCCAAAAATTTCATGTCGTTAGTAGAAATGATTTCTGGTAGGTAGTTGTATGGGGAGTAGGATAACATAAATAGTCATTTTTGCGAGATGGCATGGGAGTGGTTACTGATCTGTTCCTAAAGATTTCCCGGAGATAATTAGGGATTCTCTCTCTGAAAATCTTAAAAAGAAGAGCACCGAGTAGATATTTTCTTCGGTTACAAATATTTAGCCAACCAAGGCTGATTCTATACGGTCTGGTTGTTCCCTGTTTTCGCCTGGGACTAATACATTCGTGGGTTAACACTAGGAATACCGGACTTGACACCCCCCCTAGAACTACCGAATGGAGTCATTTTGACTCCTACCTTATAATTGTTTATTTTTGCTGTTTATGTCTGTTTTTATTAATAGATTGCATTAGTTTATCATTTTTGTTAATAATAGCAATATTTCAGACGTCGTTTTAACAAAAAAATATATTTTTTTAAAGCGAAATTCGACAGTGTTGCTTTGAAATTCTTTTTTCTTACATGTTATGTTGTTTTAATAGAATTATAATGGAGGAATTGGATAAAACAGCAAACGTAGACTTTTCAACACATTTTATCATATTGTTTGAATGATCAAAAATATTACTTAGGCTACATGGTAGTTGGGAAGATAATTAACTAAAGCAAAAAAATGCAGTTGATACGCCCCGCATTTGTCTAAGGTGCTTTAGAGTTCAAGCATTGTCGTTCATTTTCATTGCCCACACAAAGACTTTTGGCAGGTCTTACAATTCCCAACTGATAGATTATTTTTGCACTTTGGTTTTGCCTGGAAATAATTTTTTTGCAGAAACCCGTCAGAAGAATTTGCGGCATTGGACACGCAACGCTTTTATCTACATCTAACATGAGGATCAGCCAACTCTGTAACGAGCTTTTTCTAAAAAGTCTTGCGCGAAATGTTTTAGGTGGTCTCATTGTACACTATCCATGAATACCTGCTAAGTCGGGAGTATTTTCCAACGAGTAGATAGGCTATCACTGAGTGGACGTTCTTATGGTATATTTGTGATTTCATCTCTTTTGGTTCTTCTATTCTCTTTTATTTACCTTTCCCACAATGCTAGTACCCTGGATTTTTTGCTGTTCAGCGAGTTTGACTGAGGTAAAGTAATTATATACAGTAAGATTTCGCCCTTTTTCAGAAATGGTTGCATTAGTTTCAGTACTGCTAAACGGCAATCTGCATGAAGTGAATTACCTTTTCCAACATAAGGGAAGGCATTTGCAAGATATTTGCTCTCCTTGTCAACAGGTAGCCAATATTCATGGCCGTATTTGTCCGGATTAGAAGGAATGTACAGAGTGAAATATACCTAATTACACTGGGAAAAAGTTATTCATCAACTATAATGTACGGACCAGGTTTGTAACAAGCAATGTAATTCTCTATGAATCTATCGTACACTATTGAAAAGAGGGCAAACTTGACAGTTTTGAGCCGCTGGAATCAATTATATTTCTCATCAACTCTTAGACATTGCAAAATGTTAACAAACCTAGTCATTCGTTGTAGAAAATGGTATTCCCCAGTCGTTTGACCAAATACTCTCAATAGAGTAATCATTTGTACCTGATATTCCTCGGGCATAAAATATGGCTATACATGCAACTAGCTCCACATCGGAAAGTGTAAAATCTTCGTAATTTCGCCTGCGTGGTTCCACAATTGTACATCGCTTTATGTGAGTCAGTATAAACGAATCGATAAATAATCGTAGATAATACCTTTTTTTGTAACAACCCATGAAAGGGAAAGTAAATGTAAATTACTGCTTATATTTCGCACGCGTTTTGTCTGAATCTTCAGACTCACTAGAAACGTTTTGAGGAATAAAATCCTCGACTTCGTCACAGCCGAAATGATCTTTTGTTTCGCGTTCCGATTCACCTTCCGGTATAGAATGCAACATAGATAGGACTTCTTCACGCCTACTTCTTCTAGCCATACTCCCAGTCAGGAAAAATGAAATCCTTGCTTCATAGGAGTTTTGCAGTCCACTTGAGAGTTCACTGGATTCACTAATGCAAAGGACAGCGCACGGTTTTCCTGTGCGGCACCCGGCAGCCAGCGCTGTCAGAGCCGAACGTGCTAGGACAGTAACTTATTTCATTCTACTGATTTATTTTCCTGGTTCATCAGTATATCAATTTTTCTGGGGAATCGGTATATCAGAGGTACTTTTTCATATTTGAAAATCAACTTCCACGCAGTCAAAGGCTGAAATAAAAGTGCTGCAGCGCAATGCACAGTATTAGCGGGCGGCGGCAAAGGTGGGCGGCGAGAAGGTAGGGGTAACGGAGGAGGGACAGACACAACGGATTCTAAACACATGGATTTGAAAATGCTATGAATTGCATATTCACCACTTTATCGCAAGGTAAAATAATATCAGGACATTCACATAGTTTGTAGATCCAAACACAGACCCGTAAAATAAGAAATGCTTTCAAAGTCTCGCAAATATGGGCCAAAAGGAAAATAATTGTATATTTAAGCCTTTGATTGATTTATATTAATTATTATTGACATAAGAAGAGATAAAAACTTGTATAAATATTACTATTTGGTGAAAAGACAAGCAAAATACAGTATGGAGTCAAAATGACTCCCTTTGGTAGTTAAAGGTAAATTTTGAAAAACGTGCACTATTTTATTTTCTAGAATTATTTTAATCGCACAGCCTTATTTTGTGTCGAAAATGAATAAAAGTCACGGAATTTCAGGCCGGAATTCGGAAAATTTTAGACAGGGCAGAGAAATAAAAATGGCGAGGAGTCAAAATGACTCCATCGGTAGTTCTAGTGTTAAAATGGGTGCGCCGTGGAGGAAAATATGTCATCAATAAAAAGCCGCGTGTTGGGGTGCAAATAGCAGTGGTCTTGGCAAGTCCAACCCACGCTCCTCTCACTGCAAGGGCTTCGCCTGAACCCGAGAAGGCATGACTTCTGTCCAACGTTGATTCCGTGATATAGACAAATATCACATGTGCGGATTCATCGTTGACGTTTTTTTCCTGTCGTTTTAAGGCCTGTATAGCGGCATTTCCACACTTTCTCCATATTTCCTTATTAAAGTTTGCATTCCTAATTTTTCATAGTTTTTTTTTTGTCTTTAATCTCAAAATTTCATTTCGTTACATTTCTTTGAAAGTGTTCTTATTCTCCATTTTCACAAATTCTGGTTTTTATAGTAGTTTTTGTAGTATATTTCTTGATGCTTCCTATTTACTTATACTTTAATAATATTCCTTTTGGGTGTTTTCTTAAGGCTTATACTCAGTATGAAGGTTTTTTTCCTTTCAATGTTTTAAGTTTGTGAATGTAAGTCTTTTTTGCCTCTGAAGAGCTTTAAATGTATTATTGCGTACCTAACCCATTATTGCGTGGGATAAATTTAGCCCACGATAGTAAATTATGTTTTTATTTTTATTATATTGCTCTGGTGTTTTCATCGGTTTGTTCCTACGTAGACGGTGGCATTATTGGTACTTTTTAGTCTTTTGTCCTTGAAGGTATAAAGAAGCCAGACGCTCTAGCACAAGGATCTTCGACCCGAGGCCTGCCGACTAGTTTCCTCCAAAAAATATTATATTAGGTACCAAAAGTCGACGCACTAGTGAAAAATAAACAATGTAAAAAATCGCCATGGTTGATTTAACTTTTTAATCATTTAAGATTATTGCACTTTGAAATTATATTTTGTTTTATTGAATTTTAATGATGTGGTGGTAAAGTGACGTAGAGCATTGTGGCCCTCTGTAAGATGTGAAATCGATTTTTGGCCACAGCATTAAAAAATGTTGAAGACCCCTGCTCTAGCACATCGAAACTTTGTTTCTTTTGGAAGCGGTTGTCTTTTTATAAATATGTGATATGAATCAATTTAAAGCCAGGATTATGCAAAAGAGTATTTCTTCTCTATCTTAGAGACTGTCAGTGCTGCCAGCTTATGCACAACTTTCTTTCTCGTACAACTCTACGAGTTTATATTATGCAAATATATTTTGTATGCGTATGGCAGAACGGCTTATGTCGATGTGGAAAGCCAAGAAATGTAATTTTCTGCATTCCCCAAGTCCTCGTTCTAATCAGAGTTGGAGGCGCTTTTTATGATCAGTTTGATTGAGAAATCGACCCGAGGGACTGATGCGATAATCTTGGAGAACCATGGTACTCCCAAAGGTGCCAAGCGGGTGCTTCGTAAACCACAGATCCTACAGCATACATTGTTCTCCATGCTATATTTTTTCCCCTGTTACCTTCAAGTGATCTTCCATCTCAGGCATCCTTAATCATAAAGTCTGCATACAACCCCAGCCCATAGCGCCTTAAAATCACCATTTAGCCGTTTAATAACTTCGATGCACTATTAAAACACTCGCCTACGTGCTATTTCAATATCGTTGAAGGTCGAAGCTTCAAAGCGATGCAGATCACCGACCCAGTTTTTCTCACCATACCCTTGCTTTCCTCGAGTCTTTTTAGCATGAATTTGTCTCCTAGCTGTCTCCATGTTATTTCTCATCGACTGCGATCTGGAAATATTATCCTCCTTAGCATTTACTATGCTTTAATGAAGTTCGTTCATCTACGTTATCTTAGAATCGATTTTATATGCGTCGCATCATAACTGTTTTGCAATACGCATTATGTGGCTACGCCATCGTATTAAACAATGATTGGATAGGTGGTGCAATCAATGCTTACTTCCATCTCCGAAGATCACATAAAAAAAGATGTTTGGCTAAAGAAAAAGTACATTATTGAGTAAGGAAAAAAGACGATAACACAAGCGTTGCCATGACCACCTAGATATACTACCTTTTTGTTCACCGCTCACCTAAAACAATCGAAAAACCTATAATTAGGAGATTTTTTCCTTTTAGCTAAAATTATCAATAGGGTGTTTTCCTATTATTTTTTTATTGGCTGAATCGAAAGATTATTACTCCTGGAGTACGCATTTCACGCTTTCAGATTTTTAAATGACGATATCTATTTTTTGCGATTAATTGAAAAGTGAAAATTTTCAAGCGCGCGAAAACGCGACTGCTAAGTATGAATACTTGTAAAAACCCGTAAGACGTCATTTTGGATCCCGCTTTCGCTGTGTGAGGTGACCTGGAGGCGAGGATATTGTGAGCCACTGCGATGCTGGCTGCTAGCAGGTAGCAGAGTACCCTGCTAGCAGGTAGCGCTTGGCTTAAATAAGGATTATTAATGCCTTATCAAACGAAGGAACCTTTCCGACCATAAGTAGTTTTAATACGTGATTATTTAGAGATGTTTCCTTGAAGTTTGTGCTTCATGCATGCATTGGTAATCTCAGACGATGTATAACTCCTATCTACTCGTATAGAAACTAGGTCCCTGTGAAGTCATGTGGAGTGGTATCGCATGGGCGCCAATCTGGCCTTTTTCAAATGCGGTTAAAATTGACTATTGCCATTCGTCTAAGCCGGTATTTCTAAAACCAAACAATTTGTATAGTATGAATACACTAATGGTGTATGACGAATCGCAATCAATGTCTTTCGTTTTATTTGATGAAGGAAACTACCCTATTGGGTTTCCTGTCTTCAGAATTATTACAAAGTTCTGGTGCCCGGGATCATGTAAAGAAGAGCAGTTGGAGAAAATATGCCATAAATACGATATGTTTTCGGTGAAGACATTCCCTGGCAGATTATAGTGGACAGATATTTTGAAACCGTCGCTATATCACTTTAAATCTGCATTTCACGACGCTTCCTCGTCACTGTCCTTGAGGTTTATGTGATTGTCTTTTTTTGTAGCATCCACGGAGAAACAGAAATGTCCCTGAAATCGATATTATCTCAATACCGTATTCAGATTGAAAATAAGTTCCATGTTTTGTGGCTGGGTGATATGGCTCTTTCGATTTTATTTTATGTGAATTAAATTTTACGTGCATTAAATATATTTATTTTTCTACCAAGTTCGTATCTCTTGTTCATTTTTATATTTTATAGGTGTCGTCAGCTTAAAGATGAGGGGTGGGAATTTAAGGAGAATCAAGGGAGGTGGGCGTTTATCTCTGTGAAACAGACGAGACGCGTTTGTCCTCAAAGATGCGAACAGAAATTTGGGAGGCAGCCAAGAAATTCAATTCCTTACAATAGATCTTGCCCTTCCTTCACACCCTTGACAGTCTCTTCATTTTCAACGGTGACAATTTAGCGACTCCTGTCGCGAAAAATAAAAAGACACGATGGATTCTCTGCAAGGCACCGCATGATTTGTCGGTATAGTGAGAATGTGCTCAACGTGAACACCGATACTCATGTTATTGTATTGGAAGCATCGTACTCAAGAATTTTGGTCCGAAAATCGGAGTATATGTCATTTACATGAAAGCTTTAAAATTCAATCACGTGAATGTGCTAAAATCGATTTACGGCAAAAAGAATATGGCCTTACGATACTATGTCTTCTGGAGTTAGTGTTCGAAACTCCAAATTTTGATGCAGCCTCCCATGACAATCAATAAGATGGTCGAAGTCAAGAAACATTTTTACTATTTTTAGAACATAATTGTCATTTTGAGAAACATCTGCAATTATAAAATACGAGTCTTTATAAAAAATAAACTTTTACCCGTCACCGTTCTGCGTGTTGAGTAATTATAAAGACGGACCCAGCTTTTAACAAGTAAATCGTCTCCGAATTTTGATGCAGCTTCTTATGACGATGAAATCGATAAGCAATCTTGCTATTGCTGGAATACTTTTTTAGTATTGAAAAACATCTGATATTACTTTGTCTATGCAGGAAGAGTCTTGATAAATATAAAACTTTGACCCGTCTCCGTGCTGCATGTTGAGTGATTAGTAAGGCGACTCCAGCTTTTAACGAGATAATAGTCACGAAAAAAGACCGTTCGAGGCGAAGAGATGCTCCCTTTTAGCGCTTATCGTCGAGTTATTCCCCCTCGCCTTAGGCCATCTAACTCCCCCACGGCATGATGCGTGGTTTTGAAAATGTTGTCCGCTAACTTCCAGCTTAATCACTCTGACATGAGTCATCGTATAGGAAGTTTTCCTCCCTGTTGAGCAGAGTTCTCTCCGTTATTGAGGCAGGGAGAATTGGGTCGAGCGAGGCTGGCGGAGTTAGGGTGATTCAAATGAAGGTGAGTGAATTTCCTCAAGGACAGGTTCGAGAGAGACCGAGGAAGCTGCTGCCTCAGCCACTATGCAAGCCTTTTAATTTCGGACGACTCACACAAAATCGTACGGGCGTACTGAAAGCGTTACGCGGATGTTGAACGAATTAGACTGAGAGCCGCTAGGGACTCGGAGGCTGCGCGCTAGGCTTAGATTGCTTCAGCGATTGAGAATGGATATCTTTCAGAGCGACTCAGAAGTACTGGAACCCTAGAACGGAGAACTACATTTCCAGGTCCGACGGAAGCGATAAATTAAGATAGATATTTCCCCCAATGGATAAATATGGGAATTTGTTATTCCGGCAATAATGAAGGACTTTGATAAATGCTAGGCGGTACTTGTTTTGAGTTTTTCTTTTTATTTGTAAACGGCTCGTGAATTAACATCCTCCTCCTAAGGTCTTTTGCGGCAGCTTGCGGGGTAGTATGTATTTGAATCGCCAGCTGAGTAAGAGGAGCTTTTATGAGAGCGATAACGCCACACGAGCGAGTATATTAAGATAAAATCGGGACATCTGTTTTGGTCTGAGTGAATGTGTAATTTATCATGCAGAGAGAACATGAGTGTATTCCCCAACATTCTTCCGGGTGACTTTACTGTTATTTTATAATGTTAGGAAAGATTTTCTCCAAAAGTACTCATCACCTATTTCACTTTTCTCAACGATTCATCGAGTTTCGAGCTCGGAGTGTATGCGACTAGAGTGATCTTCGGTTGAGGTGCTTGCATGCAAAATTGGAAAGATAAAATTCGAGATCACGTGATTGGTTTCATTAGCATAATACGGCGATAGCGTTATTTTTATACTGTTTATTTCAAAGGGATATTATGTTTCAGTTTAAATTATTACGGAGGCTTCCGCGGTGAGTTGATTGGTGATAGTTTTCCGGGTTTACACCGCGTTGATTCATGTTTTGCGGACAAACAAAAAAAACAAAACAAAAACATGAATCAACGCGGTGTAAACCCGGAAAACTATCACGAATTTATTTCAGTTTCATTAAATATTCACGGAGAAGTGTGAGTAAGAGATATTGATTAAAATCTATGCACAAGTATGTCTTCCTAACATTTTTTTTTCTAATCCCACTTAATTTGGAGTTTCAGTGCTGCCCTTGGAAATTGGTTATAGTGCAGCCACCTTGTAAGCGCACTTTTTATGTTGACACTGAGATTTGGTTGATTTGTCTTCACTTGAATCGGAATTCACGGCAAAAAAACAACATTTTTTAGTGCGAGGAAATCCTTTTTCGTTTGGATCAAACCATCGTTCATTCCACATTAGAAACTATCATGCGTCGATGAGAATGCAATTTCGACCTGTGTTTCACTAAGTTCAGCCTTGAAAGTGGGAGAGAATCGTTGCTCACGGCACAAGATTGACTACACAGCTCAACTGAAAGCTCAACGACCTCCGATGATACACATGGAAGATTCTGTTGCTACCGGAAGCTGGTGAGAGTTCTTTTTTGGAGCTAGTTGGCTCCAAGGATCTCCAAAATGGAAAAAAGGACTCCCTATTTTGAGCATTAAAATGAATTAATGCCTGAATAATGCTTATACTCCGATATAGTATTATTGCCCAAATGTATCTCGAGCGTTTGACGTGACTATTTTCCGGCAATAGAATGGCATGATTATTTAAATAATTAGTAATGTATTTTTATGGCGGTAATTAAATCATTGGTATCCCTCTGTTTTTTTTTCTACCTCGCCATTATCTTGCCGTATAATGGCGAATCGTGGTATTTCACTTCAATTATTCTGAGAAAGTGTGTTATGAGCCACACGGCACCCATAGCGTCCTAACAGCCACTCATTGCCCAATTACCGTTAAGCCTTGTAAAGCGCCATAATTGCTTTATGTCAATGTAAAAGGTGCTTATAGAGTTGGTAAAGTAGACAGACTTAGTATATATTTGACTGTAGAAGAGTTTTTTTGATTTAATGCAATCCGTCTGCTAATGATAATTATTTGCTCCTAAATTAATTAAATACAATCTTACCTATTCGTAGATCTCTCCATTTCTCGGGTTTTCGCCGCGTTTTGTTGTCAGGGGTAGAATTCTGGGGAAACTGTCGTCGCCTCTGACAACATAACGCGGTGAAAATCCGGGAAATGGAGAGACCTACGAATTCTGGACCGCCGCGGAAGACTACGAGGGACTACATATGTAGTTGCTTTCTTCTAAAATTCTTCGCTTGTTCTTTTTTTTGGGAATCGAATCTATGTGCCTGAGGCATAAATTATTCCACAAAAGGTGCTGTGGACTACAGGCTTTGAAATTCTTGCATTTACTCAAAAATAAAATTCAGGGCCAGCTAATGGAGCACAGAAAATTCGAACGGTGATAATATTGTCGAGGTATGGGAGCTTTTCCCTAAGTCGGTCAAGGTGAGGCTTACCAATACTTCCGTAGAATTCAGAAAATTTTCAAGAGCACGTAAAGGATACTGTGAAAGGCATATAAATTTAAAAAATTGCGTCGAAATGAATGAGTTGCTTGAAGATAATAACTTACAGATTAAGGTTAAAAAATTTTGGAACTTCATTTGTCTTGAAGTTAATGAGCATGAACGCAATGGTAAAGAAAAAACAAGGATTTATTTGAAGCAATAGAAGAATGAAGTTGTAAAGGAGTTATGGAAGCAAAAAATGTTACAATGGGACAGGCAAATCCTGCTAGAGAAAACCATAAGTAATTAAGATCCATGCTATTTTTTTATTTTTCAGCTGACTTCCTTGTGGAGAGAAAAGTGCCAATCTAGCCCACATTGTGGGCATTCAAAACTTAAGGCATTTTTATAGAAATAGAATAGCTATAAATAATTCGTAATGAACCCTGAACATAAATTGCAGTGTGTACGAAAAAAGTAGATATTGGAAGAATCAGTGTGCATAGTTAAGAATTAGAGCAGAGCCTCCAGAAATTAGTTCAAAAATTAGCGAGGAGTTTGGCCGATTTTGGATTATCGGGAAAATTACCGTGAAAATATAGGAATGTCGTCATTTTTTTTAAGTGTTCCTTGTGCTTTAACCCATATTTTTTTATTTAAAGCGTTAATCGTGTGAACATATATCTTGGAGTAAATACACATGGATGTGTGTGCAATGGAGAAGTATACTCGAGGAAAGACAGCCAAGAAACCACTCAACTAGATTTCAATACAGTGTGTCCATCATTTTGCTGTTAGTCCTCCATCTCCAGTTCACTCTATTTATTGCTATAAATGTCGTAAATGTATAAAGCTAAATTTTCGTTAGGTGCTTGGTTTAAATTTGAATGAATTACTTAAATTTGGTTTTCCGCAGATTTTTCTTAGTTAATACTTGACATGGTTTAATAAAAACATTCTGTGGAAAAGAAGCGTTTAAGCGATTCATTCAAAATGTTCAGCCAGTCCTTACAGTATCGCCTGAAACTACCAATTTGCTTGGTTTAAACTAATTGATACTTTTTTATGTTTTTTTTTTTTTGCTTTTACACTTCAAAAGTTAGTTACTTGCAGATTACTTTTCCTGTGCTACGCGAGAGGGATGTTAGGTTTATTAAGGTACGGGCGCCGACGCACCTCCCAATGCCCCCAGAACCTGTCCTCCAGACAGACGGCGACGTGTCGCGACGCCCCTAGTGGATTGAGAGAGCAGGGGCGGAGGCAATGGAGGGCGAGTTGCTTTTTGGCACTGCGTACTCAGTTATTCAGCGAATGCAAGGCCTTTGGTCACTGAAGAGCCGGAACGATTGACTCTTCCATCTCCAATTTTGCTATTTGTCGTCTCCGTTTTGGAAGAGGGATTACGATTGGAAAAAAACAATGGCAAGGTGAGGTCAGTAATTCAAAGATTATTTTTTTCATTTTATGCATGAACTGCGTTGCATTTAGTAATCATCTATTTTACGGCATCGGTCATTCACTTTTTTATTTTCCGCCTCAAAGGCACTAGTAACTAGACCAATAGAACAGTAGTATGCAGAGAATTTCAATCAGTATGGCATGGTAGTCTAATATGTAGAGTATTCGGCTTCAAATAGAAGGGTTTTGGGTTGACATCTCTGGCTATGCCTTCGGACACTCCCATGCATGGAATGCCTCGAAGTGCGAAGTGGCTTGGAGATAGTAACTGCCTTTATATGAGGAGTAGAGCTCACCTGTCAAAATCAGGTTGCCCCTCGGTAAAAATATAATTTCCTCGTGGTTTTAGATTATCCATTAAATAAGAGCGCATTAGGTTATTATTTTAGCGCATTTTCCTGTAATGTCGCTTGATTTTTTCATTTCGAAACGGCATCTTGTATTTGGCTAATCTCACACTTTTCTCTTAGCGGAAGTAAATGCAATCAATGAGGTATTTACTCACTGTTGGACTATATAATCTCGAGAGAAGCTCTTTAATCATTTTGGTTTTTGTGAGCTAGGCAAATGCATCTACCAAGTAGCATTCCGTCACTTAGTGTATTGATGGAGAAGCCATTAGTTCGATGACTGATGTTTGTCTCAATTATCTTATCTGAGGGAGTCTTATTGAAATATAAATTTGATAATTGGAAGAAAGGGACGGACTCATGCTGCGGATGACGAATAGCGTTTCTTGCGTCATCGGCGGTATGATTCCGTAGAAACAAGGCGGCGAGTGTCTGCTGGTGATGACAGAGATATTAAAGAATTTTACAGTGAGACTTGTCGCTTCTCATTTATATCACCGGTCTTTGCTGCATCGCGACGAGTCGGCCGCAGGCTTAACGTCTAGGCGTCTGATAGTCCCATAGTGAGGAATTTTACCATTACCGCAGTAAAATAATTTAAAAAATACGCATATTTTTATGAGCCATATTTACTTCCAGTATTGTACAAAGATATATACCCTGTCTGCGTTCACATGTGAGATTTTTGAAGTATGTTATTTGGATTCAACACACCAGTATTTAAATGAGCACACAAAGATTGCGGAGTCCTTTTAATTTAGATGCTTTGTCAGCTAGCAAATAACGGCCCATTACGCTCATATTTACCATAGGTTCCCTCATGTACTTTTTCATGTGTGTCTAATTTTTTCCTAAGGCATGCTTCATAGAGCCATTACCCACTGCTATTGCATGGAGGCCATTTTTCTTCATAACGATAACAGGATAACCATTATGAATATATTTTTGTGGATGGAGTGATTATATCCGATATATATTTGCTCTCAATAAATCACCTAGCACCCCTAGAGTATTTTTTTATAAAATTATTATTACAAATAATTTTGAAGTCACATAGACTTAGTGTACCGCACATGATATATTTAAGGATGGTCAGAAGTACACCGAGTACTGCAAAATACGAAATCCAAGTAGGCAGTAGGATAGTAAATGGTGAAAACTTTTGGCTAAAATCACTCCGCCCGAAGAGTACTACAATAAAGAATTGCGCGATAATGAGTCAATTCTGACCAGGTCTATACAATGATCAACCAGACTTAAATTGAATTTCACCTTTTCGTAAATGGTTGTGTAATAGAGATTTCAACTGCACTTACGTCAAAAAGTTAATCTTGGCTGTACTTAATTCAGATTAGTCGATTAATTTATTTGGTAATCATCAACTTTAATTGCGCAATTTCATGAAATTAATTTCTGCATCCATTTATATTAACCATCAATTCCTTAGGCTGGTTTAATTATGTCTTATAAGCGATAGCCGTGACCTGATACAGCCGTAACCATAAGTTTTGAATGAATTCACGCTAAATTAAAAGAAATAGGAGCAAAATAACGGCCAAATAACCTAATAGCCTTATTAGTAAAGTTGAGTTTACGCTTCAAAGTTGACTGCTATAGCAGGTGGCGGTTGGGCTCGACTTGTCCGTGTTAATAGTGACTGCTATCAGGGTACATCTCTATTCAGAGTACTTCACAGTCGGTGCCCACGCGCACAAGTCGAGCCTAACAATCAACTGCTATAGCAGTCAACCGCGGCGTGTGAGCCCAACTTGAGAGTTCTTAAAGCTAGACTCTTTATGGCTTATAATGATACCAGTCCTTTAAATTGTTATCGCTTATTTGGTGTCTATATCTTCACCTAATTATTATTACTAAGTCATGACCCTCCTGTCATCAGTTATTTGTCGAAATGGTTTAAATATTTAACCAACAGCTTACAATTTGCTGCGCTTGGACAAACATCACCTTAAAATAATTTGAAAATGCGCATTTAAAAGGGCAATTTCAATTCTGTGGCTACAGGGGAGCCAAATTTTTTCAAAAGAAAGCCGACTGTGTGCCGACATTTATCAAAGCGTAGAGATTGTCGAGGAAATGAACGAAGTGCTAGTGGAAAGGAGAAATGGATGCCTCCAGTGGATCAACCTTAGGATTTTGGTCCTTTGAATGAGGGTATACAAGTTTTCTTGGAAATGGTATTAGCTTCTCCTCAATTATTTGATTTCTTCACGTTTTTCTGCATTTTTCACCGTATCTCCCGTTCAGCTGTTGAATTCATTCGCGCGAAGGTATTTTCACCCGACGAGTTGGCCAAGAGGTCATTGTTGCCCACATGAGGATCTAATTTTTTTAAGGGTATTCTTCCTCGTGAGCGCCGGAAACAAAATCGATAGGCTTCCCTTTTGGCGATTCCGGATGTTGGCGTCCCGCGGGAGAGGAGGATCTGAAAGCGGTCACCGCCGCCGCTAGGACGGGGAGGCGGCGTCCTTGTTTGCGGAAGCGGCCTGAATCCCCATGAACGGATGCCATAGTCAATAATCCCCCTTCCATTTGTCTAGCCCCCTCCAATGCCTCCCTCCCCCACTCCCTCCCTAGACACCCGGAAGGGATAGAAATAGACATACGAGGGTGATTCCAGTGAAAAAACTAATTGCGCAATCCTTTTTGTTGTAACAATTGGATGGTTCAACCAGATCAAATCAATGGTTTGCGAATTAACTTCGCGGAACACGAACATAATAAATTTAAAAATAATAATCCTGGTCAAGGCGAATGGTTGTTTTCTCTGTGGATTTTTCGAAAATTTGTGCAATGCGGGTGATTCCGTAAAGATACCACCGTGGCTAGTCGCGCTATTCTTAAATTAAAAATAATCTATGTTATATTCCACACAGTATCTTTTTAACCTCTTGATAATGATCTAAAAAGGCAGAAGCCGATAGAGTTCTTTTAATAAAACTGTGTGGCATTCAACAAACTTAATTTTTTATTCTATCAGTTAACTCAGACTCGAAATCGCTATTTATTAAGATTATTCCGTTGACGGATATTCCGTAAACACCCCATTATGTATTTGGGTACTAACATATGTATCTAGATACACGAGTACGTCTCTATATACTGGATCATATATCTAAATACTCGAGTTTCTATATAGATGCTCCACTATCCATATAGATGCTTGAGTATCCTCTGGGGATTTGAGTACCAGTCCTGGAACACTAAAATACGGCAGGCTTCTTGTAAGAAGGATGATGAACTCTGGTGACTTGTCTCCTCCTGGAGCATTGTAGGAGGGACTTTGGTCATGGAATTCCAGCTCCCTGTAAGGCGCGGTGATTCACTCTCACGCTCCTATTTACTTTCTTCCCCTCTCGTCCCGCCTCTCCTCTGGCACTTAATCTTCATTCGACGTGACGGGCTTTTAGCCTTTTTGGTCGACGTGACTCTGTCCTAAATGTCCAAATGACATCTCAAATGCTTGATATGTGAGGCGATAGCTTCAAGGAGGTTCATATGATTCACTGGGAAGAAGCGAAGCTGCTCGGTCGATCTCATGGATACTGGGACCGCGTAGTAAAAGAATCCATTCACATTCGAAAAAACAGCAATAACATCAATAGAGACTGCGGCTATAATTTAAGCCATATATGGGACCACCTCCTAAAAATACGATGGGACTGGCAGCCAATCAGGAGACGCTGAACCGCCCTCAACCACAGAATTATGTATATATACCCCGAGACTTTGAGGAATTGGTATTGGATTCCTGAATCCCTGAGGACGATGGGCGAGTTGTCCATCGAAACGTTGGAAGGAGAAATGGAGGACCTGACCCGGTGTGAAACCCGAGAAAACTTCACTGCAGGTGGAATCTAGCTTCGTAAAATAGCCGGCAATGCACGAAATTTTGTACACGTCTTTTATTTCGTTTCATGGACCTCCATTTAGTTTCTTTTGGGCCGAACTTGAAGCAAATACTGTTTACAAACTACTGTTTCTGGAAATCATTGCCATTGCAACACGAATTTTTAAGGGAATAATATTAATTGAGCCAATGGTAAACAAGTAAATCTTTTGAGCGATTAAGGCGTACTACAGAGTTCAATCACACAGTGGGTAATGTACACGAAACATTTCGCTATTTAATGTAACTCACAACAACTTGTTTATTTATACATTGATAGATTCAGGTTTTTAAATTTATTTGAGTATATTTTATGAGTAAAGAAACCAAAATCCAAAATTTTATGCAAAACTGTTTCTGAGGTGGAGCGTCGTAAAAGTTGTTCCCTTTTTTATTCACTAACCATTCATTCATGAGAATGATCAAGCTCTTAATTTCTCGGTCCGAGACTGGAATTTGGCAGGATAATTAGCCTTTTTGTACAAAAAATAAAAATCAGAATAAATGCGCAAATGCTTTTCAGACCGCCGCCCACGGAGTTCGGCAGCTGAAAATATTTTTCGATCTGAAAATCGATTAGGGCATCTAACGTGAGGTATTGATGAGTACCTGATAGGCATAGTACTTATCATTAAGAACTCCTCCCAATATACATATCTAATAAGGCTATCCTCTAAACTTCTACTGTTTTACTCATGTATGGGTAATGCATTGTCGCCTCTAACCATTTTCAAACGAACACTAGCATTTATTTGCAATTTTTCGTGTTTTTAATTTTTTTTAGAAGTCTGCATTTCTTGGGTATATGTCGATGCAGCTCCTTTTTTTAGGGAATCATGGTAACTAAAACATTCTTGCACTTTTTTTTATGTTGTAAATTGTCTTATTAATTTAGGTGAATTAAATGGATTATCCTTTCTCAAGATGGTCTCGTGTTCCAATGCGTCCAAAAGATGGCGGAAATCCGAAAGTGGACTCCATGGTCAATTAAGTACGTATAAAAAATGTGCTCATTTCGACGAAAATATAGGTGTATGAGATATTGTTTCCAAGACTTCCAATTCTTTGGATAATAACGACCTCTGTATACATTGGCTCTGTACGGTTAGCATGCAAGATGCTAACGTATTTCTATGGACGTGTTTTCTCCTGAGTTAATTTCTGAGACCAGGCTGGCCCAAGCCAATGCTTAACGTGATGTTTAAAACGTGTCTTGGTTTTGGAAGGGTGGGCGATGCAATGCGCTGCAGGAATAAACGATAACTCATGCCCATTTCAGCCTTTAGGTAGGATATTTATTTATTATTTAAACAGACGGCGACCTATTGCTATCCTCCAACACAATAAACGAATGTTATATTTCTCACAAACTGCTTCCACATAATGCAGTAATTCCACTGTTGATGCATTGGAATTTATTATGTAATTAAGTTTTCCCTCTCATGATGATGTGAAAACACCTAAAAGCGTGACGATTTTTTAAACGAAACCGCGGAAAACAGCACCGTATAAATGTACGTGTGGTTTGATTGTTTTTTGTAGACGAGTATATAGTTCCTCGGTGTGTAAAAATTAGGTGAATATTTATTTTTCGATGGAGAGGATTTTATTTCTTGATTTAAAAGAAATATCAAAATATAAAAGTTAAATAACCCCTAAGAGATTGTATGCAACACATTGGCGTAAAACATTTGGAGCCAAAACAACCATTTCAACTTAAACTGTGCAAATCTTTGCAATTGTCCCTCAAAACGGAAGACATGTGTTGAAATTTCAAATCAACGGCTTTAAATAATCATGAATTATAATTGCTTTGGTCCTGGTTTTTCGTCTATGAACGATCCATCAATGGTGAAATGGAATTAGAAGCTTTTTGAGTTAAATAGCCATTTTACTTCACAAGACCCCTGAAGGAAATACAGTACGAGAGTCCTCGCGGAAGATTATGCCTTGAAATGTGCAAAAATCCGGAAAGGGCTAGAAAATGGAGAGGTAAGCAATCACATGTAAATCAGAATTTTCAGCATAGTTGTTGCAGCATGGAAATGATATTATGAACCGTAGAAACCATTTTCTCATGAATAATTCTGCCAGCTTTCGGAAAGGTAAGATATCTCCATGACTCACTAAGACAAATAGCTGGAGGCATTTAAATTCGTTTGATGGACATCGCTAATAGTAAATTTATCCACTAAAATCGTAAAATTTACCCCACCGGAGCTACACTTCCGGTCATGACAATTGCCTTTAAAAATATAATCCTCTTGTACCACAATCGTGCCATCTCGAGCCGTAAGCTTTTGCTTGGCTTGTACATACTCTGCACCTCACTCGCTAAAAAAACAAGGGTACTAAATCAGAAGATGGTAATTTCTTTATGAATATTTAATCCTTAAATATAATTGCAGTTATATAAAATTTCCAACGCCAGAATGTTTGTCATGAGATTTGGTGAAAGAGATTTTATTTAATAGCAAATTGGTCTAAGAATTCCATTTCTTTGAGAAATTTCCATCCCTGCAAGGTATTGTCAACCAGAGCCATGGAAATATGGGTAGCCTCTATTGGTCTAATTTATTATTTGATTAAATTTACAGCGAACAGAGCTAGATGCTGCTCCCGGATGAAAAGGACTCACTAAATTGAATTTGAAAACGAGTGTAGCGTTAGTTGCGGGAAAATAAATCAGAAGAAGGATCAAATATTAATATCGCTAATGTTTCATAAGAAAAAAATTGTCTTTGGCAAATGAAATGGAACAGAAATCTAATATTGATATTATGTAAATGGACATACTCTTCAGTTGATCGAAATATAAATGGAAAAACTATGCATGATTCGACAGAAGGGTTTCGTTTTCATCCACTTTATTTTTTTATTTTTCTGTCATCGTTTTTTCCCACCATCATCTTTTTGTGTGTTTTAATAGATAGTTCTGTATGCTAAGGGCCGTATCCAGAAACCTCACTACTGCTAGAAACGTCATCTGATGGTGCCGCTACGATAACCGCTGCAAAGTCTAGTGAGGTCCACGCCATGCTACTCGCTACAAGTAATATGGCCGCCGGATTTCATCTGCTCATCGTCTCGCATTTATAATTAATGAATATTAATTTTTAAAGGGCTATAAGCTCATGATAATCATTTCTTATTAAGTATATATTTAGTACAAATGCTTCAATAACAGGATTTGATGCTTACAAGTAAATATTTTACCTAGCATATCTGCCAATAACTACTGTCACCAATACCGTGATGAAACCTCTTCAGCTTCACCGTTTTAATTGTTATTAACTTCTGAACGGGTCCTGTCATGCCTTGAAAGCCATTTATCATTAAAGAAAAACAAATAAGGGACTTAGAAAATCTCGCCTTGATGCTTGTGAAACACTTTTTTACGTAAAATAACTACTGTCAACACAACTATGCTAAAACCTCTTCGGCTTTGCCATTCTAATAGCTATTAAAATTGGTATGGACCGTGGCTTGCCTTGAAAAGCATTTATATAGTGCCCAACTTAAGTTGTAATTACCCACTTTGTGCCTGTGAAATCCACAATTTGCGTAAAATACTAAAAAAACTAAGCCGTCTCCGAGTCA
Source organism: Ischnura elegans (assembly GCF_921293095.1). Classification (NCBI taxonomy): domain Eukaryota; kingdom Metazoa; phylum Arthropoda; class Insecta; order Odonata; family Coenagrionidae; genus Ischnura; species Ischnura elegans. Next base: position 89,652,978 of record NC_060259.1, read on the forward strand.
GCTACATCTACATCCATATTCAGATACTGCTGGTTTAAGTATTGGCAGTTCCAAGCCATTGAAAACCACGTTTAATTACGTGGAAACTCACCTACAATGATTTATGTTGTCGCTAAAATGATGAGTAGAAGTTTAAAGGAATGTCTCAGAGGTCGATGGAACTGGCATACTGCTTCTCCGTCCGTTACCATAACTCGTGATATTCATGTCATTATGAATGTCACGTACATCTTTGGGCGTTTAAATACAATACATATTTATTATATTACGATAATGTCTAATATATCTACCAACACATATGCGATCGACAGTTGTACGAGTATATTCGTCAACCACAATGACGAAATGCGCTGGTGATGCGAGGAATTATTCAACAATAACTACCATCACAAGAAATGAGTGCGCAAAATTTTATTTATCAACGTCAAGAGGTTTATAACGTTCACTTTCAATTCAAAAAATAAAATGAACACTTTTTCCAACACACTTGTCCAGGAAAAGTACTCACGAAGAAAATTGAGAGCAACGACACGTACTATTACTTCAAAAATCTGATAAACACTAATTCCAAATACAATTGTCCTGGAAAAGTACACTCTAAGAAAATTGGGAGCAACAACACGTACTATATTACACAAACATTGCGAACACAATACATAAGTAATTAGAGCGAAACATCGGTAGCGACGACGCGTACAACTTTATTACGGCACTATTTTTTTTACAATACTTCCTTTCCGTTTATTTCGTGTCGTATACAATAATTGTAATAGGTGACAACATTTCATTAAAAAAATCACCAATATAGTCAGCACCGAAACTTGGATGCCTTGAACAATACTTGATGAGATTACTCTTTTCCACCCAGCTTGGTGCATTTTCGGCGTGCGGGGCCTCGGGCACCGGCCGGCTTTCCCAGGAAGTAGGGCCGAGGCAAGCCGGCATTCATCGGTAATCGGCTCTAGTCGAGACACTTGGTAGACGTCGCGAGTTTTCTGAGCACGCAGATTCATCAGCATGCATCAACAGGTGCTCAATGATAACTTTGCCAATTTTTAGTGACACTTAGAACACAATGAATGGAACCAGATTTCCAGAAGACACTTGAGGGACGAGGAAAATCCCATGGAACGGAGAAGAAATTCCGTGTGAGATATCGCATCTCCGAAGACACCATGTTTCCATGAGCGCCATTAAAAAAGAGATTTCTTATTAATAATTTCCATTCACATTTGAAGCAAAAGAAAAAAAACATTTCTGCACAAATGTTACAAATCATGGCATACTAATGTGCTTACCTTCATTACGCCCTTGTGCCAATTAAATTAGATTTCCACCTTCTTCCATGCCATAGTATTTAAAGAAATACCCACAGTATCGATTTTCTGGCACTACAATACAAATGTCCTATCAATAACTAATTTTAAAATAAAATTCTTCTACTACGCCGAAATTCTGCTTCCATCCTGTTTCCATTTTGCTTACAAACAAAGTCACGTTGAGACATTCGTTATTCAATTATCGCCCTTAGTTCCTCCCGATATTCGCATCTAGGGGCACATAATGTCGCTACATTCGTATACGTCATCAAACTAGCCCAAAGTAAATGTGGCAACACTGCCCCCCACCAATTTGGAGTGATTTGGAGTAGTGAGGTTTCTGGATATAGGAAGCAGCATTCGGCTCCGCTGCCAGTTCAGTGCGGTTTCTGGATACGGCCGCAACAGTGCATCATTACGGTATAGGTATAGGTAGCAGTCCATTCTTTCAATAATTCAACGCGTATTCAAAGTAAAAACGGTGCCAATTATAGATGGGAGCTCCAACCTACCAAAAAATTTGAAAATTGTTTCGTCATAGCTATGAAAATTACAAAACGGTAAATGTTGGTGAAAACTCACCCCTGTCCTAACACCATTTAGTTAGCTTGCTTTGTGTGATGCGGATGGAGGTAAAATAACAATCCTACGAAAATAATAATTCGAGGTGGTTAGAATTGTAGATTTATGTTGAGGTACTCCGTATTCTGAGGTGTTGTCTCTCTCCGTATGCATTACTGTTGTTGTCATGTTATACGGATAGAATATACGTGCAATGCGTGGATGGGAGGTATTGAAAATTTTTATTTGAAAGTCTTGTCCTCTTTCTGATCACCCCGTAGTGTATGTCGATAAAAATCCTGTAAGGTCGTGTTAAGACGCCTGAGGAAATTCCCTTTGTTTTTATCTACTGGATTATACGGACCTCCAAACCATACTCCCCCGCAGCGAATGGGTTTCCTTCCACACTTGAGCCACAGGTGGCAAGCAGTAATGTGTTTTCTGCTCCCTAGAAGATCCTGTTGATTCGTTTACTCCTCAGGATCCAAGCGGTCCAACTTCTACCCGACATCCAGTTGCTTTGGGTCAATAACATGGGGAACGCTCTCAAATACTCAAGCAGTAAGAGAAGAAATGTGGAGCTTGAACAGTAAGATCCTCTGAATTTCCTTCATTTTTGATGAATGAATCAAAAACTATGTAACACTGCAGAGTGAACACTTGTTTGCGTGAATATATATGTGTCAAGCTGAAGTAGCCAAACTCATTCAAAATACCCATTTACGAAGACGCGGTTGAGGGTACAATACTATCTACAGAGGTTCTGCCTATATTCACTCAGTGACGCCTCTCTTGGCCGCTTGGGATAGGTGAGGGTAGAGTACACCCCACACTAAGCCAACTCGAGTTTCATCTGGCAATGTTTATTTCCTGTGGGTTTGAATCTCTTTCTTGTTATGCTTGCTCAGATGATGTACCCTACTCCACTCTGCGCTCATTTATCCTTATGTAGGGAAATAGTTGAAGATATGTCGTCGATAGAGGTTTTGTGTATTCTTTGTATTTCTAATGTCGATCTAAAGTAGACCATGACGAGGTAGTGCGTCGAGCGCGTTGCGGTTGTTACCACGACTATTGCGACAGGCGATTCTCCGATCACCATCTACATGTGTTTTCAAACTCCTTGCACTCAAGTGGGCTCTCAAAAGTCGCCACTCGTTTCACTGACGAGCAGGGCTCCTAATTGAAATTCACATGCGTTACGAAGTGATCTATCAAATTCGTAAATTTTCCAATACTATTCCTCGCGATTACAAATGTTATAATGTAAATGTTGAGAATAAAATGATCGCTCTGGATTCATGGCCGCACTGTTGGAATTTTTATAAATGAAAATGTGCCGAAGTGGCAATCAAAAATAACTTCAAATCGCTGCATGGCACAAGTTACTTTGTTCGAAATCACGCTTGCGGGTGCAACTTTCTAAACATCAAGGATTAAGTTCGCCATGAAAAAATGTGTGACTTAGCCGAGACTCCTTCGAGCCTGACTGTGGCGCCCTCTATATAGTCACTAAAAATTTGACATATTAAGACATTGTTTTGTTTTTTCATACTTAACTGTTCACTTATGATTTGGCATGTGTGAATGAAGTACGTTTTGTTGGTGTAGGTGAAGTACCGTCCTCTTGCCGAGTACTCTGGAGATGGCTTACATTTCGGATGTGAGGGGTCGTGTTTATACTCGGTGGGTTCAACTTCCGTGCGGAGGCCCTCGCCCAAAATCTCTCTCTCTCTCCCAGGCGTTCTGGGTGGGGAGGGGCAATGGCCTCCCCCTCCACCGTCGCTCCAATTACTCAGCCGCCCCCTCCCCACGCGCCCTCCCCTCCATCGATTGCTCCCTCCCCTCCATGACCCCCTCCCACCCACATCAATACTCGGGCCGCAGTCTCCTCGAGCCACGCTCCCCGCGGTACACTCTCGAGGTCGCCGAGGATCGGGCTGCTCGGACTCCAATCTTCCATTATTTAGTGGCCATTGAGAAGTCGAGTTGGAAATTCTTTAGCATTGGCGACATGGTGACGTACGCTTGAGCCTAAATTCAAGGATGTAAGTTAAAAATTAGCCACGGGATAATGTTATAACTTCGAAAAATAACGATAAATTGCATGTTTGTTCATTTTGCGGTAGTAATGGGCCAGAGAAACTAAATTTACTGGTAGATTTGATTAGCAGGTTTCATAATACCTACACGGTTAACAATTTACAGAGACTACTAATAAAAAATGGAATTCTAAGGTAATTAGATAACAGAATAAAAGAGATATTACATTAGTTTCAATTTGGAATTTTCCTGAAAAGGATCTCGGGGTGGTACTAATCCTACTCAATATCACATCTGCCCCTACATTTACCAAAAAAAATTTCGACGGTAGCATCGAGATCTACGTAATAAAAATATTGGTCGGAAATTGGTGTGGTTACAATTGAGTTGGGTACATTTGGTCCTCATGCTGTGTGACGTTGAGTTGTAACAGTTTCCATCATCTTAAACCCGTTGGTTATATGATTATGGGGTACAACTCCATCGATAGAGGTCGTGTTTAGAGGCGTGGGTATTGTACTCTTCTTTATTAAATAGATATATAAATAATTATTGTTCACAAAATACTGGCATAACGTTAGAACAAAAGTAATAAAAATATTAGCTCTCTAGTTTCATGCATCAATACATTACAAAGGAAAGCCTGATTTCAATAATATCAAATTAAATTATCTTCCCATTTCTTAACGTATGAATTATTTATCATACCAAAACAAATACGTTTTTGCTCCTATCTGGATTACATGCAATTCTTAGGCAAGCGTCGAATTTTTTAATGTTACAAAATGCAACAGTGATAAAAAAGCATGCTAAGTGTAAATACAAATTACGGAAAAATAGAAGTAACATATATTGATTCGGGAAAAGTAAACAATAACGATATTAGATGTTAAGCATTTTAGCGAGGACACAATTTTTAATTTCAGTTGGCATATTGCTCTGCATGTGAAAAGCTGTTACAAGAAATTACAAATTACAATTTCCTTGAAAATACAGTACCTACATTTCTTTTGTGATTATTATGGATGGTCAGGTGATTCACTCTATTTTTTCGTGATCCAATTTAACCCACAGTGCAGAAAACGCTAAATTAATCTTTCAATAGAGGTTTTTACTTTTCGAAGTAGCTTACTTAATAATTTGGCATGTGTAATTGAAATTCATTTTGTTGCTGCAGGGAAAATATCGCCCTCCTACTGACGGCCCTAAGGCCACTAATGGTCGAGATGACTCTAATCCTAGTCCCGATGGCGTCGGGAAAGAAATCCAGCGAAACGTCGGATCGGTGTCACATTCGAAAACAAATGTCCACACCATCAGCAAGAAGGAAATTTATCATGGCTATAGTGTTGGATCTCCATTCCATAGCCCCAGGCTCTCTTTGGGTGTTTAGCGGATGACACTTGGAGCTCAGCTTTTCGCCCATCGGATGGTTCGTTAACTCATAGTACCATTAGGCACCTCGGTTAAGAACAGGGCGGTGATTCTCGTTCTCCTTTCGCCCGGCCTATTGCTTCAGTTCGGGAGACTTCGTTCTCTCGGCGAAATACTGTGACGTTAGCAATGACGAATACCCATAAGTCAATTAAAACGAGATAATTTCAGCGATCAACTCACTGCCTCCGCAATCCGAAACAATTGAATCGCGCGAAGCACGTTGGTAAGTTCGAATCATATTTCTAAAATGCCATGTTTTGTTTATTGCGTGAGACTATTCAATTGCTGCATTAAGTATTATTGTACAATAATGCTTATTCATTAGCCGTTTTCCATAGTTGAAAATAAAACCGATCTCTTTGTTTTTCATCTTTTTCGTAGATGTAAACGATGAGTCCAAAAGTCACTCCGGTGAAACTTATAGATAAATATTTTCAATTTTAACCTAACCCAGATGGCACAAAATAAGAGAGATAGTTATTTCTTATGGTTTATTTACGGAAAAAAATAATAAGCACCCTTTCGTACGCTAAGGAACATATTTAAGGCAAGGATAAAATTTTAGGGAAGAAAAGTTAACGAATACAGTCAATTGTTCTCATAAAAACATAATTTGCTGATGTTGGATGAACATTAAAGGCGGCATAACAGCGTACTACACATCCTATGCTGCCTAGAGCTCTGCCGGACATAAATGTAAAGCCTAATAGTGAAATTAAGTGAGTATTTATAAGAACTGAACAACTGATGAGAGATTTTCCTGTGCATAGAAAATATTGCTACTTCAAGTGACTTGCCTCTGAAGATGAAAACCATGGTATGCCAACCTTTTTCTTGCGGTGGAGAGAAAAAAATTTACTATGGCAGGAATCGACCTTACAACATTGAAATTGGTAGGTATCCGTGCTATCCACTACACCATTACTTCATTTACTAGAGGGTATGCTCTTATATGTAAATACTCCGGTCAGTCTCTTTCTTATTATTTCCGATGAATCGTTCACGAGCAAAAGAACCGAAACAACAAGTTTTCTCAGGCAATCCAACACATTTATACGCTCAGAATAACAGCAACCCCACGATAACACAATACGCTTGCCATACAAAAGCTTTGCGGTTCATTCAAATGCAAACCCTTTTTTAATCTCATCTATTGAATTTCGTAGATGGACAAGACGAGAAAAACAACACAAAGGTTGTATGCCAAGCCTAATCTTTCTTTATTTAAACGATCATTTCTTTATTTGGGGCCGAAGATTTTTAATAAATTACCTTGTTTGATCAAAGAGTGAAAGAGTATAAATAAGTTTTGTAAAAAGGCCAAAGATTGGTTGTTGTCCCATGGTGATATGGATGATCTTTTTGATGTTTGTGAATAATATAACTATTATTATATATTATTTTTATATTTTTGTGAAAGGGGGAAAAAAGAAATTAATTTTGTTTTGTCCACATATTATACTTAATTCTTGCCTATTGTAAGTTATTGTATCACATATATGTTTCATAGTGATAATGTTTCAAAAAATTATATATACTTCTTTTTGTTTCTGGTCTGCCGTGAAATTAATTTTTTAAGATGGTAGCTCCCATGCTGGTTTTTTTAACCATTGGAGCTACCTAAAGCTCCATTTGTGTTGTCCTGTTAAAAAAAAGTGTACATTCAAGCTTGGAGTATTAAATTCAATTCAAATTCAATTCAATTTGAATAACAATTAACCTAATTGGGATACAAAATATATCATAACAATGGTGTACAGCTATAATTAAATCACGAGTCATTTTCTCATCAATTCTTTCGCAAAGTTGCTAGAGCGACTTCACTGTCGTCGCTAGAGAAACTCGCTTTTGGCGAATGTTTAAATTCGCTATATGCTCGCCAGGCAGAACGAGAATAACTTTTTCTTCACCAGAGGGACGAAGCAAAGCTTTACTGGAGAAATAGCTAGCGAATGAAAATGAGAATACGAATTCAGTCACCGTTTGCCAATCTTTTCGACAAATCGCGATGGCTATAGCCAGAAAGAACCAGAATCAGGCCCCAAGATGTGCTACGGTCTTCGCCTGTTCTTCCCTACCCTCCCCCATGACGAGAACGATTTAATGGAGTTCAATTTTCGACATCGCTATCCAAAATAAATATTTATCACCTATGGCACTGTTGTAGGAAAAACGTTTTTCCAACATGCGTCGAGACTAAACAAAAAAAATAAGTGTACGGATAATCTGGATAGATCAACCCTTATGTGTTTGAGCTTAAACTTTTTCTAGTCGCATTTGCGTACAACGAACCTGATTTGACCTTGTGAAAAGAATTAATTTACCATTGACTCAAAAATTGCTTGGGTGACGAGCCTTAAATTTATTTCCATCATAAGGTATGGAGAATATTTTACCACTTTTTGCCGAAACGAAATACTTGTATTCAACACAGCCATATTTATAGAAAATTTTCATTGCGTATTTTGTGGCATTAATAAACATTTTTGTATTCTTTAACAATACTGAAATATGGACTTGTATAAGAATGCGAATTTTTAAATACAACTTCCGTCATATATAGCACGGAAAGTCTTTTTTGGCCATCAGTTGGTTAGTTTTATAATTATAAGAGCGTATTTTAACAAAACTCCTTATTATTCTTGGCCTCATCCAGCAAACTAACTTCGTATTTAAAACATCGAATTGCAGTTTCCTAGACGACACTGTTTGTAAATGACAATTTTTGTCATAAAAACAGCTTTTAGCCTTAATGATGGCAATAGTTTACTGGTACCTCGCTCGACTGATTAAAGTATATAGAGGAAAAATTTCCGGCTGTTTTAAAAACTTCCGTCTGGAGAAGGTATCTCCCTGGCAGTGGTGCACGGACGGTGAGGGCAGCGGCAGTCGAGTGTGGAAATATTCGAGATATGGCGCTAGGGTAGAATGATGAGACTCACATCGATTGACAGTGTGAAGAAGGTGAGCTAAGGAGAGGAGTGAACAGAAGTCTACCGATAACTCTGTGGGGATCGGGTTAATGTGGTCAGGGGGGGCAGCGAGGAATTAAGGCGGGGGGGGGGAGGTTTAAGTGCAACTAATGCCGGGGTTTGTTGGGGTATGGAATACCCACAAGGATAAGCGATAGGTGCGAGATTAATAAATTTCGGAATTTTAAGATAAATGGTTCAAAATGGTGAGTTTTACGGCTTTCTAATGAATAATTTATTAAACCTTACACTATTTTGCAAGTAATATCAATCCAGTCAAGTAAAATGGATTAAACTTAAAAATCTCTCTGAGCTCTTGGGGTGGTTTGATCCCCCAAAAGCCCCCCTCGCTGCGCCACTGAATGTGGTGGCTAGAGTGTTGGCTTCCCACCCCGTGGGCTCGGGTTAGAATCCCAGTAGTAGTGGAGAATTTTCATAGGCTGCCCGAACCCTGCTTGAATGCGGTGTGGATGACATTTCAAGCGCAACCCTCCTTCCCTCGAATGGGACGTGAAGCCGTGGTCCTCTTGGCGGCCTTCGTTAAAAGCAGGCAAATGCAGATGCTGGATTTCTCACCACCCTTACTTCCATGCGCCCTTCCCACATGGCGCAGATGACCTCAGCTGACGTTCCCCTCCTCCAAGTACCATTCCTGAGGAGAACATGAGACGACTATATTGGCCAACGCATGAAAAAACAAGTATATGGGAAAAACGGTGAATTGAGACCTCGACTTAGATGCAAAGATTAATTGGTAAGGGATGTAGAAGAAGATGGTTCATGATCATAAAAGTATGAGTTGAAGCATTCCGTACGGAGCAGCGTCATACCAATGTTAATCAATTGACCTATGACGATAGTGAATTAAAGTGGACCAAATTTTAATTTGAATTTCATAAAAATGATTTTTGATTTATAATTTGACAGTTATACTTGAATTTTTTATTGGCGGTATTTTTATTGACGTTTTGGAGACGTAAAACTAGTCCTCTTGTAATTACATATCTTGTTCCACGTAGTCAGCCCTGTTAAGTAGAAGAAAAGTCTCCTGAAAGACTATGAAATGTTGACTTTGAACATGTGCCATGAAAAAAGTCATTAAGTCCCGCAGTACTTCCCATCAGGTATAACATAATGTTCCACCAATTGGGATCTAATATACTATTCACAAGCATAAAATAACTTTTTTTGTGAATTTCGCCTAAAAGAAGCTAATTAGCTTTCCATCTTGCTTACGATACTAACGACTCACTCTTAGGCTTGCTTGCATGGACACTGAAAGAATTCACCCTGTATTAAGCTACAGTTTGTAGCACTACGCTTTTAATTTTTGGGGGCCTGCCTGAATTTTTGGATCAAATACGATTATGAAAAATTCGGAGTTTCCTGAAAATTGTATAAAATCTTATTGGAACCTATTCCGCTACTTAAACATACTATATTGTAATAACGTTTTTATCCCGAAATTGTCACGGTAAAACTAAGAATGTCTACGTACATTATTATGTTTAGTCAAATGATTGTCATCAGGGAGCAACAACGGGAGATTTTTTGTAGCGTATTAGTTTGAATGAAACACTGTGGTTAGTGAACAAGGGGTTCGCGTAGCCGTCGAAATGCTACTCTTTCATTCCCTTTTCACGTCAGTGGTATGATAGGTTCTGGTTAACCCTTATATCATGAACCAATTCAGCGATTTTAAACGTGATTCGATAGAAATGTAAGCCCAGTAACTCGAGAGACACCTTAATTACGTGGCCCTGTCGCCTATTAATAACGCAATGTCAATGGCCACTTTTATTCTGCAGGAGGCGTCTCGGCAAAAAGTAAATTCTAGCATGCATTTTATTTAAGTATTATTTCCAACTCCAGTCAGTGTTTAGAAACGAAGATAAAGTGAACAAAGTACCATCGAAAAAGAATTCCTATTAATTGAATCTTGTAAAATATTTCAGTCGAGAAAAGAGAAACTTGTAAATCATTTGTAACTATGTAGCTGGCCATAGACGTCCGTGATCGCCATTACCCTCGTATAAATTTACTAATGAGTTTCCCGAGGGCTTGTCCTTGTAATGGCATAGCACGTATTGGAGAAATCCAGAAGAATATTTTTTGCTGCTCATTACAGTCGGCTACGGTCCCTTGTTTTTCCGCTCCGCGAACTTAGCCTACCCGCAAATTATCCGCTCTCCAGAGTCGATCCCGGAGACCTTGGGACGGGCTAATATTTTATGCCACTATCTGTTTTGTTTTGCGGCTCGCTGGACCGGTTCCCCATTGGAAGACGATTTTTTTTGCCACCTGCCACTGGCGCCTCTCCTCCCCTTCTGCATCGGAGGCCCCGCCCGCAAAGACTCAACCAACTCCTAGTCAGTGCTGCCAAGTTGGGCTTTTTCACCTGAGTCATAGCTTATTCGGTGAACACTAGAAGTACCAGGGTCGTATGGTTACCTAGAAGGACCGCTTCTACATCAATACGTAAAGCGGTGGCGGCTCTAAGTCATTAATAAACAACTGTTTTAATATTTAAATAAATAAAAGATCGTAGCAATTTTCCACATGATTTTTTAATGCGTACAACGCGTTTCGGCTCACTGAGCCATCATCTGGTACAAGACCGTCATCATCTGGTACAAGAGCCATCGTCTTATACCAGAAGATGGCTCAGTGAGCCGAAACGCATTGTACTCATTAAAAATTCTTGTGGAAAAGTGCTACGATCTTTTTTTTATTTAAATAAGTCTAACTTCCACCAAACTTGAAGCCTGAATCTGTTGAACTTACTGTTTTAATATATTTACAAATTTCAAACGTTAAATTATTTAAATTATTTGATGTATAAAAGTAATTTTTAAATATCAAGCAAAAACTGACTGGATATTCGGCTTCAGCGAATCAAAAACATTACAAACAAACATTTTAGACCAAGATAAACTTATAACAGTATCGACAACGTGCTCAGAGGATGGAAAACATTCATGGTAGTTTTGAGTATTGATATTTCTCATTCCCTCCATGAGTTGACTTCATCACTTCCGGTTAGGGAACGTCTTTATGCCAACTGTCACGTTTACGATATAGTCAGTTACGAGTTGTCTGGTTAACAATTGTCGCAGTTACGAGATGTCGTGGTTACGAACTGTCCGTTTACAGGATGTCGGTTGCTAGATGTCGATTACGAATTGGCCTTTTACGTATAAATGTGATGCCGAAGGACCGTTGCCCTTCATTTTTACGGACAGTAATTCTTTTGAATATTTCCTAGTTAATATTAAAATTAATTGATAACCTCATTTAATGCAAACTTTTTCTTTATTCATCAACACTGCTGTGTAATTGTAATATATCTAATCCTGCTGCATGAACGGCGGCGAAATGTACAAGAATTGCGATGAGTAAATAGTACCATGAGTCTCGGTATAATTGCCAATGGCATGAAAGAACCTGAATAGCGTAGTGGTCTGTGCATTAGCTCGTAAAGCCAAAGGTCCGTGGTTCGATTTCCGGTCCAGGGGATTTTTTTCTTAAGGCAATTCTTGTATACTGAGTAATTGTTTAAAAATCATTTTACAATAAAAATTTTAAAATGAACAGCGGTCACGCTGCACCTGTTTCCCCTGTCATGGCCTACCACATGCTGCTCCGTATGGCAGATATGCTGCTGATTTCCATCCAAAATTCAATGAGGAATGTTGAATGCATACATGTTCCAACGGAAACATCAAAGTGGCCAGACGTTATGTTGTGCAGTGATGTCACGAATAAAACACGAGTTACCATTAGATACAAATAAGAAACGCTTAACCCGTAATTTTGACAAGTGTTGTTCTTTTAAGGCACAGGTGGTATATCTCTATTTCTATGTAAAAAATTAAATGATAATATGTAGTAAATAAATAATGAATAATAAAGCAGAACATGTACCATAAAAATAAGTAAAAGTCATAAAAAATTAAAACGGCCGAAATAAAATTAAAGGCAATATAATTAAGTTAGTAGAGATTACCCGTCAAAATGACAGGACTGGTTCTTCTAGTGTCAAACGGACGCACCTAATCCTCTCGACGGAACGAATAATGTCTCTTATAACTTATAAAAGCCTCAGCCAATCATCTTGAAATTTCCGAGGTTCATAATATATATCCCCATCGGTATTTTCCTGTATTCAAACTTTTACGAAGAAAGATCTTCTGTGGCGAGTGAGCTGAATGATGCTCTCTCGGCTTTCCTGTTATTTTCAGGAGCGGCTTAAGGATGATCCGTTTGACCGGGGACGGTAAGCAATATCTCTCCTCTTTGCGTTGACAAGAGACTTTAGTCTTGGACTTAGACTTGGACTTTAGACTTAGTTTTTTTTAATCGTTTGATTTTTAGCTGGAGAAATTAAAACGTTCATTGGACAGCCACCTTAGGATTTGTCATTTTTAATTTTTCAGAAATTATTTACCCCCGTACCCAATTAACTGCCTCGAGTTAGGTAAGAAAATCAATCTGATCCAAAATATAACTAGTTGTCTATTGATTGTGTAGAATTTAACATCTCTTTGCGAAGGTGAATGAAATACGATCATGCTCACTGGCGTAGTTGTTAGCAGTTTTTTTTCATACATACATTCACCGGTCATCCTTCAACTTTTCCATGTTTGAACATGTTTCTAATTGTTTAGCATAGATCTGATCTACTCTTGAGTATCCTGGTAAAATTGGGCGTGTCCTAACCATCCCACACACACTTATTCTGGCTCTCGAATCCCATTCTCATGAACCGTCCCATATTGTTTACATTTCTGTTTATTTCCAACCTGACTCCTGATGTGCATGGAGAATTTCCAGCTTGTGTTCGAACACCTAAGTTCGAGAGGGACAGTCTCAAAATCAGATAAAGTGATTACCTCATTACTTTCTCAAATGCAAATTCAATGCATTCGAGAGGCAGGCTAATATTTAAAAAGATATATCCCTTGTAATTTGTAAATTTCAAGATGATTGGGGAAGTTTTCAATGAATAATGTCTCTAAAATATACAAAATACGGCCTTTCGAGTGAGAAGGATGCGTTCTCCAGCGCCGAGTTTCTATACACCCTTCCTTCTTTGGCCTTTCTTATGGCACTTAACGATAATGCCCCTGTGGGCAGTAATGAGGGGTAATTAGGACTTTTAGTTCTCTCCTATATTTAACCAGTTTGACGTTTACAAGTATCCAAGGGATAAAAGGGGTATAGGGAAGGGATAAAAGGGAGATAAAGAAACACCCAGGTGCCATATAAATGTGATGTTCTCATGCCCTAATTTGTCTTGTACTAGATGATGATTATGTGTGCATAAACACGTCGTACGCATTTAATAAATTGAAAAGTGTAACTACCTTTCAATAAGGCTTTCGAAACCACGACCTCTGGGTTGGCAGGCGAGGACTTCACCCCGTCTCTTCCAAGGCTGGCAAATGGATAAGGTGGAAGCTGCCGATCACTTCCTTCAAATACTCACCCCGTCTCGAGTGGATGCAAATCCGGCCCGACTCCTCCAGGGCGTCATTCCTTTCGGATTTCCGAAGCAGCAAGGCCACAGAGCGGGCAGTGCGTGGAAGAAGTTATCCGGTGAAGTCGTGGAGAGTTGACCTCCTTTTAAAGGGTTCGGATTCCTTCGCCGCGAAAACGCGCCTTTTTCATTCCGAAGCGCTGCCGTGAGTCGCACTCAGCTCCCGAGTGTAATTAGTGCGGCGAGCTTTCCAACCTGCTGCACCTCTTCTCCCCGCCACGCCACTTCATTGTCTTTTTTTCGGAGTGCGCAAGAAGCTCCGTCTTCTTCTCCCTCGCCAAGAGCTCCGGGGACTGAAGGCTAACAAGGCCCACCCTCCAGCCACCCACTGTCGCCCTGAATTGCTCTTCAAACCCCAGCGCAGCTCAGTTAGCCGAGAACTTACGGGTGAAGAATTAATAGCGGGCGGCGATCTTTGTGAATTCTACTCATTATCTAAGTGAAAAAAAGGAGTTTAGCGTACAGTTAGTGTTTCACCTCGTGAATCCCCGTGTCGATAACAGAATGCATCGCGCTGTCAACTGGTTATTTTTTTATTATTCGTAGGCTTTGCTGTTAGTTTAATTCGAATTACTCTAATTGTCGCTGCGAGTTCAATTTTAATGCCTCGTTTAAAGGAAGTTAATTTTACCCTAAATAGATATTAGTAAACTTTCATTGTTAAAATAATTTATTTAGATACTGCAAACAGCTCAATTGCCTTTGTAATCTAGCATTTAGGTCGGCGATAATTTACGGAGAGATTCTGCATGAGATGAAACTTTGAGAATTTTTTCATTATATTAGTGAAAAAGGGTTTTGATATAAGAGACTGTTTTAGTAGAGATAGTGGTACAAAAGCGGAAACTCTTCTCGTTTTTTCAATATAATTTTTCTATATTCAGAAACAAAACCCACAAAGATACTATCCTTTATAACCAATTTTGGTATTATGCTAAATTTATGGTTTACTTTGTAAAATAATAGTAAATTGTAAATTGACAGTTTGATTAGATTTTAAAAATACGCTTGTGATGTGGAAACGTTTGTATTCTGGCTATAATACTATAGAAAAGTGAAATATCAGATCATCTACTTATTATACATTGAAAAATCAACGCAAAGGCAAGAGCAATTTTCAATAAAAATTTTCACTTGCAAAAGTCAAAAATGTTGTTCTCATTTTCGCAACTGAAGCACAAAGTATGCTCTTCTTCTCTTACGGAAACAATCGCTTTTATCATAAATTGGACATCCCAATTTTCCCATTCAGACTTGGGCTTGGGGCCAATAATCTTCATCGGCTTCTGAAACTGGCGAAAAGGTGACGTAGTAGACAGAACTCATTTAGGTGGCGGAAACGTGAAAACGTTTCCACAATTACCCCAGTGTTGTGCTTCCACATTACCAGCATCGACATATTGAACTACTGAGCTAAAACTATGGCACATTCTCCAGCTAGTAGATCACTTAATTGCACCAAATTGTAGCATTTTTTATGTTTAACAATGACTTGTATAGCACTAACAAATAGCTTGGTGGACTAGGTGATTAAATTAAACTTAAAAACTTACCTCAAAAGTTTTACGAGGGAAGAGAAACTTGTAACAAGTATATCACAGATAAAACCATGAGTTGACTATCACCGCTCCTACAGGCTTACTAAGGAAGCAGGTCAAGAAGTTGATGCAGGCACTGCTAGCCTACAGTGCCTCTCAAGCCCTAGTGGTTATGATTCCACATTTGCACCAGTCCCTCTACATGAAACCTCATGCCTATAGCGGCAAGTATCCCTATGTCAACCATTTATTTTTTATATACTTTTCATTTAATTTTACCACCCAATTTTTTTTATTTAATTTATTATTAATGTATTTAATGCCGTATTTTTTGGTAAAATTCATTCTTAGATAGCTTAATTTAGACATAGTGAACACCTCAAGTGCTCGTAAGCCGTTGCGCTCACTTATGAGAGATTTTATGGACGAACAATTCACAGGAGGGAGAGGATGAGTGGAGTCTATGAGCTACGTTAGTGCGAAAGGATTTTGGCGTGCAACAGCTGTTTTGGTGCCTAGAATAGTAGGATACTGGTTATTTTTCCATTTTTCATACTTAATGCTATCATGCTATTTTAACGCCTGATTTTTTATTAATTTATACTATTTAGAGTAACTCATTAGAGAGAGAGAGGAGACTAGGAAGGACTGGGACAAATTTTGGAATACCATTTTTTATGGAAATATTAGCGGCTTAAATCACTTTTTTTAACCCTTAATTAATGGATTTTATATCATACCCATCATCATACTCAGTACTACCAACTTTCCATGTGTAGTGCGAAAGAGGAAAACCATTCCGCATGTCAGATTACTTTGAAGAATTACACTGTCCCTGTCCTTGGAAGCAAATGCTTTCATTAGATGTCTTGATAATGCAAATTTTGATGAATTCCCTACTCTTGCTACCTCTCTCACACGTTTGCTTTCATTACAAACCATCTTCATAGCTTCTAGAATGATACAATTTGGCACTGGGAACATATCTGGATTTTTCCCCTCCAAAAACTAAAAATTAAAATGACTTATAAAATAAAACTTCAAAAAATAATAATGCATGAGAGGAATGGGACAGTGTCCTATTCCTCATACATATTTGATGTCCTAGACCTTCCTTTAGGGCCATTTTATATTTAGCATTTATGACTAGGTTTTGAGAAGCAACTAAATGCTATTAAAATCAGCATTTATACACCCGAAGAACATACCTCCCACTGTCCCATACCTCTCCTTGTTTCCCGTATGTACTCTGAGAGGCATTTGGTGGAGTCTTCAAACCAACTTGGCATACCTTGCATTGCCTTCAATTGAAGTTATTGACTCTCATTTTGCTAGTTGCCGACGCGGCAGTGTAGAGGCCAAACCATATATGAATGTACGAAGTGCTGAGTCCCAATTCACCCAAAATGCTTTCATGTATTTCATAAATATTCATTATTTGTAATAATTCAATCTGTAATGATAAAAATTTTAATAAAAAACTGGAAAATACGTTATCTTCTGTGAAAATATTCGTTTGACTCATTTCTTTCAAACCGTAATGCATCTCTATTTTATACTGGATTTAGGTGAAATAATGCTGCATCTCATTGGAAACATAATATCTAAGAGCTTTAATTATCAAATATGACGATATCTGTCAAATATGTGGCATAAATTGGCGTAGGATGATATCTGACTGTAAGAACGGCATATTCCTACGTGACGGCAATACATGGTAATGCGGGTTGCATAACGGCCTATAGATACCTGATTCAGCCAAAGTTACGAAAACGCAACATTAATTTTTTACCATAAGCAAATTTTTTTTGAAGGCCCATATTTTCAATTTACCTTGTTTAACATGTTATTAGGTAAAATGAAATGAATTTTTTTTATAATTTCAAGTATTTCTTTACTCGGCCGGTAATGGGTTAAGTGAAATCATTGCTTGGGATTCCACGCTCGAAGCTTCCGATTTGGCGTGATTATTTTGACGATTCCAACAGAGAACTATGATGTGGATGCTATTGGATTATGGTGTTTGATGTGAGGCGATGAGTGATGCTTTCCTTTATGCGTAAGAATTCATGTATTTCTTCATTGGTCATGCATGGATATATAATGTAGGAAAAGCCAGGATTTTACGGATAACGTCTGAATTGTCTAGTTCGGATTGGCCTGATAATGAGATACATGTCCAAGCTCCATTTCTTCAGCCCTATCATGGTCAATCTAACCGCCCAGAAAACTTCATAGTAGCCGTGGAATATTTGAAGTAACCTAGATGGTTCTTTGACATCTAGGTGTTGCTACATTGAAAATTCATACTTTAGGGCGTGTTACGGGCGCTTTCTCTGTTAGAAAGTATATTTAATAAGTAAAAATGAAATTTTCAGGAAAAATGTATGACTCAAGCAATTTCAGTTGTCAAGTGAAGTGTGCGTAATTTTATGAAACTTCTATTAGAAAAATTCCTTGTTAGAGATTCCAGCTGAGAAAAAACGTTTATCGGTGCGAGGCTTTCAAACTGCAAAAACTTTGTGGTGAAAATCCTCAAGTGAGAGGCATTTGAAAGTGTATTTGATGAGCTGAAACGATTTAATTTGTATAAAATAAAAAAATCATTGAAATTAAAAAGCCTCTTTATGAAATATAATTAAATTTCTATGCCGCTTTCACTAGCAATTGGAAGATGACAGTGTAATTTGCTCATTTAAATGTTCAATAAATAGTCTTGGAAACAATCTCAATTTTCTTATCGATTGAATCCTACACTCTGCGGGGAAGTGAGTTGTTAACTTTCAGAAATAGCTGTATTAAAATAAAAAAATGCGAGTAAAGGTTACATTCCCAAAAATAATTATCAACGTTTCCGGTGAATAAGTGAAATCAACAACATCATCTGATCTCAAGGAGTCTTTTTACCCTCTGATTTTAAGGCTCGGCTGTAAGTCAACGGAATTCATTCTGTTAGGCGAGCGGAGGAACTTTCTGACGTCATCCTACGCACAGTTCAAACCGAGAGCATCTTCCCTTTAGTTGCCTTGTAAGTGACCAATGTCAGGACGAATGCCACGTTTTCTCGTTGGCGGATCAGGTGAAATATTTATGGCGGCGTGTCATGTGCGTCGGATGCTGAGGCGGAATGAGAAGTGCTTGGGATAAAAATCGATAGAGCGCGCGCGGGTGGATTGGGTTGAAGAGCGATCGGCAGGGCGGAGGAGAGGCGACGGTGGAGCGGTGGAGGAGTATTGTTTAGGGAAATGGCCCCAAGGAGAATTCGCAGGGAGCTGCGGGATGGAGCCGCCTGGGAAGTGCTCGCAATCGAAGGCATTGGTCGCGGATTGATTAACCCGTTCTCACTCATTGTTTCTTCCAGGGAAGTTAAATTTAAAGATTTGAAAATTAATTATGGGTATATTTTCAACTCAATTTTCATTGCAGCTACATGTTTAATCATTCATTTCAAGCATAAAATAACTCTTAGTAGAGATTTGTCTTAAACAGAGATAGAGAGACACCCCTTTTTTAAGACGGGCCTTCAAATGTGATGTAGCTTAGAAGCAACGCAGGGTAAGAAAGGGCAAAAGGGGTAGGTTTGCTACTTCGCCACTCAAAACTAGCGGGAAATGTTTGCACACACCTTAGGTTTGAATGTACCCTGCGCTCTCGAGTAAGATGCTCACCTAAATTTCTGGGCAAAGAAATTCGGGAAACAAATGATTTCGAAAAAAAAATCGGCAAAAGATAACGTGTCTTTTCAAATAAAAAAACGACTGCATTCTCATTCACCCA
The DNA here is from genome assembly GCF_921293095.1 of Ischnura elegans. Lineage (NCBI taxonomy): Eukaryota > Metazoa > Arthropoda > Insecta > Odonata > Coenagrionidae > Ischnura > Ischnura elegans. The sequence continues at coordinate 89,672,164 of NC_060259.1, forward strand.
CCCACCCGAAGCCTAAATTCATTTGATCATGCCCTTAAAATTGCCTTGAATAGACCCTTACTTGATAAATGTCAGTGCAAATCTCTGGATCTCTGTCAAAGGAGCCACGCTTCTGTTTCCCTGGCATTTGGAATTTATTATCCGTCATCAGGTTTTTAATGGCTATTTTTGTTCCGCAAATTAAATCGGTGGTTATTTTTTCTTCAAATTTAACTAAATCAGCGCTTCTCTGTTATGATTTTGGTCATCTGTCTATCTCACTGAGTAACTCAACTCAAAGATTGCTTTGTTGTTGTTGTTTGAAGGTTGTTAGGTGAGGGTAGAGCTCACCTCGATCAAAGCCACAGGCGAAAGAATTTCACATATTCAGGGTAAGCGAGCCAGTGCCTTTCCCTGGCCCACCTCGCGTTCAAGGATTTTTTTGGGGTGCGGTCGAGGGGCATTTACATAATGATAAAAAAGCATTGTTCAATAGGGTAGTATCCTTCTTCAAAGAAAACGAAAGGCATTGATTGCGATTCGCTACCCACCATTAGTCTATTCATAATATACTAATTATTTGGTTTTATAAATCCCAGCTTAGACGAATGGCAATGGTCAATTTTAACTGCATTTGAAAAAGGCCAGATTGGCGCCCATGCGATGCCACTCCACTTGACGTCACAGGGACCTAGATTCTATACGAGTAGATAGGAGTTTTACATCGTCTGAGATTACCAATGCATGTATGAGGCACAGACTTCAGGGAAACATCTCTTAATAATCACCCATTAAAACTGCCTATGGTCGGAAAGTTTCCTTCGTTTGATATGGTATTGATAATCCTTATTTAAACCAAGCGCTACCTGCAAGCAGGGTACTCTGCTACCTGCTAGTAGCCTGCATCACAGCGGCGCATACATCCTGGCCCCAAGGTCACCTCACAATGCGGCTGCGCGAACTAGACTGACGGGCTTTTCCCAGCATTCATACTTAGCCGTCGCGTTTGAAAACTTTCTCTTTTCATTTAATCGCGAAAAATAGATATCGCCATTTAAAAATCAAAAAGCGTGAAATGCGTACTCCAGGAGTAACAATCTTTCGATTTATGTAATAAAAAATAATAGCATACCACCCTATTGTTTATTCAGGGAACGATAGACTTGTCTTAACAATCGGTGGCCATCAGCCTCGGCGACTAACTCGCGCACCATGCAGACGGCGATGAGTGCGACAGAGGCGGATTGGCCCACTCCTGGGCGCCGCAGCCGGTGCTTAAAGATTAAAAGAAGCGAAATAATTGTTCGGTTATAGCTCACTGATTACATCGCCATTATGAACTCTTCCAATGGATACCACTAAAATATGGAAGTACTCGGGTGAATGGCCCATCCTCGTGTAGGATACGCTAAAAAAAAGAAAAACAGGCGCGTGGCGGAAGACAAAATACGGTTTTAATGAAAAACCGTTTTCCATCAGACTCTCCACCCATCAAAATTTGCTCGCATAGATTGGATATAATTCAATCCTTAAATATTTTCATTTCTTCAGTCTGTTGAACCGAACCTTCGAACCGACCGTGGCGCCAACTTAACGTTATTTGTATTCCGTCGTAGAATGTTCATTACCCATAAACGGTGGTTAATATGTCAAAAATGACTGCCTGTTATAGTGGCTCAAAGAAAATATCTTGCACTAACGCAAAAGTTCCCCAAGAGTTCTTGATGGCAGAAATGGAAAAGCAAATCATGCCCTGATGCCAAAAGTCATATCTTATCATCTCCTCTTGTTTGATGAAAGATTACCAGAAGGCAATAAATAAAGCAGACCCTTTTTCGTTCTGGAAAATTTTGTGAGGTAAGTGATGGGAAATATTTTTTCCCATCACTTACCTCACAACTTTTTGACTGACTTTTTGATTAGTAGCCCTAGTTAAAGCTTATTTTCCTGTGAAATATGGGTCACTCAACGATCAGCTTCGCGGGGGGCGTCTTTCGTGAACCCATTTTAATGTGCGGTGCGAATTAAAACATTTAGAGGTCAGAGACAGGAGAATTCTCCATGGCAATGTATGCGAAATAAAATTAATGCTGGCTAGCAAATTCTACCTTATAATGAAGAAATTGAATCCACTTTCTTTTCCTACGCAGTCAAATCAAAGTCACCGCTTGCGATGTTTGCATAATAATGGGTTCTTACAATGCTCTAAGTTGAACTGCTTCAAATTATCCAATGAGTCGAATCAAGATCGACCCGTTTCCTTGCTCTCTTCGCGGTGCTTCTAAGTATCTGTACGCATGTACGAATCCGTTGCAAAGGTTTCTATACAGCTCACTCATGTAGCAATCAACATCCACGTGTAATGCCAGTTTACAACCACGACTCTATCGACAAGCTATTGAGACAGGGCAAGCACACAGGACATCGATGGAGACGGTGGCCTTCAAATCAGTCACACGTGCTGCCCTGCGTCGTAGCGGAAAGAATTCTCTGTCTCCCCCTCGCCAAATAGGGAAAGCAGCATGTTCCCTTTCTTCTCACGCGCCAATGCAAATACCATCTCAAACATTGAGTGGTAATATCGGCCGGAGCGAGTCGTAAACAAAGACCCTTGCAGTAAAATGAGACCAGATTGGAGGGCGTGTCTGCTATGGGGTTGGCGGATAGTATTCCTCTACTTAATATTTTTCCGTATTCAGAAAAACGAAAGTCAGCGCGCATATCGGTTTTTTGCTCGTGGAATAAAAAAAAAATTTGAGATAACTCGATTAGTATAAATTGCGGACTTCGATGATAGCGTTTCTTTGCATGTTGGGTATTTCTTTTGGAAATAATGTTTCCGTTAAATTAAGTTCTCGTGTCGAAGGAAAAATATCAGGGTTTAAGCAATACGTACGAGCTTATGAATATTGATTTTTAACTTATTCCATTTTCCGTTGTAGTACTCAAATTGGGACTACAATCTTGCGTTGCCTTGGCTTTTATTCTCATGCCAACTACAGCGATCTTTTATACATTCGCTCTGTGAATTGCGTTAGGAATTGTTTTCGAAATAGTGACCACTATTGAGAAGCTCTTGTGCTAGCTGCATGAGAGACTAACACTACTTGTTTGGTAATGCATAGACAAGCATGGTGCTACTTGGGGAGATGATGATTCCTTGAGTTTGTTAAAGAAAGCGTTCTAATATTCCCTCTGCATTTATTTCCATTATTTGAGTTTTCCTCGATTAGTCTTTGGAAGGTTTTGGGGGTGCATCTTTCATGAATGCGAGGGATTATTGGGAATATCTCGTCTTTTTGCCTGGTAGAATCGCAGTGAATAGGGAAAATTCTATGGGTTGTTTTTTGAGTATTTCAAGTCCTGAATAAGAATAAACATCTTAAAATACACCGCTTTAGAGTTACAATTTCTCAATTGCACTCAAAGTGGCTGATGATTCTATCCCATTATGATCCAGGAAATTTTCAACTGATGTGTAAACGAGGCGATACACCATTGGCAGTTTTATGTATTCTTCTCGATTGCCGATCGGGTGAGGATATAAAAACACTCTAGTATTTTATCTCGACCATTTATCAATGGAATTGATGGAACATTATAAAACCTTTGAAAGCGAGAAAGATTAATGAAACTCTGATTGGGTCGTCTAGCTAATATCATGTCAACCTTAATATCTGGGTTTAAATTATTTACAAAATTCTCGGCACCTTTATGTATTTCCTCATTTTCTTTCGTTGGCGTAACCTTTCACGCACTCTTTTCTCAGTAGCAAAGCACTCTACCAGCTGCTCTACCACCCTCCTTCTGAATGAAAATGGGCATTTGGAATGAATGCAAATTCTAAAAAATGTGCAATAAACACATTTTCATTGAATACTATTCATTCTGTTTATATTATATCGTGGAACCCGAAGATACCAGCGTGATGCAGTGATTTTTACCATATTGAAACAAATACTTGCAATTTTCTACAATTATAACATTTATTTTGACCTAGTTCTCAATTTTCTATATTATCTCGTACCTTTGCACCCTGAAGATAATGTGGTAACATTGAAACCTAGGTCATCATACATTTTATAATCGTGGATAGTCGCAAGTATTTATTTCAACATTTCACCTTAGTTTGTTTTACTTTTGAAGGTTTCTCAAATGAAAATTTATTCCAACAGTTGCCAAATCTGTAGTTTATGTATTTGTTACGAATCACCCGTTCACGTCTTCTTAACGTGCCGAGATTTGTGGAAGTTCCTTGGAATTGTGGTCCTGAGATATTGAATGACGTTCCTGGGTTGTCTCGCCCGTATCTCGGGGCTATATGAATCAACAGGATCTTCCAGGAAGCAAAAAAGACACTATTTCTCGCCACCTGTGGCCAAATGTGGAGCGAAAGCCATTTACTGCGGGTAAACTGGTTTGGAGGGTATCTCATATATTTCCGTCTCACCCCGGCAAAAGCCCAACCGCTTATTTTGCTGGATCTCGGCGCCAATTCCACTTCCCATCCCTCACGTTCACGCGGAGGGCTATCAACTCTACCCCCCTGAGCCATTCCTGATTCCTGGCAAAGCTTTCTTCTCCCAGCTTGGTCTTGAACCTCTAACCGCTTGCACAATAACGAAGTGCTTCCGAACCTAATGGGGTGCACCCCTAATCTATATACAGGTTGCATTTAGTAAAATTTAAAGCAATTTTTGCAGAAGCCCTATTTAAATTTTTAACACGTTCCTTTTTAGACGAATTCGCCCATTGCGCCGACGTGTTTTTTTTTTTCTTTTGTTTTGATACTTGGATCCTTTCCATTATAGTTTCCGTGAGCATTCGGCTACGCACGCCGCGTTGGTCACGTCCAATGCGCGTCGCCGAAGTATCTGTGAGCGACGGCTTGCCATGAGCGGCCAAAACAAAGGCTCATCCTTCGGTAATAATGAACGAAACGGCGTGGAGACGAATAACATCTTTCGGTCATTATGACCGAAGCGGCGCAGAACGTGTTGAATACTTTGCATGCGGTGGGCGTAATACGACGCTGCGTGGAATCCTTAGATTTTTGCCACGAGCGTAATATTAAGTCATCCGTCTTTTAAAAAATTTAATCTAGCCATTTTTTACAAATTGGTACTTGTCTCTAAATAAAACGATGAAATTTAGAAGAGCAAATCATTATTTAAAATATACCAAACATCTGCTCGTTGTATCAAAGTTTGGTTGTTAAGACATGCCACTAAAGTATTGAAAATGCCCTGCAATGGGGTACAGATCTACAGTACTATGGTCACCACGTCATTATTTCGCTTTTGAAGGTTCGAATGAATTGTCTTACCTGACCTTTAAGCGTCAGTGAATTATTAAGTTTTATTTAACCATGGTAATTGAGCATCATATAAAGGCTCTTAATTGCGGTCAATTGTCGTTACATCCGTATTATATAAAGAGGTTAATCTGTTTATATCAATTCGTTTTTATGATGAAATGTGTAGGACACGTATGCACCTTTAAGATTAGAATGTGTGTTAGGTTTTTGGTCATTGTATTCTATTGGGTCAGTAGTATTGCATTATTTTCTGTTGTTCTGTCCTCATCACTTCCTCAGACCAGTTGCATAAAGGTTTTTTTTTTCAGCTCAGACTTCCATTTCATTTTGTGTAAGTTGGGTAAGCAAATAATTCGGCTCAATGCAATGGCATTTTCGATGGTATGGTATAGTAATTAAGGAATTTTAACTATGAGGGAATAGGTTTTTTAAATGTTACGGTGCGGAAACGTGGACTCTGAGGAAAGAAGACGAGAGCAGATTGGAGGCGTTCGAGATGTGGGTATGGAGAAGAATGGAGAGGGTGAAATGGACGGAGAGGAAAAGGAACGACGAGGTGCTGGATATGGTTGGCGAGGAGAGGCAGATTTTGGATGAGATACGCAAGAGACAGAAGGTTTGGATGGAGTTAGTGCTTAGCGGTGAAGGGATGTTGAAAATGGTGTTGGAGGGTAGAATGTTGGGGAAACGAGGGAGGGGAAGGAAAAGAATAGGATTTTTAGATAGATTGAAAGAGAGTAGGCCTCACAGTGAATTAAAGAAGGCAGTGCTGGAAGGAAAGGGAGGCTCCCAGATCACCTCTTTAGTACTCAATGGAAACCTACCTTAATCGGTAGAATACTATAATAAATAAATACATGATAATCATATTTAATATTTTCGCTTGAGAAGATAAATCAGGATTGGAATATGAGGTTTTTCGAGATAAAAATGTCTCAGCTCTGGGTATTTAGTCCAGGTTCCATTTTCAAACATTGGCGTTTTTTTAAATTACGTAGGTTTAATGTCTAATGAACTTTCACCTATTGTACAACTATATCATGCAGTTTTTTGTGCTAAATTTGAGATCTCTTAGCGTACTTTTTGTAAATAACCATCGCAGAATCTCTATTTTGATATTAAATAGTAAATATTATGACAGCTGGCAGAGATTTCTCAAAAGTAATAGTCTCAGTAAAAGAATTTGGATCTTTTTTGATTTCAATATATTTTAATAAATTTTCCTGCCGTTTTACTACCGGGTAATTATGTTGCTTTTTCCTGATCACAGCCTGATTTTGATTTCGATCCTGATCAACGCCAATATCTTCAATCACTTCTGCGCCAAAATGTCATCCACATATTTTTTCTCCAATTACACATTTTTCTTCTGTACTCCAAACCCAACCGCTAGATTAAATGGAACTACATGCATGTAGTGTAAAAGGCATCAGCAAGTCTTGCACGGTAATTTAAAATAAAAAATACTGTATCTTTCCCGGATTTGGTTTTACGTTCGTTCTCATACATTACCAATATTACTCACTTAAATTTGTCATTTATAATATTGCATCTAAATTTTACATGCTGTATTGATTAATCAAAGTTCTCCCAAAAATGTACTGCTCCATGGAACAACAATTACATTAAATCATATTCATAAAATGAGGCTGAATAAATTGCATTCGCTCGTATCCCTCTCTTTTTCCATTAGACTGAGCTTTCTTACAGACTGAAGTTCGAACACAATGAAATGTTTATATTCAGTTGAAAAAAAGTAAAATCTACATTAGGATCTAAATTTATTTCTACTCACATGTTATAGTTAGAATATCTCCTTACTTAAAATGGCTAGTTGTACGCGCGTATGGTCAGTAGAAGTAAGTAATTAAAATTCTTCCTGTCAGTCAGTCGTAATTTAATTTTACATTGCCGAGGCTTGCAATTATCACGAAATTGAAAAGGATACATTCAATGCATGCAAATAATACTGAAAAATAAGTTCATGCCAAGGTAAATAATGTCTCAATGGATAAAGCTTTTTCATTCCGTTTTTTACAGCAATATGGTTATCTGTCATCTGGAACTCCTTTAATCTTACCGCTGTGGATTTTGCCGGGAATGGTGTTAATACAATGTTGATTTTCACAGGGCAAGACGAAGTAAATAATGAACATTTGATTTTTGGTATTTTTTTATATATTTTATGCGGGAATTTGTTCCGCCAAATACATTAATTAAAGTATCTCTCGCAAACTATTCATGTTTTTTCATATTCAGGAATACAGGTTTGGTCAGAAATAAAACAGTAATTTGGATTCTACTCATTATTATTCATTGTTCTCGATGCCTTTTGAACTCCTTTGCTCAAATACTGAGTTCATCTTGTTTATACTAAAGAAAAATTTAGCCTCTATCATGGAATGTTAGTGATAGTGAGAATAATAATCATGACTAGTTGTTAAGAACAACTTTATCTTTCGACCCCTACCTGTCTGATCCCCAGCGGATAAATTGTGCTCACATCCTCAAGTTTTCTGTCTCTTTTAATTTGCTCTTTTCAAGTGAAAATTAAAATTACAGTGGCAGAGGTCGCAGAGCAAGGGTTAGAGGCGAAGTCAATGTTGACAAATATCGCTGCAAAGGATATAAGACACATTGTCCCGCTCTAAGCCTGGGCTGCGTCTCGCTGCTCCGGGTGTAAACAAAATCTTCCCACCCGCCACTGCTCATGAGATGAGATGCGTGGACTGCAGATGGAGTGTAACTAAGCACTTATCACCCAAGGTATACACTTAAATGATGTATTGCAAAGCTCGAGATGCTGAGAATGAACGCACGGTCTTTTCTCTCGTCTGTGTACATAATAATTTCTTTAAAATTTTCTCTGTACTGCGCTGAAGTTGGTTCAATCATTGTGTGTGTGTCATATTCTTTGAAATGTTTTCCTATGCAAATTGGCATTAAAAAGAGCCTACGTTTAGTCTTCATTTGGCCAAGGAAGCAAATCCTGATTGTCATGGATCTTGTCCATTGTCATATTATGCACTGCACAGAGTGAAATTAAACTCTTTCATTTGAGTTCTAGTTCTGGAAGAAGCATCTGCGCTTTTATGTAGCTCTTAACCCTTAAAGGACCAACCTTTTTCCGGTTACACCGTGGCCCAAGGGAGGGTCAAAAAATGTCCACTTATATTTTTTCGTTTTAACTACTCATGAAACAGAGTATATCTTCAACGATTGTGTTTTTACATTGTTAAAACATTTTAAAATTTGTTTATCCAGCTGAAAGTCATAAAATCGCAATAAAAATATTGAAATTTTCAAATCTTTTTAAACTAATCATAAACGAAATTATGACAAAACTTCTTCACAGAGGTTCCGGGTTTCATGCTCTTATTTGAAAATTAAGTTTCTAAATCATCGATAACTGTGCATCTTAAATAACAATAGGTATATTATTTCAAATTTAAGTCAATTTTCAGCAACTGTACTCCAGGAAAACAATTTTATAATTATTTAAAATAAACCTAAAATTTTCCACTCTGTTTTCAGTTACCTAATTTAAAAGTACATGATAAATCATAATACGTCTCCTAATTTAAAAAAATATGTTCTACATTGTTCGTAGTATTTATTTATCATTAACCATATCATTATGATAAAGTTATAAAATGATTAACATTAGCAATCACTAATGAATAATCAACTCGAATCTTCTGATAAGGCAGCATTATTGCCTTCGTGTTGTATACGTTAGTTTTTATGCCATGTTAACCGCAATTATAACTGTTACATATAGTACATATAACAATAGTTTTTTATAATTTGTTTGGTTTTTCTCTTTTTGATGTGAATGCGTTGCTGCACGCGTGGAAACTTCCTGTGCCAATTACTTTGACAGCAACATGTGACGGCTGTATTTTTCTATCCGCGACCCCTTCCATCATCAATAAAATGTGCTTCTGTAAATCTATTGTCTTTTTCAACTAATACTGTATTGTGGCCGCATAAGTTCAAGGCCTATACAAAGGCCTATAACAAATATGCCTAAATGATGTCTCCTTTTAATTTTTTTGATATTTTACTGAGGAAAATGATTATAAAAAGAGAGAATCCATTTAGGGCAGCAATGTCGATTATTGCAAAGAAGACAGGTTGGCCAACTTCTTGTAGATCTTTTGGTGGAATACTTGCATAGCATCTGATCAATAACATCAACAACTCCTTTGGTGTTGTAGTACAGCAAGTTTACGTCACATTTATTTTTGAAACAATTATTGACATTTATATCGGATATGAACAGATTTCTATATGCTGTGTGGATAGAGAAACGATATTTTTCTTAGGCTTCTCTTTGGTGATGAATGATAAGAGTCACCGGTGGACTACCAGATGTCGGGTCTGCACATTCAAACTAACTTGAAAAAATCTTCTGACTAGCTGTACCCTTCGATTGTTCAGGAATACGTTTTCTGTTACTCTGCATAGTTCCAACCATAGTCAATCCATAAAGTTCTTCTGTTGGCTCCACAGAATTATAGTATCTACCCATTGACACATTTTCCCTGGAATTCATGATTGGGACCACCAGGCGTTCACTATTTCGTTTGAACCTATGCTTGTTGATGGTTCATTATTTTCTCAGGCAACAATTTCCATGTTGATCACATACCTCTCATAACAGTTGGTGAACATTCTTATAAGTATCCCATACTACCCTGGTTATTGTTTCATGAATGCTATAAACCTACACCTTCCCCTAAACAATGATAACATTTCATCAACTATTATATCAACGAACATATCGGGTTCACAAATGTAATATTTGGGTGATATCGCATTGACCATTTGGAATACCGAAAAATAAGCGCAACTTTGTCTTTTCATCTTTGTCTTTCCTCAAGTAGACTTTTCATCAAATAAGGCAATAGTTCCTGATATCAGTTTCAACTCTTCGCAGCAATATAGGAGGACATTCCAAATCTTTGTAACCACCAATCATGCAATTCTAACTTGCTATCACCGTTTGCGCCGAACCATATCAAAATTCCTACGAAGGATTTTAGTTCTACCTTATCATTTTTAGACTTTGAGCTCGTTCTGCTTCTTCATTCGTATGCCATAAAATTATGTCAAGAATTTCAGGGTCGAAATTTTTTCAAATGGCTTGCGCATATCCTTTTCCTTACCAGCAGGTAGTAAACATTGCTTTTTCCGCAATATATTTTGAATGGTTTGCCTAGTCGCGCGACGAGGATTACTCAGGTTTTTCCTTGCCATTTTTGCAACGTACTCAATATCTTCCTAGCTGCTTTATTCCCTACAAAAGTCACTTCCTTCACCTGCCTTACTGTCATTATTTGAACTGATTTCACTAACGTGGACTACAGTATCACTCAATTCTTCATTACTGATTTATTCTGTGTCACTTGTAATTTCCAATTCTCATTACACGTCACTCTCAGTCAAGTAGATAAGCAGATAGGAAAACTTTTCAAAGGTATAAACCCTTTCATTCAAAAGCCACCGCATAGTAGCTCTAGATGTCAACATGAGGACCAAAATTTCACAGGAGCTTTGCAGGTAGCATGCCATGCATCGTAAATGCTCACCGTATGATAGGTAATTTAGGGATTGTATCCTGATTGTATAAATTGCATTATATTGTATACAGATTGCATCTTGAATGGCCAGAGTTCAAATCACGCGGCAGCTGAGGGTGAGGGTGAAGGTATTGAGTAAATTAGCCGGTGTGTCATAAATTTAAAAACACTAATATCACGGTAAGAATGTGAGCTAGTTCTCGTTGCACTCATATTTTCGCATCAATGACATTCCAGTTTGATATGAAGGTAAAATACTTCGAATTCTTGCGAGTCTGATTAGATAGGTAACCAAAGTGTTTCCGGGGTATGCAAAAATACATTTTGTAAAAGATGCTTCATAAGTGGCTGGATAGAGCTCTTTGCGCCCTTTCCTGTTCATGAATGAATAAAATAAATACAGTGAAAAGGTTTTTGTGAAAGTATTATACAAGGAATGACTTCAATATTCAAAAGCCAAAATTTCAGAAGGGTACTCAGTAGCTTTATTTCGATATAATGTATCAGTTTATAATTCTGCCAAGCAGAGCCTATAAGAGTAAGCAAAGTGAATAGAAACAGAGAGTAATTATTTATACATGCATTTCAAAATTTTTAAAGAAAATTAATCAATATGTAAGATAAATAGATTGAAAACTTTTTTTTACGAATTCTGATTTCTTAGAATAGAATAATAATCGAAAGTAAGTAAAGTAGAAATTTGTGAAATAAAATCAAAGTAATTACATCCCATAGTTTAAATACATAAATGCAATATGGAGCCTATTGTTGAATTAAAATAAACGTTAATACTTAATTTAAACTAATTAAGTTATAAATTGTAATGCCAAACAAAAATATTTGTCACATTACACGATTCCATTCGGTCGAAAAATATGTCACAGGTTGGACCAAGGGAGGGTTACTTTGTGTCCACCACGTATTTACGCTCTCATAACGTTGTATGAACAAAATTTTCCATACACATCAAGATGTATTTATCTTTTTAAACCTATATTTGACAATATAACGAAGTTATGAATCTGTATTGGGTAAATGAGTACTTAAAATATCGAAAAAAGAAAAAGGTGGACATTTTTTAGCCCTCCCTTGGTCCTCTAAGGGTTAAAGTTAATGGTCAATTTTACCCCTTACCCCACCTCCATTACAGGCGGTGTTAGTACTCCAGATACCCGACAGCTGGTGCTAAAGCAACCCAGTTTCCCCCTCGAAGAGGTTTAATTTTCCTCAGAATGTATCTCTTACCTCGTATATTAACGTTTATAGGTGCAAATAAACGTTAGCGAGCTTCGGATCTTAATTCATTATATGACTTCATCGGACCCAAGAAAGTCACTCTATTTGTAATGGTGTGTATATTTTTGATTGAATTCCTAGGTATCATGGTTGAATGTTACAATTCTTGAAACATGAATGCATGTAATAGATATTCAGTTATTTTCTAAAAAATCCTTTCTATATCTCATGTTATCTAAGGCCAGATGTCTATTGTGTCCTAAATATTAATTTTATTGTGTTATATTATAATCATTGATAATATCTTGGCATTCTAATTTTCATTCCAGTCGATTTAAAAAGAAACTCCTGATCCAGATGAATTTTTAAAGGCCGAAGTTTCTGCGCCAGCTCCTAAGTTTTATGTAACTTTCTTGTCCGTTCTCTTGACGATGTCTTTGTTGTATGGCCAGTGTCTCTCCAGTGGCCCTTGCCTAAATTATCGCTTGACATTACCATGAGCTAAACTACTTAATTCCTATCGAACTCGTACTCCGCTTCCCTGAATGAACAGCGATGAAACGAAGAGAGAGACACTTGAATAAAATAGCTTGAAATGGAGGATTAACACCCAAGGCACGTTTCCTCTCTTAGATGACCGAAAAGAGGCAATTAGTGGGTGTGTGACCCACATCTACATTTTCTGATATGGTTTTCAGGTTTCCGCCGCGTTCTTTGATGCCTAATGATGACAGTTTTGAAGGCTATTCCCGTAGAACCTTCAGGTCAGATGATAACGAGAATACCAGCGAAATTGTAATCACCAGGCATCAAATAACGCTGAGGATATCCGGAAACCAAGGCAGCATCTATTGCTCGCAGCGGAAGCATTCATAAGAACATTACATATACATCTATATACTATCACGCGAGCTACTTCATCTGCATGTCCATGCTGCCCCGAAAATCGCTTCAAAAGCCGTGTGGTGGGGGATTATAGGACACCAGCTGTTAAAAAAAGAAAGGAAATGCTCTTACGATTTCCCACCAAGCATTTATTAAAGTCCGCTATTGCTGGGAGGAAAAATAAATTCTCATGCCTATCCATCCGGCAAAATATCCCTCATAATTTATCGTCACTGTCGGTATCGTCTTGGAAATATATCGGGGTTCTTATATGGTATTCTCCATGTCACTCTCTAAGAAATCCATTCTTAATTGTTCAATCTAAGTCTAGCGCGCAGCCTTCTACTCTCTACCGGCTTCCAACCTAATTGGATAGTCTTTGTAATAAACTTTCTGTACACCCGTAACAGTTTTTGCTTCGAATGGCGGAAGATGTTATAACACCAGCCGTTTATCGTTTTATTCAAAAGAAAAGAGGCGTTAGCTATTGAGCTTATTTGATTACGGCCCTTTATTGAAATATATTTTTGGTTGGCAGTATAGCGATTGCCTAAACCTATTGGTTGGGCAAAATATCTCCCTTCTGTTATCGTTTATTTCGAGCCTGTTAACATAGCGTCTTAATTTCTCAAGTAATCTTAGTCTACCACGTACTTTTGGAAAAAGAAATATCCCAGCATATTTTGTGCCTTCTGTATCGATCTGCGAGAAATTCGGTTTCTTTTCCAGTGGTATATTATACTTTGGAAAATTGTTGTCGAGGAAAATTCCATTACGCCGTATAGATTTCCGATTATCGCCTTTTAAGTTGGAGACTAGAGTAATTGCAGCTTTTCTTCCCCTGAGTGGTGGCCCAAAGAAGCAGTATCAGATTTTTCCTATTTAATATCTTTGAAATATTGTATTCAACCCTCCTTCCCAAAATTCTTATTTTTTGTCCTTCCCTCCTTTTTCTTTATACCTCATATTCCACTCGGGTAAAATCCAACTATTCAATTGGAATTATCCATTTAGGAACCACCGCGATGTATAACTGCTGCGGGCAAACTGCCTGTACCCACTCAATTCTCCAACTCTTACGGTACAATAGAGGATGGCGATAGAACGCATTTGAATTTTCGTCAAAATTATGCCTGAGAATAAGATATAATGAGAAAGAAATAAAATTTCTCCCTGACCGTAAGTGGCGGAGAAAAAATTGTTGGAATACTTTTTCCCCCGGATTAGCTTCCCAGTTTCCTTCGACCCCCTACCTAACCGTGTAAAAGCTGTGTTATGGTCTTATTCCGCTGGTAGCAGTTTTATACGACTCGCATAGTTTTACTTTGTATTTTATAAGTTCACGGACTGTATCTTGCTGTACGGGATCCAGCATAGGTATTTGTCGCGTGGTCGAGATGATACCTGTCGAGTACTCAGTGGCGTCTTTCTTTCGCTATTTCTTCCGAGAGTCTTCCCACAATACGCTTTATGAACTCCATCTTCTATGTGCTCAATCACATATTTCTATTCATTGGTGTTCCTCAAGATAGGTTCAAGTCATTTTAAATCCCACTTTTTTCACTATATTCTGTCGCTTTTACATAACTCTATTCAAAGAATGCAAATGGAGACAGTAAGGCGTCTAAGCAATACATTTATAACCTTGCATTTGTAAAGCTTCAGTAATATCCCCGAGGCGGCTCGAGATTATCACAATGAACATACAGTGATGTAGTAATTTGTAGTTCCACCGTATTGTAAGGCATACATCCGTGCATCGTGGTGAAGTTAAAACCACTCTTTTATGCATAAATGAAGTTTGCAACAGGAAATCTCATCATTTAATAGCGAATAAGCAATGCTGAAAAACATGATTTTCATGTAACAGTTTAATAAACTTATTGACACAAATATTATAATGCATACACGCATAAAGATTTTTTAAAATTGCTAATGTAAAAATTTTCCCCGATTCCTTGTCCTGAATTTGTCATTTTCTACATCATTTCTTTGCATAGTATTATAAACTCATACACACAATGCATAGTGTAAGTAGAATATGTCGCTCATTAAATTATTTACATCTGTTTCACCCTCCTATCATTCTGTAATATTCTCCTGGCGAAACCACGCTTAAGTTCTCGGGAGTGAAAAATCTTCATTATTTTCAGCAAAAAACACGATTTTATTTGCTTTTTCGTTACAACAATGCGTAACAGCTTTTTCAATGAATAAAAATATGGTGACTATTAATAAGCGTCCTGTTTCGCATTTAAGTCTTTGATTTTTGCTTTTTCATGCATTACATCATCATCGTTTAAGCGCGAATAAATCTCTTAACACGCCCTTCGTAGACAGAGATTAATCAATCGACAATGTAAACGGAATATTTCAGTTTCATTAATGAACTACAATGGCTATTTGATCGTGCTTAATACTCATTTTAGTGTCAAAAGTGGAGAACTTTTCAGCGACCACTTCCGAATGAATTATCACTGCAACATAATACATGAAACGCTATGATCATGTCTTTTTTTGACACAAATATGGTAATGTGAAAAATTTCCTTGTTTTGGCGTTTTGAATTCGTAATTTTCTTTATCATGTTTCGGATTTTAGTGCTTTATTAATACCAACAATAAGTGCTAATGCTAACAAATGCTAGCAATAAATAACAAAATGGTCATGCCAATTAAATCATTACTATGCCTTCAAATTGCAGTATACATTTTCAAGGTCCTACTTAACAGTAATTATCACATGATTAATTTTAGGGACTAGGTAACTGGTCCTTTTTGATGAAGTTTCTCGCAAGGATGCAATAAGCTGCTTCTCAGAAGCGCCAGACAACAGAATTGGTGAAGCTGAATGTTTCACCAAATACCTTTGGGAAAGCGCCTGCAAAATGCATGCCGCCGAGGCAGCTTATGGCTGAGGAGGAGCTGAGTGACGCATTTTCATTGTTTTTCCCATGGAGCCTTCAGCGCGGTGACCTAAATATTCTGCAGCATGGAGGCATCAAGGAAAAAAAGGAATAAATGAGAAGATGGCAAATGATTTCAATTTAATATTCCTAAAATACTTACCATTAGCCTCAGCTCATTGATTAAGATTGCGAACATTACTTTCGTTTCATATGTGACTTACTTCTGCACAACCAGCAAAGAAAGATGAAAATCAATGAAAGCCTAGGGAAATGGGGTATCCATGCGTACTTGTGCCTGGCTTTATCTTTTCTTCCCTTGACGTGGATGACAGGACGCCTCAAGGACGAAAGTTGGTACAAATGCTTCGTCACTACACCAACATTCTTATCTACTACGACAACAATGCCACACAAGAGGTGAAACACCACTGATATTGGTAAATTTCTGCATTCTCTATTCAAGAGAGGAATTTTCTAGTACCCATGGCTATTGTAATTAATTGATAAATATCTCTGAAATATTCTCCTGGCGAAACCACACTTACGTTCTCGGGAATGAAAAATCATGCAGCTTGTTAAATTGTATCCTCATTGAATTCGTTTTTTAAATTTGCACCTGAATAATTATTTAATTTATCGCTTAATCTAATATTTATTTTTACCTTCGTCTAAAGCTTTCTAAAAATAATTAGCGCTTAGTTATAAACAATTTTTTTCTTTTATTGCTCAATCTTATTAATCATGGCTACTGTACCAAAGTACTACTTAAAGTCAAGGAGAAATTCTAGTACCTCTCAGGCACTCAAAAGAGTGGATAAGCACAGAGGGTACTTGAAGGCTATCCGTGCCAAATTATTTGAACGCTGTGAGCAAAGTTTTCAAAATCTTTCAAGTTTGGCTGGAAAATTTTTTTTTCAAAAGGAGGCATCGGTCTATTAATTATTCAAAGCTTTAAACTTAGTCCGAAGATTCTTTATCGCCTTCTTCTCCAGCTCAACTTCTTCATTCTCAACGAGCGCAAACCTTTCGCTGAGTAAATCATTAACGTTAGGATAAGCAGGCCCTTTCACACTTTTTAGTTGATTTTTTACTTTCTTTTATGTAATATGAGATCCACATTTTATCCTAAGCGCACGTGCAAAATGTATTCTTGGTCTACGAGTAGTGCCATTGCATAAATCTCCCATTTTGAATAGTTTCCAATGGTGAGTCTCTGTCGCTCACCATCAATGTGTCGACTTGAAGTTTCTCTAAAGCGTCTAAAGAAGGATTTCCCTGAAGGTTAAGCCATGCATGGGTTCATCTTATAACTAGGAAACTTCATCACACATCAGTTGAGCTGTGCTCCTAATCTTCTCATTGTCGCTGCATGCCTTGTTGCACGTGCAGCGCCGAATACAACTTGAATGAAGATCAAAGAGGAAGTATCATCCTTTGGGCTTTATCATATGCCTCGGTAACGAAAGATTCAGTTTCTATGAGGAGGAAATTTTTGGAAATAATGTAATAAACCCAGCGCAGATGTATTTCCATTGCAAGGATAGAAATGCTCTCCTTTGATCGAGAAAGGAGCATGGTATCCGTTAAGTCTCTTTACCGTACAGAGATTAGACTACACTATTGTGGACGTAAAGAAAGGTTGGAATCCTATAAAATTTGCAGTAATGTAAAATGCATGGTGCATTTTCCCATCTTTGGAACATAATGGGTTCCTTTCTATTATTACGAGTATAAAACACATTTTTCCGATTTCTTTGGCCGCTGAATGTTATTTGTACAATGAGCTCAAATTGATTAATAAGATGCTTTTCAGTCTATAACTTTACCCTATTACCATTTTATCGGCAGTAGCCAAAACCTTTGCATGCTACGGCACACTTCAGCATAAACTAAAATTCAGGTCGTAAAATGTATTTACTAAACATTCCTTGTCACTTAGTGGGATTTATTTAGTATGTATATAAATTGGTGCCAAAGCCTTCAATTGGATCCAATCATTGCTTTTTCTCATATGTTCATTGTATATGTACTTGGCGTTATAAATGTCATGAAGAGCAAATTCAGGGCATATGTTATTCATTTCTCCCGAATTACTGTACACTACGGAAATATTTCCTCTCGAATTTCGCTTCCGGAAAATTATTTTTTGCTTGCTAAATAAAGAATGGCTCTTTAGCGATTATTTACAACTAACAAAATATCATTTTTATAAAATTTACTTAGAAAATGAAAGTATTCAGAACTGAAAGATATACACAGACCTAGGACGAGCGCACCATGTTCCAAAGATATGAAAATGCACCATAAACTTTAACCCATTTATTCCGATAGCTTTTTAGCAAAACTATTAATTTTTGCTTTTTCTATATCATTTCCTTATCCAGATCATCGGAAAATTACTTTAAAAATTCTGTGACATCTAATTTAGGAAAAAATCCGCTTTTAATGGTGTAAAATGCCCCCGATAAAAAACTAATTGTTATGCCGAAAAACATTTTTACAACTAATAAATATATAATTATTGAAAAAATACAATGTATCATACAATCACATTTATTTATGGAGGATCATTATATTACTTCAATTTTTTCAATTAGGATGACACATTTTAACACATTACCGGCCGAGTAAAGAAATACTTGAAAATGTATCATATTTCTCTTCATTTTACCTAATAACATGATCAATAAGGTAAATTGAAAATATGGGCCTTCAAAAAAATTTATTTATGGTAAAAAGGCACTGCTCGGCAGATTGCAAGAGAGTCTATTGTAAGCCTTTTCCCGCAACGCTATGTAGTTCAAGTATTACTTATTGTTGCGTTGCCACATAACTATGGGAAAATCAGATCCGGAAAATAATGTTGCGTTTTCGCAACTTTGGCCGATTCAGGTATCTATCGCTAGTTATGCAACCCGCATCACCGTCTATTGCCGTCACGTAGGAATATGCCGTTTTTATTGTCAGATACTTTTTACTTTGGACATACTTCTCATTCTTGGATACTGTCTCATTCTTGCACCTTGCGCACTGTCTTCTAGCATGATCGATGACAGAGAGAATGAGGGTTCAAGGGGAGCCCTTCGAGGACTCAAAACACCGGGGCCGGGAATCAAGTCAGAGACTTATACGCCCGATCACCCGGGGAGGGGGCGGAGAGGAGGGAAAAAGGAAAGAGGCGCCGCCGCGATAGGAGCCTTTCGACGCCTCTGAGGTAGGTTAGGGAGGGAAAGGACGGGACGGGGAAAAACACCTTAACGTTATAGAAGCGAAATGGGCCCAACTAAATAGGGAAACTAGGCAAAGCCATTAATGTGCCAGCGATTTTAGAGGATTATCCTATTAGGAAGAATAATCCATCGATAAAATCACTGGATTCCATTTGGAGCACTTAAACAGGTTTTTAACTCGTGAAATATCCAAATCGGTGTGAATCTGGATTACTTCTTTCCCTGATTTTTATCTTGAAAGCAAGCCAAGAAAATTACACCCTTGTAATCGTTGAGTAGAAGTTGGAGTGCCTACGAGAAGAAATAAATGACATTAAATAACTATAAGTTAAAATACTTATTTATGTTTTTGAGATAATATGCCATTAATGTTCCAGCAATTTTAGAGGGTTATCCTATGAGGAAGAATAATCCATCGATTAAATCGCTAGATCCTAACCGATGACAATTAGATGCCTACCATGACGTGCCCTTGCTTGGCCTTGAAAGCGGGAGGTGAAAATCGGAGGGCCGGGCGCTTTAGGTGTCACGGGCGGCGTAAGAGGGCACTGCTCGGCAGATTGCAAGAGAGTCTATTGCAAGCCATTTCGCGCAACGCTATGTAGTTCAAGTATTACATATTGTTGCCTTGCCACATAACTATGGGAATATTCCACTTTTTCCCATGATTTCGATTTTGTAATTAAAAATGTTATCACCCATATGATAAATACCTCCCATATTCTTATAACAGTGCGAAGTTGTAATGTCTAATAATTAATAGTTACTGAAGTACATTAGATGGTTATTTCTAAGTTACTTTGCATGTAAAATATAAATCATTATAAATTGGACACATCGGTGAGCATGGAGGCATACAGGGTGATTGTAAATGAAACATTATCAACCGATTTAAAAAATTGAGTAAAATTAGGACCTGTTACATTCATCCAGTAAGAGCAATTGATTTACCGACTGAATTAATTAATAAACGACTTTCAAAAATTAAATTTTGCTGTCTCTACACATTACATGAATTAAAATTCAGTTGCACCGATCCTATAGCTGCAGAAGGCATTTATGGTGTTCTTATTATAATAATATGATACAAGTGCCAATGGCTGGTCAATCTATATTTTTCATCGTAACAAGAGTAAGGCTGAGCTTGCTGAAGAGGGAAGACCCCAATGTCGTTCATGTACTCGACATCGTTATCCTTTCCTTGATGTTTTCGTCATGTTGCATCTAGCTCATTCATTCTGTTTACCCTGACTGTTTCTGTTTTTCCATACCTCTCCGTCCCTTTTCTAGCATAAACCTAGCGCTCGTCAAGAAATTGTAAAAAATGAAAGAAAATGATACACTGGTAAAATTTTTCTGCAATAAATCTGCAAACTGGAATACCTTTGGTTCACCCAGACCTAAACCAAGAGACCTCTCAGCCCCTTGCATCGGCGACCGTGATGCCAATCTGTGTGAAGCTGCCCAAGCAAACGGATCGGCTAACCGCGGATGAACTGATTGCATTCATGTCGGCCGAAATAATGGCACACAGATTCGTCGACGGAAAATTTGTTTCATTTGGTGTATTGCATGTGAATATCTCATTTAGCTTATCCAGCAGCGGTTTCACTTTAGCCATTTTTTCACCAATCTGTAAGTTTTGATTGTCACAAACGCCTAACAAAGTGCAACCCTGCGCATGGAGTTTTAGACCATTACATTCCATGCATCGTCAGTGGCCTCTCAAAACATTCGGCAACGAGGGAGGGGGACATAACCACTGAGGTACAGAATTCCAACGGAATCATACATTTCATCTTTATAGAATTGTGGTTACTCATTGTCCTCCTGAGAAGCATAATTGACGGTAAATTTAACAATTGCGCCCATAACCTCTCTATTTTGAAAATTGGAGGAAATTGAGGGAATGGTCTCTCTTTAGGCCGTTTTACACGGAGCACGTTATTGCGCAATCTGACGTACGTGCTATGGCGATATCAAAATTGCGTCGTGTAAAGCGGTGAATTGCTAGAGCACGTGCGAGAATGCGTGGATGCGAGACGGCATAATAGCCCCTGTTCTAATTTCGTTCATGCATTCGGGCAATTTCACGCCATTTTAGAAATTAATGCAGCTCTAACCTGCGCAATTCCGTGCTCCGTGTAAAACGGCCTTTTGAGATAGTGGTAGCATGTTTGTGTCAACGACCAGCATTTAGAAAAGTGTGAGAGGTCAGGTCTTCAGATTCCCATTTCCTCACTGTTGGCTTGGATCTTGCACTGCACCCCGTCGTCGTTTTAGGCTCCGTGATTTTGATGGTACCCCTTTCATTTCTATCGCACAGCTCCGGATGCGCTTGAAATGGGCGCCGGTTGAAACTGTGAGAGTGTCATTCTTTATCTAAAGCTTTCAACACTAAACTTACCATCGTCGTCTGGAGAAGTGATAGAAATATTCGCTCCAGAATGAGGAATTTGGTAATCCTGTTCCAATACCCGATCATCGCAGCTAGTGTCATATGGACTCCACTGTGGCTATGAATTTTTTTCAGATAAAAAATTAGAATACATCTGACAGTACAACACGCAAATGAGGCTTCCGTTAGTTATAAATGCAAGCAAAATCAAACGGTAAGAGTGATTTTAAAAATATAACTCGAGTCTAAGTTACATCAAAATATGAATAAGTTTAAAATATACCATAGAAAGCGTTTACACGTGTATTATGTATATTACTATCGCATTAGCGGTAATCAGCTTTAAAAACGGGAAAAATCAAAACAGGAAAATTATTGCGGAGTGGTGCCGAAAGCGTCGTTACCGACCCACTATTTGCATAAAAATCAGTAACTCCGCCGTGAACCAAAATATTTCGATTAATTTTCATACCTGTATACCCTCATGTATTAGTAACTCTCAGATGGGCAATAATTGCAATTTTTTATTGTTACATATAACGCTACTTACGATTTAGCGCAACGGGAGCACCGCTAGTTTTCCATCCTGAAATTGCGCGTCCACACCAGAGGCTGCAGTTGAAATGATGACCATTTTATGGTGCAAATCCCTCAAAATACCTATCTGCAACATTGTCTATGTAACCAAATTTTACCAATGTGATGCATTGTCAAAAAATATTTTTTTTCAAAATGGTTCGAAAACGACCCGTTCGACATAAATGGGTCAAATGTTAAAATTAGTATAAGGTTTTGTAGGTATGATTCATGATTTCCAAAAAAAATATTGAATCAACTGGCCTCCAAGGACGTAAAATTGAATTGACCTACCATCGAATATTATTCACTATTCAAAAGATTGTTTATCGAATTGTTTTAATGTTAGCAAATTAATGGGTACATCACCGTTTGCTATATTTCTTATTAATGCAGGTTTCTTCAAGTTTCGATTGGAGGCATGTAAAAACTGTGCTTACGAGCCCAATTAGTAGCCTCCGTACATTTAATTAAACTGGCTTTCCGAATAATTGGTTCTGTCACATAAAACTTCCATTATTGATAGAGGCGTTAAGGGTCAAAAGATATAGAAAATACTCTGGTGCTTAAAAAGGCATTGAATGTCAAATTAGGTGTCAATAAATTTTTATCACTTTATCCATGAAAGCTTTCCTTTGCCTTTATTCTTCACTTTGGATCCATGCATGGTTGAGTTTGAACAATTTTGTTAGATATTGAAATCGCTTCTAATGTTTCAGTATTCTTGCTTTCTCTGAGCTAGTACATCAAGATTAGATCCTATCGATTTTCGGCATTGTTTTTGTGTTTGTGGTTCACACGTGCAGCAAGCTCATACGCTGCAACCAAGTTAACCTGTCGTTGAATAGGGGCCTGGGTCATGGGTTGTATTTACCTATGACCCTATCTTTACCCATAATAGAATAGTCCATACCTCCGTGACCTTTATTGGTATTCACGGCTTTTCCTTACTAATGGCCTTTGGAAGTTGATCGGTGACCTTCGGAAGCAACGTTGGGTGCTAGCGTTGTGTCGCCGATTTTCCTGGTTGGATTCTGACTTACATGCATGTGTGAGAAGATTGGGTTTGCGTAGTGACTAGAGTATAAGGAATACGCAACATCATTGCTAGACCTTTACTTATTCCTGACTGTTGCTTAGAAGTTTTCAGTGTGTTTTTTTTCATTAACATTACAAGCTGATAGAATAAGTTTTAAACAAGTAATACGTTACCAAAATAGGCCAAATAGCACCTCTCCTGATATATCATCTTCAGTTCCCCATTCTGAACCCACACTTTTGGAAGCATATTTTTACGTGTCGCTTTATGTACAGGAATCAATAAATCTTCCTGATTACCGGCTTGCCTTGCAGTTATCCACTTTATCTAGGTAGTGACGTGATTTCACAGAAAACATGTTCGATATATCTACTGCTATGATAATGATTATTAATTATTGTGTCAAACGTTATTTACCGAGGAAAGAGTACTGTAGTTTGAAGAAATATTTAGATTACTCCCATAATTCGTCATGCACCATTTATGTCACAGTATTATGTAACCTAAAATATTTTGGGAAATGATATTTTTTGGAATAATCATCTTTTTCTTTCGCAACTTGTTGAAGAAAGCTTCACAATTCGACGTATCGTCAAGCACGTTCGGGCCGAGTGCGCTGTTGTTTATTTTGTCCTGCTTGGCTGGCTCGCCCTCTAACTCCATACAGCTGCCAAGTGACGCACTTAATCCAATCTGTCCGACATTCGATACTATTATCCCGAAAATTGAGACCCTTGTCCCTCACGTCATCGGAATCTTAAGTGCCGTTTGCCCATGCCTTGGAGAGCTCAGCTGTCGTAACGGCCCAAAGTCACTTACATGATGTCAATATTATATTCTCTCCTTTGCATGCTAATATGTAACAACAGTTAGAAATCCATGGTCCATCTTACTTTGTAAACGGTTTCGCCTCATGCAGCCATCCTGTTTAAAAGCGTTAAGTTCTACATATATTAAATTCTTAAATATGCCATGTTTTGTAGGATTTATTATGTGCCACAGAATTTATTATGTGAGTGTGTAATAAACGTATCAAGGTTTCAATTTCTAAAATCTCTCAGCATGAATGGCTATTTATTGAGAAAAAATTGCTCACAAAATTTATAGGAGAATTTTAATGAACTTGTCACATAACAATGTTTTATTTCAGCAAAAACACACCTTATTAAATACAAAATATAAATTACTAAGGGACATTGTAATAATTTTACGTTCAGTATGACCTATTTCTTCATATTTTTCCTCTTCTTACAAAAAAGTGGAAGACGGTCAAAAGTCCTTCTGTATACATCCTTGACCAAATCCTTTTCGTCCTCGAAATTTGAACCTTATGGCCCATTCCTTCCTTAACACTTTCAATGCTGACCATGTAAAACTCAAAATCGACCCCCGGTGCGGCTGTCGTTTTTTAATGCAAAACGCATGCATGGGTGCCAAAAGAGCTGGAAAAAATAATGAAAAAATTTTCTTGGCCCTAATTTGTTAGCTATGAATTTTTTTATTCATGACGTGATATCACGTCACCCGCACAGCGGGATATTAACGTAATGCGGGTTGCATACAGTCGGATTTTTCCCCGCGCCACCGTTTTCTTTCAATTTTTTTTCTGCCCTATGTATCCAAAAAAATACGAAGAAAATGAATTTGTTATGCTCTACTGGTATCGCCATTGGTATTTTGCCACTGCCATAGGGAAATTTTTGGCTTAGATGGATGTAATGCAAGTTATAAGTACAAGGAATCGCCGTGAACAGCTGTTTGATTGTGATGGTAATTCTGCACAAGATATTTCGGCGTATTCCTTGTACTAGTAACCCTAAGTATCGGGGTAGGGTTCGATAATATTGAATAATTTCTACATTTTCTTCTGAAGCCACTATTCTTGTCACAAATTCCTTCACTCGTTTCATGTTTTCAGCTCCAATTCCTTTCTTCCCAGACCCGTAAGCATCAGATATTTAACAAAAATGGTTTTCACATACCATTATGTATTCCCTTCACTGCAGGTGCTTGAGATGGGTGGCACTCTGCTTTCGAGATTATTTTCCGACGGTGTATTAGGGTGTTTCTTGACGTGCACCACTCCTGCCGGCTGTTCTAAGGTTGGAGGGGGTACGGAGATGAAGCGAGGGGTGATAGTAAGATTTAGTCGGTCCACTTGTGAGATCTAGGAATAACCTTTTTGGAAGTGCTATCGGCACATCAAAAAGATGGGGAAGGTATGGGGAAATATTTTGCTGATACGTGTCCTTTTAGGGTTATTGGGGTATAGGCTCCGTTGCCGAAATAAAAATGGATGTGGAAACAGAAATAATCAACCTATAACTTCCTCATTACTATCTTCTGAACTCAAGCCAATAACATATTTTTCAATATGATGTTACCGAGTTAGAAATTAATGCATAAAAACTGGAACTAATAGTATTTGCAAGCAAACATCTTACAAGTAATCTTCATTTAGGCCACGTATCGCGGTTCTTACTACGAATATTCTGCGAAAATCTGAAAATGATGTAAATTTTTACCGCAATAATATTTTTTCATTTGGTGCATAATAATATCAATTCGAGTAAACCATTCAATAATACGTATTGCTAGGAATAGATTTGCAGCATCTATGCCCCTTATTACTTACCCGATTACCGAAAGCAACGATACGTTTTCTTTCTAATTACACGAGGGAAAGAGTAATTCCATCGCGCTAGGAAATCTCTAGTTACTTCTTATTTATGTAACAGCCCTAGACTATTGAAAAAAGGAGCACATAACATGAAAAAAAAATATTTTATTTACCCAAAACAAATTCAATACAATCGAAATGATGACCATTTTTAAATTATATATTATATACCACTACGTACAGTCATGTATGTTTTACCTGTGTAGGAAATACCTCTCTCACAAATTTTATAACAATATAACAACCTACAATACTATTGCAATATAACAAAGCAACTAAACAAGGCAACCTATAATACTATTGCAATATATGATACAAAAATATATAATACTATTTATGCCTTCTTATGAAAGAAAGAAAAAAGCTCGGGACAGAGTAGAGGAGACCTAGCAGCCAATGTAGATACCTGCGGTCTCTTTCCTACGCCCAAGAGTGCTTGCACCGCAATAGTGCAATACTTGCACCATCGATTTTTCTTTCTGCCACCTTCCTCTTGGATGAGTTCAGGGAAGTGACATTGATATATTGATGGTAAAAGTGGCTTGGGATAAGGAATGTGGGATGGAAGAACAAAGGATCTAATGACAGAAAGACGGAATTTATAAGGGAAATCTTTCCGGCGGGTTCACGATAAATGAAAAAGCGTGCATAGCTTTCGGGAAGGAATTATTAGGGAATCAATGGAGGAATGAAATGAATCTAAAAGGGACGGATTTTTTTAGAGGAAATACTCAGGCTCTGAATCGTTTGGGCCGGTGTTCGGTGAAAAATTTATGGCTTGAAGAATGCTAAAGAATCCATCACGACTCATGTATATCCGAAAGCAAAGCAGGTCAAACAAGATAGCAATACTCCATAAGTCGGATATATTGGTTATAGGAATACTTACCTTGTGAAATATTAGGCCTATGAAGGTAAAACTCTTCATAGGTCAATTGTTTCCAATTCCTAACCTATTCTTTCGAAGATTATGAGAAAGTATGTCTGTATACGAAAGAGGGTGTCTGGGAAAAGGAGACGCAAAAAACACTTGGGTCCTTGGAAAGGGGTGGAATGGTGAGAGCTGGGTTTTCTATGAAAGTGATATTTTGAGGGGTCACTGAACTAAGGGTCCACCGCAAAGGACGGACGGTATTGTTAGAGGGTTCAGGAAAGAATAGGACAAAGGGGATGGGCCAGTGATTGACATAAAGGGATCTGGCGTAGAAGGAGGCAACGCAGTACCTGACTGTTAGGGTTCAACCTCCTCCCCACACTCCTCCTCTCTAATTTCTAGCTCGGAGTCTTCAGAGAATGCCTGATCCCGCTCTCTTCCAGGAGCTCCCCCTTCTTCGTGTACATTCTTCTAGAGAAGGCAGAGAGCTAAGAAGGAAATGTTTGTGCCCTTGCGGAGGTTTCCTCCCTCGACGTCGATGGCTGCAGGTCCTGATGGAAAGTCGAAGACTACTGATCATCTACAAAAGCTGATGAATAGAGAATTTCACCTCTTTCAGGCGGCATTGACTACCGGCCAGCATGAAACATTTTCCGTTTTACTTCTCGCTTCCGTACCATCTGTAATAAATACATTGTATTTTTTTTTAATTCCGATAAATAAGAGGATCAAAGTAAACACTCTCGGTGAAATAGGCCAAAGCTGAAATGCCACAAACAGCTTTACTAATGTAAAACTATGTTTAGGAACAAAATATTCACAATGGCGAGACAAAGAATTGAAAGCACCCATAAGCCATTGATTTCACGGTTATCGAGAAAATAAAAGCATTTTTACAAAGTAACTCCTAAGCACTTTTTCGCCAATCCATGGGATAATGTGCAAACAGTTACTTGCAATTATAATAAGAATGTTTATAAGTGCATAATATACATATATCAACAATAAATATTATATATAACTTACACTTTTTCCGTAAATAACTTCCTTCACTCTCGTAATATTGTCACTTGTCGATCCCCTCACTGCTTAGGAGTTGCACTGACAAACAAAGGAAGGGTGCAAAAGTTAGAGATATGTTACGTTGCATAAAAAAATGTAATGGCATTTTCAAATTTACATTAAAGTTTAACTAATCACAGTACTGCATGTATTAATTGAATAAAACTTATTAACATCAGACAATAAAGGTTCGAAAAATGAAAGGCTCGCAAGAAGAAAAAAGGAAGGATGGAAAAAATCTATATTCTCGCTAAACATTATTAAAACAATAAAAAATTAATAAACACACATAAGGAAGTTCCAGTTAGTAAATACTTTTGATTTGTAAAATAAAACTCAAATAAAATTTGTCAAACTCACGCATTAATAGAAATAAATAAAAATAATAGCATAAAATACAGGGGAGAAAATGAATGGAAATTGGCTTACCTTAAGATAAAAGAAAAAATTTCTCCCGATCCTCCCAGGAAAGGTTGCTTGAAACGGCGTCCACAAATGCGCTCCTAGATCCCTGCTGAGCAACTTAGGGGGGTAAAATGTCATAAAAGAACTGAACCGAGCTCTTACGGAGGGCCGGAACGCTCGGGGTACACATGACGTGATATCACGTCATCAGCACCAGGGGATAGCGCACCATGACGTGATATCACGTCATGCCGCACTCAAGGTGTTTAATCAGGCGGCGGTGCTGGCCATCGAAAAACTATAGAGAAAGTTTAAAAGTTTTATCTCATGACAATAGTCCAAAATAGTTTCGTTTGTTTATTTTTATTTATATCGACTGTTGTAGTGTTTCTAAAATAATGAGACCCATATTTTTCCTTCTTTCGATCAGTCATTTTATTCTTCACACTCTTAAAAGCAACATCCGTCAAAATCCATGGTGGATAATGAAAACGGTGTAGCCTCCTGACATTGATTGTGCGTTATTCACACGCTTATGACTTTGTCCGCGGTTAGCTGTGACCTGACATATCCAATTCAACAATAGGATTGCGCTCTGAATGAATTGGTGAGTGTGATCAATGAGATAAGAGGTGATGACGGAGGAGTTGTCAATGCAATGAGCCACCATGCTCCTCATCTAGGGTCTATTAAAAGGACTAAGAATGGAAAAATTGTGATTCGAAGTTTAAAAAAATTCAGTTATGTGTGAGTATCCGGAGAATAAATTTGGAAATACTTGTCAAAATTTCACAGCTCCTCTTGATATCTATAAAATGAGGTTATCAGAGACAAAAAGCTAGTTCGCGATAGTCTGAATCCACAAGACAATCTGATACTTGGGGTATGGCCAATGTTATTAATTTTGATCATTTTAGCTTTTTATGTTACTTTTGTGTGGCAGGAAGCAACACAGCCATCTTCGAACCGGAGATTTAAGTTTTCATCATGACTACCGCTCCAAACCAGAGAGGATACCGCTGTGGCACGACTCCAAAGCAGAGCGCTAAGTCTACGTATATTCTTTTGGTTTCTCTGGAGCAGAGCGAATGACATGCGAGACATTTCGCTCCAGTTCGATTCCCTGGCAAAAAATTGCCACTTTATGTACATTATTAACGCTAGTAAGATAAAAATATGCATCTGAAAGATAACTAACCTAGTGTGTGGATTGCATGTCCGCATAACGAAATATCTTGGATTCAAATCCGGGTGGAATTCGAAAACTCCCTAGGAAAACTCTCGTTGCTCGAGGTGGCCCTAGGAAAAGAAACTGTCTGGCTCCTCTCCCCTGAATCTGTGATACCCACACGCCTAAGTCGAAGTCTAAGGTGAACTCTAGCCTCACCCACCCAAACCAACCTTCGCGGTGAATAACTGAGTGTGTGGATTGGCATTGCCGATGGTTATTTATGAGCAAATTTATGAAATACATAATGATTTTGTATTCAGTTCATGGCGAAAATAGCAACCAACAGCGGTTTAAATATTTTACCATTTAATTGTGCGACGACTTCTATCCATGAAAACGTTTAATTCGTAAACGGCGCCATTTCAGTCGAAACGAAGGTCTATACTATTTGAGACAGCTCTTTTGTTTTTCTACCCGACATGATTCTATCCTGCGGGAAAAAAATATTTCTTCCAATAACGCTAGAATATGCAGCTTATATTCATGTTTAAAATCATGTTTGGAGCTCATTTCTTTTAATAGGAATAAACTTTTTATGTAAATTTTTATCGGTATTTAGTGAAAATCATTTTATCCGTAATTACGTCAATAAATTTTAGTTCTTTATAGGTCACTTTTGCGGAACGCATGTCCATTAGCACTTCAATCATTAATGGGTTCATTCTATTTGGTTTTGATGACTTTTCATTCTCAACCTGTCATTTTCAACGATTCAGTGACAGTGAGCTCTCGACTTTTTCAATTTATATTGTCCAAAATTATTGAAAAGATCTCGCTGCAGCCCGCGGCGCGGAAGTCACGAGGCTGATTATTTTCCGGTTGAGGATGATTATATTCCGGATCAGCGAGGAAAGGACTGGGGATAGGATTTGGAGTGAAAAGGCGGGCCAGCCGACGATCCCATTGTATGGTGACACGTGCCGAGGGTAATTGGATGGGGATTTTAATTTCCCATATGTACCGCTGGCCGCCAGGATTTTTTCCTTTAATTTTCGCCGCTCAAATGCGCGGTGCGTATAAAGGGCGGGCATATTTGTTTTGCGTTTGCTCCTTGACCAAAGAGAGTTCATCGTGACACGGGCATAATTGGAAATGAGGCGAATATTTCCCTCGGTAAGGGTAAAAAAGGAAGCAAAACTAGCCAAAGGGAATATTAGTTTTTTGATGATGTTTTTTGGTAGCGTTCGAGAAGCAGAAGCTTCCACCAGATTTTTTTCAGAGCACGAAATTAATTTCATATTTGATATCTGGGCAACTCATATTCCTTTGTGGAAAGAAAGTGTCACCATATCACAGTGTTCTCATGCTAGCAAATGAAATTAACATTTTTCTGAACATTGAGAAGGCTGTTCGTGAGTTTTTATATTTTGAGGATGTATTATATCTTCATAAAATTGTATGGGTTCTATGTATAAAAAATTCTTATTACTTCACTAAAAAAAATTGCAAGTGCCTTTCAAATAAGGTGATAAAAGTCAAAATACATTGGAAATTTAATATTTCAATAGTTTAACCAATGACAAATGGCATCATGGCAAAATTAGCAGTCCCGAAACTCACTTTCCTCAACTTTTTTTAGAAGTGAAATATTACTCGGTTTGTTTTCTATTACAAGTTATTATTTACATTTCAATGCATTGTTTTTTGTTTTGGCTGTGAATATATATTACAAATTCTGAGTCACCAAAATTGATAAAAGTGTTATTTGACTATTATGTTTTTCACGTTACGGCACCATGGTACCCCTGATTTTAACCTATTATAGTATCGAGAAATAAAGGGATTCATCGTTGATGAAGTGGCTCTACGACCCTTGCGCGGAGGAATCGGTATTTATAAACGAGAAGCCAAAGCATCGATATCCAACATGAGGCACGTATATTGTTCATAATAAAAAGCTAATAAAAGTACAAAATGATGAAGGTAGCAAATATTGTAACGATATGTGAAACTCCTCTTGGTGTAAATCGACAATTTATTTTTAATACGTATATTTTTGTGTTGTCACGAGATATTATTTGAGCATATTTATGGAATAAAATAAATGACATGCACGTGCGCCTAAAGAAAGTATTGGAGAAGTGCCTGTTAACAATCCTACCGTTATTGCATTACTCTAGGTGCACATACTTACCGAAACGAAGTCAAGAAGAATTGCCTTTCTATACTTGAATGTTAGTGTTCGTCATGCCTGTACCGAAGATTTTGCCTTGTTCATTCTTAGGTTCTTGGGTAGCATCTAAATTACAGCGCTGCGCAAGTTCAAATGAAAAGTTAAGTTGAGGTCCCCTTGGTTCCTTAAGTTGACAAAAACCATTAATAACTGCTCTAATGCTGGTGGTGGCGAAATTTTTCCGGAGTAAGAGAAATCTTTTGTAATCAGGTGCGTTTATTTATCGCTTGAAACGCAGCAGTCCATGATCTGGGTGAAATTTTAAGCCACGGTCTGATTACTACTGTTAATTCGGAGATGCCTAAAGCCATGGAACTGATTTTGTCTTCACCGATGGTCTAGATGGCTTCGTATTACGAAAATTAGACGCCATCATGGACACCTCATTTTCTGTATCATCATGGAAATAATTGAAGCTTAGAATATAAAATAGTCATAAGGTGATTTTATTAAATTCCTACTTCTCCTACCTCGGGAAGAAAGTTTCTAACTCAAGTAAACATCATGATAGAAGCGCTATCTTCGAAGTCGGCTAATGACCCACCGTTTGCCATTTCAGTATGGGTCCAATGCGCAGAAGCCGAAAATTACTCTAGCACATACCCATATGTTTACTTGATGAATTCAGCCGTCCGTGATTCATTCAGCTCTTCTGTTTTGAAGATTCGAAGCCTCGGTCAGGAGAGGGGGGGAACAGCATTTGACTGGGTCACATAGACAGGCGGGATGACCTCGATGGCATGCGTCCTCGGCTTGTCCTTATACGGCTGCAGGCGTTGAGGTGTCTCTCCTGGGACGATGGACGCATCTTCGCTGCGTGGAGGCGCGCTTCCAACGTGGATGGAATTCTAATGGACCTCCCCCGCGGTGCATGCAATCACGCACAGTTATTCTGTCTCTGGTCGCATGCTGCTTCTCGTGCTACACTTCAAATAGTATTCTCCATCGTGTGATAGACTTATATCCTTCCGAGTGAACGTTGGTGAGATGCACATTAATTACAATGGGAAAAGGTTCCCGGAACGAGACTTGAACCACGATCCAGCGGTTATGCAGCGGTGTGCGTAGCGGCCTTTGAAAACCAACCTCATGTGGTGAAATTCACAATTATTGCCATGGAAAAAATTTTCCTGGAATTTTGTCTATAGTAATTATACTTAAATCTATCGTGTTTTTTCCTGATGGGCGAAATAATTCTGAGGCAAGTGCTCTTATGGCCAATAATTCAAGCACTTCATGCATGAATAAGCGTCGGTATCCAATCAAACTCCCCTGTTGCCTTCATCGGGGTAATCATGTAATCACGGATATATTCAAAGTAGGTAGAGTTTGTGCATTCGTGCGATGCGTGGATACGTTGGTAATATAGGACCTATCTGGTACCTCAATAGCCCTCTGGGTACTTGAATACCAGCATTTCAATGATGTCTATTACCGTTATCAATCCACAACCTCACTTTGGAAGGGAGGAGCTGAATTCCGTGGAAAATGTACGCCTTTTCACGACAATTAACCCTCATACTGACTTATGGGATGCGTGCAAGAAATTCGTACGATAGTAACTCGTAAAATGGAACAGAATCCTAATGGATTAATACTGATATTGCTTGGCCTATGTAACGGTCTGTTGGGGTTTTTCACTAGCCGCGACATTGCATTTAACTGGAGAATGAAGCATTGCTTGGTATCTATCCAGCATAAAGTTCTCTCTACAATGATCTCAATTTTCCCTCTCAAAAAGCAACATTGCCCTTAATTGTGCCCTTGAAATAGATTAATATACTTTCTCACTATCCGCCTAAATTATTTAGATGGGTTTTACTAAAACAGCCGTTAATCTGTAAACATATACTAAATAAATACAATTCTCAAGATTCTTCCACGGGGTGAGTTGCTCCATTACTGTCAACGTTTTGACCAGCCAATACTTGGTCGTCGCCAAGAATTTGCGATGTCAATAATCAGTGGCATAACTATGGGGGAAAAAGGGCATAGATCCTCCCCCAAAAGCTTCGTATTAATTGAATTAAAAATATTTAAAAGTAATGTCTAGTTTTGGAATTCTCTTATCCCTCATCTGACAAGAGGCTCCGTAGAAGCGTCTTGTTGGTAAATTTGTTTTTCCCATCAAGAGAATTATCAATTTTAATCATCAAAGAATATAGCTTTTCCTGTTACGTTTTTTCCTATCCGGCAGGGTGTCAATAGTTCAACTGATAACGAAAGAAAATTAAAAAACTAGGAGTGCATGGTAATAATGAGTCCACAGTTTCATATTGCAATATAAAAGAAAATCAAATACATGCGTATCTAAACAAGGCGTCGTGTTGTGACACGAAAATAAAATAATTCAAAGGAAGCGTATGTGTGAAAAATTGGGAAAACATCAAACGTCGCAAGTGTAGAAAAATATTTCCTAGCACGGAATCAAAATTTTCAGTGAAAATCATAAATATAAATTTAAATAGAAGTTTCTTCAAAAGAAAAAGTGGATGGAAATTATGGAAATCTTAACTCTGATGTGAATCAAACATGGAACTTCAGAGTGATATAACAGCGCCGTAACCATTACACCACGTTAACAAGAACATGAAAATAGTTTTTGAGGAACATGAATAATTTTTTTGGAATACATTTCACTTGTAAATGTTTAAAACGTGTTTCCATCAACTAATATAATTGAAATTGACCTTAATATTAATTAACCGAGCTTGAGCTTGAGTTTGAGCAACAAACGATTGCATTCTACACGCTGCATATCTTTTGCGGGCTAATACCTTTGTTGACATGTTTCCTAGCGACTGGAGCGCCGCTATTTATTGCAATCTGTGGAAATCAATGGAACCATGGGAGTAGATAATAGAGTGTTTCTATTCGATACATTAATTATTTGAAATAGGAAATAAGATCTGATGCTTTCCCGGCGAATATGGTCCAAGAAGGCTATTCGGTCTTCCAGCTGGGTGGTCAGTAGAATGGAGAGACCATCTGGCTGGAAGCCCGAAGAGCCTTCTTGGACTCTTTGAAATAAGATTTGCGTTGTAAGTTCACCGACTAAAGCTCAATTTTACTATGGCTCTGTATCTCCCTGGAAAAAAGGATGTGTTTCAGGGTTTTACCTCATTGGTTTTTTGAGCGCCTAATTCGCACTTGCGGGTGACTCCGTAAAGGTTTGTAGCTAATTTTCAGCGGTTTTTCGTGAAAGAACGTAATTTTAACGTCGTTGCATCAATATTTTCAAAGAATATCAGGAAAATATATTCTTTAATAAATAATAATAAATAAATTTTATTGGCTCTAGGAGCTTATCCTTTGGAGCCTATATTGGTAAATACACAAACACTCAGACTGAAAAAGTAATGCATGAAAAAAAGAAGTCATAAAAACACTCGGTATGATGATAGTGAACTGGAAGGCAAAGATAACAAATTCTTATGTTAATTCATACATTATCAATCATTCATATTTATACTACTATATAATGTTAGTTCATGCATGAAATTTCATCAAAATTAATGTAAACCAACATGTTTATAAAGATATCCAATAAGATGCAATAATCTCTTTTTTTCGTTTCGCAGCATAAAAACTGAAATTTTAAACATAAATGAATTTTAGTGATTTTTAACAATGCAAAATTATACAACAACCATACAACAATCGAGATAAATTTGTTGAACATGAAAACCCATGAATCTGATCTGCTCACGCTCTGAAGCTGCTCACGCTGATTCATTTCAAGTTTCATGAAAATAAAATGAAAACAAACACTTTTTCAAATTATTAACTAAAGAGATATCATTCTTAATACTAATTTTCACTTATGGGTTGGAAAATTTCAAGGGTCAGCCTCGAAAAACCCTATGTATACGGCCCAAGGTCTCTTCTGCCACCCCTATTACTTACGCCTTGACGGCTGAATACCATTCGCATTGGTGAGGCTTGAAGGACTTCCGTCTCGACAGTTTATAAGGTCACGCTTATTCAATGTTCCGTCGCTGCTTTCTCCTTCAGGGGCTTTGTTAGGTGGAAACTATTTGTCTGTATCCGGATTGGGACTGCCGGAGGCCTAAGCTTGTTTCAAGAGTCCCTTTTGCCTTGCTTCCTCAGACTTCTTCGCTTGCCATATATCACGTAATGGAATCCAATTTCAAACGCAAATGCCCAATGGAAAACCATTAGTGAGCGAAGCCCCACACAGAAGTAATTCCAACTCGTTTGCTCGTAAGGGAGAAAAACATTCGCCTTCGAGAACGATCCTGTGTTTGCATTCGTTTGCCTCAACGCGTTGACCGCCGAGGTCTAAGTTTTTTACTAATATTTTGTAAATAGTGCGCTTAGTATTTTCAGAAGATATTTTCTGCAAATGGATATTTCACTGCACGCTTGTCGTTATCGATTAAAGACATACTTGTCTGTGGCCGTGTATCTCACCAACTGTTTCAACTCGTCAAATCTCGAGTGAGACCTAACGTGAAGTAGAACAAGAGGTAATTGAAACTCTTTCGAGGGAGATTTAACGATTTTTTTCCGTGCAACTTCTTCGACTCTGAACGATATTTTTGCGGAACAGAGGCAATTGAATATCAATAGATGATCAGAATGCTTTCATATCTTTCGGTACAAACTGCTTGAACAAAAGTTTTTTTTCGACGTACATCATTAGAAATGTTTTCCTCTTTTCCGTTCATCGGAAAGGCTCATTTTCGACCCCCAGATAAAATATCCCTCTCTCACAATGTATCACGATAAAACAGCCTGTATGCATAGATAATAGTTGGTAAAAATGCTATGAGAGGATAATTTCCTTGAATCACATTAATTTTAAGAAACACCATTTGTGCGGACGTTCGTCTACGGGGTGGAAAAAGAGCGGTGTTGCTGCACTCCTGAATAATTGTTAGCTTTAACCGTCACCAGCGTGAATGTATATATCTCGCATCCAAGAGTTACTAAAATATGAGGGTCTTAAGTATTTAAATTGAGTTATATTTCTTTGATTCGTGGACGAGTTGCTATTTTTTATCTAAGTAGTGGGTCAGCGTCTACCCTTTCAGTTCAAGACGGAAAAACGCGCTTTTTCACGTAAATGTCGCTGAATGCTACAAATGAGCCACTATTGTCATTGAATACTTTTTAAAGGCATTTTGATGGCATTTTCAGTATCTACATGTTTTAAAATATATTTTTTACATCAAATACAGCTTAGATTTAAGTTACGTAACTAAATATGTATTTTATCGCGATCTTTTCTGCCATTCTTAATTATTTTTATGTACATTTTAGCTTCATTCAGCTGCCATATAATTATTATATATGTGTTATAATGTGGTCCCTAGATATTTATTTCATGACAACTGGATATTCCACGTACTTTTTGCTAAAATAACACGAGCATCGAAGACGAAGTCCGCATTCCTCTTCCCTGTGAGATGTTTATATCAGTGATCCTCGAAGCGATAGCGAGGTAACTTATTGCTCAGAGGTTGAAGAATGCAATGCTCTAGGCAATTTTAACCGGTGAAAACTCTTGGAACAAGGAAATATTTTGCTTTAGCTTGTCTCTCTTCCACGTTTTTCTTTATAGTGTGATCATAAAATGGATCAAGTAAGGCTGATTGCCGATAGAATAGAGGTATTTATATGCAATGTGCCAGATGTAACCAAAGTTTCCGTCCATGAAGAAATGACTCCTTTTATGGCATGGCTGAGCGTAGTTGTGAGTAAATCTGTTTATGATGCAGGTCGTGTGCGCTGGGGCAGCAACAAAACAGACGATCTTCATGCAAACCCATACCGGGCCACCGATACGATGCTGCCTTCGAAAAGCCTTTTTGGCGGAGGTCTCGGTAATTCGCAGTTAGCCAATTTTCAAATGCATCGCACGCACTTTTCACTGGCATATACTTTTCCCTATTTTCGTAATGTTTCCATGAAATCAAGGCTCATATGAAATATGCAACCAAGAGATATTTTAGCAAAATGATAAGACACTGTGGGCCACTAGATTGAATTCTTTGATCATTACGGGTAAAACTGCCTCGACCAGACAATCAAGGGCTTCCTCTGAATTTATTGCTGATAAAAGGAGTGACATGACTGCTGTCGTGCAGGGAGGACTATACTGTCATCTCCATGCTACCGAAATACTAGTGTTTTATCCTCCTCGACAAGCTCAGCGTTGCTTCCTCACAGCAAAAAGTAAAATAATAACTGACAAGATGTTAATTATTTCAAACTATAAAAAACACACATGGTGTAGTTCTTTTGGAAAAATGTACCCATCTAACTACAAAATTTTGGATGGGAATAAAAAGTTGTATGTCTACAAAAACATGACTGCTTTATGTTTTCACCAGTGATGCAAGGATTTGAATACAGAATAAAGGCATTACCGCGGACTCTCATGCTTTACTCCTAGCAGTATTAGGTGCTCTTTGGCAAGAGTAGCGTGTGGCATCTAAAAACACCAGACCTCTAAACTTATTTCCTTCCGATTTTAATGCTGTGCATCTAGATGCGATCGGTTGAACAAATGATGAGTTTTAAAGTCCAATTGAAAAACTGAAAGCGTGGCTGAAATTGCCTAGTAAATCTTTATGAAAGGTGATTTTAATTTAATCACCGAATATCCCATTGAAAACGCCTCTTGCTGATTAATTCATTAAAAGTCGAGAAAATATATTTACACTTAGTTTCAGAATTACAACTTTTTCAGTTTCATTATTTATGCCTTTTAAATGGACATAATAAACAGGTTCTTTTAGAAAATTTATTATTATATATTGCGGGACTGTACTCAGAAGTTGTAAGCGACTAGGTTCTTAGGGAGACGTTGACGACCCCAACTATTATTTCCTGAAGTAAAGTGCGTAGAATTTTTGTTGGCAAATGTTTACACTTTATTTAGATTTGAATATTATTAAAACATAATCCATTCACAGCGATTCAAATTGACTCGCTTCTATGGTGGAGAGGAGTCGTTAAATATTTGTATATCATAAACCGAAATTTTTAGCATACGGTCTACTTATCCAAGATTAACTTGAATAGAATATCGATGATATATTTTTGAAAGATGGTGACATGCACAAAATTCATTCCATTTCATGTTTTGCACAGAATTAATAGTATTTTTGTCTTGAACAAGTTGGATTGAATTTTACATATACCTACTCTTGGAGTTGGCTTGTAGCATCCAGGAAAGAGTTCCACTTGGCGTTCATTGCCTTTTCGCTGATGACTTCTGGATACATGACACTCATCCTCTCTCACGGGAGCAGTTGCTCGGCGAAGGGTTGATTTTTTTTCCTGCGCGGAGCAAACGATGCCCGAGGGCTCTATCGCCATGATCGTAGTCCGCTCCTCAGGTAGTTGCTCCTAGAGATGGCTCGCCCCGCGTGGAATAGTTCGTTTGAAGCAAATCCGCTTGAGGAACGAGAAGGAACGAATCTCCTGCCGTCATATTATCACTTATCAAGATCGAATCCCGATGTGAAGTATCTCGTACCATTAAGTTTCAATCTAATTATATTCTGTGAAAAGTTCTTCGGTGGTCTGAGATTTGATTGATGTATATCTTGACTAAATTTTCATTTTAGTAGCATAAATGTGTTACTTTTCATAGTCTTACCTTACAATTAAGCATAAGCATTATTTCATTATTTTTACACACAAAATTGTCGGCTGCTTCAACTGAAGCAAGAAGTGTCAATTCATGAAGCTTAATTTGTTTTTTCTTGATGCCAATCCCTTTGTTATCCCAGTCGCCTGTCTCGTTGATCGATAAGTTATGAGTTACCACCGACCGCGGAGTTATGCTTGTAAGAAGCATTTTCACTTCTTTTAACGCCGATAAATTTACATCATCATGAATCTACGCGCTGCACCATCATGCTCCTCTGTGTATGGCAAAAATGCCCGAAGTTTTGGTCAATTTTTCATTTTCCTCAGCGAAATTTCACTAGAAATGAATTTCAGTCGATTGCCTTTTCGGAACATAAAATAGATAATCTTCATTATATATCCTTCTAATGAACATCAAGAGCAGAAACTAAGCAACTCCAAGTAATTTACAGCCACGGATGTAACAGCAATATGCTGACTTACATTTGTGAAGCTGGTGTAAAATTTATTGCCCATGTTCGCATACAGCTAATACCATTTTTAATATTTCTAACAATTTGCTACTGATACCGCAATGAATTAATGAACAAGCCTCCATTGTTTTTGCGCAAGATAACAAAAAAATATTTTCCCTTTTGAACTCAAAGTTTATATTTTACTTCAAGCATTCGTATTATTCCCATCCGGTATGCTTTCAAAGGAGGCAGAATGGGATGCGAGAAATTTGGAACTTTTGATGCAACTGAACGTCTTTTCGTGTTCCCGAGAAACTATGGTGCACATTATAACTAACACCAGTAGTGGTAAGGCAAGCTATTCATTGAAGGCTTTAGGTAAACTCTAAAAGGTGGTAGCATCTTGTCAAAAGATGTTTTTTCTCTGCTGAAATAACCGAAATTTGGCAAATGGGGAATCTAATGGCTGAGTGAGGATGGATTTATACGTTACTCCGAGGCTTAGATCGATTTGATTCTAATTTCACACTCTTAATTTTTAATATTTAAATAATTTAAATATTGATTATCAACTTTCGCAATTGATAACTTAATTTTCCTGAGCGGTTTTTACTCTTTAGTGTTGCCATAGCCTAAAACACTAGAAAGCGTGGTTCTTTTTATTATTGAGATTGCATAGCTATATTCGGTTAACATGAAGTTAAAAATGTATTAAATTCCGATTCGTTTAAAATTTATGTATTTATTGCAATATTTCATCATATTTTTCATGTGGTTATCTTATTTTCCTTGCTTGAATATGTTTTATCACTAAGTTACATAACTGTTTTAAATCACTTTTCAATATTTTGTTAAAATTTTTATGAGTTTTAACAAATAACTGAGCGGCTGTTTGTTCACAATTTCAATTAGCAAATGTTTTTATGCAAACAATATGATTTAAAGGCTACCATGCCGACCAAAAAATTCGTAAATAAGTGAAGTGTTTCAATTAAAAC
Source organism: Ischnura elegans (assembly GCF_921293095.1). NCBI lineage: Eukaryota > Metazoa > Arthropoda > Insecta > Odonata > Coenagrionidae > Ischnura > Ischnura elegans. Next base: position 89,712,821 of record NC_060259.1, read on the forward strand.
TGTAATTCCAAATAATAACTTATGTTTCATCTGAAACAATAGTTCCGCAAGAGATCTATGCTCAGTTATGAGCTAGCATTTGAACGTATAATGAAGTAATGGTCAGCATTTATATGCGTAATTGTTATTTTAGGTCATAGTTTTTCGGTTTTAGGGTTTGTTATTTTTTTCGACATAATTACCATTTTGGAGCTTAGGCCAGTGTTCCTGCGAAATTTGCCATTGTTCACCGGTGAGAATACAAAGCTACGAATATTGAAACAACTGAAGGCGCGAACTCCGTGAATAAAATTCACCCTAACGGCGTTACTATTCTAAGCTCTGTCAAAATTTAAATAGCAGTTAGAATATACTAATCGTTTTGATAAAATATGACTCTTCTACTGCGCGCTATTAAATTAGTCACGGTTAAAACAAAACAAAGCCTATTTAGTTGTATTTCTTTTATTTTAATTTTTTGAGATATTGCCCAAATAATGCTCTAATTGAAGCCACTACGCTATACCTTAATGAACTGGCGGAAAATTTATGGACTTGAAGTCGTTATTATTAAATAAAAAATTCTATCACTGGAAAGGATGAAGAATATTTTTATTTGTATTTTACACCCAGGGTGTAATATGTGAAGGTATAAATTTCTATGAGACCCGTAATTCGAGTTTAAATCAGGATAAATTTTATCCTGTGCCTGCAACGGACACTCTTCACTTTATCGGTGGTATGTGCCGCTGAAGGTCATAAAATATCCCTTTTAATAAATAACTTTGGCTCTGTGGCGCTTGCAGTTATTGATACAGAAAATATATATACAGAAAATTCTCGGAAATAATGAATCCCTAAGATCATTAGAATTTTTTATTTAGTTTTATTCTTAGGTAAGCAATTTTCAATATATTTCCATTTTTTAATATGCTAATGTGTATTTTTTATAACCAAAAAGTATATCACTTATAAGATTCAAAAATTGATTCTTCTTCTCCTGTATTGATAAGGAAAATGCTACAGCATGGAGCATTCGAGAACTTTGTTCTTGTTTTTCTCCAACTAGTCCGTAGAAATAGTGAATACCTCAAAACAAGCTTTCCTATTGGATTGGACAACTATTAAGGCCGTTTTACACGGGGCACGTACTTGCACAATCTGACGTGTGCACGAAGGCGCAGTCAAAATTGCGTCGTGTAAAGCGGTGAATTGCTAGAATACATGCGAGAATGCGTGGACGTGAGATGGCAAAATAGCCCTTGTTCCAATTTCGTTCATGCATTCGCACAATTCCGCGCCATTTTAGAAATTAATGCAGATCTAACCTGCGCAATTCCGTGCTCAGTGCAAAGCGGCCTTTAGTGACACTGGGTACCCATTTGAAGGGGCAAGAGAGCGATGGCTGAGCAACCCACGCACAGAGTAGTGGATGGCTTCAAGAAGAAGATTAATAATAAGCATGCCGCAAACGTTTTGCATAGCAAGATACAGGAACAATTTCTGATATTAGTAAGAATTAAACTTTTCACTAGGGTATTCAGCCCTATATGGATTTCAGTGGAGAATTTCTTCTTCCCTCGACCTGTGTACCGGTCGCTGCTCCATGCACTCACCACAGCTGACCCCTGCACCCGGCCGTCCCCTCCAGCATCTCTTCAGTCAGCCCACGCTGTAATCGGGCGAACACTCGCCGGGTCGCCACGGTTGGGGGGCATGCGGGCATCCGGCGCCAGTTGTTCCAGGAAAACCGGGCCCAGCGCTCGTCGGCGACATCATCACTCATCTCGGATTGCAGCGAGTGCAGTGTACTGCGTGTAATTGTAATGGATACGGCCGGCCACCTCGAAGTCGCGGGTCGCATGCTTTAAATTGCGCGGGTTCTTGCCCTTGGTGTCGGGAAGCGAATAATCACACACAAGTATTTAAAGTTTTTATCCCAAAGTTTATTTCCATTTAAAATCCCAGTTGCCCAATCAATTCAATGAATATACATAAAGTAATGATGAATTTGTGCGTCTAGAATAGCGAAAATTTAGGATATTACCAAAAGTCTCGGGAAGGAGAGGAGCTGTTGGTGGATAGCGAGGCGCTTAGGTCGCACGGGCCGTACGACCCGCGCTTCGACTCCAGCCGACGGCTACATTGTGACTGACCACGGGCGAGTCTACGGGTGACTGAGTTACCGAGTCCAGTAAGTGGGTGTGTGTCAATGAGTGATTCTCAATAGCATCTCCACCGTGCTATTATATAGAGAAGTGGAACCAGGATGTTTTCATCAAAGAGGAAGGGGAAGAGGAAGGTTAGGCGTTCTTGAAAGTGAAAAGGTACAAATCCCGAGGCATAGTTTGTCATAGCTGGCTATTCTGAGACGTCACACAACAACATATTTATGTATATTTTGGAAATGGAAATCTTCCATTTCCGGATCACTACATAATCCCTGATCTTCTAGCTCATAGCAACGTATTTATCCAACGAACAGTATGCGTCGAATAGTGTAGAAGGCACTTCCGAGTGACTCAAGCATTGGAGGTCGGTGAAACCAACCTCGTGCCGGGCGGAAAAGAATAGGGGTGTTAACCTCAAACAAAAATACCCATTTAAGTAGATGATAACGGTGAGTTTTGTCTAATAATTCACATTGGTGAAAACATTTCTGCAATAGGTGCATTACATTTTCTTTAGTGCTCCGTTGAAATTTGTGCGGCTTTGAAACGGCCAGTTTCGGCGGGAAGTCAGGCTCGAATGGCTGTGACGTCACACACAGCTACTTCGCGTACTGCACGCTTTCGGTGAACGCCGTTATCCGAGTCGTGCTTGAATTTGTGGATGCCGTGGTGAGAAACGGCTTTTGGATTGTGGTTTTGTTAGGGCTAATTCTAATACTGTGCCTAATATGAGTGCTCTGATGCTCATTTTTCATCATTAATAAATAGAGGGCAAGACAAGAAAAATATCTAAATACGCAGTAATGACATTTTTAGCGCTCCGGAAATTCAAGGAGTCAAGCAGGCAAGTTAGGAGTCAATGCATATTAATTATGATAGCACTGTTAAATATGTAAATCGTACTGATGAGTATATTTTGCATCAAATACTTAATTTTGTTACGATTTACTCAACCTTGGCTTCCATTTTTATCCGAATTATCCCCTAGTAAACGCTGAAATGATTCTCCAGGGGTACATTTCATATTATATCACAAATCCCTGTCACGCAATGCTCGTTTTTTTAGTTTTAAAGGCTTTTGATAATTTATAGCCTATAAAAACTTAGGTGACATTAGGGAACTAATACCGTAAAATAATCACTTTTGTTCGTCTCAGATTTGTCTGAATCATGATATGGAATGGCGAATTATAGTAAATATTTATTATTGTGAATGTTACTGTAAGGCCCCTTGCACACGCACCGATTTTGGACGGCCGGTAAAATATCGGCCGATATTTTACCGGTGAAGCGCTGCTTGCACACACGCTGGATTTTCACAGGTCAAAAGATAAGTTGCTTGGTTGTTGAGCTGGCGCAGGGGATCCGCAGTGGCATTGGCCGGTAGCTAACCGACTTTTTACCGGTGCCGGTGCGCGGTCGGTCAGTGTGCAAGCTCCCATACCCTTCCATTGTTCACCATTGGAATGTTGACGGCCGTCCAAAATCGGCGTGTGCTATGGGTCTAAGGGTTGATAACTATTTCAGCGCTGCCAGAAAAGAATACGGCGATTCAGCAGTTTGCTATATCCAACTTAAAAGAGAATAATATATACACTATGAAAGGGAGAGTTTGTCCTGAGCACAAAATCAGAAGAAACCACAGGAAAAATAATTTTTGTCACTTATTCTTCCGCCATACCCAGAACCCAGAGGAACAAAATTTACAAATTCATTTGGTTCACAAGGTACTAAATATTTGATAGCATTACATTTTTATACTATTATACTCACTCCATGTCAAAGCTTGATTTATTGGATCAGAGGGCTTTTGAATTTGAATTTCAAAACATTCAATTATATACTGTACATTGCTGTAATTGGCTTAAAAGACAATGGTAGATCAAATTTGTTATGCTTCGGAAAAAATATTAAATTTTTTAAGCGATGTGAAATAAGAGGTAAAATTGTGTGGATAGTAGAAGAAACTCTTGTCTTACTGATTTTTAATTGGTCTCCTGATCTCTTTAAGTTGTCATTTAATTTAATTTTGATGATGGTGATGAAAATGTCTCTAGTGGCAATCTTAAATATTCCAAAGAGCAAATCAACAACGTACATTGTTTCTTTAGGTGTTCCTAAGTACCTCTTGGGGTAACTTCATTATTAAGTCAGTTATGTTATTGTTTTCACCAACTCCAAAACTCTCGGATGAGAATGTGCTCGAGAATATTTCATTAATAAACATTATGTTTGGTTACTGTATGGCAATCTCTGGTGTATTAAATCTAAGACTAAGTTAGCATCAATTAACTTCGGTGTTCATTGAATAGTAGCATAAACATTGTTCTTAATCTTTTGTAAATTATTTCCCTTCAAATAACTTAAATTAAAATTGTTTTCGTACGAATAATAATTGCGGTCTTCCAAAATAAGTCGAACGGGCGTCCGTTCGACTTATTTTGGAAGACCGCAAGTAAAACAATAAATCACGTTAACTGACGTTGTAATGCTGGCATTTGGTATAAATTTAACACTAACATTAAAATAATCTTCACAGCAATAATAAGATGTCTTGACGTTGATGTTTTTGGTCATCTCGCATTGCTGCAGTTAACCATTTCCTTCGCACACGAGAATTAAGAGGCACAGCAATAAAACGTTTTCCCGGATTTCTTATTGTGGTAGAATTACAAAGCGGTAGAAAGCAATATAGTATATACGCCTTCTTCCTAATTTCCTCCATTTTCACCCTCTTTGTGTCTTCTCTGACGCAGGATCACAGGTTTTTCGACGGGGTTGACGGGTTCCGCGAGAAGTTCGCTGTGTGTGACGTCAGCATGCCTTCGGCAACCATCGTGCGCTCTCGGAGCGTTTGAGCCGGCCCTCGGATTCCACACTTTTCGCTTAGTCTTTTTGGGATTAAATTTTTGAATAGAAAAGCGCTGAAACTGCCGCCGGTATCCTCTCGGTGTGCACTTTCATTTAAGACAGTAAAAAAAATTGTTGAACAACCCTATTGTCAGCGTTGAAAATCTTTCACACAGGCTCAGAACTGGGCGAGGTGCACGTGCCCCGGAGGGCCGATTTCAGGAGGTGGCAAAATGTGAATAATTTTTTGATTTATGAAAAAAATTGAAAATTTATTTACTTTTTCTAATTAAATTATTCAACTATAAATATAGAATTATAAATTAAGCAACAATATTAATATAAAAATTCTTAATATCAAGTATACGGTGTGTAATTTCAAACACCGCATCTCAAAAAATAGCTAACGAGGTATTATATTTTAGTTGTGGGGGGACAGAAAGGGGGTGTCAGGGTGTGGGGGTGGCAAACTGATCATTTCCCCCGTAACAAAACTCCTAGCTCAGGCTCTGCTTTAACACATTGTGCTCGCTAAACTATGGGCCTCTCGGAGTGAATATATACAAGAGCGATTTACGGCCTAAATGAATACGGCAAAGATTGAAATGTCAGATCAGTCTATGAAGATCGCAAATGCAGTAACTCAAGTTCTGTTACGCCATCCCCTTTGCAATTTGCACCAACTCGCCACAGATCTCGTCTTCGCATTAACACATAATGCTTAGCCAGTGGCGTGTGCATAAATACTCCTCTCTGTTAGACTGTTGGCCCAAAATTTCAGCACTCTCATAAGCGAGCTCACATCTAGCGACCTCTATGGTCCTCTGCACAATGAAGTGAAACTGATTTTTGTGATATTTTTGATACTGGCATTATTAATCATTAGCAGAACTTCATTCTAGCAATGTTTGGAGTTATTGAATTGGAGGACTAAGAACAAATTAGCAATCGTATTGTATAATCATTTACGCCCTCAGTAGAACTCGTTGAGTATCGTACCTTGAGATGAAAACATGCTGGACTTAACACTTTAAGATACTCCTTTACCCTTGATTTTTTACGATCCTCCTTTATTTAAGATTTATTCCTACGTTTTATATTGAATACGCGAGTGTATTAGAATACTATTACGTTTGACGATTCATCGAGTACGGAGCGTTTAAATTTATTTCAACGGTTAAAATACTTAATTTGAGAAATTTTTGGCTCCTCCATCGTTCCAAAGCTGCCATTTATGTTATTTTTTGGTGATCAAGAGTATCGGGTTGGCTTCACACGTCTTAGTTCCTAAAACAGAAGAGGAATGTCGCACAGAAAGGCAAAGTTTTCTAGCCACTGGTAATTATTGCTATCATGTAAAAATCTCAGATGCTAGCGGTAAGAAATAGAGAGGATGAAGCACGTTAGTAAGGTAAAATTAAAACTGTGAACCACCTTCACAACCGGAAAACGATTTCATTTCCGAGGAAATAAAAATTAACTAACTGGGAGCTTATGAAATGAAAGATAACTTGTTTGGAATGATCACAATAAGTCTAGATATTCAAATGGATTGCTGATTTCCCAGCGATCGCATCAGTGCAAATATTCGTCACAAGTATGTCAATGTGGTAACTCGTATTGAGCTTTGCATGAGAAGGCCCTGGGTTCAGTTCTCGGTTCAATCCTCTGAAAACCAAAAGTCTTTTAGTGCGAGGTGCCTTAATGAATGGCACTGCTCCCTACCCAGAATGCATGATGTTCACATACCGGTTGGGTAGTATGGGTTGAGCTCGACCCTCACCTATCTTTAGAGTAGAATCATTGAGTGACCTCAGAGATACCAGACATTGTAGCATGATAAAAGTGTGCTTAAATCTCTTCATTTCTTTCCCTCAGCTTATCCATGGAGCGCAAGTGGAGTGGTCATTGGAAACTAGCTCCTACCATGCACACCTTTTACGAAAGTGCACATTTTTGTGGAATATATGCGTAAATATAGCGCACATCTCAGCGGTGGCACATCACTAACTACAAAGAAGCCATAAGGCGACTTTTAAGTAAACATTTTGGTGGATGATTTCGGAAGCTCCATGCTATGAACTATGAATAGCGGTAGCTGTAACCTTTGTCAAGATTCCTGTTGCAGCCGTCCGAGCAAGTCAATTTTGAATACGTAACCCCTAATTGTTATAAATCGTGGCCATCTCTCGTGACTCAGGGACAATGAAAAGTTAGAGGATACTCGCCAACGATGCATGACATGGAGAGTAGATGCCGGTTAGCCATTACAATATTCTCTGTATCTGATGAGCTAATCGAATATCTAATTGACCAGTTGACTCCTTGTATGTTTTGATAGAAAACTATCGCTCTTGAAATAGATGTAATTACCTGCTGGATAAATTAAAAGAGAAAATTGTCGGCCATTTAACTACTAACGAAATTAGATAACGCACCCTTTCCTTCTCCACGTTATTTTTTGAACTAGCTACAAGGTAACTACTGTTCGTGGTACTGATTAGTTATATTTTCACCAATATATAGAATTTTTGCTTCTAATGGAATGTTAAATTTGTAATTTTACATAATTATTTAAGCTCCTTACAGAAACACTTTGCCTTTAATGCTTTTCATAGTTATTCACTGAAAAGTTCCAACTACTTACTTTTCCTTGAGCCACTGGGAAATGATCCATGATCTTTACTTAGACATTTAGTTCATTGAACTATTGGAAGTTCCCGCATCTCTGTGTATAGAATATTTTCCTGGGATACATCGGATGGATCGCAGTGTCGATGGCAATTTACATCGAAGACAAATTGCCGTTTAATCAATCAACTGCAAACATATTGACTCTTTAGCGGTCTTTCTGTGGCGATCACTCTCTTTTTAGTACATTAAAATATATCAACGCTAAAGCCACATCGCACAGTGGGCGGAAATCGGAAAAAGCCGGACAAAATTACAAAATAGCTTTTTTTGAGTTATGAGCTTGAAACTTCGCAGGTATACTAAAAAATGATTGAAATGTATGGATATGTACTTTATTTGACATAGGTTCCACCCGTTAATGAGATACTCAAACGTGAGCAAATTTCCACAAAAACGCCCGTCTTCAATTTTCTCTGACAATCTTCCAAAGTAAGTAGATGGTGAAGTTATAGGTGGATTCTTGCGGAATGGATAACCACATAATCTGTTGCCATGGTATTTTTTATTTTACTTTCCGTAATCTTAAAGAATATCATCGATAAATGATTACCATGCAGTTACAAAATGGCGGATACTGTATTTCGACAAAGTTTTACATTAGGTAGAGTTTCAAATGGGGTTTTGGCAAAGTCACGTGGAGTAGCTCATATGAATGCATTCTTTAAAGATTTTTTGAGGTGCTTATGCAGTTATCTTTGAAATAAGTTTGCAACGCCGGAAATAACATTGATTTTTCGATCGCGCGGCAGGGTTCGTCTCTGCGGGTCGGGAGTTGGATTAGCCGCGACGCGGTTAGGTTATTGAAACTGTATGGGTTTTAACGCTCAACATTCACCGTTTTTATGTTTTGCTTCAAGACACCGATTCTCAAATGGTCTATGGTGACGACAGTGGAGGATTTTTAACCAATGGATGTGTAAGTTTCATTGAAGTTCAATTCGTTCTCTTTGGATACGATCGAAGACCATGCTTCTATTAAAAGCGTTCAAACCTCAAAAAAGTGAGTTGTTTTCCTGGCACTCCTACAAAAAGACCTGCCAGAAAGACACCAGCTGAGACTCCTATACCTTCTTTACTCTCCGATCCCTGACCCCTAGGATTCTACTGCGAAAACGGTCGTTTTATGACTCCGCGAAGCCGAAAATAAACCTCTGGGACTAAACGAAGCACAGATAATGTTTTGCGTTAGAGGAACCACGTGCTTCACCTTCGAACAGTTTAGTTTCGACCCATGGACCGAGTAGGAAGTATGATTGAATGGAGAGCAGGTTCGCCCCACCGCGCTTAGATGCACGGGGCATTTGTCCGCCATATTGCGCAACGCATTATTCAGTCGCAATATGACGAAGCTCAATTTTTTGACCTCCCTACATTCTGTCATGAAATGGGTCACAAATATTCCCTCTTTTCCCCCTCCAATCAGCTTTTGGGATCGAAACTTAACTATTAGTAGCTGGGTTTCGATTAATTAAGTATCGTTCCCGGGAGCAAAGTTTCTTCCCGGGTCGAAGCTAAACTCCTTGGTGATTTTAATTCCGTGCAGGAACGAAACTAAACCCAGGCCTCGTATTTTCTCTTCCCTCCGGGTCGAAACGATACAATATCGTTTCTTTTCACTAGCCATCCCTGGTATGATGACGTCTTTTCACGAGTAGCAGACCATGAAATTTTTTGTGTACCTTAAATGAATTAGAATGCCACCAGGTAGTCGCGAAGCAGGATACGGAATCCATGAAGCTGTAGCGATGATATGAATATAAGGTTTTGCCTCCCTAGAGAGTGCCGGTGGGAGGACAGCCAGGACGGGAGCTGTGCTCCATTCTGTACGAGAAATAAAATTGCCCCATTTGATTCAGAATTTCGTTTGTTATTCAGTCATTCTGCTTTCCAAGGAGGCTAAACACAGAACGCGCCAGTCCGTCCGCAAGAATCCTTATTTACATTGCCTCTTCGGGTGTATTTTAACCATTTTTCAAATATTTCATCAGTATGTAGAGTCCAAAGCGACCGATTATTCCTCATTATTTGCAACAGATTATGTTTACTCGCAAAGAATAGCGTCAATAGCTTACACATTTTATAGATTTTTACTTTTAAAAATTCAACGAACAGTCCCAATTATTGCCTACTTCCGCGTGAAATTCAGATCGCACCGCCATCAGTGACTGGAATGGCATCTTTGGTGAATACATTTTAATGCGCGTCTGTTGACAACAAATCTAGTGGGTGACTTAAGAATCCTCTGTCATGATATTTGCACTGCATTCCATGAGATCACTTTCCCTTACGGTTGGTTCCCTATTCCTACGAAAAATCTCCCTGTCCTGTTCTCTGGGGGTCACTAGAGAATTGGGAGGCTGCGCGCCTGGCTAAGATTGATTCAGCGATTGAAAGTGGGTGTCTCTCAGAGCGACACGGAGAACTTCATGTTTGAACACAACTAGAGTTCGAGTTCCGACAGAAACGATAAATTAAGAGCGTTATTTTGCCGGACGGACTGGTATGGGAGTTCGTGTTTCCCCTGAACAATAAAGGACCTTAATAAATGCGGAAGTTCGTTAAAGCATTTCCATTCTATTTATTATCGGCTAAACATCCCCCGCCGAGTACCTATCTGCGGGGTAGTATGCTGATGTTAATCTAGAGGATGTAAGGTTTCGCGATGACTGTACTCAGAGGGACTGAATAGAGAAGGCGCCAGTCCATCCCTGAAGTTCGATTCTGTTGCCGATTTGGGGGCATTTTAATCGGTTTCCAAAAATGTCCGCCGCGTGGCAATGAGTTGAGAGTGATCCTCTTATGCATAATATTTATATTTACAATGGTGAGTAAGACATTATAAAGTAATAAATATGATGAATCACATCATTACGAATATGAATTTTGATTAGCAGCCCTATCCATAGTTAAATTCTTCGTGAAATTCAGATCGCTCTACCCGTCAGCGACACCAGCGGCGACTTTTGTAAATCAATTTAAATGCGTAATGGGTGGCAAAAGATCGAGAGGCCGAATGAATAGTCCTCTTTTGTGATACTTGTGACTGTACTCGTCGCAAGGTAAAGTGTTAAGCCTTTACCCGCATGAGCTAATCTTCTAATTCGGCTCACTCCTCTCAGCTGCGTAGTTTGATTCTGGGTCTCTAGTGATCGCTCCATCATACCGTCCACAAGGTCCCGCTGGTGCTTCATCTTTCTCAGCATCGGAGTTGAGACGCAAGAGATGATGGCCGAACGCGAAATTGGCCGAACGTGTCAATTCTCTTTCCTTGGATGCCCGAGAGGCCATGGGCCGCGAGTAGAGGCCTCCTATCTTTTCAAACACTCAACGGAGCGCAGTCTCTTTCAAATAGCAATTTGGGGGCCCGCTATGCGTTCGAGGTAGAAATAAAAAAATCTAAGCATAGCTATTGTTATTATTTATCTAATGTTATTTTTTCCGCTTTCATTTAATTACCCATTCATGCACTGCACATGGACTCCATGAGTGGTAGAAGTGGTGACATTGCATCCGTAATTAATCTTGGAAATGGATTAATTGAGTAATCTCGTGGAGTACTACGTCCTATTAAGTGGCTTACGAACCCACTGTAGTAAATGCATCAATCATGGGCATTGCGCTCCCGTGGAATCCATTTTATTACATTTCTTCTGAAAATGTGCATACCCTTAGAATTTTAGCTAGGGGTAGCACATCGTAGTGAAAGATATTTTTAAGCATTCAAATAAGCTTTATAACCTAATATGTAGATATCGACATGTTTATTGGTTTTTTTCGCCTTGATTTGATTTGTAGAAATAACAGTATTAATCCAAACAACCTCAACCTTAAATTTATTGAGTTTTGATGCGATGCATGGAATTTCACTTAATCATGCTCCCTAATTTCGTTATTTATATTCACTCGTTTTCAACACCCTTGATTCATCATTGCACAACTTACAGGTACAGACTAAGGGAAGCCTTAAATGATGCATTGAGAAATAGGAAAAGAGGGGAATGCACGGCTGTCATCTCACTATGCCCATCAATTTTCTTTGTTATGCATTCTATGAATAGAATTTGGAGCAAAAAATGTGTTGAAAGAAGTTCAGTCGTCATTGGAAAATATTTGAAAAAAGGTCTGGTCATTTAAAGGCAAATATGCATTTCAAGAACGGCGATCATTTGGATTTTCACTTTACTCATTTTGATAATGGCCAATGTTTGTCCCCTGTCGCCACTCAATTTTAGCCACATATTCTTCATATTCCTCCCTTTTCCATCGCTAAAACCGCTTAAACCCACCGAATGGCTCTATTTAAGGTCTTCCTAACTCTCATTTATTTTATAGGGCACCTTAATAATTTTTAAAACTGCGATGAAGTCGGATTGGGTTGAATTTAAGCATTAACGAGTTGTAAAAATATTGTAAATGATGGATAGGACTGGTCTTTTACTTATGCTGCGTGTATAGAATTCATACGTCCTCATTACAAGGTAGAGAATCCTCCCGAATCCATAATTACATCGCTTGACCCAGCTTGAAGGTTAGGCTCATGTAGTTGACGACGGTTCACCAATTGGAGTAGGAAGAGGCCCGAGGCGGTGGTTTGCGGAAGGGATGTGCCCAATGAAACCCATTGTTACTGCAGTATCGGCTCGATTACTAGAGCACTCAAATGGTATATGAATGTCGTCTACAAAAGTGATTGCATGATTACTCGAATTATTGCAATGAATAGCCAAACAATTAACTTAGCAATCTGGCTCCAGATTCGTTGACAAATCGGGGTACGTGAATCCTCATCAGTGTAAACATTTCCGGTTAAGTATTTAACATCTTCCACTGAGGAACCCAACAACTTGGTGGCTATGGTATTCGTCTGAAAATTGACTGTGGTAATCATTTGAATACTCGTGAATTCAAATGAGCACTCATGTAATAGGATGAGTAATTGAGAAATACTTTGTGTATCTAAGAAATTATTCGGGCATTCGAGCAGTGGTGAGTGAATAGTACTCCTGCTAACCCGGATACATACGTTGGGAGCAAGCGATGGGTGTACGAACGATTCACGGGACTCGGGCCGGCGAATCCGTGAATGAATGGCGTAAATGAGGGGAGTGGGTCAGAGATCAAAAGCAGGTCGTTGGCGTAATCGGACGAGCGAATGAGTGGAGGCGCCGATGGCCAGTTGAGCGGCGCTCGCCGAATGGGAAGGGGCAGATTTCCCTTGGCGCGCGCGGAAAAGATCCATAAGAGGCCATCTCAGTCAGCCTTGGGCGAGGACGAGACCGCTTGCGCGCCTTCGGTGAAATTCATTCGCGCTCGAAGATTTCCATGAACGGCTAAGAGCTAATCCTTACGAAAATTTTATCGTCTGTGCTTTTTTAATGTCTCCAGTGGTTCCTGCTACTACTTTCTCCCCTAGTACTCATATTTTATCTCTCCGTTGCGTTTTAGACAAATTCTACTGTTCACTAGTTTTCAAGGCTCCTAAAAGCGATAGGTCTTTTTCTGGTGAAGTAATATCAAGTTAAATACACCAACGGATGAAGTTCGCCATGTAAAAATGTTTGACTTACCCGGATTTCGAACCCGGATCTCCCGATTGCCGGTCTGGTGTGTTACCCAGTTCCACACTGTGGCACATGTGGCAAGGGTCGTGCTTACTAAGCCACTGTCGGGGTAAAAAACCCTTATTTTGTTGCTGGTCTGCGACGACGAATTTCTAAGCACTGCAGGAACAAGTGACTTAGTGCGCAGTTACGCGCACGGGTTCAAAGTTATGTACCGTTGGTGTATTGAACTCACCCAGCCGGCAACCGGGAGGTACGGGAAAACAAAACTTGTAGCTTTAGTAGTAGTGGCTTCTTTCTCAGCATTAGCCAGAATGGGGAATGTTGCTACGTGCATCTCATTTTTCCAAAACATTAAACCTAATAAATTATTTCATTCATTAATGCTCTACCCATGATCGTGAATATTTTTCTGCCATAATATATATAAAGGGATTGCAGTCTAATTAATGTGTCTTTATAGGCGCTTGAGTCATTTCATCGGTAAAGTTTAAATGGATTTTCCTCATCTTATTTTCCAATACCTTAATTTTCACTGGCCTCCATGACTCATAACCTCCAAGAGCTGTTATTTCATGAGTATATTACTTAGGTAACTTTTAACCTTAGACCGCTTAACATTATTAAAATTTTAAATTATGAGGACTATTGTGGTCGAGGGCAAATGAACCTACGTCAGGCTCAGTCTGCGGGATTCAATGGACCAGGTGATCCTTCTTTGGCCCATAGGGCCCAGGACTTGATGGCCCGCCCTTATCCTCAACAGGGACTCAAAACGATCGCTTTTCAAATATTCAGAGCGTAAACTCCATAGCAGCCTCCTGCGTTCGCCAGACCTCTGCTCACTGCTTGATCGACCCGAAAGCCATTCATTTGTTCTCAGTAAAATCAAGGAATGCTCGTTGGAACGCCGTAACAGGTACTAAAAACAAATAGTGTGAACCATGTGCGTATTCCAGTTAGGACTCTCATTGAAATATTCCACGTATGAATGTGATTAATTGTATCTCACAACGTTAAGCTGCTTGGTTATCGTCGTGAATCCCCTTGGTAGTTAGTGCACTTTCAAAATAATTGTATCTTACAAGAAATAATCAATTACAAACAATACATTTAAAGTGCTCAGGCTTTCATTAAATTGAAATTCCGATAAGATTTTAACACTGCATACGGAATTGAGGTTAAAACTTTTCGGAGCAGATCAGCAATTTTCAAGAAAGGGAAATTTATTTTGATAGATCATTACCTCTGTTGATTTTATTCAAGTATGATACTGAGTCTATGTGTCAAATAATGATTCTGCCGTTACAAACATTTGGAACACGGCGAATCTTCCCAACGTGCATTTATTTGAAATATTGTCTGGATCAAGTCGTCGCTATTTTTAAGAATCGAATGGACAAGATCTGTAATGTAATACTTGAGAACTCTACTTTCATTTAGTCCATGATTCGTTCTCTTACAATTTGTCTAACTTAATTGTTTTGAATATAAAGATAGTACCAACGATATTTATGCTAAGCTATAGTTTCTTATTAGATATGCCATTGAAATTAATGAACTTCATAGGTCATTCTCAAAGATTGGTCTTCACCAAAACTGGTTCATGAGAGCTTAAATGTGGTCTATTAATCCATATGAAGATTATTTATTTTCACCTCATGGGTTTTGTCTTATTTTAGTCCTTTCACGTATTTATTTATGGTATTTTGCGAAAATATAATATGAACTCGCTTTGCTCGCTGGGGGGGGCTCTGCCTCGAAAAAGGTGGTGGCCTATTATGGTCACTGTGGGAGGTCTTAGCCTTTTTGTTTGCCACTTGTTACTTAAGGATCGTTTTTTTAAGTTGGCTAGCTTAGGTATAAGCAATATTTATACTTTCACGTAAAACGAGCGCATGGTACGTAGGCTACAATATGACAATAAATATTTATAGAAGAGAAACGTTTTTCTGAGGGGCTAAAAAAGTAAAATAAATTTCTACGAGTCTGACAGTGACTCTAAATCATTCAATTCAATTACAAAAAACATTGAGACCATGTTCCATTGTAACACCCAATTCATGCGTAATATCATAACATAACGACTTCACGTATTACAATGAAAACACGTTTATTAATTATTTTTCACATAACAACCAAATTCTTGATATATGAATTTAGATGTGACAGATGTTTCCCTTCGTAAGCTTTAGAGAGAGATGGTACACACAATAAAATTACGTAGGAACTAAATATCAATATCTAGTGCAAATGCGCCAAATGGAGTTCCTTAGCATGAATTGGGGCTAGTATGACGAATTTTATCGAAATATTATTTATCATGATCGCGAATGATTTCACTTCAGAAATACCTCTATTTAAAGTTTTAATGAATCGGGATTCACAAATATGTCAGCTCACAAATATACGGCTTTAATATCAAACGCAATGCGCAGTAAATCTGGTGAGTAGCAGATGACAGCCTTTGGTGAAAAAGACATTGTGAATTTCAAGATCTCGACAATGTTTACAGTTGAATAACTTAGTCACTCAAGTAAACGCGATTTTCGCAAGACAAATAATTGAATAAGAAATACCTTTAATTGCATTTATCCTCCATATTGTATTATTCATTGCCTTTGATGCACCAGCTTACGAATAACATTGCACATTAAAAAGGACATTTACGGAAAAAAGAACGTAAGTAAAAATAAAAAGTTATCGCCATCACAAACAATGAACACAGAATCATTTTCACCTACCTATAGCAGTAAAATACGCTTATTTGCTGACGACGCTGTCATCTATCGTGAAATTAGTTATCACTCTATGAAATTATATCATCTGACCTAAACAACGTTCATTTTTGGAGCCAAGAGTGGGGACTCGAACTTAATCTGAGCAAATGCATGGCGTTACATTTCTTGCAGAATTCGTCCAATTCTAACCATGTTTATGCAGTGGATGTTATTAACATAAAGGCAACAGACGAAGTGAAATACCTGGGAGTTACGATAACCTCGAACCTCACGTGGGGAACACATATAAAGAATATTGGCGGCATAGCCCAGAAGAAATTAGGATTCTTCAAGCGTATTGTGGGAAGATTTTCGGATGAGAAAGTGAAGGAAAGGTGCTATTTCGCTCTCGTCCGACCGCACCTTGAATATGCAGCGAGCGTATGGGATCCGGTGCAGAAACACTTAATCCGCGAACTGAATAAAATACAAAGGAAGGCTGCGCGTTTCGTCAAAAACTGCTACGGGCGTATAGACAGCGTTACCCAGGTGTTAAGCGAATTAGGCTGGGAGCCATTGGAGACTCGGAGGCTGCGCGCTAGGCTTAGATTACTTGAGGAATTCAGAATGGATATCTTTAAGAGCGAAACAGAGAACATAATATTAGAGCCACACTATATTTCCAGGTCCGATAGAAGCGATAAATTAAGAGAGATGTTTTGCCGAATGGATAGATATGGGAATTCGTTTTTCCCCTGAACCATAAAGGACTTTAATAAACGCTAGTACCAGCCTCGTTAGAGTACTTCATTTTTTTTAAAGCTGTAAACGGCTGGTGTCCTAACACCCCCTGCCACACGCCCTTTAGGTGGCTTGCGGGGTATTATATAGATGTAGATGTAGATATTTTATGGAAGTCTTGTTAAGTCTTTCTACTACTATTGTGTATCGCCAACAAGACATGAACTACAGCCAACAGCACGAATCATTTTCACCTACCTATATTTTATGGAAGTCTTGTTAAGTCTTTCTACTACTATTGTGTATCGCCAACAAGACATGAACTACAGTCAACAGCACGAATCATCTTTTTAAAATGGCATTTTGTGCACTTGTTAACTCTGAAATTAATAAAAACCACACTTTCGATGAAATATACAAAAAACAACAAGTAATTTCCTACCTTATATTTCTCCGCTTTTCATTTGATTACGCTTTGATGTTAACAAGTGCTTGTTCATGTGGAAAGAAGACGTAAACAAATAGACATTTCAAAAATTATTTTCTAAATTTCTTACCATATCTTTATCAGCTCTTCGTTTTAATTCCTTTATCTTCTTTTCCAATTTAGATTCTCTAGCTTACATAAACAAAGGTGTTGCTATGATTATTCGTTTCTATGATCGCCGCGCCGCCATTGGATTTTGGTGGCCATTTTTTGAACTAATCCCCATGCTCAATTTTAATTGAATAGACTGATAAATAATTGGAAATTTATTGTTTTCATAATTTTTCCTGGAGTTTCAGACAATTTTAGAGGGGGTCGTCTTAAGACTTTTTGTCGTATCTTGTCTCGTTCACCCCAAACATTTGTTTGAGTGAATGAATGAATGAGTGGTCGTTAAGTGGTTTTGTAGTATATAGATGAGATCCAAAATTCAAATTACCATCTGCTTGGCAAATAAAATGCCATACTCTAAAATTAAACTGCCTATTCCTTGAGACAACCTTCGGACATATAGTGATGTAGTCTCTTAAAAAAACCGTCAAGCACTTACCATGTTTAGCTGTTTCACTGAGGTGAGATATTAACCAATTAGTGACATGAAGTTTTCCCTGGAAATAAATTATGACCTCGAATGCCATCACCATTTTTTTGTGGATCCCCGAACAACTATTTTAGTCTTTCAGTCAGCGAGGACGTTTTCTCTGCCACCCTAGGGAAAAGTAGTACAGCGGACTGGCTCAAAAAAGAACGGCTCTATTTAAAGACCAGACTCTTTGTGTCTGTTGAAACCATGAAGAGGGAGATCATTTCTTGTCATCGCCTGTCTGAGGCCGCATATGTCATCCTTTTAGCTATATGTTGAATCTATTGGGTATTACCGTAATTCATTTTTGGAACAGTATTGTTTTCTTGCAATTTCTTAAACTTGGAGGTTTTGCTGATATTAGTTACAAAAATCAAAAATACGACATTAAAAATTTAATCTGAGCTATTAAATATCTCGTAGTAAAAATATCAATCGTACTTACCTTTCACCAGCACACGGGGAGACCATCGCTGGTGTTTACGTAGCTCTTCAGGAGTTTAAATGCATCCGCCGGAATTTTGAAATCATTGCATGTAAATGAGCGAGTTAATTTTTTTCATTTAACATATTGATTGCCTTTATTAGCATATACAAATTTGGTCCTTCTAAGCCATACGGCTTGTCAGAAGGTTCCCTTTATCTTTCATAGTCAACATGAATAAACATGCTAGAATCTTTCTATTTTAGGGAGCCTATGCACGATTGGATGCATAAATGTTAGCTAATTAGCCCCAGAGCTTAAATTTTACTCAATCACGCTGGACTTAGGCGATACCTATTTGATTAGGGTTGAAATTTATGTTCCTTTCGAGAAAATGATTTTGCATTTCCTTAAAATGTTTATTACATCCATTTGTAGTCATTACCTTAGAGTACCCAGACCCAAGTAGGCCCTATGCGTACAACCTGACCGTCAAAATCATGATAAGTTTGGATGTAGACCATATGCACTTAAAGGTTGATCGGGACTTTTACCTGGATAGGCACTGCATCCTCACTGCCGTATCTGCCATTACAGTCGTGATGATGAAGAGCGAGTTGGTCACCGAGACTTCGCAAGAAATTCTTGGTCCGGGGTAGACCTTTTCCGTGCATTAGTGAACACCCTCTGTCAAGAAATGTGTTAAACAGCAAAAAAGTTAAGAATATAATGGAAAACATCACTATATGATCCCCATGGGCTAACATTTTTACCAAATTCTATTTCTAATTCCCATGTCAAATTTACCAAGGTTAAACGGCACAATATGTTAGGCCATTGCGGTCCATCATTGATCGCAAGGCAAGGGAATATGGGCTTCCAAGAAGCCACTACAGGAAGTTGAACTCCATTCCAGCGCTTATCATGGAAATTAAAGAATCTGGATAGCTTGGTGGTCTGTGTAGTGCCTTGGAAAAGCCAAAGGTCCGTGTTTCGATTCCAGGTGCGGGGGAAGTTTTTCTCGTGGCAATTATTGTGAATTTCACTGTCATTCACGCGGCAGATGTGAAATAAGCCTCAACGTTTGCTATGTTCTTGAAAATTTCAGGGTTAACAATGTAGAATCTAGTCAACATTTTCCTCTGTTTCAAAAAAAGTCTCCTTAGTATTTTCTCCGATCGAATTTTTTAATCCTTCAGAATCAAGCAAATTGTGACAAACATCTACTTGCTCTAAATTCTCTGGCAATATTAATGTGATGATACAAGTTTAAAGCGAGTAATGTGTCACCAGAAAATACAAAATCGACCGATAAAGAAGCATCCTCTCACGGTTAGCATTGGGGCCTGGGTGAAGATTTAGTGGGTGGTGTTCTTTCTGTGTCGAAGTTGAAAGACGAATCGTCATTCGGTTCAGCACAGATCTGATCAGGGTCTGATTTGGTCAGTGTCCGTGTGGGCATTGTGATTCTTGCACGAACGAATCCCATTCTCCTAAATCTTCCCATATTATTAACTTTTCTGTTTATTTCCATCCTTATGATCATTATGTACTAAGAGAATTGAAGATCAAGATTGAAAAGCCTAATGATCCCTGATTGGCTGATTTGGACAAAAGCGTTTGATTGCATGTTTTTCATATTGAAATGACACTTCATTCACGTTGTATTTAATTTTCACAAAGAATAAGAAGTATTATCAATTCAATGAGATCTATCTCGCAGAATTCCATCGGCATTCTTTTATCGATTTTCCATAGTAATGTTGAAGTGTATGGCTTTAATGGTGCTTCAGATTGTGATCACTTTCCAGTCACCGTGAGCGCTCTTGTTGAAATTTATTATGAGGGCGTTCCCATTGCCATGCCATTAACTTCCCATGTAGAACTATTTATTCACATTCCATCCCGCTGAAACGATGTATCCTATATTTTACAAGCTTTTTTGAACTGGTTCCGCGTGTCTGTTTGACTGTTTCATCGATAGAATTTTCTGATTGATTTTTAACCCTCTTGTCATTGTTGGATCAGCTTGAAACTTTGCAATATTTTAGCAATACGTTTACTAGCCCATTGCACCCGCAGAGGGTAAGTCGCGTGAAAGGCGACGGTGATAGGGTGGCCTCCGCCAAATCAGCCCACTCAGCCCCGCTGACACCTGATCGCCCGCCTCGCGGTCAAGACGGAGAGCGTGCACACGAAAGTGGACGTCGCACGGCTCACGTGTGCATGCGGAGTGCTTGGCGTGGGTGGGCGGGCCACGTGCGTGCACGGCGAGGCCTTCAGTCACGCGATCAGAGCACGCACCGAAGCTCGAAGCCGTGACACTAGATCGAGCCACTGCGCTGCAATGCCAAGATTCTTGCTGTGAGCCAACCACGAGCGACCTCTGGGCTCCTCTGGGAAATAAAGACGAACCACTTTCATAAACATTGGATACAATTTATGTAGTCAGACATTTGGGCACAAATTTTGGAAGCATATATCTTGGGAAGATATTTGAAAGAATCCAAGAGGCATGTATATTTGAAGTATGAGAATAAATAAGGGATCGAGAGAAATTTATAAAGATCCTTATGTAGCGGTCACGATAAAAAGTAACCAAAAGTAACTATTTAACATTGGGCGATGCGTAAGGAAGGGAAGGTGGCATTATGGTCAAACAAGTGATAATCGGAAAGCCGGGAGACCTAGAATTTGGTCGCAAGATCAGCTATTTATTTATTTATTGAATCAATTAAAAACAGCCAAAACGGCCTTTACATTGAATAGACAACTTAAAATCTGCAGCTTTAACAAATATAAACTATGAAAAAACTCTAAAAAGTATATAAAAAAGAAAAAAAAAGGATTCAGAAGATGGCTTTTCGAAGCTGCCTCTTGAATGATCTGATGGGCATTGAAAGATCCAGAGAAGGGTGAGTAGTCAAAATGGTATTAAGACAGGTAGGGAGTGTGTAAAAAGTGATCTCTGAGAGAGAGAAAGACGGAATTTAGGTTGGTGTAGTAGGTGGTTATTACGGAAGGAGCGGGTGGGAATGTGGAGTTTAATGAAAGGCAGTATTTCTGAGGATCGGAACTTGCCATTTAAGGCATTGTAAATGAAGGAAATATCATGAAAATTCCTACGGGAGGATAGTGAGACCAATGATAGGGCAGGCATTACTTCCGAGCGAGAAGAATTACGGAGGTGAGGAGCACGGTGTCGGACTACTGGAATAAAGAAATTAACTGGGCGTTCAAGAATTTTAAGGTTGGAGGGATAGGCAGTGGAGTAAATATCGAAGAACCTTAGAAAACTAGGAGAAGGGGTGGAGGCTGCCAAGGATGGAAAAGAGATTACTGACGAGGCCATACACCAACTTTATCATGGTGGCCACCGTAGTAAGAGTAAGTTAGTAGGGTATTTGGAGGAAGCAGCCAAAAGATGGAGTAATTAGTAATCTAGTCTAGAGTAGTTAGCGCCGAGGGGCGGAGGGAAACCTAGTCTCGGCATTAGCCTACTCTAATTGTACCAAGTGTAAAAAGTCTTAGCATCCCATCTGACGAGCAGAATGTTGTACTTGAAGAGCCCCCCACTAAGCACTCTATCATGGACCGGGGAGTATGCGAGGAATCTGCGGGATTGAAGGCGGACATACGGGGTCGCAAGCTGTAGTTACCACTCCAACTCAATCCCGTTTCTAGAGTTGTTATTGGTAGCATATTAAGATAACGTTATGTTCGCTAAAGTGGGAGATGATTGAGCAAATGACAAATACGAAACTTAGCGAGTTCTATCATGCAGGAATAGGTACATCGTCAGTAGAACTCTTTTAAAAAACGTGAAAATGTAAGATAGTTTATGGCTTCGGTTGAGTATTTGACGTCACATTTCACTCCTGTCTCTAATTAATACACAAATTTATCTCGAATTTATTATTCCCTTTTGATCCTTTCCCTTGTCGCTCGATTGTCCTAATTCGGCTAACAATTCATTTATTTCCGTAAATATCCATGTACTATTAGTTCTGGACCTCTCTCATTAGCTGATAAATAACTTAAACTCACCCGCAAGAAAAAGCCTTCTTGGCAATTTTACTGCTATGGTCGACGCAATTTTGGAAGTGAACGACAACAACTCCCCGAGGAATACTTGAAGAAGCATTTTTTTATGTCTCGGCATGACGACTCATAGTCAGCCATTCAATTGGCAACAGGGTAAAATATGGTGTTGGGAATTTTTTTTTAACTCTAATATTGCAGCTCTTGAATTCATTTGTGAATCAAAGAAAGTAGGAATTTAAAAGACAAAAACTAGTTGAATGAAAATGGCGCTTCTGGGGTTCGATCAACAGATTAATGTAATGCTCACGCGTGTGATTATGTGCTAATTTTTAACGCGCCTAATGGCATGTACCCACATTTGAATCGATACTCCAAGAAAGATGTCATCGAACGGAAGTAACCGATAGTAGATGATCATTTTTTTAGCATACAAAATCAGTAAATGACAATTTGCCACATTTTACGCAACTTTTGATATTTTGATACCCATCGATATCGAATTTTATGCACAGAAGACAATGGCTATTATTATGATTCACGCCAACTAACTTCTACGACAGAGGACGCTGTATACCGTGGCCTACCTATTGAGTCTGGCGTCGTTGGAGGACTATCTGCGGATGCGATCTGAGTATTGTTTTGCATAATCAATACATTGCCTCATATTGTGAAATTGCAACGCTGTAGCTGCGCGAGGGCTTGAATGTGAACGCTTGGGAAAGAATTACTTCGATGCAACTCTCTGAGATGAACGTGTACCTATGTTTGTGGAGAAATTTCATTTTACAAAATAATGCATTGTTTTCATCCAAATACCTCCCTTTAATCTAATTATAGGTGAGGTGCATAGATTTCAAGGAATAAAACAAATAAATATTGATAATTTCCCTTTTTAATGAATATAGGTATTAATTTTTCCTAAAAAAATCACCATTTTGAAATGCTAATTTTATTGAGGTATTCTACGGAGACATGAGCGATGTGGACTGAGGAGAAAGTACTAGGGTACTTAAAAACAAATGACAGTTCAGGCGCTGACATTTGGCTCGCAATACTCTAATTAGTTTTATTCACCAGAATTTCAGGTCATCCTTTTCGCATGCCAAACAAAACGATGATATTTCACATGCACTGTTCTCATAAAGCTTTAATAACAAGTGCTCTTAACTTGCGCAGCAACTTTTCATATATTGCGTTCCTGTACATTGCAGAGCTAGATTGTGATTTGGTGTTAAGGTACGGCAGGTTTTTATTTTACACTTTTATGAGTACTTCGTTTGATAATTGTAGCTTTTACTCGATGAATTCTATATTTACTTGCTCCATTAAATACGAGTGAGTACCATTGCATCGCTCTCCATAATGCGTTGAATGAACATGTTTTCTAATTGTTTATTTTAAATTTAATTTATAAATATAATAACATCAAAATAAATTTTCAACTATTTCTTGCGAGAAAACCAGTCTTCAGCAAGCCTTAACATTACATTTGAGGATTTATTTTTTTTAACTCTAGCGGGCAGTAAATGAAATAACATTGGCCCCATGTGAAGAAAACAGCGTTTATATAACGTTACAAGGTACTAGGTGGTAAACCAAAGGTACGTGGTTCCATTCCCGGTCCAGGGGAATTTTTTCTCATGGGAATTCATGTAAATTGAAGTAAGGTGTTTCAGTGCTGGCCACAGATTTTTGTTACTGAGCAGTTCCCTTGAGCGCTCTTGCTTCTTTCTATTTACTCTGCGGGTGTCTTCTTTACCCTATGACGCTCCACCCCCCCTAGCGTCAATATTATGAAGAGATCGTCTACCCCGGGGGCGTAGCACAACTTAGCCGCTAATCCTTGCCTCAGCGAGCCATTTACACGCCCATGAATCTCTCTCGGAATCGGGAGAGGAATTGGCCGGGCAGAGTCATGTCTCCGGCTTTCGCACTTGAATGGCGAAAGTTGGGTTTGACGAAGAGGGAGAGAATTTTTAGGCGTTCTCTTTTTGGCAAAACCTTCTGGCAACTTTGTAATGTGTATTGCGAACGTTGCAATGAGGAGAACTGCATACAAGAGGTAGCAGTTCGTCGAAATAAGGTTTGATTTCTCTTTCCAATTTGGGCGTTTTTTAACCGGGTTTATAAATATCTGCAGCGCTGCTATTAGGCATTCTTCAATCCATTTATTTTAATTGTTAACAATCGTGATGTATACCATTGGTAAGGAATTCCTTCGATAGATTCCACCATCACGCATATAACACCCGTTTAATATCCTAAATTGTAGCTGGGTCATTCTGCCCAAATTCGACCAGGTCGACTTTTTTTATGTCTTTCCTTTTCTATCCCGCAGCATGATCACTGAGACAGACGTCAAGTCTGTCGCGGTCATCGGTGTCACGGGGTTAAGTGGGGCAAAGCGGGCGATGAATAAATGAGCTACTTTTGGAGGAAAAGCTCCCGAGAGGGCTCCCAGACTCAACGGAAGGTGTTGCTCTAGACCAACATAGTATTCAATCCAAAACCTCAACAACGGCACTGGTGCTCTTATAGTTTTCTATATTTCTTATTAGAGGATATATCTATGCGTTCATGAAGAATATGTTGAGCCTGCCTAGGTACCTTTACTGGCTAAATCAATCGACCAGAAATCGGGGGATCCTGGATCTAATTCCAGTCGAGGTAAATTATTTTTTCTCTTCGGAATTTATTCACAATTTGTGCATTGCGGGTGACACCGAACAGTTGTCGCCGTGTCTAGTCCCGGTATACTTAAATCAGAATGTGATCGTTTCAGTTTTGATATTTGAAGAAGTAATATCATTCTAAGATTCTTCTGTAACATGACTTTTCGGAATTTTTTTAATAAGTTGCACTGAATGCTATCAGTAAACAGGCATGCCTAAGCCGGTTTGATTTGAATACAAGAAATGAGTCGATGAAAGTAAATGCAGGTGAGAGGGAGAGAGAGGAGAACGCAATAAACGTTAAAGCGCATTGAAATTTTGGGAGGGGAAGCGAATTTTCATCAACATGGTCGAACATTTTGCGGGAGAATTAACCTTGCTTGCGTGTGCTTATTAATATTAGTGGCGGCTCGTGAGTCAAATGTTGGGGGGGCACACTTCACCGGGGGGTCAAAATGTTTTATTATTTGGTTATTTTAGTGAGTTTTTAAATCTATCTGTGCTTAAATTCTGTTTAATTTAAAATAATGCAATTTAAATACTTATAATTTTAAAATTTAAGCCAAAACAAGGTGTTCTGCAACACTGCTGCACAAGTAATCGCCAGATTATAATGCCGCCAGCCGTAGAGGCGATGTAGTCTCACTAGATACGTCGCTCTGCGCATACTCGGACGGCGTCCCAAGGCTTCCATAAGGCACAAGGCTAGACGCGTCATAGCACCAGCAGCCCCCACCAAGCCGCTCTTCATGTAACGGCATGATTTAAAAAAACACTTTGGTTAATTAGATGCATAATTATAATTGCAGGGGTATTTATTTATTTTTTTTTCCTTTTTTCAAATCTTTGGGAGGGGCGGCGTCCGAGAGTCCTTACGGGCTAGCCGCCACTGATTAATATTTAACCAACCTTGTGTCTTACTTCCGCGGCGCCTAAATGCGTGGGGCTGCGTCAAAATGATTGCAATTTTGTCCCACGGAAGTGTACTTCCTCTGACCTGCTCGAGCAATCTCTATCCACCGCTGTCGTTGTGTCCTCCAGCTCTCCGGCGGCTCCAAAACTAATCCCTCGGTAAGCCGTGAAGCGTTCGCTGTGCACTCGCAGCACTTTTAACGAGGCGTTCTGCTTCCCCTTGTATTTTATTTATTCGTCGGATTAATCCCCTCCCCACTCTTTTAGCGGGATCGAGGATACGTCGAGCGAAGTGGAAAGTCTTATTCTCTTTTTGTTCAAGGATCGATCTCTCCAATTGATTACCTCGAGTTGGCGTTCCGGAAGTTCTTGTATTCCCCACTATGTGCCGTGAGTTACGCCGATTTTTGATGTATGATTTGATTTGATGCCTAAGAAGACGCGTACCTTCCTCTTGACAAGTCGTATTTTGGTCTTTTTTTAGCAAAGAGTAACTAATATTAAAATAATAGATATTACGCCTGAATCGGTATACTTTATACGAATTACTAATTTCAATCTAAAGTTATCATTCTGGAATTTTAATGGAAGCGAAGAAGATTCAAATGAACGTCTATCAGCATCTCGAAAAAAACACATCTGAGGAAATACCAAGGTAAAATTTTTGAAGTTAAGGTACAGGTGAATGTTACCGACAGTCTTTTTTATCCACTCGTATCCTGAAATTTTCATTTGATAGACAACTTCAGGCGTCACTTTCTGGAAGTTCATCATACTAAGAAGAAATGTGATTGGTACTTTTTTATAACATTTATTTTCCCCACCATATTCAGCACTTCTTTGCCATTTTACCTTTGACTTCATTGTTTTACTCCCTATTTTGGTGATCTAAGTAAGATCTCTCCAATGTTGTGAATTTTTAGCCCATTTGAAACGGCGTAGAAGTGCTAAAACCGGTCGGGGAAATGGAAGTTCTTCTGGAAAAGTCGCAATTGTATTTCTTTTCATCGGTTTAAAAAAGGTAGTACGTCACCTAAAAAGAACGGTTGAGGTCGAGCTAAGGTGATAATTCTTCTTAACTGCTTCTTATTCTCTTCCTCGAACATAGAAAAGAGATAATTTTGTCTGTCTTTTTGATGCAAATATTATCAGAGTTCCACAAAGGTGTGTACCTACTTAGCACAGCGTTGCGGGCACAATTCTATTCAGATGCAGACACAGTCACGTTGGATACATTTTTACAGTTCTTTTTATTCTGGAAAGAAAGGCACGTTAACGCTTGGTCTTGGATAATTTTCACGTTGCTGAGATCCCATTGATTAAATTTAGTATCGTGACATGTGTTAAAATCAGTTTCGCTTTCCAATGGAGACGGCGAGTGGAAATTTTGTGAATATAATATACATAACGTACATGTGTTGTGCTCTGTAAGTCGAAAAGAACGAATTTTCACGGAACATGCGCATAAAATCCAGCGTTGCAAACTTATGGTGCCATCCGGAATGGTATCAAAATAAAGGGGCGGGAAGAAAACTTCGGCGGGGTATTTTATTTATCAGTGAAACGCTGTCATATTGTATCGTATGCACCAAATGAAGAAACACTGAAATGCACTGAAGAAATACTGAAAGATATTTCATTGTACCTTATAATTTACTAACAATGCTCGTATTTAGTGCTTGTACGACCCAGACTTTATTTTGCATGAAAACTGTTAGCTTTAACTACGAATAGGAATTGAAATTTGGGTACTATGTGAGGTGTGTGTTTGGAAATTTGACCTATTTGTCATCTCTCAATAATTTCTTATTAAATTGTTATGTTGGCTTACACAGAAGTATAATTAATTATTTTCATACCGTCTTTGTCGCTCATTCGAACAGCATTTGACTGAAATTTAGTTTCTACGGAAAAGTAATGTTATTTTCCCTATACTGTAGAAAAACGGAATGGAGATATTATACTTAATAAATTTCATAATGTCCACCAAATTTATTTGTAATGCCATGTGGGTTCATAATTTAAACCAATGCTATTTTCATTTGCTCAATGGGTATCAGAAGATGAGTTTCTTTGGCGCAAGACATCGGAGAAGACTCTCAGGTGATACGCTCCATAAGTTACTTTTCCCATAGCCCTTAATAATTGCCTGAAGGCAATGGTGTACGTAAGCGAAATTTTACCCCCAAATTGCTGTTTCAAGCGCAAAAACCTGTTTAGTCAAATACAAATAGTTGTAAAAGAACAAAAAAGCTGATTTTTACTTTAGGTGATATCTGCATTAATCTGCGAAGCTATGATAGGGTGTACCAATAAACTAGCTATACCTCGAAACATGATGATTTACCTTCACTTGTCACCATCTGAGGGAATTTTGCCCTTATGAAAGACAAATAACTATTTTTTATCATTATTTGGCAGAAAAAAACCTTGAGCATAGAATCGCCAATAAAAATGTAGGAGCTACAACTTAATACTGTGCATCATGGTGGTTTAATATTTTCAGCAGTAGAGACTTCCTAAGACGCAAAAAGTAAACTTCCGCAAATAATTCAAAATCTCACCTAACTCTGACAAGATATCACGACTGAAGAGTCGTATTTGAATTCAGAACATTGCAATTGAGTGATTGAACATCCATGCAATTGAATGATTAGATGCGTGATATATTCCAGGTGTTCCCAATAGTGGCTAAGAAAAGAATCCTACCATTGTTACAGGGTACATTGTATGATTCTTCTCTGTTTCATGTGTGACCTTGCGCTGAATTATTTCCCGATCGGCAACGGGACATCTCGATAGCCAAAAATTATTTGCAGAAGACCAGCATGGCTTCAGAAAAAGTGGGTCATACGAGACCCAGCTATCTCTCGTTATTCAAGATATCCTCGCCTCAGGTGACAACACGCTCATATGAAACTCAGGTCATTAAATTTTTAATGTCCACAAATATCCCCAGTAGAATGTGAGAGTTTTCAAAACTTAAACTTACAATATTTTGGACCTAATTCTGCAATAGCCTTCAACATTTGACAGGTGACTCGATGTCGTTCCAATATCTCGTGGATTCTTTGTGACCGCTAAAATTCAATTTGCGTCTTTTGTAATAACATCAACACCAAGGCTACCAGAAAGTTCGGCCTGTTCGCAGTCGAGGCGGCGTTATTTGAGAAATCCTGAGTTAGGTGAGGGAAGAAATCGTTGAGGGCGAAATGTAGGGAGCAAATGGATTGCCGTAAAAAGGATAAATGTCTGCGTGTATTTTCGTAGTGAAGGTTGTAGGGGCCTGAATATTTTCTACCATTCTTCGCTGTATTTTCATGCATAGCAAATATTGGAATAGTTCTTGTAATAGGCTGGCAGACTAGTATTCCCTCACATCAGATTCCTTGGAAGTGGAACAGAAAGCATCAGAGTAGAAATGATTTTTGATGAAAAACACCGAATTTTTTTATAAGCAGCATGATATAAATGTTCAGCTGTCGTAACATATGCTAGAAACCCGTGATTCGTGAACGATTTCGTCAAATGAGTACATTTTCGGCTATATTTTAATTGCACAATAAAAGATTTTAGAAAAAATGCATGCCAATTTTTATCCCGTAATATTTGATATTGAAGCCTAAAATGTCACTACGCAGCGGTAGACATACTATTGCATGATGGTTGATTACATTATTTCGTAACGGTTCCATTTTTTCCTTGTTACATGCTTTTAGTATAACGGGAGTGGAGCTTACCTGTGAATTTGGTATCTTTTATTCTTGATAATTGAGTTTGCTCTAAATTAGTCGCATTAGTGTATGTGTTTAAACTATTTCATTAAGCCTCTGAGGCAGTAGGTGCATAAGAAAGAGCCGTCCGTCGAATATGCTTTTCAATAACATTTGATTTTCATCTTTTTCTTTTTCAATGTACCGTATCCTGTTTTGCCCTCAATAACTACTGACATACCTTCCAATGGGAAGGGTTTCCCGAAGCTTCCCAAGCAGTCTGCTGCAGTGAGGGTTGAATGCGTTTCGAAATCATCTTTCTCGGAACTGTGAGGACCGAACCTTGCTAGATATGTGGCCCTCCTTCCGTCGGAGAGTTCGACATGCTCAAAAATTTGGTCGCGTTAGTATACACTCGAACTATTCCATCTTGTATTTTGGAGGAAACCACAGATCGTATTTCCTCTGCAAGTTCCTAGTCCGGGAGGCCAAGGCATGGAAAAAGACGTGGGAATAGACTCGTGCACGGAAGTATCTTGTCTGAAACTTTCCGTCCTTGTCTATGAACTAGCCCCCCTTCACTTCCTAGAATGCCTGCCTTGCTCATGACGGACTCAAATCGTAATGAAGATGTTTGCAGTTTCCTAGTAGGTTGACCTGCGTGGTAACTATCGTTCATTCGGTATAAACAAAGATGTTGGGGTGAATATGACAAAATGTGCTCTGAAAAAAGGGGATAATATTATTGAAAATTCCCATCAATGGTCTAAACTTATGGAGATAACTTGAAATATTTATATGAAGCGATTCATTCATGAAGCTAGTAAATTTTATTTACCTGAATACTCATGTTCGCATTCTGGCTAGTAATAATATCGTTATAATGAAAATGTGGCAAATATGAGCTAAGGGCTCTCTCGGTACACTCTCATCGCATTAAGAGCCAAAGTCATCGACTGTTATTTCCTCATCGAAATGGGTTTTTTCGGGAATTGGATAGCCGAGATATGTTCTAAGTACTTCTCTGAAACTTTGACCCCGGAGAAAGAGGAAAGAAGGAGGCCTGTTATCTTGATATACAATGAGCAAATGAATATTCGCTGAAGTGAAAAGATTTCTTTTTCACGAAAATTTTAGGAGCACCCTATTCTATGCCTGGATTAAAGTGCATCAAATAGATAATCAGAAGGCTTAAGCTACTGTTTCTCTGTAAATAAGTGAGAACTAATAGCTGAGAACAGAGATTCGTTGAAAAATACAATGAGCTGCCAAAGAGCCTCAGACTTTGAAAATGAAGAAAAAAGAAGTATTCATATTCATTTTTATTTCTGTTAAGGATCATTTTACATGATATAATACACGTCAGTAAAACACATAAGCATTTAAGCTGTACAGTATACAATCATAATTCCTCATCTAGGAGGTATTCATTAAGTGAATAATACAGTTTTTCCTGGCATAACTTTTATTTTTTGCTTAAAAATATTAATTTTCTTCATTTCTTTGTACTTCGTTGGAAGTATATTTAATAGGTGAATACCCATATCTCTAGGACCATGGGAAGTTTTACTCGTCCTGACAAATGAAACATGTAAGTCATTCCTCAATCTCGTTGAGTAATTATGAACATTGGAGTTTTTTTGAAATTCAGCAATATTAGTCTGTACATACAATAAAACATAATATATATAAACACAAGGAAAAGGCAGTCATCTTAATGCCTTGAAAATAGGTCGACACGGTGCAGTGATTGGAGCATTTACCATAAGTGTAACAGCTTTCTTTTGCAGTTTAAATATTGCAGTAGCACCACAGGAAGGACCCCAAAACAAAATACCATGTACCATGAGGGAGTAAAACTCTCCGAAGTATTGAAAAAGCAATGCATCAGTAGATACAGTGCATCTTGTAAATCTGATCTTGTAGCATTTTGAACTAAGCTTACAAGCTAATTCATAAATATGAGGTTCCCATGTCATATGACAGTCTAGATGTAATCCAAGAAATTTAGCTTGAGTGACCTGTAGAACATTACTTTGGTTATAACTCACAAGGATATCTTTATTTTGTTTGCCTCTGTTCACGATGTACCTACATAATTTGTGATTTATTAACATTAAGGCGCAAGAATTTGTATTTACACCAATCATCTAGAGTTTGGGCAGCTAATTTGCATTTCTGTAGGATACCACAATGGTTATTAGAGGAGCCTATAAAATTAGTATCATTGACATAGAGAATTGGGGTGATATTGTCAATGTTAGAGTACATTCCTGGCCGATAATTAATATATAATAGGAATAGAACAGGGCTCAGGACAGAGCCTTAGGGAACACCATGGGGTACAGAGTTAATGTGAGGAATGGCTGTACCCCTTCTCATTGGTGATGAACATTTGTTTCCTCTGGTGAAGGTAGAACCTATTCCAATTGTTTGCAGCACCACAAATGCCAAGACTATCTAGTTTAACGGTACTTTAAACTTTAACCAGGAGCAGCTCGTGATTTACACAATCAAAGCCTTTACTGAGATCAAAAAGCACAGTGCATGCCTCAATTTTGTTTTCTAAGGATGACAGTGACTGTTTGATGGCATTTTCCATGGCAGAGAATCTAAAAATTACTTTCATTTAGATCAAGTACGTGAGTAAAGAAGTACGTGCGATTCGGTGCGTATTTCCATTCAAAGTTTTATTTATTTTACCTTTATTAGTAAAATTAGCAGCTCTTTTTCACGGCCATGTTTTATTTAAGTGCTCTGTCAATAATAATGACTGCAATGGCATAAGTATATAGGAATTTATGATAGTCTATGAAATTAGTTCACAATTTCTCTCGGTTTTTTTGTTATTAGGACTGCTTTTGCTCGTCATTCTGAAGTAACGAGTGCCAAGATTCGGTGACATAACGCGACGCGACGACTAGTTGTTCTTTAAGAGAGAGAATGAGGGATGCAGTGGGATAGAGGATAATATGACCTGGACTCCTGGTATAGATGGTGGGTTCTCTGGGTAATTCTGGACTTTTGGTTGGGGCCATATATTGAGAAAATGTTTTACTTTCCTTACACCGGTCGCATGACATATCCTTTCGTGGCGTATTTCTCATTTAAAACGTATGGTATTGAGAATAATAACTACCGTACAACCTTGAGCATTTTTTTCGTTCCATTCTATTACTCGTCTGTTATCGTAAAATTTTGAGGGGCATTAGATAGCTGACATAAATATTAAATCTTATAAACCAGCGGAGTACTGAAAAAACCATCCAAGTGAACACTTTGAACAATGTTTGCAAGAGTTTTCTACATTCTCATTGAGCATTTCGTGATGATAGCTAATGTCTTGGTCGGGAAACTTACCACGAAGAAAACCGATGGAAGGGGACCGATACATCACCTTAACTAAAAGGTGTACAGAGTGGGAAAAACTCATACAGTTGTCGATTACCTCGCATATCGGAATAATATTTAACTGAATAAAGTTTTAAAGCATGCTAGTTTTCAAAATTTTGACTTAGTATTTGGTCAGATTTTATTTTTATTATATTTTGATTTTCTAATATATTTCATGTGCATTGAAATGCTGTTGAGGGTTATTCTATACTCCTTGATAATCGCAGCATTATATAATTTGTTTTGAAAGTACTATACGCCAAGGAAGCGGAATAAATATGACAGGCCGAGACCAAAGTAATTAGTATTCTTAATGCCGACCCTGCCTCATCGTCTACAGCCAAAAGATGCACGTAGGAATAACATGCAGTGGCAAAAGTTTAGTCATAACAATGGCATCCATGCTCATTCAACTTAATATCTTCAAGTATATGCTTGTTTTTACAACTTGAAATTTACGAGACGCAGTGTTGAATCCGCTATTAGTGCTGTCAATCGTCTTGAAAAGTAGCTACAAAATGTGTTTACACCTTTAATCCTCGACTTTTCGCGTATCCATCGCCAAGTTATTTCCCATTTACATTTAACTCTACTTATCTGATCTATTATATGTATTCACTTAGCATTTCAACGTTATCCAAGTTAGAGTTACTTTTTTACTCGTAGGCTTGTCTCTAGGGAGTGTTATAGCTTAGTGGGTAGAGCAATTGGCTGCTGATTGAGGGGACCTGGGTTCAAATCCTGGGTTAACATTTCGGACAGTCCCGAACAAAATCCTCGAGATGCGAGGTGGCCTAGAGAAAGGGATTGGCCCTCCTACCCTGAACGTGAGAAATCTACACGCCTGGGGCGTAGTTCAAGGTGAGCTTTATCCTCACCTATGCAAAACAGCCTTTAGTTTGAGTCACTGAGTGAGTGAATAAGACTTGTTTCTTTATATATTTCTTCTCTTCTCTTTGATTTCTTCTTCGTAATTGTTTTTTTAAGTTTCTCGTAGACACATTAAAAAACTATTAATATTTTTGGCCATGAGTTTAAATGTCATGTTAACTTTTTTAAGAAAGGACCTAAGTAGCCCATGTTTTCAATTTTCACACTTGTGATTCAATGTTATGACAAGGATGAAGTTCCCGCGTTCTAGTCTCGTAATTATTTACCTCAATCCATCAGAGAACGCCGAAGAATTTTGAATGTTTCTAAAAGCTTTCTTTTATGCTTATTTGAAACTTGTTATACTCGGTGTAGGTTGAATAATTGAATATGCGGATACTATTTCGTGCTTTCGCGCATTTATTTCCGCTGGAAATCTTTCGTGGAGCTGATTTTGCTTGCGAATCCGCGCAACCGTTTCCATAGACGCGACTCCGGAGACGAGACTAGGATGCTGCCCTTGGGCTCCGAGATTTATTTATGAGCCTTGTTGTGCGTTACATAGCGGCGGTAATATTTCTGGGGTCACCTTGTAACGCGTAGCTTTTTTGAAGTTTCTTTTTCCTGAACGCTGAATGAGTCCTACACACCTTGGATGCGTCACAAAAACGTGAGGGTATATATGGATCACGGATTAGGGTCGCACGGCCGAAATTGTGATGGAGCATATTCGTTCCAACGTAATTTTACTCCGCCTGATTCGAAAAATAGGATTGCTGGAATACTGAATAACATCAGCCTTTTTCCTCATCCATGCCAACTTGTGCACTACTTTATTTAGCAAGATCTAATCAGCTTACTTTACTTAGTAGAGAATTATTAGTGTGGTTTAAGGTGAATCCTTGTACAGTTTTAAATTATTTTTAAAATTTCGCCTTTTAGCTGTATAAAAATGTAAGTGATAATTCAGCTGGTAGGTTCGAAAATGAAAATATATGGTGTTTTTTGCATCATTAATTATGCAATTAATATACGGATAGAAATGGTGATCTCATTTTTATTATTTTTTTATTTAAGTTCAATCAGAGCAGCACATAAAAAGCTTTCTTTGATAGACCCATCTATTGCTCTCCGCATGGTAGTAGGCGATTGTCATCGAGAATAAACATTTATTATTTTGTACGATTTTATTGCAAATATTTTATTTTATTAAATCTTATAAAGTAATACTTTCGTGCACCTTTCGCTTGTTTTTATCAACCAAGCACTCGATAGCTAAAACTCATTTTTTTCTCATGGCAATTAATGTGAATTTCACCTCCGTTCAAATTTGAAATGTACCACACATTCTATTATGTCACTCACTCACGGCGTCCAGGATTTCTCGCTTATTTGCCGCATCTAGTTGCAGAATCCACGTTAGCATCACGTCTCTGTGGCATGAATTTTCTATCTCTTTGGTATCATTAACTCAGCCTTGTACTGCACTCAATTTACGTAATCAAAACGGCTCTTTCATTTATACAACGTTGGTTATTGCTCTCTCACTCTTCGTTTGCTCGTGACTCGATGGTTGTATTTCAAACCCGTATCGTGGAGTATGCAACGCAAGTAAATGACTCGAGGATTTATTGTACCTCGGGTCCAAATATAGTGGGCGCAGCGCGTGAGATGGATTCGTTTATTGGAGCTCGCGCGGAAGTCGCAGGAGTCGTAAAACAAGCGTGGATCCGCGCTTCGTCGGTTGCAGAGCGACTCCTGGTCCCGATCTAAAGATAGACCATCTCCTCCAAGGTGGCATTCTATTTTGAACAAGGCTGCGGAAATAAAACGCGAAGAAAAGAAAGGAGTCACCAGTGTTCGTCGCCGATATTTTGACTGATTCGCTTCAATGTCCCCGTTTTGAGTTTGGGAAGGTGTGCTCCCACTGCCTTTGTATTCGTCGCGTCTCTTTCTTGGCCCGTCTCTCCGTCGGTTGGTGCTGCTTTTTTCGCTTGAAAATATTCTGACCTTGGTTCTGTGAAAAAGGAGTTTTTTTACACCTCTGAAAAAACATCTGTTGCTATCCTATCATGGCGCGAATTAAATTAACTTGGTTTTACTTAACCTCAAGGCATGATATTTTCTGACGAATTCCACCTGTAAAAACATCTCTTTCCATCTTATCAGTACATTGATTTAAATTAACTTCGTTATACTTCACCTCCAATTATGGTAATTCTCCACCGGCTTTGACCTCTGAAACACCCATTTTTCCCATCTTATCAGTACACGGTTATGGGGAACTTATTCATACTTCGCATCAAGTTATGGTGATTGTCTACCGGTGTCAACCTCTTCATCTTATTATTCGGAGATTTTATCACACAGTACATCCTTTAACTTTTGGTGATACAATAAAATATTCCACATGTTTTCTTTCGCATATTCATTTAGGCAAGTAGACTCCAAGACAATTCTATAAATTTAATTATATCCATCTAGATAATTGCTACTTCTGAGAATACTTAGGCTTCTAAGAATGTGTATAGATTTGTTTTCTTCTTTAATAAAGTTTTTTTTATAGCCTCTTAAAAATTGGAATGACAATTCAAGCTTGCCCTTTCTGACTCGGTGTCCAATGTACTCGGCAAGCAATTTCTGCCAACTTAAGGATATTAATGACAATTTCTAGTTACCCCAAAATATTATCAAGATATTGATATTTTATAAAATTTTAGTGAAATTTGAATATTCACCTTTATATTACGTCTCAGTCAGCGATTAGTATGAAATGCTTGTGTTTGCCTCTTTCAAAATCGAGTCAAGTCTGAAAGGATAAATTGATGATCCGTATCATGCATTTTTATGTGAAAAGGTGTGCAATAGTTTGTATGAATTTGTGGTTATAGTTTTTATTTGTAGCAATTCACTTATAATATTTCCAGGAAACAGAAAGTAGATCGAAGTCATAGAACCTGACTAGTAATGCCTTATTAAATTCAGCTTAAGATAGTTGTCGCCAGTGTTTACCTACTGGTAACTAAAAGTAGACAAACACTGTAACTAAAATAAGTACCAAAAGCAAGGAATTTTCAAAATATTATGGGCGTAGGCATTTTTCCTCTGTTACGTTTTTCAAATGATAACGAAAGAAAATTGTATTTTTATTTAGATAGCTGACAGGGCTGCAGTAAAATTTATCAAAAGTAATAGATTGTCTAAAACATACCCGCGATTGACCATGTCTCTTGAGTGACTTGTTGGAGACGCCTCTTTTTAAGATTTGTATCCTTTCTCAGATGCATTAACCGAAAGGTTTTTGTAGAAGGTATATCAAAAATATCAATCAGTTTGTGTGCGTTTCATTTTAAATTTATCCTAATTACTTTTAAGCTTCTATAAATGCACAATTTACATCACATTCTGTCTTAATTAGCAAGAAAAAAACTGCACCGTTAATTTTTCACTTGTTGTAAATTCAATACATATGGCGTGGTCATTAGGTATGTGTAGGGATGAAATTCATTGTGTATGATGTTGTAGAATGTCCTGTAGTTAATTCATAAAATTTCATTATTAAAGGGCATTTTTTCCTTATTATAAATGAAACTTATGCCCTTCGTGATAGGAAACTCATTCGCTATCTATGGATATGACTTTCATTCTAAACATGACTACATTCGTAGCTCCTTCAGTCTCACTGCCCCTATAAATGAGTCTTGCAAGGAAGACGAGAGGACCCTAGGTCTTTTAATGTATTTTATAAGTACAGACTGCATATAATTTACTTTGTTATTTACATACCACCTCTATAATTCTGTCGAAAGTAAAAGTTCACACTTTCCTTGAAATTCAGATTTCACAGCAATAAGTGAGATTCGTGATTCTGCTATTGGTCCAGTTTCTTTCTATTTTTACATTCATTCAGTGTTCAGTGTTGGCTAATTTTACTCTAAGAAAGGCGTATCCACTCATCTTGATCTAGTTTTTGATTTTTTTAAAATTCATTCAGAGTTCAGTATTTGCACATTTCACTCTAAGAAGGGCATATCTGCTCAATTTCCCAGCGATACGAAATGCACGATTGCAGGGGCCAGGCGGCGGGGGTCTGTAGTCATGGGGTCTGTAGTCATGGGATCGTTTTGCGAAATGAGGTCAGGGGGCTGGCGGACGCAATCTAAGTCACTAATCCTCCTCGCCTTCTCCTCCTCCTCGGTCCTTTCTCATTTCGTCTCTTGTTCGCCGGATGACGAAGGCGGACCAAAGCTCTCACGGAAAGCATTCGCATACGCTGCGGTGGGAATGAAATTATTTTTGCTCTCCATCCTCGTCAGCATTTTGGCAGCTGCCACACCAACACCCGTGACTAATAACTCGTACCGTGTTCCCTGTGGAAGAAAATCAGGAAAATTCACTCATATTCATGGCTAGCGTTTCTTACGCCTATAGTATTCACGGTGCATCGGTATGGCTCATAATATACAAGATATAAAATTTCACATTAGTTCTGATCAGTCAATAAAAACATTATATTCTAAACGGAATCGAGATGACCTTACCCAACGGACATGAATGGCAATCTTTACTACCTAGCTCTTCTCGCTAAAGTTCGTGTGAAACATAATTTAGTACTCTAAAACTCAGGTGTATCAGGTTCAAGCAGGTAAAATTTATTTTAAGGCTCTTTAGGTATTTTTTATGAACTTTCTTATCTGTTATTTTGAATATGAAAATATTTTATTGACGCCATTCACCGGAAATAGTGATTACACAATGAAAATAGAAGGAACGGCCATTAATGCTATAATAAGAAATATGAATACGTGCATTAAATTTGGTCTTTTATTTTTTCATTCATTGCAGAAATAGATTAAAGGTTGGAGTATAATTACATTTGTACATTCTCCTTGCGTGTAAGCGTGTACACTTGCTTCTGATGTGCCTTATCCCTCCTCCTGCAATTTGGCATAGTATGCATAAGTATCTGCTTTCTATAAAGTTGTAGAAACCCAGTATTTGCTACCAAGTTCGTAAGTTCTATGCTTTTTGGGGAATGAGTTAGTGACAGCTCTCCATATTGAATACTGCTAGGTGCTGTTATAATTGAGTAAGTACTGCAGCACTACTCCAAAACATCACACTATTTTTCAGGCCCGTTAGAAATAACATAATTAAAAACATTATTTCCTGATACAGATAGGTACAGGACTTGGTTTCCCCTCAATCAATTTACTTAAAAATGCTAATTTGCCGTCAAATTAACGCATCAATGCATATCTTAATGTTTTAGTACGTGCACATAAGGTAAACTTTAAGTGTCCTAGCACTCCCGCCTCAAGACTATTGAGGAAGGTTGGTGGCTAGTGTGCACGTGGAGATTTCTGGAAACGAAGTTAAAAAAAGGTGAGTAACGCTGAAGTTCACAGAGCAACCGCGTGTCCCTTCAAATGCCAAGTCTTGTCAAGTGTCATTACTTAGCTTCAACCAGGGTTTTTAAATAATATGCAACGTAATATCCATTCTCTAACATATTTTTTATAATGCAATGGTAAATTTGTTTTTTTTAGACCGTTAAGTCATTTCCATGAAATCATCTTCTTGGTGAACACCATGCACATTCAACTGAAAATATTAAGGATTCCTTCAGGCTGTGGTCCAATAATGGAAACTCCCCTCTTCCTTCGTGGCCGATACGATTAGATGGTAGTCATGGCGTTGTGGACTGAGAATATCCATCGCCCTGAAGATATCGGTTAGTCAAATTCATACATAATTGCGGCTCTCGTGAAAGCACTACTTGGCCTCTATTAAAGCCAGAAACTAATTTATAAATTTTTCCCGCTGACATGATATGATTGTAAGTCCATGAATGAGACCATTTTTAGTTGTTATTTCTATCTTGAAACAAGTGTATGAAAGGGAGCTTACAATATGGAAAACGTTATGGAGAGTATGAGAATCTTTTATATAAAAAGTATACTGTACTTATACTTCACTATAATAAATGATGCAATGTGAGTAGTGCGTTATGTATTTTCGATAGTAATTTTTGTTTCCACGGAAATTTCAATTTGAAAACACATCAATCAAAAACTCATACAGTCTGATGAATCACACAGGAAAATCCATGAATATGCGACAGGTGTAATAAATTCCTCTTTTGGGGTTTGGAGATAAAATGAATTTTATCCCCCTTTATGAGTACGCTAGCATCCTCCGTGAGATGGGAAACGGAAATGTCAGCGGTAAGTTTGCCGATGGGGCCTATATCTCCACCTTAATAGGACTATCACTTCCGCGTGGCTGTTGGGTACCGATATATAAAAAGTAACCCTAAACGATTTCCCCGACCTGCTGTAGTCGGTACTCAGGGCTGCGATTTATCGACCTAGATAACAAGCTCCACTGCTCGCGCCGTCATTTAAAATATTGATTTGTGCCTGACGGATAAATAGCGGTTTAGTGATTTTTTTCCCGCCAAACTGGGGCGCATGGACGTCTGGGACGGTGCGCCGTCAAATGTGGCGGGCTAGCACTTGGGCTCAAGTTAGGGTGAGCCAAGCCTAGCGTATTCGAATGCCAGTTTGTCAGTCGCGCAATCCTAATCCTTTTCATAGTTCTTCGGAGAATCGGATTTGAGCTGTGGTACATCTCTAGATAGCAGCCCTCACACGGTGAGCATAGGTTGTATTTTTTTCTAAAATAACAATTTGCAAAAAAAAACTTGGAACCAAGTATGAATTATGGCACTGTTAATTGATGTGTGGTGATCAGAAGCCACGGCAAATATCGATTACCTCAACTCCTATATTATATCAGAATATGTAAATACTTGGATAAAGGAAACTTATAAATAGATTCTTTTATGCATCATTTTTTTAACACTATTACCTCTTCAGTTGAATAATATTGATTAAAATAGAAACAAACTTTGAAAAAAATAAAAAATAGAAAAAATTTCGTGTGTGCACATGTTATAATTACTAAAATATAAATTTGTATCGTTCCTCCTAATTTTGCATTGTTCATACAAATCAGCAACAAATTGGAGCTTGAGATATTGTCAAGTATAAATCTATGCAGATCGAAATATCTATTTAACATAGCACCTATACTGAACTCCAGAAATTCATTAATTGACCATGAGACTGGTAAATGTGATTATTTTAATTTACTTTTTTTACTTTTGTTTTCACTTTCCACATCCTCCGGACCTCACCCCAATTCTTTCCTATATTTCTACTGAATTTAGCCCAACTGTACCCAAGCGTTACCCAAACCTTGTCCTGACTTAACCATAAGTTTGTTACCTTATTCAAAATTTACCTGGTCTTCACTTTGCCTTACTTAGTCTTTTCCGCGACTTATCGTGAACTTACCTCTCCTACTTCGCAACTTAGTCACATGTTCATCAAGGCTTTCATTTTACTTTATCCTGGCTAACATCAGCATTCACCTGTAACATATTCCCGAATAACAGTACCTCATCTGAACTCGGTCCATTCGGAGGAAGGGCGTTGACATTATCTGCCGGAGAGGGAGTGCCCATCCCCTCCACCCCCTCTGTGGGAGCGGCGTCGTGTCACCAAGGTGCGGTGTGGCGCGGTACTCGAAGCATTGATTGAATCACCGGCGCCCTGAAAAACCGCAGGCACACCCGTCGCGCCCCCCATCATAGTCTGGGCAGTATATTAGGTGATCGAGTTAGGTGTCCGCCAAATATCGCAATAAAATAGTAGTTCTTAGGTTTTGGGGTTGTGGAAAGTTTACATGAAAGAATAAAAGAATATTATTCGTAACTTCAAGAAGATTATTTTACAAACGATTGTCCATCATCAGGTGGCAAAAATGTGATGATGGACGGTATGTATAGAAATTGTATAAAGATTCTCGTAAG
This sequence comes from Ischnura elegans, assembly GCF_921293095.1. Taxonomy (NCBI): domain Eukaryota; kingdom Metazoa; phylum Arthropoda; class Insecta; order Odonata; family Coenagrionidae; genus Ischnura; species Ischnura elegans. The sequence goes on from NC_060259.1 coordinate 89,754,514, forward strand.
GACTCAGCGTGTTCTTTTACGGAAAATATCGGGATATTTTTAAATATCGCCTTTGTGATTTGAAAACCGACGTTATCACATATTTCCTATTATCGCGATATCTATTGAGTTATCGTAACATATCGTTATTTATTATCACGGTTATTTTTCGCCAAAGTTTCTACTCAATCACGTGGGCCCTCCCTCTCCTCCTTTTATGTATTCAACACACGCGCGCTATATCGCCACTATATCTATCGCCGATGTAGTTCAAAATTATACCTCGTGGATATTGCGTTATCTTAATTGAGATATCGGAAACGTCTACCCCCCAGGGCCAGCCATCCCCACACTGCCTATTCTTCCTTTCATGTGGCTGCCATAGCGTTGGAAGCATACATGAGCAGGCTTAGCGTAAGCCCCTGAAAGGACTTTGTGTTCGGTTATAATGGTCCGTGTCAAAATTAAGCCGTGGAAGTGACTGTGGCCCAATTTTCGTGCTTTCTCTCTGCGAAAATTAAGCTCCATAGATCTGTGTGCCCTATTTTTTCCGAATATCAATCCTATGTCATCCATGCCGAACTAGATGTATTTTGAGTTATTGTAGTACTATCATATATTACCTGGTGTAAATTTAAAGCATTGCCATTTTTCTATGATTGCTCCAAGTAGTAAGCTTTAACTGACACTTTGTATTTCATTTGAATGTCCCGTTTAAAAATACCGTGTGAAATATGATCACATCTTTACAAATAGTTATAACTTCTATTTACACCAAGGATGAAATTTACCATGAAAAAAATCATTTATCTTGGCCGTTAGCATACCTCACCCGCCATCAGGAAATCCAGGTTTGTATCCCGGCTGAGCCAAACGATTATTTTCATGATGAATTTGATGCTCGTTGAATATAACTTTGCAAATGTGCGCGTGAATGCGTACCAAGTCTCTTGTTCTATGCTGTGCTGTAGTTATCATTGCGTTTTGAGAGCAATTACGCGACCTGCTCCACACTGCAAGGTTGTCTGGTGTTCCTTGATTTTTGTCAATGACAGGAGGGAAGAAAAATGCCAGAAGCAAATGATTATAAAAAAGACGCTATTTTAGTCAGAATTGCATACCATCGAACGAAATACATGCTAAAAGCCATATCATTTTCATTCAAAATGACTATAATCTAGATATGCGACCCAATTAAGGGTTCCTCACGCGTTTCAGCAAACCATTTTCATTGCAGATGAAATAAGTTCTCAGTTTACTTTGCTTGTTTTTCTAACTTATACCCGTAATTTTGTTTATTCACTCATATCCAGTGTATTTGACATGTAATTTTGAAATTAAACATAGATTTTGTGGTCAATAGTTTGAGACGCTCCGAAAATCCTTTCAAATACAGTTCTTCTCCGGACAGTAGAAGTAGTAGTGCTGTTATCAGTTCGGTGTGTGAATATGAGAGTTATTTGGTGTCAATTGGCTCATGTACCTGATATTTTATTGGATTTTATGATTAAACTTTAGATCTATAAATACTCTTCCATGCCTTGTTCTCGTGTCATTAACAGTAAGCATGTCGACCTTACAAAACATTTGACTGACTGGACTGAGTGGAAAGTTTTCTGTCGCTCATTGTATCAATGTATTTTAACACCATGTTGCGACGCAGCGTTTCTCTTCCATGGCTTGTATTGGGAGTGGTAAATGAGATGTTTTGGTAATATCAAAAACCCCACGGCCCAAATTGTAATATTCCGTGGACTCTGGCATCAAAATTTGCTCCCCAAGAATTAACTACTTCCGCTTTCATTTCCTCTGCGTCGACCTAAGCAGAGTGTCCACGGATGACTCTTATTTTCTTCATCTTTGACGAAACGTGTAATTTTAGCATAGCCACTTTTAGCTCGGAGCAAACCGGAAATCGGCATTATACATGAAGACATTTGAGCTATTTTTTCACTGTAAAACATTGCCGTTACTATTATTAAGATGCCACGAAATTTATATCCATAGTAGCCATTGCCTATCATTTTTAATCACCTGTTTTGCTTGCTTTTTTCCAAACACACTTGTTGATATATTGCCAAGACTTATTCTTCTTTAGGGTCTGATACTCGGGAAGATTGAGAAACAATTTTACTCGTTTCCATAACTATTATTTGGAATATATTTGTTTGGAGTTTTATCGATATTTTAACTGCATTGCACATTTAATTCAAGTTATAACGCAAATTTTTTTATTACGACTGCCTTTTCTTTTATCAGCGAAGCATATTTTGGAGAATTTCAAATGGAATTAAAGTAGGTTTATGAGATAGAATGCAAAAAATAGGGCTCACTTGAACCCTTTTAGAATTTTGGCCTTGTATTATATTCTTATAAGTGGTGTTCATTTATTACTCAATAAGAAAAATCGAAATGCACAAAATATGTAGCCATGATGAACATTTTGGGAAAGGTAGCCTAAAATACAAAGTCATTGTGTTGAGAACTCCCCTTGGAGGTTCTGTTGTTGAGGGATGTGGAAAGTTTGATGAAGGGTGGTATAAATACACAAACGAATGAAGTTCGCCATGAAAAGTATTTGACTTAGCTGGGATTCAAACCCAGTACTCCCGATTGCCGGTCAGGTGTGTTAGCCAGTTCCACACTGTGGCACATGTGGCAAGGGTCGTGCTTACTAAGCCACTGCCGGGATGAAAAACCCTTATTTAGTCGTTGGTCTGCGACGACGAATTTGAAAGCACTGCAGGAACAAGTGACTTTGTACGCAGTCACGCGCACGGGTACAAAGCTATGTACCGTTGGTGTATTTAACTCACCCTGCCGGCAACCGGGAGGTTCTGGGTTCGAGTCCCAGTCAGGACGAATTTTTACCCTCTGATTTCTGGCTTCTTCCATCTACCACAGCACCGTTGTCATCGTCCTTTTTCTATTATATGTTCCTATCCCTTTCTTTCCTTACCTCTGAATTTATTTGTAAGTTTGCGCTTAAGGCATCGTGTGAATGAATGAATAGACTGCATAGAAACACAAAAATAAACACTCACACAGGAAAATAAAACTTGAAGCTTTCGAAGACTTCTTTCTCAGCTTTAGCCAGAATGGGGATTGTTGCTACGTGCATCTCATTTTTACAAAGCATTAAACCTAATAAATTATTTCATTCATTAATGCTCTATCCATGATCGTGAATATTTCTCTGCCATAATTAATATAAAGGGATTGCAGTCTAATTAATGTGTCTTTATAGGCGCTTGAGCCATTTCATCGGTAAAGTTTAAATGGATTTCCTTCATCTTATTTTTCCAATACCTTAATTTTCGCTGTTCTCCATGACTCATAACCTTCAAGATCTGTTATTTCATGAGTATAGTACTTAGGTAACTTTTAACCTTAGACCATTTAACATTCTTAAAATTTTAAAGTATGAGGACTATTGTGGTCGAGGGCAAATGAACCTACGTCAGGCTCAGTCTGCGGGATTCAATGGACCAGGTGAGCCTTCTTTGGCCCATAAGGCCCTGGACTTGATGGCCCGCCCTTATCCTCAACAGGGACTCAAAACGATCGCTTTTCAAATATTCAGAGCGTAAACTCCATAGCTGCCTCCTGCGTTTGCCAGACCTCTGCTCACTGCTTGATCGACCCGAAAGCCATTCATTTGTTCTCAGTAAAATCAAGGAATGCTCGTTGGAACGCCGTAACAGGTACTAAAAACAAATAGTGCGAACCATGTGCGTATTCCAGTTAGGACTCTCATTGAAATATTCCACGTATGAATGTGATGTATTGTATCTCACAACGTTAAGCTGCTTGATTATCGTCATGAATCCCCTTGGTAGTTAGTGCACTTTCAAAGTTAGTGTATCTTACAAGAAGTAATAAATTACAGACAATCCATTTAAAGTGCTCAGCTTTTGATTAAATTTAAATTCCAATAAAATCTTAACACTGCATACGGAATTGCGGTTAAAACTTTTCGGAGCAGATCACCAATTTTCAGGAGACGGAAATTTATTTTGACGGATCAATGCCTCTGCTGACTTTAATCAAGTATGATACTGAGTCCGTGAGTAAAATTATGATTCTGCCGTTACATGCATTTGGAACACGGCGAATCTTTCCAACGTGCATTTATTTGAAATATTGCCTGAATCAGTCGTTGCTATTTTTAAGAATCGGATGGACTAGATCTGTAATGAAATACTTGAGAACTTTACTTTGATTTAGTCCATGATTCGTTCTCTTACAATTTATCTCACTCAGTGGGTTTGTATATAAAGATGGTACCAACGATATTTATGCTAGGCTATAGTTTCTTATTGCATATGCCATAGACAGTAATGAACTTCATTGGTCATTTCCAAAGATTGTTCTTCACCAAAACTGGTTCATGAGAGCTTAAATGTGGTCTATTAAACCATATGAAGATTTTTTTTCACCTCATGGGTCTCGTTTTATTTTATACCTTTCACGTATTTATTTTCTTTATTTTGCGAAAATATAATATAAATGAGAGGCAAAATTCCAATTATCACCATAAATCATTAGGATAAGTTTATAAATAAAAGCTAAAATGCTTTGTATTTTAGTCCTTGAAATTTATTTTACTCTGCGTTGTTTTATTTTGGCTGTTTTTTCAACATGAAGATGATTCTGTGAATTTAGCCGCTGGTCTTACATAGAAATGCTCCAGTGAGTAACCCTTTTCGAAGAGCAAACCGATTCAAGAGCAGGGTGGTCAAACTTCCTCGCTTCCCTGCCTTCCTCTCTCGTTCGCATTTATTAACGAAGCAATTAGAAGGCCGAGAAAATGTTTTTGACTCGCCCGGAGACGAATGAATTTCGGTCAGTATATCGCTCCATGTCCGGAGCAGGAAAGGGTGACTGCCGAAGATTTACGGCGCTGCTCTTTGTACTGGTGTATTTCACTCGCAGACGCCACGAATGAATGAGATTTGACCGAGAAATGAATGAAAAGTTACTGTAATGAAAATTAAGGCATGGTCTTTTTATTCCTTTCCTCATCCTGCTACAAAAACCAATATATTTTCAAATGTTTGCTTTTTATCAAACTCTTTGTAAATTTAAAGTAGTTACTACTGTTTGATACATTATCTTAGTAATGACTCAAGCGTGAACAGAAATGTCGGCACGCATTTTAAAAAATAGAATCAATACACCGGGTTTTCTTCACTAAAGCTCATGTAATTTTCTAGCTGTGGACAATAGATGAAACTCAGTAGTCAATAAATCGTTATATTTTGAAGCCTAAAGCAGTGTTGGTCATAAGCACAAATTTTCGCCAACCTGGGATAATCGTTTTAAATATAACACAAGCCAACAATAAAAGTGTTTTTTTTTTGTGCCGGGAGTTTTGAGCTGATATTAACAATATGTGTGGTGCTGAATCCAACTGTGATATCCGTTTTTATGTAACAGCTCTACTTTTTTTGATACGGCGCATTTTATAATTACATTTTTTAAATATTTGATACATTTCAGAAAATATTTTTCAAATTTGAATCCATCTATAAGGAAACTAATTCATAACCACTCTGCAATTTTTACTTTGAAAATCACCTTTATACCTTTGAGAAAGGGGTTGGGGAGGATTTGGCATTAAAAATTTTCTGGGAAATCAGAAAAGTGAGAATTACCTCGAGCTGGTAAACAATGGCTCACTAACTTTAAATCACTTGGATGTAATATGAGCATAAAATCTCACTACCTACACAGTCACTTAGACTGTTTTCCTGGAAATTTAGGAGACACTAGTGAAGAACAAGGTGAAAGATTTCATCCGGAAATCAAAACAATGAAAGATCGCTACCAAGGAATATGGGATAACCATATGATGGCAGATTACTGCTGGTGCTTTAAACGAGACTGTTTTAACAAAGTGTACCCAAGAAAATCGCGCAAAAGAAGCTTCCGAAGTGACGAGTGACGTTTTTACTTTTTTTTTCAAAGTGATTTATTTCAGTAAAAAATGTTAGTATTTGTATTCAATTTTATTGTAACACTATTGTAATTGTAGGCGATTTAACAGTCTTATAAATAATTCTAGTTTTTATATTTTGTGGGTTTTATTATTTATGTAATTATCCCATATCATCATGTTGAAGATTTTTTACATAAGTAACAACATGTGTATCTTGAAAATTAGAGCTGATAGGAAGAAACTAATATAATATTTGGATATAGCACCCCAAGTGTACCTAAAATCAGCTTTAAAAGCTCCGGCACGAAAACCACTGTTGGCCTGTGTAATTAACCGAATTCTTTATTACTTTCATGATTTAAAAATCTGAAATGAGCTAAAATTTCTGATTCTCAGCATATGAAATTATAGCTAAGTCGCTAATAATTTCCGAATTACGGAAATATTCACTTCATAACCATCTCACCCATTTCTCTTTTTTTTCTCAGGTGGACCACGGCATTGCCGGTGTGCTATCCGTCCAGACGAGCTCACCGCGGAGGGCACTTGAACCGGAGTTCGAGGCCCAGGCCGCGGCGGCCTCTGCGCAGCGCAAGAGCAGCTCGGGCTCGACCGCCACGCCGCCCGCGTCCTGCGCCGCCGGGCCGTCGTGCGCCGCCGGACCGTCTTGCGCCGTCGCGCAGCCGCCCGCCGCCGGGCCCGCGCTCTGCCTCAAGCAGGCGCGAAGCTTCGGGCGTCAGGGTTCGGACGAGAACCGACGTCGGCGGGACAGCTTCCTCTCCGTTGCGGCCGCGGGATCGCACCCCGGTGAGTGCAGCCACCACTCGGCTCAGCATCACACGAGAAAACTGTCTCGAGGTAATGGATTCGTCTTTTTTTTCTCAATTTTTTTAACGGATGGCGTTGGTAAGGGTATTCCGCCCGAAAGATTGGGAGGTAAAGACGGTTAATCTTACATTTTGGAGTCTTTGATCGCTTATGAAGCATAAACCATTCCATCGATCCATTCGCTTTTATTATAGTATTGTCTTTTCTGGAACTGTGCGAGCCCAAGACCTTTTTTATAAGCTTTAACTTATTCGTCTTTATTCGAGCGGTGATTAACAATTTGATTTCAACAATGTAGCTCATGAAATTTTTTGTGATGATCATCATCTTGAAGCTTGTTGAGAATGCCGTCGAATGCCGTAGGTGGAAGAACTATTGAGTATTTAGATTTTTCTATATCGAAGAACATGAAATCGCTTTGACCTTTCCAATGAATCACATTCGTGCTTTGCTTTGCCTCGTAATCAATGTTTTTCTAATTAAGTGTAGCGAATCGGTATTAGACCATTGACTCTAATTTGTTTCCCGATCGGGCAATCTCTGTCTCTTAATCCGAGAAAAAGTTTGAAGGTTTATATCCTATCTGAGCACGACACACTAATAATTTATCAAGTAGGCTTCTTTATTAATATAGGATGGAATTGATTCTGGAATTTAAATAATATAGAAAGCAATCGAGATAAAACCAGGTTCATAAAAATCATTAGTGATTGATTTAAATTCTTTAGTCTATTTTTACATCAAATCTAAACCGACATCCATGGATAAGTTTGGAAAAAATTATTTTCAATCATCAGCTTTTCTTGTGGGGTTGCTTATAAACACATATACTAGTTGGCAAAAAAAGTATTAATGCGATAATTGTGTAAATAATAAACAAATACTATCTTATACCTTTCTCTATACCAGAATTTTAAGCAATTAATTTAATTTTTAATTTTCTCTCATACGATACCAGTGGATACGGAATTGCCGTTTGATAATCAATTGAAAAAACTTTTTTCTTACCCCTCTACATTTCCTCTGGCATTGCCGCTTAAGAAGATTATTTGCTCTTTGAAGTCTTCCTTGAAAGTGATGAGGAGTTGATGACAACTTCTGCTCTATTATAAACGGAGTTAGTGAAAATTTCAGCTCCTTCATCTCCATTAATGTGTGTAGGACACGGAGAATTATTACGAATTAGTAATTGTTTCCAAATGCATAAATCAGGCTGCTTCGTACGTTCTTGTGTTCAAAGGAGAGAAGTGTTTGTTGTTGTATGCCTGAACACAGACTTTATTTTCCACATTTAATTTCGAGCTACCCTTTAGACGCGCTAATCTGAAAGAAACAAATTCCCTACTTTCACCTTTTCCTCCGTTCCTGGATATGAATGGCTTTGAGAGACATTTCAGCGAATAAGCTTGAATGTTACGCGGTCCTTTGCGGTCGCTTTGCTTTCCGCCACCTGTTCTGAACAGCTCAGTTTTATTTGCATTTTTTGCTAAGTTTTTTTGCTTCCGCTCTTAAATTCAACCTTTCAGTGACCCCTGGGCATTGTTGTGAACGACCAAGCATCGGTTCTTAAGAAATTTTTTTCCGCTCTCACTTTTGAACAACGCTTTGAAATTCTGCAAACAGATACCTTCATAAATTGCGTAGATTTTTGTACGAATTATGACCAGTTAAAATTATTTTTTCTTTATGACTAATAATTTGAACTTCCCCTACAGCAATCATGAGGCACTAAATATGTGCTTCATTCCCTAAACTACGAACTATAATAATTCTAAATATTTTTAATGTGCTCAGCTCATTCCTCTGCCAAAATATAAATCTTAGCCAGCTGAATAATAGGGTGGTTTCCCATTATTTTTTATTGCCTAAATGGAAAGATTATTACTCCTGGAATACGCACTTAACGCTTTTAGATTTTTAAATGACGCTATCTATTTTTCGCGATTAATTGAAAAGTAAAACTTTTCAAGCGCGCGAAAACGCGACGACTAAGTATAAATGCTGGGAAATCCGCGTGTTACGTATTTCTGGTTCCCGCTGCCGCCGCGTGAGGTGACCTTGGGGCGAGGATATATGCGACGCTGCGATGCAGACTGCTAGCAGGTAGCGCTTGGCTTAAATAACGATTATTAATACCTTATCAAACAAAGGAAACTTTCCGACCTTAGGCAGTTTTAATAGGTGATTATTAACTGATGTTTCCCTAAGCTCTGTGCCTCATGCATGCATTGGTAATCTTAGACGATATAAAACTCCTATCTCTTTGTGTAGAAACTAGGTCCGTGTGACGTCACGTTGAGTGGTATCGCATGGGCGCCAATCTGGCCTTTTTCAAATTTGGTTAAAATTGACCATTGCCATTCGTCTAAACTGAGATTTTTAAAACCAAATAATTTGTATATTATGAATACACTAATGGTGGGTAACGAATCGCAATAAATGCTTTTCGTTTTCTTTGATGAAGGAAACTACCCTATTTCCTTGCTTGGTATTGCAAAGTATCAATTCATAAGTGAGCATACAGAGGTAATTCGAGTGAACCAGCTGTTTTTAATAACTCCTAGTTAGAATTAAACAATAATTATTTTTTTATTAAACAACTATTATATTTGATTTAAGTACACCGAGACTAGCCACGGTGATAACGTTTACGGGAGACACCCGCAATCCGCAAACTATACGAAAATTCCACAGAGAAAATATAATTCGCCTTAACTAGGATTCGAACCCGGATCCCCCGATTTCCGGTTGAGTGCTTTAGGCAGTTAAGCCACTGAGGCGTCATTCTCCCCTGCAGAAATCCCCTTATCATATTTGTGACCCAAATGTCTATAAGAGTCGTCATTGGAGTTGCAGATATTCATTCTAAAAATGACATATCGTGGCGTAGGTGTTTCAAAAGAAAGAAGTTCCAATGATTGAGATTTTTCCGATACACCTTTTGTGGAAATGTTGATTCTCCCCCATATCAATTCTGTAGTACATACGCCTCCCAGGCAGGGACGGACTAAGGTCGTTGTTTTGGGGCTAATCTCTTTACGCCTAGGTTTCCAATGCGTAGGCAAGTGACTTGTAGATATTCACCAACTATTTGTAAACATTACCTTTTAAGAAAGCGAAATAAAAACTTTTATTGGAGGTCAGCCTTAAAGATTGCCATCCATTCTATGTTTTCTAGAAATTACGGGGATATGCGGTCGCTCCCGCCCCTCTTAATTCGCCACTTACCAGAGGTACTTCTGAGTAAATTTACCAATAGCAGACGGCTATTTTTCAAATCAACGTGCAACGATTTTCCATGAATTGAATAAAATGGATGAATGAAGTGGCGAATTAAGAGGGGCGGGAGCGACCGCATATCCCCGTAATTTCTAGAAAACATTGAATGGATGGCAATCTTTAAGGCTGATCTACAAATAAAAGTTTTTATTTCGCTTTCTTAAAAGGTAATGTTTACAAATAGTTGGTGAATATATAAAAGTAGGCATAAGTTTTCAGCTTCTTCGTCTTGTTGGTATTTTTTGTCTCAATTTTTTTGTTTGAGAACTAAGGTTAAGAATAATTTCCGATGTTTTAGAATAAAGAATGGTTCTTATTTTTCACTTCACTCATAGAAATCTCGCTCGTGAATACTTAAGGAAGAAGTGCGGGATACGGCGGAGTAATGCTTTCGTAAGTTGTTTTTTTTTTGCAATTCACCGTAATAAAGTTCCCGTTTTAATTTTTTTCATTTTTTTTCTTGATGAACTTGATTCCGTTGAGTGCACTAAAAATACAGACCTCCCAGCACCGAGTGATACTGCCGCGCTTAATGGAACGCATGCTGGAAAGGCTTCATTAAGCGAAGTCACGGCCGTTATTGGATTATTTCACGTTTTGCAGGCGAGCGCCTTTTTGCATCCTCCTGAGAATGCCCAGTGAAGCTTCTCTGTCCCCCACGACATAAATGCACTCTCAGCGCCTTGCGTCTTCGGAGAACCATTCCATGAAGCAGCGTTAATTTGCGATTGATACTTGTATGTGCGTTTGAATGAGTCCGGGCATGAAATGAACGTAGAAACTTTGAGGAACCTACTTTTGCAGCAACGTAATATTCTTAAATCTCATACGTACTTTATATATAGATATGACCAATTTACCCATTACTGCTATGTTGATATGCAGTTGAGAAAAAATTGAATTAATTGGAATCTTCAATCTTAATCTTACCTTTTTTTCCATCGAGATTTGATACCAATTATGTAGTCCTGCTCGTGTAAATTGAGTTTTTGGTTTCCTCTTTATCATTACTTTTTTATGAATGATTTTCTTCTCCTGAATTTCCTCTTTCAATGCATTCGACACTGAATCTTATTTCCCACAGAATATTATCAAGTCTCTCACTCGCGTTCATAAAACATGTATATAACGACCATAGGATTTGGAAAATACATTCCAATTCGTGGGCAATAAAGAGTAAAATTCTATTAATTATTGAATTCAATAGTATTTGATGGAATGAGTGAGTTAAAAATACTTACTATAGTGGCCATTGAAATAGAAAATAGATTGTAATTAAGAGGTTCTCAGCTCAGAAATTATTTAAGATGCAAAAAGTATTAAGGACAATATTAAGTGAACGAAAACACCGTTCAGTCTTGACAAAATAGTTTGGCAATGCAATCGTTCTATGGATACATCGCCGAATATCACCGTCATTTTAGGATCTGGGGAAAATTCTCCCGCATTAACATTTAAATTCCAGATATGGCACTCTTTTGTCCTTCGAATCCATTTTCAATACAATAAGATATGCTCTTCTTGCATGCAATTACCTACTTTTGGCGCAAAGTTATTGGTTCAATATCGTAGGTACTTCGAGAAAAACATCGTCGTTCCCATTTAAAAAAATGAGGACAGAGCAATGTGAAGATTTTAGGACCATAATAAGCCTGACGACACATTCGTCAGAGAAACTGACGAGAATCATCTTTTGGGGGAATAGAACGAAGATAAGAAGGACTCCTGTATGAGGACCAATTCGGATCTAGGAAAAGCAGGGCTCAAGAGGAGCAATTTTGGCTCTAAAGCTCCTAATAGAGACGAGAAATGGGATTAATAGACCGAATATCACAGCATTTCTCGACTTGCAAAAGGCATTTGACAATGTGGAATTTAATTCATTGCTTAGAATTTTTAAAAGAAATGGGAGTGGTCTACAATGATGGTAGAATTGTTCATAGTTTGTATAAAAACCAAGTAGCTGTGATCAAATGTTGAGCTAACGGTGCAGAGGCAAGAATAAGAAGAGGAGTGATACAAGGGTGTGCACTTTCCCCCTAAATTTTTAATGCTTACTTAGAGAAAGCCATCAATGAATGGAATGGAATTCAATGCTTATAGTTCTGAAAGAAATTGGATTTGTCTACAATGGTCGACTAACTATGCACAGTTATTATTAAAACCATGTAGCTGTGATTAGCCTAACTCTTCAGAAGCAAGAATAGAAAAGGGAGCGAGACAAGGGTGAGTGCTGTCTCTCGTAATTTTTCACGCTCAACATCGAGAAATTCATCAATAAAATCAAGGAGGTGACTTAAGAGCTCAATCGCAAAGTCGACAGAATTGGTGTGCTGCGATTTGATTACGGTATAGAAGCCATCGCCGAGAGAGAATATTTTGAAGAAGAATTTGACAAATATGGAAAGAATAATGGTCAGATATCAGCTGAGAATCGTTAAAAAGAAAACTAAGGTACTAGTATGCAGCAAAAAAGAGGGAACTCAGGCAAACATAAAACTATAAAAACAAATCTTGAAGAGGTGAAAGAGTTTTCTTACTTAGAAAGCCGAATAACCTGCGAAGGGCGAAGCAAGAAAGAAATAGCCAGTAGAATAGCTCAAGCAAAGATGGCTTTCTACAAAAAGAAGAATTTTCTTTCACCTGAGAATACAAGCATAGTAGTAAGGAAACAATGCATTAGATGCTACATGTGGAGCATGTTGCTTCATGGGAGCAGGGTTTAAACGCTGACAGCTGTAGAGAAGTCACGAGTGGAACTGTTCGATTTCTGGTGCTACCGAAGAATGGTGAAGATAAAATGGATTGACCGTGTCAGTAATGCAGACGTGCTGAGAAGAGTGGTGTAAAGGAGAAGTCTTCTTAAAACTTTAAGCAGAAGCGGGACTACCTAGTTGGCTACATTATAAGTCGTTACAGCGTTATGAAGACAATGTCATAAGGACAGGTGGGAAGGAGAAAGGGCACGGAATGGCCCCAAGCTACATAGGACAGGTCATAAAGAATATGAAAAGAGAAGAAATACGTCGCTGTGAAAAGGCTAAGATGGTTGAATTGAGATCTGCGTCGAAACAATTTTGAGGTTGTTGACTGTTGATGATGATGGTGCGAAATTCATTCATTATTAGCTCGTTCTCAAGTTTTTATCGCTGAGCGTCGTTTAAAATAAAATTATCATTACGTTTGCATATATTCTGCCGTCTTAATTTACATCATCTAGTTCAACGCAATATTTCAGCCCTTAATTATTTCCAGGAATGAGGAAAACCTTCGAAAAAGCTCGTAAATTTTGTGGCATTTATACGAAATAAAGACTTTAAGTACACGAACTTCCATTTCCTCAGGAAAAAAGCCTAAAAATGCTCTCCATAAATTTTCCGGGGTCACAGAAACCGACAGTTATGTCCCTACCACTAGATATTGTTACGTCTGTCGTCGTACCTTCGTGTTGGGAGAGGGATATTTTTCGAGAGCTCCAGCCACATTATCGACATTCACAAGGAGGTCATTATCGACAGAGGGTAACATACTTCTCAGCGTCGACATCGTCTCCCTATTCAGCCATGCCTTGTTCAGGAATCGGCCGGATACGTCGAGAGAACTCACCGCTCAAGTTATTTTTTTCCAATAACTGCTCGAGACTAGACTCGAAAATTCGTCCTTCGTATGTCAATGCGATGTGATACATGCCAAAGAAGGAGATGGCTCTGGTTTTGCCTCGTGTTTTTCGGTCATCATCACCGGGAGACTACATACAGAAGGCTGTAGTTTGATCCGTAGAAGCTTACTAATTATTTATAATTTTTATTGCTTTTCGAAAACAATTATGGGAGTTTATTACTTCCAAGTATAATGTAAAATAATGTGATTGATGTGCTTTAAATTACTTAGGAGTGCATCGTTATTTTCTATGAACCTTTTTGCCTTCTTGTGCCTAAATTTTTAAATTAAAGGGCATTTTTATGGTGCTCGCCAGATTTTGAATCGATTAAATAATCCTTGTAGCATCAAAACGCATGATATATTTTTAATGAATCAAAAACCTGATGGCAGCTCTCTTTATTCGGTCATCTCTTAATGATTTCTTTTTCAGGGACGCTTTGTTTTTAACAACGACGTACTTCCAGCTATAATACGTTTTTGACTGCAAATTCAGTGATCGACTGGAGAATCCTAAATTTAAAACTTCTAGAGGAAAGTCACTTCTTCACTCAAATTAGGTAACAGTATTCCGGTATGGATTGTTGATGATCCCTTTTTCTTGGTTTTCGCTAGCACAGGAGACGTTATTTTATGAAAAAATTGCGTGGGCGGCGCCGGAAGGGAAAATGGTTTGAGTTAGCTCGAAGCAAATTCGAACATTCAAGCATGCAAGGTGGGAGTACGGTAGTAAAGAATGTTTTATATACCCCCATCCCCTGACACGGATAAATTGACGCGACATAGCCCAAAAGTTTTTATTTAACATGATGAGTACCCGCGAAAGTTTTAACGAAAAATTAGCAACTGGTTCTGAAATTTCAGCGAGAACTGCGCCCCGAAAAGAAAATCATATTAGCTATGCGGGACAATGTAATCCAATCCAGGTATTTTTGAAAATGAAGATATACGGCAATATACCACAAATTAATGGACTTCAGACTATCGGCAAAGAGCAGAAATATGTCATCTTGCAATAGTTTTCTGCCTTTTCTTAAGGTATGGCAATATTTATCAAGAATCTTTTAATTTTAAAACAGCAAAACTTTTAAAAGATTTTTGCTGCTTGTTTACACATATTATAGATCTGGAAAATACTTTTTGCAAGTACATAAATTATTTTTTATGCTCTCCCAGTGAATTTGAGTAATACTATCTCTTTCAATACTTCGAATTTCAATTCACTGTCGTCTCAATGGCAATCGATAAGGACTGACTAATATGCGATCCTTGTTTGGATGGGTCCTCGTGTTCGACCCGAGGACTCGAGTTGGGGGGGGGGGGGGGGGTTAAACAGAACCAACTCATGTAAAGATGTGGACGTGAAAAATAGCCAGATAAAGTTCACTGCTGGTTCCTGTAAATGTTGAAAACAGTGGACGAGTCATTTTATTACTTTCATTCAATCCGAAGCAAAAGTTTGTGTTATTCAAGTTGAAACGCACATGAGCTTATAAATTCTGAACTCAATCACGTAATCAAGCTTTAACGGTAAACTGGTGTTTAAAACGCTCATTGTAAGCTGTAAGCAACCATTCATCGTATTAAATGTTGTAATAATTTTTTTAATTCTAAATTTTAAAAAATACGCTACGATATATTGGACTCGGCTCTAAATATTCTATTTTCTATTTTGGACGGCAACTTATAAATTCGAAAAATTGATTTAAGAAATATACGTGAATGATGGTGAGATCTATGTGATTACGAAAGTAGCAGGGTACCTATTTATAACTTTTTATATGCTCATGGCAATTATATACTTAACATGAAAATGAGTTTATTAATTTGTGTCTTCTAGTACATATTTTGGGTGTGGATGGTACATTCAGGAGGTAGAGCATTAATCATACCATCATCGTGCTGTTTAGATCATTTCTTAGGCGAACATATTTTCTAGCTTTTGGAATAATATATGTCATTTAGAAATTTCATCTTCCCTTAAAAACATTAACAATTGCGGAGTTCGTAGTATTTGAGCGCTCTCTTTCTAATCAGGTAAAAACATTTTGGGTTTCACTATCGATTAAATGATTAATAGCTGAGTGTTTTGAATAATTTATTCGAGTATATTAGGTCACAATTTTATTGACTCCGTTTGAGCATAGCTCTTCCCATTCGTTACTGTAATAATGAAAACACACTCGCTGTGCGTAAATAAATGAGGTAAAATAAGAGTTGGGCTTCGAATAGTGGTGGACAGTGGAGCCGCAGTGATATTCCATGCAACGATCCTACCACACTACAAAATAACATGTTACAATTTATCCGACGCGTCACGAAACTAATCATTCTGCACGTAGCGCGGAAAAACTTGCGTCGTCTGGAACGTGCTGTCCGCGGCATGTGATTGAGTCTGCCGCGAAACCTAGTGATCCGAATGATTCCCACACATTGGTAATCTCCCCTGGCTTAGAGCAAGCACGAAATTGCGGGCAAAACGTCCATACTTCCCATAGCACTTGGATGCATTCCAATGAAATGGATGCTATGGAAGCGGGCTTAAATCCACTCCCGTTGACCAGTGCGCCGCGTCCTATAGCCCAGCTCCCAAATCCTTTCGACTCCGATCGTCCTATTTTACCAGGGGAACGTGACTCGATACAAAATTTATATTTCTTGCTCAATTTAATGCATCGAAATATATATACATTCCCTCCTGCGATACAAAATCCTATCACTCCCTTCAAAAGCAATTTCGTGTAAAACTATGGTTAGGACGCTGTTAATCCAACTCCACCTGGTGCTCAATCCCAAAAATACACCTTTTAAAAGCGTCGAGTCATGCAGAACGATATTTTAAGAGCCATCACAGGTGCTCCATATTTCCTGACAAAGAACTTCCTGCAAGTTAACCTCAAGTTCAACCTATATCTAGTTGCCTGCCCGAAATTGGAAACTCGTTTGAAACTTCTCACGGGAGAACTCAAAAATCACTGCTCAAACCCATCTGAAAGTCCATATATGAGAATCCACATTTTAATTTTTACCGTCCCAAGATATCCACTCTATACACAAGATTGCAACTAATATAGACAGTAAAACTAAACTCGAGTTAAAAAAAAACGAAAATCTATAATTACCAGCTATAATTGAATGTAGTTACAAAAATACGTGTTAGAACAGTAGCCAGAAAGTGATAGTGGCAGGTATTACGTACAAGACATACTGCGATGTGAAATAGCAGACTTCGAGCGGATGGCAAGAAGATCAGAAGATCATTGGAAATAGGGTTGTTTTAAGAATGACCATATTTTCTGATGTTAAAGTAGAAAAACGCATCTAATTTTCATGCAATTAACATCATTGATTTCGTAATTATCACTGATTGTAACCCTCCGTCAGTCGCGTCAAATTTTGGAACGCCATTGGTCGCGCTGCGTCTCACAGAGGACATTTCGGAATGGTTAAGCAAAATGCATGAAAGTAGAAATGACTGTTTTAACTACAGCAAATCATTCATTTAAAACTAAATTTCATGAATGGACAACATATTTACGCAAAATAAATACGGCGATATTTATGTTAATAAAAGACTGATAACTGCTTATTTAGACATTTTTTAGTTTTTTTCTTTCATCGAAATTAAATCAACATATTTAATTTGGACAGTATATGAAAATTTACTCATCACAGTTTCACAGCGCAGATTTTGCTAACAATCTAACGGGTAATTTTGACTACAGGGGGAATTATTGATTTTGGAGACATTTTATATTGATAGCCCGTTTAGTTGAACTTGAACCAAAATATCTCCAATCAGATTTGAAAGTTAGTATTCGATGCAACCGAAAATTGGTTATGTGTATGTTTACGATTGATGTATTGCATCTACTTCAATGTAATAAGCCACCATAAATGTATGTAGCAGAGGGGAACACCCAATGTTCTTGAATTATACGCCAAAGTTCGCTCAAATCATTTGAGAACCATAGTATATTCTTCGAAATAATAGTCTTAATCAGGTGTTAAATTGACTACAATAAAAAATTCGTAGAAATAACAAGCATATCCAAATTTTAATGCTTTAAATAGTTGTTTGTTTAAATTATAAATGTATTTAAAAACTTTGCGATGAATACCACGAAGCTATTACCATGTTACTCAAGTTGTCGCGTGGCGTCTAACGGTCTCCAAAAACAACAAAATGTCAAAATTAATTCCATAAATGTGACAAATAGTAAGATAACCATAAAATAATAAGGTAATCATAAAATAATGAGGTACAAGGAATATGAGTTTCCCAACTATGAAAATACGATGTGGACAAAGAAAAGAAAATGGCCTGGCGTCCGGCAGACGCCATGCGACCCACGGGACCAAAGGTTTAATGAAACTTTTTAGTTATTGCATTAATAATTCAATGAATTATGCATGAATAATTAAATGAATTAACTAAATGAATATGACCGGTGAGGTGTATAGCTTTCTCATATGCCTACCTCCTATTGTGGCATTTATCTTATCGTATCATTTTCGAAATGAACTTACATTCCTGCGGCAGTCTTCATTATTTTACGTCCAGACAATTTTTGCGTTAGATCTTCGATTAAAATGGACTTTTTAATTCTTTCTCCGAACAATTATCATTTGAACAAGCTCAATTTTTGACGGCAGTCGCAAAGAACATACTCTTCACTCGTCAGGCCGTGCTTTGAATACGCGGCAAGCATGTGCTTAATGCTGCCACCAGGCAATAGCCTACTTGCAGCAATATGTAATAATAATAATATGGGGTCTGGTGAAAAAATATTTAATCCATGAACTTAATAAAATGCAACGGAAAACAGCGTCAAAAATTGCTACGAGCGAGCGGAAGGTGTTTAAAAAACTTTTACACGAGTAAGCACAGGAGCCTCTTGTGACTCGGATGCCACTTGAGAAGCTAAGTTTGCTTGGTTTCAACAAATATCTCATGCAAAAATTAATACCATTAAAACTAGTTTATTCGTATTAAGAACGGATACTATTCAGTGACTCAGGGTACCCACATCATCTTAGAACCACACCTTATTTCCTGGTCAGACAAGAACTATAAACTAGGAGAAATATTTGTTCCGTACTGATTAATGGAGGAATTCGTTTCACCCGCGGAATATAAAGGGCTTTATTAAATACTACTTCATGCAGTCGAATCTTTTTCATCGCGCACCTACTGGTAAATACTTGGAACACTTCCTCAGTTTAGCGGCTGGAATCATAGCACTTCGAACCACACGCCTATTGGGGCGGGTTGCAGTGTCATATTTAGATATAGATTAACGCTTCAAGTTTTCCCATATTATAGTGTAGAACCTTGCATAACGTTCATGCATGACATATTCTGACTTTAAGAACATCATTACTTTGATAACGGCTATAACATGTGGAATTTTTCTGAGTCTACCGTCATATTTTTCTCTATAGCCCACTTTTTATCACATTACTTTCGAAACGGAAAATGTACTTGATGTTGTTACAAATTTTTAAGCCCTAGCAATTTTTAAAGGAATCTTTTATAAATGTGATATTCTTTGATGCTATTTCCAAAAATGTTAGCTTGAAAAGCTCAATTTTTACCGGCAGTCGGCAATTCTTGCCGAGAAGCGTTTATTTCGGATTTTTCGAGGAAATGGCGTTCGCTTTGTTTTTCGGTGGGATTTCCGGAAGTATTGGCTCCGTGAATTCGCGTTTGTTAACTGTGAGTTGCGCATACCTTTGCGTAATCGCATGGGCAGGAATAACGCGCCATGGACCCAGAATATTATGGATCGCGCAAACATTTGGCAACTTAGAATAGCGCACATGAGGAAATATTCAAGTAGGCCAGCAAATGCAATGCCAGTGAGTAAGGACGCGTGGCGTCAGTGTAATTCCAAATTTATGGTAACTCGTTTTCTCAAGACTTGCAAATCTGAGCCTTTTGTAAGTCAGTCAAATTTAGCGTTGTGAAAGCTGTCTCCTGCCCACCTGAAAATTAGGATTATTTTTTCTCCAGACAGGAAAATTCCAATGCCAATTTAACCTGGAAAATAAATTATCTCCTGATCAAATTTTTTGATTGACTTGGCAAACATCTTTGGAGGGAAGAAGAAGCTCATCTTGGCGGGTTAACAACAATTCCGTCCCTTGTAGATGATCGCCAATTCAATCGAAAAACTGGTTTCGGAAATTGTTTATTTTTTCCAACAAAATTTGGCATTCGAAAAATTGGCCCTTTTTGGAAAATTTCCACTTAACAATATCTATTATAATTTTTCACTTTTCGATTAACAGCTGAATATTATAATTATAACAACAGTGTGTTTTGAGATGCCTTAATTGTGTGAGCAAATGTTGAATGGGTTTTCCACGAGGCAATATTTCAGATAATCACCCATGCTATCAGTGACAGATGACAGATGGATGCCGTAACACGAGAATTTAACATGTGATGGCATGTTCCCATCGCAAGTTTTCGATGCTCTATGCTGATGTGACCAATGCTCATGTATCGTTTTGTCGGTAAGTGAGAGTGGTCGTAGTCCAAAGTTCCACCAATCTCCGAGCAACTTCCCGAAACGGCATATCATTGCACCAAATGAGAAACATATTACTTATCTTATGATCATCTTCATGAAATGCAACTCCTTTTTATAGCTCCAATGATTGCTTTACGCGAAGAAATCCATGACCTACCCATGAAGTGCTTCAATTCGAAGGTAGATGTGAATAGGTGAACATAGACCTCACATCAGAATAAGCCTGAGGTGCTACAATGTTAGGTATTGAGGATAGGGTGGCATGATACTCAGTATGGATTACCTCTTACTTTAGGAACTTTTTAAGGCGAGTTTTGATAAACTAATATCAGGCTTAATATAATTCCTGTTTTTTCCCCGGCGAACAATGGCAGTAAATTTTTCTTGGGTCTCACACCGGGTAAGGTCCTCCATATCTCCTACCTACATTTCGATGTGCAACTCGCCCATGTGACTCATAGGAATCCATCGGTCATGATTTGATTGGATAATGTTTTGCGAGCGCGGATCAAAATTTCCGCGCTTCCGCTATTGAGCTGGAGTCGGAAGAAGCGAGACGCGCGGAGACCCGTCTCGCTTCTTCCGATTGGAGACTCTCCGTCGTCTTCGCTTCGGATTCAATTTCCGCCCTTTTGAGCCCCTCATCGAGCGTCAGGAAGCACTTTTGGATGTCGACTCGGTGCCGTCACAACTCGTATCTCTTTCCTCCCGTTGCGGTGTTTGCGGTACTTATAATTTCCGCGATCAGCCGCGTGGAAAAGGAAATACAGAGGGGCTTTCTTTGCCAAAGGAATTCATTATCAAATAAGCAATTGCATGAGCAAGTGACTTATCATTTTGAATTAGATAAAAAAATTGTTCAAAACAATTTTTTCCGGGTTACCTAGACCGTCTTCGAGGATGAGAGAATGTGGACCTACACTCCTCCCCTTCATTTAGTTGAGTAAGTCAACACAAAAATATGTTTTGGAGATTTTACTCCCTCTTTTAATTGGTATTCATCATCAAATAAGTAGATGTATAAGCGAGAATCTTATCAATTGGAAACAGAAAATGAATTGTTCAAAACAGGTTTTTTGAAGTGAAAGCTTCTTATGTCGCGTTGAGCACTTTTGCAGATGGGTAAAAGACATTAGACTCACGTCACCGCTACTACATATATGTATAATTATGTATATTCTGTATACACGCAGTATACTTGCTATATTCAAAGTACTTGTGGTGGGGTAAAAACCATTAGACTCGCATCACCGTCACCAGTCCATACTCGTGCAGGAGAGTGTACTCAATACAAGAATAGTGAAGGCTAGTAAAATATAGCTCAATTTCTATTAATAGAATGTTGTACCATAAAATTAATTTATTATTGTGAAGTGTTTACAATTATACACTGTAGAAATATAAAAAAGGAAATACGTGGAGGTATTTTTTTTATCGCTAGTGTATACATATACATGTAGACAGCTTTCTCGTGAACTGTTATGCAGCGCATGCCTTCTGTGCTTTCAAATCCAGTAACACAGAAAAATTATTCGTGGTAAATTCAAAATCTATGTATTTATTGGAATTTTTTGAAATTGTTAATTTTGTATTGCGATAAATAGAATTTTTTTATATAAATTATTCTAGTTTCTACTGATTAATAAAACACTTCATCATAAATTATTCCTTACATTCAAAATGCTCACGGTGTTTCAAGTTTTCACTTCTCTCTGCACTCCCGGAGTGAAGATTTTTTAAATTTACTGTTTCGGCTCTTTTTAATAATAATTAAATATGCTCCTCTCCTTCATTTGGTTACGTAAGTCAACGGAAACATATGTTTTGGAGATTTTATTCCCTGTTTTAATTGCTATTGGGATGATAATGTCCAAAATTTCACTTTTAAAAATTCAGTACCTCACGGTAACATACAGACTTGAAACTAGATGGTTTATGCATGGTTACTGGTGTTTGTCCTTTGTCTAAGTAACTAGACTGCTGTTTCACCGTCCAGCCAATCGACATCTTCAGAAACAAGGCGCTGGTGTTGGTTTCCATTCTGTTTTTAAGTTATCCATTTTTGGGGTTTGTTATCCATAAATAATATCCATATTATCAGCCCAGGAGAGCTCACAGAGGTGATGAAATATTTCAGGATATCCCGGCGGATGGCATGGATGTATTCTTCAGGGGTGGTACACCGAGTGTTATGGTCCATGTTGGCCGACGTTTCGCCAGAATTCTTTCGTGGCATTCTCAGGGCTGAAGTAAGATTCCATAGTTCTATCTCTCTGGGTGTAGGTATATACGATTCTGCGTAAACTGGGTCATCGTCGATCGGTGGTGTCTCGGCCAATCACTGCTGATCTTTTCAATATTGGATTTCAGACCTCGCTAAGTCGATTCAAGATCTCGGTCCCAGTTGATATTGTTATGGAGGCAGATCGCAATTGCACGCACGATAATATCAACGGGGACCAAGGCGTCACACGTCAACGAGGATCCAATTAATGTGGATCGTATATACACCCGGAAACACCGAAAAACGGCATCTTACCTCATCCCTGTGGATGCAAGAAAGTAATTCTAGCGAAACGTCGGGCAAGATGAATCATCTCACCCGATTTCATACCCGAGTAGAACAGATCCAAGGTCCCAGAAGAGGTATAAACCCAAAAGACACCCACTGTGACTTTATATCGTGGTACACTGAGTCATGCAGATGTAAATTCATTCACACCAGAGATTTACAGCTAAAAATGTTATTTCACCAAGATTCGAATGTAGATATTTCACTCGCCGGATAACCACACTAGCAGGTCTTGGTCATGCAACCTATATGGTGCCATTCCGGTGAATTATATATTCGCGATAGAATCCCCTGAAATTTAAATGATTCTTGATACTTATTTTGTGGTATGCATGTTATTATTTATCTTGATATGTAGTGTAGTTACTTATTTACAATTAGAAAAATAAATCTGAGAAGCTTCGATTCTTCATGAACTGATCAGATCGTCTTACATAATGCGCAATATCTTAGTCTCTGATCAGTTCATTTTATTTAGTTTTCGCGTGGTAGGCGCTGTTCATTATATTTTATCGAGCTCAAAGTTTTATGTTGTTGGATAAAACTTCTGAATATAATTTCGTACAGGCTTGCTTATCTGTCAAAATACGACAAAAAATTCCTTAAAATGATTTTCTGAAGATATTGGACTTTGCGAAGTCTCTGAATGGAACAGTGGTTAGTAATCACGGACTGGGTCCCTTCTCTTTTGTCGTCTATTTCCCAACCAATTACGTCGAGCGTTTCTCGTCAGCTGATTTTTTTCTATGCCCATTCTCCGCCCTCTTTACTTGTTCCAACCCAAACATCACCCACCACCTTTCCCAAGGCAGAAACCGTACTATTTAAAAATTACTTCGCCGTCGCTGAAACCATTGCTGGTAATGGATACATACTTTTTGTGAAACTTTCATAACTATCCCTGTTTGCAATTCAATTGAAGTAGCTCCTTAAATTAACACCTGAAATTTGGGACTAACAAATATGTATGCCTATAACCTCGAATGAGATTGAAATACCCCCATAATAATTTCTGCTGTTGCCCTTATTATTCTGTATTTGGTTGGCTGCAAATTAAATTTATATTTAATGGCTAGTATTTGTCATACTTTTTGAAAAAAATGGTTTCTTTTTATTAATTAATTGAAAGAACCATTAACGATTTCACTTTTTCATTAAACTTGAGGTGAGTAATTTTTTTTTCATTTTCATTTGTACATTTGATAGATGATTTAGTTAAAAGACTGAATTTTTGAAATTGGAAATATTGTTCCGTCCGCGTTTCTAGTGTGAAGGCCTGATTCTATCTCTTTTTTTCACTTTGCGTATTTTATCAGTCGCGTACAATCGGTTATCATTCCTGGATAAATTAATTCCCCTGCTTTTAGTATTCCTACGATATCCAACTCCTGGCAACTTTTTGGCATCACCCACAGCTGTCGAGGCGAATTGCCCGTGGCGCCGTGAAAGCGGCGCTCCACTTCGAATCGTGTGTCCAGCCGAGTCAGCGGCCCCAATGCCTTCGGGAAACAATCGTAACACCATTCAGCCATTCAACACCCCGTCATAAAGAGGCCGCTTATCAAGAGGCATCAAAAATCATCACTTTTTGCCAGCAGTCGTCGCAGCATATCTGAAAAACCATCACGCGCGCTTTTTCCACACAATTTTCGATACTTTATTAATTTTTGACTTCACTGTGCACCTTAAACGTGCACTGATTCCATGATAAAATTGTAAGGTAAGGTTTTTTATCATGAGAAATAGAAATACTTGGCTATCTACGAGCCAAACTTTGTATTCATTAACCATTATGTCGACACAAAATGTGGGAAAAAGAATGTGTTCACCAAAACTCAGGAAAATGAGACGTCACCTGCGTTTCATTTTATCCAAATCAGTCAACCAAAGGAACGCTTTTTACCTCAGATCTCAGATTATTTTCACGAGCTGAAAATTATGTAAGGCCAGGCTCGTGTGCGTTTAAATATGACCATGTTCTGTGTATGCGATAATAGCTTTTCCTTTATTTAGTTGAGTGAGTTATAGTTGCATACATTTGTGCTTATAACTATGTGGATAGATTATGAAATTCTGTGACTTTTAATTGTTAAGGAAGTTCTCATACCAGAGCATGTTTATCTGGACTGTGATTGAAGAATATATGTTTATGAAGCATGAAATTTGGTGTAGTCAGCACGCACGATTTCTTTATTTTAATTTAGTGTTTTTCAAAGCATTAAATGTCATACTTATAGTCTGTTTGTTGATAGATAATTAAACCCCCGACGCACCCTTGCTCTTGTCCGATGATGTAGAACAGTGGAAGTTAGTCTAGCTCAACCGTATTTAACTGCTACACTTCCTCTCAAGAGCTCAGCATTGTGTTCGTATGGACTGCAAAGCAATTATCTTGGCCGGCTTGGGCACCAAACCATTCGCCTGGTCCTGACATTTGTCACGTTCAGGGCGTCTCCATCTCTGGAAACATTCCAGGCGAATGCTGACATCCCAGTTTGAGATCGCCGCTTACTTTCAAGATTGGTTTGAACTTTCGAATTGCCAAAATAAACAACAATTGTGTCATTTCCGCGAAGGAAAAACACATGATAACCATCTGCAGTACTTATTCTAAATCGAAATTCATGAAATAAATTAACATCTCTATTTCAGCCATTTTTTTCGTGTTCAGAAAATCTCACTCTGCAAAAACAAGAAGCCGTTCATTGTTTTTTTTTCGTCATTCAGTCCTCGTGAAATTTTGAATGTACCTCCGGTATCAAATGATCTTGTTAGTTCTTTTACTGCAGGACAGAGATTTTCCATCCCGAAAATTATTGTTATTTAGATTTAAACAACCATATTTTCTAAATTATCTAAGGCTCTTTTGCGTTTAAATTTGACCCTATTCTGTTGGTGCGTAATTAGGTATTTTTATGAACTGTACGTATGGTTGCATCTGCTTTTAAGGTTTTGATACTGAGTGAATTTCTGATGCTGAGAATGTGCTGATTAAAAAGCTCACTTGAATCTTCGGTGAGAGAATTTCCTGAGATTCGATATATCAATGACTTTGAATAAATTTGTTTTGTAATGAATTACTCCATTATGTATAAAGTGGGTATTAAGAGCTTAAATGGCTTTACAAAGCTGAAACACGTACCCGGAGTCTCTTTATGATACTCTCTTATTTTTTTTCAATTTTTCTAGCCGTCATGTCTTCCTTATTGTTAGTCATGGTCTCCTTGTTTTTTTTTAATTATCGGGACAAAAAATACGAGCGTGAAATTATCTACTGAAGTACTTCGGTTCCCCTGCTTCCAATTCTTTTGTTTATTCCTTCTATTCAATTTATTATTGAGAAATCAACTCCATCGTTTATTTCTCATTTTATACAGAATACAGACCTATTGTTTACTCCTCCAGGCCCTAGTTTTATATATGCCTTTGAGGATAAGCTGTCGCGTAATAATTAATGTTTCCCAAAAGGAGAAGTAGTCTATGAGTAAGCTTAGTAATTTTTATCGCGGAGCCTCAAAATATTATTTTCGTACCCAACCCAACAGTTAGTTATATGTCGGCACTTAATGCATCTAGCAAAGAGATTGAAGATGGAATTACCACTCGTGGAATGCAGTTTTACATGTAAAACTGATGCTATTAGAAGAACTTATTATTCGCAATGTTAGGCATAGAATGGGAAATATCATATATATGATAAAACTCAATACCTACCCTGCACCTGCACTTTGCAGCTTACTGTCTTTGAATGTTTTCGCTGGCAAAATAAAATGAGTTCAGCAAATTAGGCAAATAATTTTTTAAATATCTTTCGATAATTTAATTAGCGATATTTTTAATATGAAGTGGAGAAAAAATAATTTCAGTGTCATCTGAAATATTCCATTATTTGTATCAGGCTCAACTATGAATACTATTGGACAAAGTAAGCGCGCAAGTATAGCGAAAAACGACAAACTGTACCGGACTGTGACAATTGATGGACAAAAACCCAGAACCCTACCACCATAAATCAGTGAAAGTCAAAGAAGTCTTCTTTTCATATGTGAATATTCTATTATATTTTTTTTACAGAGTAAGGTAATAAGGGCACAATTTCCAGTATTCTATCCTTATTGCATTACTAAAAGCAATGCTATGTATTAATCGTCATCCAAGATCTAGAATTCCGATGTTTTTTGAGAAAGTATTGCCTTACTATTTTGACATGACAAGACAATTTATTCTTACAAATGCAACCGGGTATACTATTTCAATCGGAGTTTTAGACTCGCATTATTTCCCTAAGGCAGTATTCCATTCACCACCCACCTAACACGTTGCCAGTCAACTATCTCGTAAAACACTGATACCAGTCACAGGATTTCTAAAGAAATTTAACGATACTTTCATGAGTAGGTCAAAAATAGTCTGTATTTGGTGCAGAAGTTCCATGTGCCACTTATCTCTAGTCACTCTACGTGTCTTTATTTATGGTAATAAATTTTATAATAAATTCATTGTCGAATTTTTTCAGGTGACTATTCCATCATTTTCTGTGCCGTGAGCTATTTTATGCTCTTAATTTTCTAAAGAAGTGCGTGAGGCAATTCCTTCTATAAAGTCGATCGCATTTTACTTATTTATCATAAAACTTTCGTATGTAAGTTCACGACATCATTCAACCATATTTTTTTCAGGATCTCTTATGAAGTAATTCCCTTTATGAAGGAAATTACCCGTTTTATGGACTTTGATAGCAGATTTCCCAATGCACCACCTGATGTTCACAAACGCAAAAGTTTCCTTAACAAATGACGGCTTTTAAATCGGCTTTTATGATCACTTCGCGAAAATCAACCAAATAACCTTCCTCATTCACCCCAGCGCGAGCGAAGAGTGGATTATGTCCGCAATGGACTCCCTCAGATCCACTTGTAAATGAGGAAAGGCTGCGCAAAGCGAATAAATGAATAATATATTTATATTTTCGAACTCGTTTGCCTCCCTCGTTAGTCGAATTCCTGACCGCTGGGTGGGGATCGAGTTTTTTGTCGGATTAAATTCCAGTTTCGGCCCTCCCGATGTTTTGGTCGGCGATGTGGTTTGAAAAATACCCTCGGCTGCCTTTGCTCGTTGAAAGCAGTGAATATTCTCGGTCAGTGGGCGATTTGTCTTTCGGAAACGAGGTTACCAATGCCAGAGCCGAAAGCGAGAACTCCCAGTCGTGCGTCACTCTCGTTTTTTTTTGTGCATCCTCGCACATGGCGTCCCAGGAGGGTCGAGTGACCGGCAAAAAACGCGGAGTGACTTTCCTTGGCGGACCAATCGCCTGAGTAGAAATTAGGTGGACCAAGCAATCTAGTTAAATGGTTGTAAGTTGATTCTAACCCCGGGCAAGTATTAGCAAGAGCGATCTACGGGTAGCGAGCGATGATTGAAGTTGGAACATTCCATGTGATGTGGTCTCTGATAAATCTGATCGAGTTTTTATTTACATATTGTTTATTTCGATTATAAATTTAATTCTTACTATATAATACTATTGTAGGAGGCTAATTATTAGTGTTGTAATAACATTCATCCTTGAGTAGAAATTTGAGCAGTATTTCATTCGCTAACTTATTTTAATTTCCCAAAATAATACCATGGTTGGCGTTTATTTATATGGTCCGTACCCTTCAGTCCGCAGCCATCTGGAGCACTCTTTTTATGTTTGACTTCAATTTTCACTCCAATAATTTCATTTCGTGAACTTAGTAGGCAATTGGCGGACCAATCAGTCTTATTTTATTCGGGATTTTTAAGAGGAGCAGCACTTATAAGTTCTAAGTGACGACCAAGGGTACTGGTACTAATCGCATCGACGGTAAATAATATATTCAGGTTTATGTTCACTCGCAGCTTTTCCGTCTACGTAAAGTTTTATTCATTGCCTCTTCCTCAGTATCCATTAATTTGTATAATATTAAATGCTACAGTTCTATTCGTTTTGGACATACTAAAATATTTCTGATGAAGAGGTCCGTAATTTTTTACTTATTTGTTCTTCCAAAGCGAGAAATTAAAGAAATACCGCACAATGAAAAATAATTCTTTCATTAACATTTTATGGTAATTTTTCCTGCTAATCGCTAGTATTAATTTCTAATACAATTTTTGTAAGTGGTTTTTACTTTATATATGGCAAATTATATCATGCCACTTCAAAGTCGTATGTGTAGATATGTGCACAGAATCCAAATTCGATACCTTATTTCAACATTTAAACTACTCTTTCTGATCTGATTAATTACAAAATACCTGGTTTCTACCTATTAATCGCAAATATAGCCCCGTTTGACGGTAAAACCTCAGGAAGTCGCTCAATATATAAAGCAGCGATGGGAAAAAATGTTCAATTCGCGGTTTTTCTATTTTAAGGAGTTTAATCTTACTTAAATGGTTGAGGATTCTATAATTATTTGAAGATTTTTCAATTACTTGCAGTTTTCCCCGCAAGCGCTCAGACAATAATTCTTTCTTCGTGCATTTTGCGTGCACATTGCTTTTGCAGTATATTTCGGTTAATCTCTTAAAATAGAGGTGCCATAGTAGTGATAATTATGGATTAAAGAGGTAATCCTAGGTACTATGCCGAGCTTGATCATCATCATTAGTCAACAATCTTAAGATGGTTTGACGCAGTTCTCCATTCCTCTATCATAACCACTACAATTTTCATAGCGACGTGTTTCTTCTCCGAGTTTGATGGAGGAGAAAAAATACAGCAGCGTTTCTATAAAATAGGAACGGTTTGGAGGTGAGAGGCAATTTTGAAGTTACTGCTGTCTAGCAAATATGATCTACGTTGATCTCTTATGGACCTCGTGACTAGTCTCTCGGGCATGAAGTTTTAAATGTATTTAAACTATTTGGACTTCATAATAACGATACTTCATTCCATTTTTAGTGATATAAGTCCAATTTTCCATCACAAATGCTCATTTTCATTTGCAGAGCGCCGCGGAAGTAATAATAATTGTTGAAAATGCTTCTTGTAGTGCGGGTGGATTACCCAATCACGCAAGAAGTTTTGATTGTATCCGGAGAAGTTAGAAACTGAGCAGCCATGCATCGTGAAAATTTTTTGTTTCGTATTTTGAGAAATTGTTTATCTGCGATTTATAGGGAAAATTTCCGATTCGAGGAAAAAACTGAATTTTGCTGCTCTTCAATGCTCGTGGTCAGAGAGTGTGACTGACCTGAATTGTATCGATATCATTCAGGTTTCACGGCAATGCCAACTTTACTGTAGGCCTTCGCAGGTATAAATTTCTTCCAAATTAGTGATAAATATCACCATTCACCAAAAAGGCTTGTTTTTGCAAAGGATTTGCTGAATGTATTTTTAATTTATATCATTTTAGGCTTAGTCTAGACCTTTGTCATAAATTTAATTTTCCGTTACAGAAATCATAAAAAGTGCTACCTATTATTTAACTGTAAAACATGCAAATAATATTTAATTGACAGCTTGATTTGACTGTTTTTTTAAACCACGGCATACCGATTATGCAATGAGAAATCAGCAAGCATAACAAATGCAGTTTAATTTACTACATTTTCAAATAATACATGTCAAAAACACCGTTAGTTCTTTCCTATATTCCACCTGAGTTAATGTTCCATAGCTATTACAGCTGTTAGTCTGACTAATACTCAGCTTTTTGGACGACTTTTTACAATAAACATGATTAATCATCTAATCTTTCTAATTCCCTTTTCTCTCATCCAATCGTAATGTAGACGTACGGCGAAGAGGTAATGCATCTGGCACATCTATACAAAATCTGTTTCAATGGGTCTTTTGAGGCTGCATTATATTATATTTTCTATTTTTCGTTAAATAAGCAGGAAATTCTTTAAATTCTGTATTATCTATCAATTTTCTTGTGCCTCGAATTCCAGAGCGAGTATTTGGTTTCTTGTATCCAAAGATTAACAGAGTTAATACAGGGTTTGTCCGGAAAGTAATAGGACTGAGTCGATTTAAAAAAAAATATTGAGTCAATCGTTACAATTCTTTAAAAAGTTTGAAAATAGGCTCCTTCTGCGTCGATGCATCGCTGCCAGCGCGATTTCCAAGCATTGAAGGCGTCACAGAAGACATTCTCCGAAATAGCCTCGAGAGCCGAGGTGCATGCTGATTGGATCCCCTATGTCGTCTCAAAATTCTTGCCTTTCATCGGCCATTTCACACAAGGAAACAAAAAAAAAGTCTGGGGGCCACATCTGGGCTGTAGGGCGGCTGCGGAGGCGTTGGGATGCCGGCATTGGTTAATTAGCTGTTCACATGAAAGGCGATGTGAGCCGCAATTTCTAGTCGTCAGTGAGCACTTTTGGGACCATCTTCGCGCACACATCTTGCGCATGTTCAAATGTTCCGTCACAATGTCATGAACCAAAGATTTTGATAAATGTAACATCTGGGCAATTAAACGAATGCTTAGTCGACGGTCTGAGTTCAAAACTTTGTGCACACGAGTCAAAATGTCGGTGTTTGCCGAAGTCACAGGTCTTCCAGCATCGTCTTCATCAGCAACCTCTTCCCGGCCCTGCAAAAAGGCCCAGTGCCACCGAAACGCACCACTTCTTGCTAAAGCAACATCTGGGTAAGCCTACTTGATTATAACAAACGTCTCTATCGCATATTTACCGAGGTTCACTCAGAATTCAATCGCGTACCTCTGCTGTAACGAACGCTGCATTTTCGGCTTGCACCACTCACAGAAACACGTCGTGCTAAAACGTCTGTCCTGACTCTCCAGGTGCTCGCAGACAACTGACCAGCCGCTCGTTCTTTAGCTAGGAACACCCTCTACCAAATTCAGTCGGTGCAAACACGCTCCAAAGAACAGTCGCGGTGGAAGAAAATCAGTCCTATTACTTTCCGGACAAACCCTGTATATTACATAAGTAATCACAAGTTTTCCGAGCATTAAATTTTAACAATTTGGAGATGCACATGAAATGGTCGTGTACTCTGTCATAATAATGGAAAATAATAATCATTAATCATTTAGCATCAGCGTTTTTATGGATATTGTTTTTATATTTTGTTGAAAATTTGAGAATGAGATGTTTATTTTAGCAATCACTAGTTTAAATAACGTCTTCCACATACATCAAAATTTTATAAAATATTTATTAATTATTAAAAGATTTCATAGCAATAAATTGCTGATTTTCCACGATTTCCCCGATTCCATGAGTCGATTTTGGTACGAATATCTTTCCGATGTTGCGTGCAGCTTCTGCTATTAATAAAAAAAATTATTCTGCTCTTAAAATCTGGAAAAATAGCTTAAGTCCTTCTGCATCATAGAAAACGAGATATGCTAACCATGCATGAAGATGCAGGTTCAAAAACTCTATATAACAAATATAAGCAGTTTTTGGAAGGTTCTCAAAACTCAATTTAACATTTTTGAATAACCTTAATATAAAAGTCATGAAATGAACGGGTTTGGATTTTAACCTAAAATCGGGACTAAATGCTGATTTTTTGTACCTTGAACGAGGTAATTACCGCTAGAGGATCTGAATATCCGTTCTGGTACATTTTTTCTTCTCCTTATCATGAAGATGCCAATCGTGATTGCAATAATGCACTACAATAAGTAAACTATATCATTTCATTGCCCTATGAGTTGTTTTTTTTTTTCAAAATATTTTTCACGATTATATTTATACCACAGGGGAAATTCTGCCGCCTACTGAACGTACGTATTTGAAATTCCCATAGCTAAAGAAAATCGTTTATCACTATTAAAATAGAAATATTATTATATTCGCGCATTTAATCTGATTGCTTGTATTAATGTTTTTTGCTCTTTCAGTAAAATCATTCATCAATATTCTAAATTGGTGGTCCCTTCATAAAATTTTGATAATGCTTAGGATAACGCTTGAGGCCTAGGATAATGCTTTCAGCCAGCCCGTGACGAAGCTTGAATTTTCGCGGCAGAGCAGAAAGACGTTCACAGTATAGACGTGTGTGTCGCTGCTGGCAGAAGATCGGCGCTCTGGTGGAGAAATTTCACACTACCTCCACTCTTGTTTGAGAACTCGTCTTTCAAAACTGTAGCGCTTTAGCGTGCGCCTATGTAACATTACAATATTGAGTGTTTATGATATGATGGTATTTTCTTGATTTCAATCCTGCTTCGACTTTTTGTATTTTCAAAAATTCTGAGGGAATAATTTACTTTAGCGTATAAAACGTACTTTTGCTAAGAACGTAGTTCTATATTTTTTAGTCCTTTTACATCATAGCAATGACTGGCTTCTTCTTAAAGTTACATTTCCAAATTTTTTAATCCATATAGTTTCCTCCATGCGTCAGTATCAGACGCTTAATGCTTTCATTAACATATATTTATTTACTATAAATTACATCCTCATAATTTATATCTGAACTATATCGCGCTCTGGCTTTTTAGTCCTTATACGTCGAATAAAGGAATACAAAAATAATGTTTACCCAATATTCATTTGAAAAAATATATCCAAATTCAAGGAAATTCCTATTACTTCAAAGGGAGTACTGTTGGTACATATTTGAAGACGCACGATTATTTACCTCTCTCATTCGATTCCATCAGTAAAATGATTATATATTCCCACGAACATACAAATTCAATTTCTAAATCACTCCAATCTAGATATCTCCAATAAAGTAAATAATTTACGCAATAGTAATTGCACAATTCCGTGGGGTAGTTCGTGACCCAGACATGAATTACAGCCCATGCATAAGTTAACATTGCAATGCGCATATACTTGACTCCCTGCAAACCACTAATTATGGTCTTCGGATGGGGGATAGCTTTTGCCAGCACCCTTACACTTTCATTTTATCGTTAATATAATTACTTTGAAAAATTATTACACGCTATCCACAATATACCGAACTTCTGTAAAACAGGTGTCTGTGGAATTTCATGGGCTCGCATTGTTTTCTTAAATTGGCAATATCCGGGTAAGTAACCGGTGAGAGAAAGATATTAGGGGCTTAATTTCAGTATACGTACAGTTAGCTCCCATTATAAAATCATTTTCTTTTTTGTTGTTCATCTGAAGATTATATACATTGCCGTGTTTTCAATTTTCGTCAATGTCTCACATCGCCACCGCCTGAACTTGTTCATGCCGCTAGTTGTTATTTGTTATCTATTTGTTTTAAGACGCTTAACGTCTGGCAACTTGGAGATAAATGTTGTGACTATCGTGATTAAGTAGTTTTTTTTTAATCTGCGTTACATCTTGGGACAATACATTAAGCCATGAGAGTTCATACAAATTTTCAGTATAGGTCACAACCAGATGACAATGAAACACCCAATAGGGTGGTTTCCTATTATTTTTTTATTGCCTAAATCGAAAGATTATTGCTCCTGGAGTACGTATTTCACGCTTTTAGATTTTTAAATGACGATATCTATTTTTCGCGATTAAATGAAAAGTGAAAATTTTCAAGCGCGCGAAAACGCGACGCATAAGTTTGAATGCCGGGAAATCTCTCCATGTGACGTATTTCTGGTTCCCGCTGCCGCCCTGTGAGGTGACCTTGAGGCGAGGCTTAGCGCTGATACGACGCAGGCTGCTAGCGGGTAGCTGAGTACCCTGCTGGCTGGTAGCGCTTGGCTTAAATAAGGATTATTAATACCTTATCAAATAAAGAAAACTTTCCGACCTTAGCCAGTTTTAATAATTGATTATTAAGACATGTTTCCCTGAGCTCTGCGCCTCATGCATGCAATGGTAACCTCATACGATGTATAGCTCCTATCTTCTCGTATAGAAACTAGGTCCCTTTGACGTCACGTGGAGTGGCATCGCATGGGCGCCAATCTGGCCCTTTTCAAATAAGGATAAAAATGGACCATTGCCTTTCGTCTAAACCGGTATTTCTAAAACGAAATAATTTGTATATTATGAATACACTAGCGGTGGGTAACGAATCGCAATGATTGCCTTTCGTTTTCTTTGACGAAGGAAACTACCCTATTGTAGGTCTTCAGAGGCAGTGTGAGCCACCCTTTTCGGCAATAAACATTTGTACTTATCACTCTGCTTCAGGTTAGGTAATGATAATTTCATTACTTGCAAATACAGTATATGTTTTCTGGTGCGACTGCCGATAGATCAGAAAATTATTTTCAAATGTTGGTGGAATCGATTTCGTTCCTTATATATATTAAAAGGTTGTTTACCAGTTGACTTTACTCGCCATCCATTGTGTTATGCTTTGCTATTTCGCACTTCGTATGAGAAAAATTTTGATAGCCTTATAGGCCTCAATTTAATTAAGCAATGAATATAATATTAAATTAGATTGGAATATTTATTTAAAATTTACACTTATCTTTTAATCAAAAATAAAAATTAAATATAAAGCAGAAAACGCTTTTCGAAATGAAAAAATTATTTGCAATAAAAAGTAATAAATAATAATATTTTCATTGACTGGAGAATAAAGCTTGGGGCCTAATCCTCTCTCATCTATCAGAGAAAGGATTGGATCTACTCATCTACGCTCATTTCAGATAATCCTAATCAGCAATAATTCACTTTTCAAGTGGTGAAAAGCTTACTTTTTAGTGCATTTTATACTTAATTAGAAAAAGGCGTATTTTTTATCTTTTTTGAGTTTTATTTTTATTATTTTCTTTCCGAATGCCTAGCTAAAATTTTCCGTCTATCGTATTGCAGTGCCTTTACTTTATAATTTGGGGAAAGTGGGGAACTTTTTCAGATTTTTATCATCATTTAGGTGATAAATATATTATTTTTGAGAATTACTCAATTAAACGTAAATTATTTTAGTGCAAGTAGTGTATTTTTAATTTTATAAAATGGTTATGAATATAGTTAAGATTGGCTAAGTCAAATTTGCTTTTGTTCGAATAAAGTTGTTTTATATTATGTTAAGCATGTGTTACGCGAGTTATGATGAGTGTTAATTTTCCGCTGATACATGGTTACTGGAAGCTAGAAGTCAGAAAAGAAAAAAATTCGACTAATATTTCCTCCAACCAAATTATAACGCATGCATCGTCACTGCAATTGAGTGACGACGTAAAATCATAATGAGACAAATTGACATCAAACAGCTCCAGTCTTTTGAGTTTGATAAAAAATTAAATGGAAGATGTAGAATAACGCCACGAGAAATTTATAAGGCCCGTGGCCAAAATGATGCGGTGTAAAACTTTTAATCAATGTTAACGCTTCTAAGTTCAGCCTCATACTTTCCTTTTCATACCATTCAAATTTTAAATGCTCTCTGCAAACTTCGAATATTCTGCGAAATTATGAATTCTGCTTAAATTACTCGACCAATGAGAACAAAAGGAGTCCATAATTTTATTTTTGCTCCCAGAAAACCGAATATGACCTTTGTTTTGAGGTTTTCGGAGAAGTCATTCGCAGCCTGATCACTGGAGAAACCCATGTATGGGTCATTATTTCGACTTTTTAGCTCAACGAAAATTTGAAACGTGACACAAAATGTTCGCTGTTTTTACCCATGTCCTTTTTTTCCTATTATTAACCCACTATAACCCAATGTTGCTTCTGAACAATATCAAAAATGTATACAATTTCAGCTCTATTCAGGAAAGATATTACGTCTTCTTTTGAGCTGTAAAGTCTAATGGAAAAACATTTGGATGTGATAATAATTATGGTTGAGCAGAAAATGTTAAAATTTTTAAAATGAGAAGTCTTGAAATTTGATTTCTCCCGGAATCAGCTCTATGATTATAAAGGGCCAAGGAACATAATGCAGGTTTTTTATGTCTTAGTAGATCTTAACCATACACTGCGATGGGTATCTTTGCATGTATATTCGTATCGTTGTGATTACGCAATAGCAGAAAAAAGCCGTTCAATTCATCTCTTTTAGTTTGAATTTATTAGAAAGGTTAGAGGAGATAAGTGATTCACTATATTTTTGAATTTGCTAAGCAAATTTTGAGCTAGAATAATGTATGGTATGGTATTTGGAGGAGGCGGCCGACAGCTTCGGTCAATTGCGGAAGGGTAGGTAAGGGAGGGCGGAGAGAAACCCGGCGTCGGCATTAGCCTGCTCTTAACGACAGGCGCCAAGGGGACCACGGATTAACGTCCCATCCGACGGACGGAGTGTTGCTCTTGTAATGTCCCCCACATAATGTTCAAGCAGGGATAGGGTAATCTCTGAAAATGGTCTACCACCGCCGGGTTTTGAACCCAAGCCCACCCGGTGGGAAGCCAACACTCTAGCCACCGCACCAATCCGATCCCCTAAAATAATGTTGGTATTCTTTACAACAACAAGTAGAAGTTCCAAAACGTTGTCTTTGGGGAATACTTCAGTGATTTCTAAAAAATTATTTACTTTTGAAATGTAGTTTCACCGTTATTTCCTCCAGTTCCTTTAAATTACCTGGACAGATTCAGGTCGAGAAATTAACTGTCGTTCTTCATGTTCCTTTTAAATAATGAGTATGGCAATGAATTCCTGATATATTACCTCTATTTGTACTGTTCAAAAACCCAGTTTTCAAGTTTTGGCGAAATGCGGAAATAGCTGGTGTTCAGGCTTGTTAATCGATGAATTGTATGCGCACCTTTGTTATTATGCATGGACTTTGATGCATTAAAATTCTCGTTATAAAGGCCAAATCCATAGCATTCCTTGCCCAGTTGAGGAGATGAATCCTTTTCTTTAAGTTGAAGGCATGAATATCATTCATGATTCAATGAGACATAGCAACTAAAAACTTAGCGGCATATTAAAAATATCTGTATTTATATTATTTAACTTGCCGAAAATATATCGTGTTTCGAAGTTAGTGGATT
Organism: Ischnura elegans; assembly: GCF_921293095.1. Lineage (NCBI taxonomy): Eukaryota > Metazoa > Arthropoda > Insecta > Odonata > Coenagrionidae > Ischnura > Ischnura elegans. The sequence goes on from NC_060259.1 coordinate 89,792,180, forward strand.
TCAGTTGGAAATTTTTAAAAGTTGTGATTTATTTTTTGCCGAAAAGGGTTATTTTAATTGGAGAACCATACGGTGAAGCACTTAGTTAAGAAAAAAGACAAATACGACTGGTTAGAGATAGAAGTGATGCGTTCGCTTAACATGAATGTCCCAGCAAATCTTCTCATCAGAAACTGAACATTAGGTTCAACGGGAGTATTAGATTTTTTCGATTCTGAATCATTGACCGAACCTTCTCTCATCCTCCCTTAAGTTAAGTAAGCAACCTCTCTTGCAAAATGTATCCCTCAGTGAGATGATTTAGCAGTGGAGGAATCATTCGCCATTTTCGGAATCAGGACCTTAATCTCGCGATTTTGGCAGATCCATGTTCGGATCTCTGCCAAGGGAAATGTTTTTACTTCTGTTGAATTCTCGCACTCAATTTGCTCTTACGCTTGACTCCGTATGCTGCAGTTATTTCCTTAAATTATCGATCATTAACTGTGTACCTGTGCAAATATCTAAATTCGATAATTTCGTTAGAATATAGACATTTAGACCATGCTGTGCTGAATCCATCACCATCGTCATTGTTTCCCATTTTACGCTAATTGAGAGGAACTTTGAGATTTTTTCATCTAGATAATCCAGATAATCGTCTGGTTTGAAATAAATCGGTAATATGGGAAACAATCACCATAATGATGGACTCATTTACGTAATTGTTTCCCATTTTACGCCAACCAAAAGGAGCTTTGCGCTATTTCCGACGCAGTCATGCATGAAAGGAGATGCTCGGTATTTTTTGGGGGAGAATTCACAATTTGATGGAGGTCTTTAGATGATTATTTCAATTTTGATGAATATTATTTTAGACTTTCATGGAAGACGATTCAGAGGTGAGATGTATTTGGTGTCATCCGCGCACCATAAAGCCAAACCTTATCGAAAATTCCGAATGCAAACGCAAATGCCTTGACTCTAATTCCGGCCGGGTTCTTCAGATTTTTCCGTAAGCGCTTTGGTAAATACACCTACCAGGAGGTCAAGTCTCTATTTTCTTCCGCGGATAATTTGCTATACAACTTAATATAGAGCTGTATAATACCGTTGTAGGGTACTATTGGATCATATATTTGACCCACATTATCACTTAGTGTTCTAGCATATATTAGACAGTGTTTAAATGAAATTTGGTGCAGAACCCTTACAGTTTAGGAGCAAAGTAACATATTTCGGATTCCTGATGATGTGTTTTTAAAGTGAATATTTCCCTCAGCTATTTTTCCTCGAATAAAAAACTGTAGCTAATTAAGACCCATCGTGCGAAATGTCGTGCGATTTTGCATTTCATCGTGCGATTGTGCATTGCGGGTGACTCCCGTAAAAGTTATCACCGCGGCTAGTCCCGGTATACTTTGAACTAATTAAGACCCAATTTAAACTGGTAACAATACTTATATTTGATTGCTAATTTATTTCAAGTAACTTCATTTCCTATATTCTATTGATCGTGATTAACATTATTAGTAACGTAACTCGCCTTTTACTTAATTGAGAGGTTCGTGAGAATTATGATTTGATTATTGTGGCGAGAATATGTCGGGCGGATTGCTTGCATTACTACTCATGGGTACTGTATTATGACCAGTCATTGTTATCTACGGAAACTCTAAGGGAAGCTGTAACGAATGCCTGTTAATATTTTTTATGTTTAGTAGTTACGTAGAAACATGAAGATGATATTACCTCTTCCCATCCTCATAAGTTGTTGAAAGTTTTTAAAAATCTTTTTTTTTAAATATTGTAAAATTATCCAAAGTAATAACTGTCCAGTAAGCGATGAGGAGTCAATGTTTTCTGGAATAATTCACGTAGAAGAACATAAATTGTTTACCGCGGAAATTGTAAGGGTCAAAAATGAGCCCCTTGGGTCCTTTTAGGTCCCTTATGAAACAAAAAGGACAATGTTCACATCTTGATTTATGTTCCGCAGACATGATCGGAAGCAGATCTAATTGTAAGAATATCTCATTCCTAGGAACGTGCAAAATCCGCTATGCATTCTGGGTTCCTTGAATCTGACCACTGTTATGTGACGCCAGGTGAGCCAAATGGCTGAATGGTCATTAGTTCGTCGCCCCATTTCGTAGTACCGGCCACTTGAAGGCAATATGACGTCGGCAGAAGAACCCGTTTCGAACCCTCTTCTGGTCACAATTCATATGAGCCTGCAGATGGCCAGACATTTATGTGGAAAATAGATGTTGATTTGTTCTACCGTATGGCTGTGAATATTCCCGCAGAAAACTTTTATCGTTTCTCCCGATATTGCAACAATCCAATGGTTACGGGAAAATGATCTGACTTGACCCAGACTAGAACTAGGATTTCCCGATTTCACATCAAGTGCATTGTCCATTAAAGGTATCGAGAGGTCATTCTCCCCCATGGACTTCGGTTCAAAGTGAGGTGTAGATGGGAGATATGTTTTCTGGAGTATAATTACACCTTATGTAGACGGCCAGCAAAATATGGCATTGAACTCATCGGAAACTGATCCACTTATCTGTAGTGCTATGTTGATGCACATGCCGCTAAACTTTCCATCTATCTTTATTGTTGCCGAATTTTATGAGAAATTTATTTTTTCGTGAAAAATTAAAATTGCTCCTTTGTCCATTACTGGTATTAATATCAAAATTCAGTAATACGAAAGATTGATGAATTTTTGTCGTTATATCTTTCATGGCAAAACTAAAACGCTCTTTTTTTAAATTGCAAACGTCCCTCAAGTCATATCTCAGATTAAGAGCACAATTTGCATCCATTTTTCCGAATAAATTCACTATTAAAATTTTAGACCATGTTTTAAATGCCACATTTAAAAGGTTTTTCTTCCCATATCGGAGAAATTTGCATAATATTATAGGATCCTAAATTGACTCCAGGTCAAAGTCGTGTTCTTGTTTTCTCTGAAATGCTCCGTCCTTAAGACGCTTGGTGAAGATTGCCCTACTTACTTCCTTGTTCAAAGAATCAAATTAAGAAATGCTTGAGAATAGTAATTATATCGCTTATGAAATGTCCTTTTGTTTTACATGAAGTTGCATTTCCTCAGTTTTATGCTTATAGGAGTATGCAGTAGGGTGCCTCGTTTTGCCACTTTTTTTTAGGAGCGAATCTTAATACCCGGCAAAAGTTGCGTACCCGGGTGGGTATTACAGATATGATTTTTTTTCAAAATCGGTTAATATCTTCTGTTCGCCATTTTGTCTTGAAATTTCGAAATTTTCAACAAAAAACGTAAAAAATGTAAATAAAATAAATTTGGTTTTAGCAAGCACTCATTTTTTCCAATGGTGTATAACATTGGTCTTTACTTAATATTTTAGACCAAACACGACAGCTATATTCCTTCTAATTATCGAGAAAACGACCTTTTTTCGTGTCCCCGAAAGCAGTTTTGTGGATAGGCAACCCGCAACACACATTCTCATTTTACGCATTGCATGCGATAAATGACGCGAAATAGAGATGTTTTTCAGTCAAAAACGTGGAAATCATGCCTAAAGTTGTCAAGGGTAGTCACTAGGATGAGTGTATGCTCTTTTATGCCATCGCCGACTATATTGACCATATTTTCGTGTAAGAAGATATCACTGAAGATGGATATTATCATTCAGGATTCTCTATGACGGTTTTATGTCCCTCAAAGGTCAAACTCACCTCCCCTGTGGTCAGAAAAGGGATTTATTTTAGTATGATCTAGCAAATGTAGAGCTCCTCGTTCACCTATTCAGAGAAGCTAGCCATGCCAGCCAGAGCCCATCACGTGGAGGTGGCTGCACCTTGGGCTCCTCTGCCTCCTCTACCCAACCTACCAGCCAACGTTATGCAGATAGGTTAATTTGTTCTGAATCGTCACCGTCCGGAAATATTGTGAAATTTTGAGATTTCGATTGAAACTTCGCAACTTGCCGTGAAATCAAAGTGGACCTGATAATGCTATCCTTGGCGTTATTGCCTCATGCATGGGAAGCCGCTTCGGGGACTAGCTGCACTGTCACTGTGTGGTGGAGATATACCGTGGAGAATGACTATTCTGGCGAAGTATTTTCAGGAAGCGACAGTTTTTCATCGATTTCTTCATTTGATATGTTCCTCACAACTAATAGCACGGTAATAGTAACATCGGTGCTTTCCCATTGAATCATTTCTCCGTAATCCATGGCTTCAAAATTCATATGGGAAACAATTTTGCATCTGATGCCATAATTTAAATTACCTGCTTCGTGATATATAGCTCTAAGAATTTTAATGTGTGTCTCCTGTTGGACAGTCAGTCGACGATCACTTATCACTGTTAGAATATTTTATGGGAGTGCAGGAAACACTTTTGTTTGTATTGATGAATTAACTACTGCTTGGTGCTTCATTGGCAAGTATCTATATCTATGAATGGTCTCACAGACGTGACGATCATCATCGGCGAACGAAGATTGAGTCCTGATTCTTTGTTGCATCACTATGTAGACGTTTTATATAAATGTTACTATGTCGAAGACTTTATTGCTAGGTTTCTTAGCCTTAATGTATAACGTAAGAACTGTGTTAGCTGTGGTCAACCAACGGGCTTTATTTAGTTTCTTAGGAATCATAATGACTAGCCCTTCTGGACATATTCCAGATTCAATGGCTTGGGGTATTTTGATTAAGTACTTCAGTTCCTTATTTAAGGTTTCAGATTTCTTCTGGGTTGTCGATTGGCAAGTCACAACTTATGAGATGAAATGACACCACTGGGAGCTTCACATATTCAGGTAGTTTTGAAACTATGTTAGCTGTGTATTAATACGGGCTGTAAAAAGCGCGGTCAATGTGGGCGGAGAGAAGTTGAAAAGGCGACTCAATGAACTGCAGATGGCAAATAGACAATTGCATAGGTTTTCCCGACATTTCTTCCAATTTTCGCGGGAAACAACCTTTCCAACCTGCACTGGTATTCGTCCCGTCATAGCCAAGAACTATATTGCTTAACGTTATGTCGCTATATTGCTCTTGAATTATAATTCCCACTTTTAAAGCTGTGTTAAGTACAGTGGGTGTAATGTGTGCTGCATTCCCCCACTTACGCTATATCTCTGGTGAATTATGGCAGTCTTAGTCAAGTCTAATTTGACTATGGACTTTCTTTCTCTTGGTTTGGGGAATGCCACATCCTTAGCGCACCTCTCGTCACGGTTTTCCTCATCAACTTGAGTATCCTCCAAGTATTCACTTTCATTCCAAAACGAAAACTGTTAATTCAGATGATTTGAGTTTAAGCCTATTATTTATATGATTACGTTTAACCCTTTCTAGCATTTTTTGACGTAGGGATGTCAATAGTTCCAATTTGGATTATTCTTCGACCTCTCTGTTCCACAAGGAACTGGTACTCGAGGATAAAAACAATTTTTTTCTTATGACAGAAACAAATGGGAAAGTTGGCACATTCGCAGAAGGCTATATCAAATAATTTCGACGCATCTTTAGTAAAAGACTTTAATAAGCCATCCTATGTTTTCTGAAATACCGTTTTACTCTAAAGGATTAAATTTGCCATATATTTTTCATCAGGTAGCGCGAGATGAGTGGAAGTACTGTGGTTTACGTAACTACTAAAATAGACGCTTTTTTCCAAACGGCACATGCCTTGACAGAAACTTCAATGATATCTTCTTACACGAAAATATGGTCAATATAGTCGGCGATGGCATAAAAGAGCATACACTCATCCTAGTGACTACCCTTGACAACTTTAGGCATGATTTCCACGTTTTTGACTGAAAAACATCTCTATTTCGCGTCATTTATCGCATGCAATGCGTAAAATGAGAATGTGTGTTGCGGGTTGCCTATCCACAAAACTGCTTTCGGGGACACGAAAAAAGGTCGTTTTCTCGATAATTAGAAGGAATATAGCTGTCGTGTTTGGTCTAAAATATTAAGTAAAGACCAATGTTATACACCATTGGAAAAAATGAGTGCTTGCTAAAACCAAATTTATTTTATTTACATTTTTTTACGTTTTTTGTTGAAAATTTCGAAATTTCAAGACAAAATGGCGAACAGAACAGCAGAATATTAACCGATTTTGAAAAAAAATCATATCTGTAATACCCACCCGGGTACGCAACTTTTGCCGGGTATTAAGATTCGCTCCTAAAAAAAAGTGGCAAAACGAGGCACCCTAGTATGCAGTGTCCCATAATGGGTTTTATTAGCATTAATAACATTTTCATTTCAATTCAGCTAAAGTTTTCTATTATGTAATTATATTCATCAATAGGTGATATTTTCGGACGGACATTCATTCACACGGCGCCTTAAGCGCAAACATACATATACATTCAAAGGTAAGGAAAGAAAGGGATAGGAACATGGAATAGAAAAAGGACGAGGACAACATTGTGGTAGGTGGAAAAAAGCCAGAAATCAGAGGGTAAAAATGCGGCCTGACTGGGACTCGAACCCAGAACCTCCTGGTTGCCGGCCAGGTGCTCTACCAGTTGCTATATATGGTACATACTTTCGGTATCCCCACTTTGAAATACAAGTCAAAGCAATTGGATTCAGAAACAACTAGGTAATTGTACCATCAAATAATTAATACTAAATTCTTAAATATACCTATTCCTTTTCTTTGTCCAGAAATCCCAATAAGTATCCGCTTCCGGTCAAGTCTCGCGATCTCCAAGAGGCGTAAAATTGGCCTTGAAAACCTAAACACTCTTATATAACGTGTAAATTTTAATCTGATTTATCCAAGACAAGACATTGACTAAAGCCATAGTTACCAATTTATTTGATTTTTTCAATATTCATTATGTATCAGGTCTCTTTTTTATCATCATTCACATGAAACGCGAAATTAATTGGGGGTGCTCACAAGCACTCTTTGAACCCACATGGAAAATCTTTAACTCTTCTGTACCCGGGGTTAGTATAGTTCAGGAATTTTATGTTGGGGAGAATCTCGCACTACTGTAACAATGGCGACTTACTATGTCGCATCCATGTACTCGCAATATTTATTATTACCAGAAAATTTCCTAAAATAGGTATATTTACCCCCTATCCCTTGTCAGTTTGAATATGCAAATGACCTTCCGTGTAGACCAGGGGATGATTGTTCCAAAGAGGTAGGTCGGTTTGGGAGCTGTACATATATTCCGGTTAGGTGCAAGGGGATGTGGTGGAGATGCATAGGAGTGGGAGGCGGTGAGTGCAAAGTGAACCTTTTATGAAGAAAGATTTCGTGCTTTCCCGGCGAATGGACTTGGTAAAGAGTTCTCGGGATCGCCACCGGGTCAGGAACTCCATATCTGCCAACGTTTCGATGTCCGACTCGGTCACTCTTTACCATGAACCTTTTATGATGACTGCCTTTCAACGCAACAGTCAGTGGTAGCTAGAAGTGACTCCTAAGGATTGCAATCGGTAATTTTCTATTTATTTACTGTTTCTTGATCGAAGGGAAATAATCAAGCTTGTATTTTCCGGCAATTTTTATGTTCCAAAGAATATTTTTGTGTGGACCTCGTCATAATATCACCCTCATTATAATGTTGCGGTAACGAGAGTAACACATTCGAAAATATATGCGTGGAATTAAAAGACATATAAAATAAATAAGAAATGGAAATTGACGATATAAAAATATAATTGTGCGTGGGTATTGCATCCTTGTTCTCCCTGACCACTTTCAGCAGCGGAAACGATTCCCTGAAACGAAGTAGCCTTCCACGAGACTTCGTGCACATATTTCACACTTCCTTGCCCAACAGATCAGAAAAGTGGTTCGTATCCTCCCCGCGCCCCCCTCCGGGAGGCGCTGAACTCCTCCGTCGCATGCTGAAATGTTGGCTATCGAACTCTGAGCCCCAACCCTCTGCAGAGAGTCGTAAGAGTGTGACAGAAAGGCGTACAAAAGGTATTTTACCTCGACCGTACGCCCTTATCACGGACTCGAGAGCTTGGAGCGTACCCTACTCTCGTGGTGAGTTTATCAGGCCCTTCACCATTAGCTGCGTTTGCCGATTTATCGTGGCCTGCCGCGAGAAACCATCACGAGCTGGCTCGACTATAGGAATCTGGTTGGTGTGGTGGCAGTGGCGGATCTATGGGGGGCTATAGTCCCTCCCTTGGGTATCCTATTTGCACTAGATACAATGGTTATTTGTTTCCGACCCCCACTACTGCTGGAATTTTAACCCCCACTTAGCTCCACTTAGCACTTTTCCCCATCCTGGAACCACCACTGTGTGGTGGCTAGTGCGTGGGTCTGGGTTCAAGTCCCAGCATTGGGTAAGATTTGTCAGAGACTGCCCGACCCATACTTGGTGCTCAGTGGAGGGCACTGTATTTGCAGCACTCCGTTCCTCGGATGGGACGTTAAGCCGTGGTTCCCGTAGTGCCTTTCGTTTGGAGCACGCTAGTCCAGGCGCCGAGATTCTCTCCACTCTTCCTTCCCTAACTTAGCTAATGGCGAAATTGAGTTGAGCTGTCAGTCATCTCCTAATACGGCACCATGCGCATTTTTTCTCTTTTTTAAGCCCTTTACCGCCCTTTATAGCAGCTGAGCTCCCCCCCCCCCCTGATCCAGCATCATATTTCTCGCCAATTTTACCCTGCTTCCGGATTCTTCACTTGAAATTCCCCGTATTTATGTGGCTAAAGCGTTCCTTTCCGTGAACTCATTTCTTTTACTTCGTGCTATACTAATGCTATTTTTACCCGTATCCATCATGATTTACGTAAATTTGTTGTTGAATTTCTTATTATCAATATTTATTCCGGATTTAAGATGTTTATATGGTTGAAAAGGTTTCAAAAAATCATGATATTACATCGATAGAATATTACAATGGAATATCACACGGTCATTTTTCTCGTCTTCCACAGTCCGCTGATGGGTTTTCAGGAACCACAAGATTGATTGCTCAAACCATCGCTTTCTGAATCACCCAGTCATTTTCACCGAATCTTTTTCCATCGCTTATTCCGTAACTTTCCGGATATACGACTGCCGTTCAGTCAAAAGCCGAACGTGCTTTGCAATCGCTGTTAGCGGCCGTGCTTTCTGGTTGGCTGAATGAAAGTACCAGCGATAGTTTCAGAGAGAGAAAAAGGGACTTGTCGAGTGGTGGAAAAAGGGATGGGATTCCCAGTGCGGAAAATTATCGCGTGATAGGGCCATTTTTCCGTCGTCGTTGGAGCGATCCCTCGGAAGAGATGGAAAATATTACGAGTGATTCAGGCTTTAGAATGATTATTTTATTTTTATTTATTTATTCTTGCAACATCTAAAACAGCACCATTGGCCAATAGGATCAGGGTTTTGAACTTAAAAATCAAACATACCCGAACATCCATGCCCTGAATAACTTACCCTGGTGGGATTCGAGCTCGTGACCTCTTCTGTTGCAAGCAAGTACTATCGTTTTCAAAAGTATGTAGACACCCACGAGCCCTAGTTTACTGATTTAGTAGGGTCGGTAAAAACTTGGAAGGTTGGCACATGAGGTAGCCTGTATCTCTCACCAGTACGCCCGCAATAGCCGACGAGGACGGACGCGGGGGCGACCGGGCTAGCGAGACAGGAGTCAAACTACAGGCCCAAGTGCCCTAGCAGATAGAATGCACTGAGAAAACTCACGTCCACGCACAGGTTGGGTTGTAGGATTGTTTTTTTGCGGGCACCGTGGCGAGGATTTCCTCTCTTCAGATTCATATTTGGACTCACCGTGAACCCGGAATGCGTATGTGGCTCCGTAGTGAGTAGGATTACTTTACGCGCATTTGTTGCACTGAAGTTATGGGGGGGGGATTCTAATCTGAGCAAATTGTAATATTGTTTTCATTTTGTGAAAGGTCAATTGATAACATCAACATAATAGATGTAGTTGATTCAAGAAAAAATTAACACCGAATTTTTTAGCGACTAATTTTTTAGAATTAATGACTCAATCTGCGTTAACGCATTCATTTCTGAGAAGATTTATTCAAACAATGGAAATAAGCGGGGGAAGTGGCAAAGGTATTATTTTATCCTTGCTACTGTCAAATATCCGTTGAGGAAATGAATGATATCCAGTCGGTCATAAATATATAATTATTTATTGTTGTCCGAATGGTGTGGTCTGGTCAGGATGTTTGGTCGGCTATCTGCGAGGCCTCCGAGGTTATAGGGCCCCCACAACGCTCGCGTCTATCTCGAAGTGTATATGAAAGGTGTAATAAAAAACTCAGATTACTTAAACCAAATTATTTATAACAGTTATAAAATTCTAAGCTCTGATTATTTGCTTTATTTAAAGCATAATCAGCTTACAAAGTTTGTAAAAATAATTAATTAAATGAAGGTTTTATAATATAAAAGAGAACCTTATGCTTTTTGAAAGGGTTATTTGAAAGTTATCTTGGAGGGTTTCTAGATTTCAGTCCGGTTTAAAGGTACAAATATACTAAATAGATAATAGAACCATCATACCTAACTAAATTTTTAATCTATGTAATTCTCATTTTTCTTTGTATTTTTATTTATGAAATCACTACCTTTAATTAACTTTAATATAAATTTTAAGAGCCAGAATAGATCCAAAATCTATTTCTGGGCATGCGATTTCCCAAAATCTTCCGTTGGAAAACCCCCGAATCATGGGCACCAGCCGAGGTCACACAATCACCCCAGGCCGCCCCTTCGTCCGTTTTTTAGGGTGAAAGATTTCATGTACCAATTTACTTCCACTTAATCCTTGGAGATATTTGTAGTTTGCACTCCCATTGGAATCAAAGCGTTGGTGCTTTTAATTACATAACTTCCCACGCTGTTGAACAAAGATTTTGTCCTGGAGACGTCGCGACGTCTCCAGGTCGTTGGATGATCCTGGACGTATTTTTGTGCAGATTCGGAATCTGGGCTTAGATTATTTCCATCACGTCTAGTTTCATTAGGACAGCTGAATGTATGTTTTTGCTTTTACAAAAGTAGTAATTTCTTTCATTTATATATTATAATAGCAAGAACAGGTAAAAATAAAAATTTCCTGTCATAACATGCTGTCCTACGATGGCATGCCTTCCTATCCCAACAAAACATAATTAAACTTACAATAACCTATCGTTTTTTTTTCGATGCAATGCATAATCAGCTTCCACTCCGAAAAAGTATGTGACTGTCGGCACGTAAAGACATGTGTTTTTCATCTGCAGACGGTTTGAGAATTTTGTTGCTCGCAGGAAATGTCAGCTTATTACATTGTAATCGTTGTGAAGTGTCTTAGCTTTCATCTTGGGGTCAATCCATTTCAAATCACCGATGCAATGTTGGTCAACATTTTTAATTATCCTGATTTTTTTATCATTGGTTCTCTACAAGTAGACAATCACAAAACACCATTTGAAAAAAATTTACAAGCCATTCTTTTTTTGGGCAGCCATTTTTAAAAGGGCGAATGGGCCTAACAGTGCGTGAACTACCACGATGACTTTTTTTTACGTGTGCGGTGAAATTACTTTCAAGGCTCAAAGGCGGAATATTAACTTTTTGAGACAGTATTTTAGACTTTATTTTGACTGACCGTTGGATGACCTGGATACAGGATTGGAGCCTTATGTGATATGTAGCACATGTGTAAGGCTTCTCACTTGTTGGACTGATGGAAAACGTCATATGAATTTGTCGGTCCTCATGATTCGGCGCGAATATAAGGATCATAGTTGTGACTACTATTTTTGTGAAACAGAAAGTAAAGGAATAGCACCGAAGTCAAAACACACTGTAAAATATCCAAACAACCTAGAGTCAGCCCCACACTTGAAAAATTTACCAGTGCTGGAACCACACAAAATTTTAAAAATAGCGAATATTCAGAAAGCATGTGAGAATGATGGATTCGAAAACTCGAAAGACCCAATTCTCTGGCCCAATATATCTGATAGACCTCATTTTATGACGCAAGAGGATTTAAGTGATCTATTGCGCAAATTGTCTAAAAAGCACAGTGAAATCTTAAGATCACAATTGAAGGGTTGGAATATGCTGGATCCAAACACAAAAATTTCTACGAATCGATCTCTCAATGACGAATTTAAATCATTTTTTCTCATGAAAACAATCTTAACTTTTGCAATGATGCTCTCTCTGAAACTTACTGAAATTCATACTTTTAGTTTTGAATACAATACAGTTGATTAGGGTTTGTTCATTGATTCTTTTAACGTCAGTTTAAAGGCTGTTTTTTTAACATAATGGACTAGAACTCCCCTCGAAAGCATTTTCTCATGGAACTGACATGAAATAATCTTATCAGGACATGCAGTAAATTTTTCACTACGCAAAATTTTTGGTAAATTAAAAGGATCTGCATTTTTACTAAGCTTACAGTTTGACTACACGAAATATTATTGCTTCTTCTGCGATTGGGAAGGCAGAGACAGAAAAAATCATAACTTGAAAAAACATTGGCTATAACGTAAGCACTCGTCCCTGGATTCAAAAATGTCCTTTTTCAACTTTTTTACGATCCAAAAAATGTAATTTTGCCACGTCTAAGTATTAAATTAGGACTTTTTAAAAATTTTATAAAAGATATCTGCAAAAATTGTGCAGTTTTTACTTATTTGAAACAAATCAAATCAATGAAAAACAGAAAAAAGGATTTTTTATTGGCCACAGGTTTTTTTAAGAAGCACTGAAGGATAAGGAATTTTGACATCGAGAGTTCAACAAAAACAGCGCGTAGAAGGCATTCAAAAATGCAGTTGAAGGTTTACTAGGAAATAGAGTGGCTGAATAATATCGCGATCTGGTGGTTAATGTAATAAAATTGCACAAAAAATGGGCTGCTCCACGTATTCAAAACAAATCACTTCATCGGAACACACCTGGACGTTTTTCCTACAAACCTTGGCGCCGTTAGTGATCAACACGATAAGTGTTTCCACCATAATATTTTACTGATGCACAAACGGAACCAAGAAAAGTCCAGCAACATGTTATCTGATTACTGGTGGACACTGAAAAGGGATTCGTCAGAAGCTAAATATGGGAGAATATTCCGAGTAAGTGCCCATTTTTCACATTATTTTACTTCACAATTTATTCACTTAAACTGACTTGAATGCCCGAATCAGTTGTCGTAAAAAAAATTAACATGATATAAAACATCTGCGCCCAGATTCGGAATCAGCCCGAAAAACACTAGGGGATCAGCCAAAAACATGGCTAGAACAGAAAAAATTATTTCTTGGTTGATCAGTGTTATTGATTGAGTTGCAAACATCATGATCTAGGGCTATCATTTTGATTTCCACAACTAATGTATCTGGCTACTTATTGAGTATTGTCGATTACATGAATAGAGATTTTTATCAACGGATATTTGACAGTCGCAAGGATATAAAATAAAGCCTCTGCCAATTCCCCTGCTTATTTCCACTCTTTGAATAAATCTCCTCAGAAATGAATGTGTAAACGCAGATTTGAGTCATTAATTTTAAAAAATAGGTCGCTAAAAAATTCGGTGTTAATTTTTTTCTTGAGTCAACTACATCTATTATGTTTATGTTACCAATTGATCATTCACAAAATGAAAAAAATATTACAATTTGCTCAGATTAGAATCCCCCCCCCATAACTTCAGTGCAACAAATGCGCGTAAAGTAATCCTACTCACTACGGAGCCACATACGCATTCCGGGTTCACGGTGAGTCCAAATATGAATCTGAAGAGAGGAAATCCTCGCCACGGTGCCCGCAAAAAAACAATCCTACAACCCAACCTGTGCGTGGACGTGAGTTTCCTCAGTGCATTCTACCCGCTAGGGCATTTGAGCCAGTAGTTTGACTCCTGTCTCGCTAGCCCGGTCGCCCCCGCGTCCGTCCTCGTCGGCTATTGCTGGCGTACTGGTGAGAGATGCAGGCTACCTCATGTGCCAACCTTCCAAGTTTTTACCGACCCTACCACATCAGTGAAGTGGGGCTCGTGGGTGTCTACATACTTTTGAAAACGATAGTACTTTACCCCGTCGCCACCGAGATCGGCAACCGAATTGATTTTGAACCGCATTTTCCCGTTGGAAACCATTCTCATTTTGTAAATTTTTAGGTTTTCCCGGCGTATAGATTGGTGAAATTTTTTCTCGGGATTCCCACCGGGTGTTTATTGGGTTAATTCTCCCAACGTTTCAATGGCTGAGTCTGCCATCGTCACCAAAGTTTTTGAAGACGATGGCTGACTCAGCCATTGAAACGTTGGGAGAATTAACCCAATACCACACCCGGTGGGAATCCCGAGAAATTTTTCATCCTTCTCATTTTATTTGCCAGTCCAGTAAGTGGAAAAGTAGGCTTAGGTTCAACAGAATACAGGTTTCAATCGTTCGCACCCCCTCCCTCGCCAATCGACAGCAGCTGGTACTCCCCCTCCCCTCCCGTCCCCAATCCCTTCCCCTACTTTCATCCCCCCCCCTCCGCTGTAGAGGTGAGTCCTCCGCATGCCGGCAGAATAAATGCAGGAAGTTCCCTCGAGTTACTCATCACATCCGGCGGCGGCGCATTTATTCTTCTCAAAGCTGCGATTGTCGCGCCATCAGATCGTCGTGGAGAAAGACCAAACTCTGCCTTCTTGAAAACCTCCTGTTGCGGCTTGCGTCTTGCGGCAACCAAAAAGATTCCTACGCTGTTTGGATGAACTTATGAGGTTCAAAAATTTCCCTGCAAATCACCCGAGATATTTCCATAACCCCGCCATTTCTTAGAAATCAGATTAGCACCATACAAGGATGGAATGCTGTTTTTGCTCCAATATCGCGAGTTATGCCATTTTGATTCAAATAGGTAGTACCATAGAGTACCTAAGTATGTCCTTACTCTATGGTAATACTTAATTTGAGGAAAAGTTTTTAAAACTTGAATATAGGAATTTGGCTGATTACGAGAAAACGCATTATTGGGACCCCATGATAGTTGCATGAGCTATTATATGAGGCTTTAATTTATATATTTAAACTTTGTTCTCTTACATGTAAATTTTAAGAAAACATCGAATTAAATGATTCTTGACTGCACAGAATTTTTTGTTTTTATTGATTAACGGGTGAAGTGACAGCATGTAAGTAAAACCATGTGATCCATTCTAATTGCGTAAACTATCATGTATGAGTCAAGTTGAATTTGACATTTATCCAATACTCTGTTAACTTTAAGCAGCTAATTGGCAGCATTTGTAGTTTTTAGGGGAGCTTTGAACTTCAAAAGAGGAGATGCATTAATATGTTCCCTACTATCATATTAATATCTGTGTCCTCTTGAAATGAGACTATCCTTATTAAGGACTAAGAATATACCATTATTGACGTTACCGTAACAATTTAAGTATATATTATCATCTAAATTATGAATTCCGTTTAGACTGAATAGAAATTCCAATTATTTTACCATAAATTACGAATATTATGTCAAATTCATCCCTTGAAATTTGTCCTCGAGAGGTAGCCATCATGGTCTATTTGGAATATCAATTGTTATTTTATTTTTAGAGCGATATGACATATGTTGACGGTTTGGTCACTGATGGAAGGGTCCCGGGTTCAAATCCCAAGTGAAGCCTTCGGACGTTTTCAAATAAAAGCCCTCGAAGTGCGAGATGATCCAGGAAAAAACTGAACCTCTACTTTCAATGCGTGAAATTTGCACGGCTTACCGAACGGAGGTCTACCCTCACCTATCAAAGTCATCCATTGGTTTAAAAAAACGAAGTGAGCAGTAATTATTGTTGCCTGTAGTTGATACGATACCTTTTTATTGAGAAGAACGTGTAAGATTCAACACCTCAGTTTTAAATTTGCTATTACGGGTCGTGGCCGAGCTTAACAGGGTCAACGACTCGCAAAAAGATACAGATATTCAAGTCACTAAATGTGTGCAATAGAAAGCCCATTGTATTTTATAAATTAGGAGGAAATGTGGTTTTGTGGTTAGCAGAGCTGGGCTAGATTTGGAGCCGTCCCAATCTCGAAGTAAACGATCCAATCCCTCGCAAAGGTACAATGCCCCCTATCTTTATTGCACCACGAAATTAAAAACACCAGAATCTCTGCTCGGAGATAACCCCCAAGAGATGAATTAGCGGAAGAGGCTGAGGAAAGCGATTTCTTTACTATGGCTCACTCGTCGCCGACGCAGTCACCAAACTATTAGCGCAAAACTCATTTGTAATGATGATTGGATAACCTCATTACACCCTTCCTCTCCATTTACGGATGAGTTTTATAGTGCCTCTCAGTCACTTCAGTGGTCGCTTCAAATTGTTGGATAATGTATGGAAGTCGCTTCGGTGGACGTGGGAACTCGGAGCAGTTGGCGTCCGAGGTGGGGCAAACTCACACCAGGAGCCCTTCATCCTCCAATCTTTTCTTCGATAGCTCAGTTTAATGAATAATCTGAGTTATTCGCAGCGAATGACTTGAATGAATTCTTATCGGGTTTCCAACCAGGTTAGTGTCAGCATGTTTTATGTCGACGTTTCGTTGGGATACTTTCCCAACATCCTCAGGGCTAATGAAAACGCCCAATAATCCCCTTATATTTCAATTCCCACTAAAGTTTATATTTTCTACGTAATAACTAGGGGTGGACGGATCCAGGTTTTTTTTCGGATCCGAATTCGGATCGGATCCTTGATTTTCCAGACGCTGAGATTCCCCCTATGATTGTTCAATCTCTTGGAAAGAGTCACACTATGTGCCATTCGTATTTTGCCTTTATTTTCCACGGCTAAAATTCTGCTACATAACCTTTGCGAGAGCTTTCAAACAAAACAGTTCATGAGTAAGACAAGAATCGCATACGACGGCGCATTCGAAGAGAGAATCAGAACTCTTTCCACCCTTATGGGGAGTTGCATTCGCTGAAGCTTTTATTAAAAATTTCGGATCCAGATCCGATGTCTTCCGCGACTTTGGATCCGATGTATCCGATGAAGGGCAATATTCGCGGATATTTGGATCCGAGGTATCCGATCCGACCATCCCTAATAATAACACGTTACAGCTGCAAATACAAGATGCAGAAAAATATACAGGTGGAAAAAAACTTTAAAAAACGTTCAAATAACCATTTTTCCTCTTGTTATGGGATGAGGTGCCGTTTTTAACTAGTCTGGGTTTCTTCCACGTCAGGGCTGTAATCTTCATCTCGGCGGCTAGGACCTGCTCCAACTTCCGGTGTAGCTTTGTTGCCAGTATCTTGAGCTTTAGGGATAGGAATAGCATCACTATTCTTCTCCGGGCGAATTGCTGCCGGTAAATTCGGATACATTTTAGGATTGTTTTTTTTTTAACCCAAAGTGCCGGTTTGGTAAAAATAGCAATCCGTTAAACGGCAAGTGGGTTCAAATCAAACAGGACTACGGGCCAACGGGGTATGTAGGACAATAAAGTCAAATCATGAGCCCCCAAACGCTGTTACAATAATATTTTGACAAATCTGATTTGTGTCCATATTTTTGGCAGCTTTTTATACCACCTCCTACACCCACTCGTATGCCCCCTCCCACTCTTATATTTTATATTATGAGGAGAGGCAGCTTTTAGATGAGATACGGAGGAGACAGAAGGTATGGATGGAGTTAGTGCTTAGCGGTGAGGGGATGTTGAAAATGGTGTTGGAGGGTAGAATGTTAGGGAAACGAGGGAGGGGAAGGAGAAGAATAGGATTTTTAGATAGATTGAAAGAGAGTAGGCCTTACAGTGAATTAAAGAAGGCAGTCCTGGAAGGTAAGGGGGGCTCCCAGATCACTTCTTGAATACTCCATGAAAACCTACCTTAATCGGTAGAATACTATAATAATAATTATTCCTTTACAACATGGGGGGTGAACAGTGTATTCATCACTTAAAAACTTTTCTATCAGCTGCCATATCATATGCATTAAAAAGCGAAGAATAATGGTCTTTTCAATGCTTTTAAAGTTTTTTTTTTTAATTTTCACCCCCTAAATCATTATAACCCCAATCAAGTTTGTCTCTCTCGTGACCCTGATAGCCTTAAAACGTCAGTTTCTTCAATCAGAAGTAGATAACATTAGTAAAAGTCCCTTGAAAAGCGATAAGTTTAGGTGCGGGGTTGTTTTCATAATTTAGGGGTTGCTCGTAAAAATGGAGGGTGATAGAAAAAAATGGAGGTCATTTTCGGATTCAGCGACCCAAAGTTAGCCAGAAACACCTTTTTGTAGCCGGGAATTTTTTGAAATTTTTTTACAGAACACTGTTATGTCATCTTGACTTTGATAATCGGTTAACAGCCCTAATTACCATTTGTTTTCCCGTGATGTTGGGATCGCGAGACCAGCGGCGACAAATCTAAGGCTATGTGAGTGTGCGGTGGATGACAACGCATCTAGTGACTGACAGGAGACTCCGCCATTGTTTTATTTGGGGTCTGTGCAAGGGTATTGTTCACCATTTATTTGACAGTCGATTGCCTTGCCGAGAGAACCAATTACGTCACCGAGTAGTGGAAAGTAAGAGACAACTGCTACGTTTTTTTTTTTAATTTACGGGAGAATAGTCTAATTACAAATTTTTCAAATTAGGAAGACAAAAGCTTAAAGAAGGGAATGATTTCCTCTATCGGAGGAGCCAAGTGACCAGCGAAATTGGAAGCAAGGAAGAAATGTCAGTAGGATAGGACAGGTTAAGAGTACCAACAGGAGTCTACCTACCGGTGATTGGAAGTGATGAAACGTTTCATCAGATGCTACACCTGGAGTACGTTTCTGGACGACAACGAAGGATTCAAAAACGAGGAATTACTCGGATTTTTGTGCGGCAGAAGAGTCATGAAACTATAATGGATCGATCAAATAGGCAATAGGGAAGAGCTTAGAAGGTTAGGGGGAAGAGACAAGTCTGAAATTCTAATTAAAACCCTGATAAATGGATGAGCATCTTAATCGGACACCACATGGAACATATTTGTCCGATGAAGACAGTCGTCGAAGTAGACGCGATGAAATACGATGAAAAGTCTAGAATTACTTAGTTACATACGACATGTTACTAGGGATTTAAAAGGCAAAAATACGTAGTAAATATGAGAAGGATAGCCGATAGGAGAGCGTGGTGGAAGGCTGAAAAAGAGTTAGTAAAAAGAAGCGCTGAACAAGGCATTGAGGTTTATCATGATGTACTCCATCAATGCCCATACATTGTGTGGGGTAGTTCAGTCTCAGAAGAGCCGAAGATGCCGCCAAGTAAATGTTATTTTTTTATAAACTACATAGAGAAATGGCGCTATTTTTTCTTGAGTAATTCCAGTAAGAGTCAATATTATTGAAGAAGTTAGTATTAGTTGATTTATTTTTAGGAGCCAGTTTCAGTAACTTAATTTTCACTGAATTTTTCCGTAAACCGTTCTATTCAGGTGAAAGAATCTGGATGGCACAGTGGTTTGCGATTAGGCCCCGAAGGCCGAGGTTCGTAGGTGCAATGTCCGGTACTCCCTGCTGAAGCGGAGACAGTGTTTCCATAAAGTTTCAGAAAAATCGAATATTCTTCCGAAGAGAAATCTTCCACTTTGGTCTTTGCTCGTAACGGAATCCTCGGAGAACAATGACACATTTATTGCTCCATTCGTTAAAGAACCTTATGGGCATTGAAATATCCTGGTGTATGCATAGCTAATGACCTATGTTTTTACCTTGCGAGTTTTTTGCACATTTTTTCATCATTTATAAGTGGGAACTGTAAAGATTTACCCGTGGCTATACCACTATCGTAACTTAAACAATCACCAAGTCTGCTCTCTCTCTGCAATATTCAGTAAGTATATCATGTTATGGAAGAAAATCGACTTGTTTAGAAACGTGCTTATATTGCGGTGAGGATAAAAACCTGGATAGCGTAGAGTCTACGCTTTGGTATGGAAAGTCAAAGATCATTCCCTCAATTTCCGCACAGTTATCATCACAAAAGTAGGTTAAATCTTCTTATAAAGACAGAATATTGCTCAAAATAGAGATCTTCCGCTTAGATTTGAGCTGAAAATGGAATTGTAATAGTGCAATGATATTGATAGCTAAGATATTTCGTTGAAGTACTTAATGCGAAGCTGAGAGATACATTGCCTACCTCAAACCATTATTTTCACCGTTGATTTTTTGCACGTATTTTTGGCATTTACAGTTGACACGGTGAAGGCTAGCCCAATGTTGCAAACAAAAAATCTCCGAGTGAGCTACTTCTGCCATATTAAGTAAATGTTTAGTCGATGTTGAATTGGAAAAAATTAGCTTCCCTAACCCATTATAGTATTTCCGCAAGGATGAAAACCTGGATACCGTAGAGGGCACGCAATGGTGTGAATAGCATGCCCATAGCCTCCATTTTCGGTCCTTTATTCCATGCTGGATTTCGGTCAGTGCTATCGATGAGTGCCATACGGAATGGCTATTCTTCCGAAGAGAAATCTACAGCTTGGATCTGTGTTTAGAACGGGCTACTCAGAATAAAATGACACATTTATAGACTGTATGTTAAAGCATTTTATGCCTAATCGAAATATCTAAGTATGTGCCTTGCTTAAGACCGATGATTGTCATAGCTGATTTTTTTGTACATTTTTGCATTTACAGTTTGCGGTGTAAATAAATACCGTTAGTAACTTTTAGAGTAACCTTAAGGTTCTCTCTGACAAATTCAATGCATATACAGTCAATGGAGATAAGAAAAGATTGAGTTATTTGAAATGATAATATCGCGGCGAGGATAAAAACCAGGTCAGCGTACAGTTCACGCAATTGTATAGAAATCCGAATACTATTGCCACCATTTCCGGACAGGTTTTCCTCGCGCGAAAAGGGTTGTCCATCTCCACTTATTTACTGCGTAGAGAATATTCTGCAGAGGAGAAGTCATTCTCCTAGATATGGGCCTATAACGGAATGCACGGGGTAGAATGAAGCATCAATAGGTTCGTTTATTAAAGCACTTGCCACGATAAGCACATATTTCATTTATTGTGCGGACCAAAGCGGGTGATGTTACCTTAGAGGATATTTTTTGCTTTCATGCAGTTGCGGGTGGAAGCATTGAGGTCACTGCTGTCTTGCCCAATTCGTTACTTTAAAAAAATCTAAATCAATTCTATCTTCAATTCTCCTGTCCATCTAATGCTTCTCATGAATTTAGATGGGAAAAATTAGTTTGCCTTTGAATGGTGGTGTAATTGAGACGAGGAGCATAATTATCATTGCCAATTATCTCCTGTATGGCCCAATGGAACGAAAATCTGCCTAAATCTATCTTCCTTTTAGATGCAGAGCGTGAAACGGGATCCTCGAAGTTAAAAAACACTATGACAGCTTCACTTGTGGTAGTATTCGTAGCGGTACAGTGAGACCCTGGTTTGATTCCAGACCGGAAGGAACAATATTTCTCTCTAGAATATTCGCCCCACAGTTTATGTTAAGGAGGAACCATAATTTCAAACATGCCCGAAAACCTCCCCTTATTTTGACACATGTTGTTGCTCATTATTTTTTCTATCAAATGGTGAAAAATATTACTGTCATCGGCCATTTAAAAAAGATTTATAGATTTGAAAATGACGGATTTCCACCTTGAAATACATTGTCTTTATGGGAGAATGATGAACTTCCCTTGTAAAACATTTTTTATCTCAAATTTGGCCCGAAATATGTCGTTGAAAAATTAGCACAGCATTGAATAGACATCGATGCCCAATATGTTTATATATATATATATTTTTAGAAGGGGTTGCCGATATGTTAGCGCCAGTATTTAAGTTTAAAGAACATACTTCCGGTTTTCTGCAGAGCGAGCAGCCATTATGCTGCGAAGGTAGTGGCAACGTTGCAAAGTATACGGAGGTTAAATATGAAGAGCGATATTGCACATGTTGACTGCTGCGTAATTTCAGTGAATTGGATTTTTGGGAGTCATTTTTCTACGAATTCATTAAACGAATATTCAGTTCATTTCGAAACGTGCTATACACCGAAATATGTAATTTATCAGTGCTGGTTGTATAAGTAATTCCTATAAGCGCCTAAATTTTATTAAACATGCGAATAATCATGACCAGAATATAATACGTCCCTTGAAATTGTAGGCGTATCGCTTTATAAGCGAAAATGATAGAATTTATTGAGACTTGCGATAGTTTATCTGTACTTCAGAATACTACTTTAACTTGTTTTACGTTTATTTCGAAAAATATACATCGTTTTCAACTTGTAGAAAATACTTATTTAAATAGAGGTTCATTATCTAGCTCATTATGTATTTAATCATCAATTTAATTGATATTAAAAGTCTAGAATAAGGTCTACAGGTAAATGGATGCACCACGAGACAAGCATATTGCTGTTGGGTACCGACTATGAAGTGTTTGGAAATACAACTTCGCGAATGTACTAATTAATCGAATATTCACCCATGTAATTCTTCGAAAGTATAAAATAGAATGGAAATGAATACATACTTTTTTAACTGTCCAACCAATTTACTTTGATACGTTTTCCAAAGGTCCAATTGCATAATTTGAAAAAACAACAGTAAATACATCTATTCATGAAGTCATTACAGGAGGATAAAAATTAGGATGCATTCTTGAACAATCGGTGACAGTTGACATAATCGAGTCTGTAGAAGTTGCAATGCCAGCCTTCCAAATTTACTGAAACTTCGGCACTAGGAACAAGGATTATTTAATCATCCTGATAATAATGATTCGAATTGCATTTGGGTTAAAAATGAAACATTAGTTTCTAATTTTCACTAATCATCTCCTTATTAATAGTATCTATGGATGAGGCTATTAAATGGAAAATCTACACAGAATTAAACATTAAAGAGCTTTGTGTCAGTCATTCGACATGGACAAATAAATAAATCAAGACATAAACATTGATTATTTAAACAATTATGGACACTTTATGTTGGGAAATATTGCAAAAATTTCTTAAGGAATTAATAATCAGTAGCTTATCGTATCTTTTAAGATTTGAAATTTTATTGCTATTGACGTGTTTTCATCTTCAAAAACCAATGATGATGAGACCTAATTTAAGTAAGTTTGACGAAAGGATTTGAATTTTCATTTTTGTCTTCAATTTTATCATGCGCTAAAAAATAATACATTCATGAACCTGGATTAATATGGGATTAAGCAAATTAAATCATGGCAAGGATAGAAGATAACATTTTCAAAATTAAATGAATCTGAAGTTGATAATGATAAAAGTGAAGAACAATGCGTACAAATCATCTGCTTTGCCAAAAAAAGGAAGTCGACGATTCGGTATCCTTCAACAGATGCACTCGTTGGAATCACTTCGCTGGAATTGATGGATTCACTTTCGGCCACATTTTGTTGCCTCAAATTATCCAAGCTCTTACCTTTACCTTCAGACACCAATTTGCCTTCAATTTGCCAAATCGGCATGATGAAGCCATCACGTCAGCCCAAAGGTATATTTAATAACTTAAGGCTAAGTAAAGTGGATAATAAAACGAGTAATATTGTCACAACGCAACGTAACTCAACGAGGTAGTGTAAAAAAACAAAGGTGCTCAACCGGTGTGGAACTACAATATGTTGACAGCGTTGTCGAGTTGGTAGTCAGCAATTATATACAAATGATTTTTCCAAATTAGGTTAAAATTAGCAGAGCAAAATCTCTCACTAGTTAAGTTCATTTTATTCATCACAAATGATATAGTTATAAAGCTTTACTGTATTTTCAAAGAAAGTTTTTAAATTCTTCCGATACCTAAGAGTCAATATAACAGCCATTCTTCATATCACGGGGTTATTCCATTTTTAGTAAAATTCATGCATTGTACAGCTATTTTGATCGATTTCACATTACTTTTAATTTTTATGAATGACAAATTTAGCCATTGCAACTCGTTGTTGTCGAGTTTATCTAACTAATGAAAGCAGTATTTCGAAGCGCAGGTTCCTCCTTAAGATTGGTCAGCAGGCTTACGTTAGCCTGGAAGTTGGATGAATCATATTTTACCCCATGTATTTCCTCGCGATCCATCTCCGTCGATGAAGATCATAAAGTACTGCTATGTCTCCCGCATTACAATTATAAGAGCATCTTTTGATCTTTTTATAAAAAAAGTTATATATCTCGTTCCTCGCTTCAACCTCCTCATCACGTCAAATCTCTGTGCAAACCCTCGGTCGTAAGTCGAGTGCGCATAACTATTTATGGAAAAATATTCATTTCGTGTGAATATTTGTACAATTCGGATGGCAATGATGGAGGCTGTGTAACATCAGAGGTCTTTCGTATCAGGTTTGAATAATGGGTGAGGAAAGAGATGAAAAACACTACCTTTCGGTTATAAAATATCGTTTACATTCACCCAAATATGTGTGAATTAAAAACAGAAGTAAACAATGATTGCCTAATTGTCGAAAAGCAAAAGACGTCACTATGTACCAAAAATACAACACTTTACGGATATGTGATTCGTGGTCGCCAAAAACAATGCTAGTTTGAATCAAGGTGACTCATTATTACTACTGCATATAACATACGCAGTTTCTATAATTTTCCATCCTATTAGAAACACAGTTCGAGTGGTATATTAATCTCAATGCAGATACCGAAGTTATATTCCTATTTTATAAAATGTAAATATAAAACGTAGTTAGGGGGGAGTAGGTTAGCTTCACACAAGAGGATGTGCCCAAGGAGAGGATTCTCCCAAGAGCCTGATATCTTTAAGGAAACCATTTCTCAGCTATTGTTTAGGCTCACTTTCTTATATTTATTTTTCATTAATAAGTTGATGGAAATTCTCTAAGCCAATGGAATAGAGCTTTGGGCCACTGATAAAGGCGTCCCCGGTTAAAATCCTGGCTTGATTCTGAGGACACCCTCAACGGAAAATCTTCGAAGGGTAAGGTGGCTCAGGGAAAGGTATTGTTATCATTATCTTTGCTATCAATTTTACACGTCCATGCTTTAGAGCAAGGTGAGCTGTAATCTCGCGCAGCCAATTCAGTCTAAGAGGAGAAACACTAACTGAGAGATGAGCGAGTCTCCCAGCTCTGATTTTGTGAATTACATACCAATGTGGTTAGGTGTGAGCTCTACCTTCACCTACGCTAACTAGTCCCAGGGTTGAATCATTGAGAGAGCGATATATGATGCCCCTGTACCCTTATTTTGTGATTTTTGCTCGCATTTGGCTTAGTTTGGGATGAGCTCTATCCTCACCCATCCAAACCATCCTAGGAGTTGAATCATTAAGTGAGTGAAATATGAGGGATGGCATGGAATAAATGACTTTTTTCTATTATTTCCTTCGTAACGGTTGCCCCTCCACTCCTTTGATCGGAATGGAGCGATTCATCACAGTGTGAATCATGAATTCCTTTCCCCGCTTTTCAAGCGCCTGTCTCTCCCGCCCCTTCCCCCGGTCCCTCCCTCCCCAAGCCACGAAATGTCTTTCGGCACAATGTGCTTCGGTTGCGAGTTTCTTTTCCTCCTCACTCGACCGGAAAACGTTCGCCACCTCCCGTCTGGATTTTGCGGCGATCGACGGCGGAGATCCACTCTGCAGAAATGCGTTCCCGGTGAAAGGGAAACGAAGTGGAATTGGTCGTGAATTTCACACCTCAAGGTGCTGCAATATAACCTTCTGCATCATTTTTGGAAGAACACGCGCTTTGAAGTACTGCATTCGTGAAATAAAACCACTCACCTAGCAATTCAACGCTAAAGTTAGTTTCATAATGTGAGGGTAAAGCTCACCAGTGGCGGGTCCAGGATAGGGACAATGGGGATGAGATGGGGACTGAAGGGTTACCCCGCAGCAGTAGCGGAGGTCCGAATAAAATTACAATTTTTTATAGTGTTATTGGATCTGCAGGGCTTCCTTCTAGCCCCTCTGCGGATACACCACTGAAGCTCGCCCCTGACACACTAGGGTGGTCCTTATTTTTAAAGTTTTCGAATTTATTTTGGGAAGCCACCCAGCTTTGTTTCATTTGCTGAAAAAATAAATCATGAAAATTATTTTTGCAATCGGGTGCCGGAAAAACGTGCCGCAACGCACTTAAAGTTTTTAAAATTTTGGTATTTTTGGGTGTTTTTCGGACATAACTGAAGATGATGTCGCTCTCGGATCATTCTATCACTTTTTTTGTCTTCTACAAGAACTCGTTAGAGATTTGCAGAGCATCACCTCAAAGTTATTTCATTTCTGCCCTTTGGTTCCCGAGATATCGCACCGAGAGTGAGCGCCTGTTTGTTGTGCGTCTTTACGTGGAGGCCTGGATTACTGCCCCAAATGCAGAAGAGGCTCCTAAGTAGGATTTATTATCTTTTTAGTCTTTATTAATACAGAAAGTCCGATTTGGGAGCCAGGGGTGCAGCATTGAACGAATTTCGGAGCCATTTATGGTACCTTTCTCCAGAAGCTGTAGCCCTTGGATTTTTCGCACCGAGGGTGAGTGCGCGCCA
This sequence comes from Ischnura elegans, assembly GCF_921293095.1. Classification (NCBI taxonomy): domain Eukaryota; kingdom Metazoa; phylum Arthropoda; class Insecta; order Odonata; family Coenagrionidae; genus Ischnura; species Ischnura elegans. The sequence goes on from NC_060259.1 coordinate 89,818,723, forward strand.
CCCCACCATCACCACCACCAGTCAGACATTTTGGGTGACACGCGGGTTGCATACGCTCAACATTTGTTGATCATTGTCACTCATCGTAAAAGCATAAAATTATTTAGATAACCTTTAAACTTCGTCAATGTAACCTTGAATGCTATATTTATCACTGTACACTGCCCAAACGGGCTTAGTAGCAGTGGTTTATACTCCATATCTAAGTCTTATATCTAAGTGCTTCTATCTAAATTCAGCCTGAATGTTCGCAAAATCTTTAACGTTGGGGCCCACGCGGCGGGGATTAATAATGTCCGATTTTGAGAAATTTCGTATCTATGTCCCAGATGTAAGTTAGCAGCTTTCCCATACAGGGCATATTTGATATCTTTTATTTCTGCCCTTTGGTTTCTGGGATATCTATTGATGTTTTTTACAATCTAGGAAACTAGATTTTTTTTAATGAGGTATTATTATTTAGCTTCCGTATTTAATGAAATAAAATGGATGAAAAAAGTATGCTTATTTAAATTTGCACAATGAACAGATTTTTTTATTTATCAACTCTTATACAACATTAAAATTTTTATTAACAAATTAATAGTCCCTTTCTAGTAAAGTGACGATATGATTTAGAGAAACAGAAATTCGTTTCGGTAACTCGTCTGCATTATCCCCTGTATCTGACACTAAGCCCTCTATCATTCGCTTTTTCGTCTCTACTGGTACATTTTCATCGAAAAATCCTAGGGTTAGAGCTTCTTGGGAAAGGTACCATAAATGGCTCCGAAATTTGCTCAATGCTGTACCCCTGGCTCCCAAATCGGACTTTCTGTATTAACAAATACAGAAAGTCCGATCTAAATTTCTGTAACAAATTAAAAAGCCAAAACATGAACATAGTTCATATTTTGGCTTTTTAATTTGTTACACCACCGATGAAAATCGGCATGAAATGATCATTTGGCTTTGCCGGGATACGAACTCGAATCTCCCAATGGTCGGTCAGGCATGCTACCAATTACACCACCAAGCCGTCACCTTCCAAGGTGAATCTCTGGCTGAGTTTACCGAACAAGGTGTCGACGTCTCAAGTCCGCTCTGTGCCGCAGCAGACGGAGGTCGTGCTCACTAAGCCATCGTCGCGACGGATTGAAAAAAAACCTACTTAGTCACTATACCGCAACGGACGTTTTTCTAAGCACCGCAACTGTTTATTGCAGTCCTTTTACTTTACCTAGTCTCGTTATTTAAATATCCTCCAACTATGTAACTAAAGTTAACAATATGCGATGCTTTTCAAAATACTTCCCACAAAATTATATTTAAATGCTGAAGTTACCGGTTAATATTCGCCATTTTCTGTAGCTACCTCTGTTTGCTACTTTGCAAACCATAGCCCATTCTTATGGATTTCTGATACATCGAATGGTCCGACCTGCTTTATCGACCAACTGTGTCTGGTGCAGAGCTTTTTCTTTTCTCAATATTCTCAATAATAAATTTTGAAATGCTGTTTGAGATGAGGTTAATTTTAATCGCATCAACAATATGTTAAGATTAAACTTTTTCAATTTATGATGATAGAGTAAATTGCACGATAGTTCATTCCATAATTCGTAAAGCAGCACTTTATCTGATTTTTCCCGCAATGGCTTCAAAAACCCTTAGATCCACCTCGATAATTCTGTGGGTCCTTAGACCCATATTTAGGTTTTCCCTAGGTATTTTCAGATTAGTTCAAATGGATCCCAGGAGTTGTAAAATTGTCAAAAGAATAAATTTTAAACACACAAAATAAGATGAATTTTTTAGAACATTTTGTCAAACTTATCAACCAATACGATTAAGTTTGATTCCCTGTGAAAATCCATGCGATAATCCTCACCACCAATCTTTTCCACACGATCGTAATTTATGACCATACTCGTATCTCTGTGGAGATGTTGGTTCAGTTATTCTAACCCCATTTCTGTTTTAATACTTCCAGCAGTAGGTGGCGAGGGGTCCCCAGGTCGTTCAAGATTATCTCTCATAGCTTTAACTTGTGGTGAGATTTTTCGTAGGTTTTATGGCTGAGTTTATGCCCAGGGTTTGTCGCAAGAACACCATCAACTTGAGGTCGAGTTTTTTTTCGGAGGCTCTTCCTCAGACGCCCTTCCTTAACTCCCTCTCATTTTACGATTTAAGCTCTTTTCATCGTGATTCTTATTTATTTATGCTTCATTCCACTGAGCGAGCTATTAAAAATTGTATTTTGAAGTAATAGTGTATGAGTTTGTTATGAAGAGGCAGGTATGTTAACAATTAAACTACAGTTTAATATGAGAAACTGAGGTTCAAAAAAGAATGAAGTCAGAAAATAAAAATAAAACATGACAGTCGACTGCCGTTGGAAGTGAAAACTTTTAATTTAAAAATTTTGGACGTTGATTGATGTTAAAAATGTACAAGAAGCCTATGCTACTAACTGGATTATGAATATAAACTCGGAAAAGCCAAGTTACTAGCCGAAATTCAAGAAAATATTTTTCATAATTATTGCTATGAACAAAATCGACTAACTCTTGTCAACACTAAACGTAGCGATCCTTTCTGCTTGAGAATATATTTTCATACGTGAGGAACGAGCAAATTCAAAACTCTTTCTCTCTTTATTTCCCTCTCCTTCGTTAACAGCGAGGCGTCGAAGATTTTGACGTGACGGTCACGTGAGTTCAGAGTTTTTTACCAATCTGGAAAAAGTGCCTGACGCGCCGTAAGAAGTTTTCACTTCAAACATTTTTCTCCACGTGTTTCCTTTTTTATATAATATATCAGATAATAATAAGACAATTCTTCGAGAATCATATCGACACTTTCGAGGTTCATGAAAATATTGGCGGATTGCACAACTCATCATTCCTTAATGAAGCAAGTCCATGCAGCTAAGAAGTTAACTTCATTAATAGGCAATATAAAATAATACAATCACCTTCAAATTATAGTATGAGTACTAACCCGCGAAGAAAATTGAATTTAAGGTTAGAAAATGCTATTAAATAGTGTGCCAATTGGGCTTTTAATGATCAGATTAGCGAAATCAAATATATTTTCCGACACTAATTGCCACCTTGGTCATAAAATGGAGGAAAATTGAAATAAATTCAGGAGATGTCTCCACGGCTGGTCGCCATAGAGTAGGGAGGTCCGCGCACGCTCCCCCTGCCTATCCCGCTAGGATGCGGACTCACCAGTTTCCCTTAAGCCCACGGTTGTTATATTTATAATAAACATTCGCTTCTTTTCAATAAGACAATGGCCAAGTTTTGTTGGAGCTTGAAACGTAACTATTAGAACTACGTAGTTCTTTACTATGAAACAGTTTACACACAGTGTGTGTCGCGTTGTAGCGAAACTAGCGTGTGATAAATATTTTCAAGAAAGACGTTTTTGCACTCCCTCACATGGCCATGAATGTCCTTACAAGTGCAGGACGAGCTAAGGTTTAGAAAGGCATGGCATGACCTACTCTGTTGAGGTTATTGTCGGCCTGTAACCCTTCGCTACATTTCTTTCGTTTCAGATCTCTCAGTTGGCCACGTGGTCTCCACTGTGCTACCCTCCTCTTTGCCGTTTACTGTCTGCATCGTTCTCGCTTTGGCTAATCCTTAAATGGTCTCATTCACTCCTCCAGTGAATGAAAGAAAGAAGTCTTCCGCCTGAATTTCCTTCTCGTAAATTTCTACCTCAATTGAGCCCCCGCTATGGAAATGACTGCTGGTTCGTAAATGCTGAAAAAATAGCATAGTGAAACTTAAATCGGTGTGCCAAACGTCATTCTGAAACTGACTCGCTCAGTGCTGAATTCAGGAAACCGATAATAGCTTACTTAGAATTGACGTTTTTAACTTTATTCGAATTTAATGATTTGAAATTTTTTAACATTAGTTTCTTCACCTTGCATTATTCTGTCGATCCTTGGGATTTCCACTGAGCAGTCCAAAAGTCAAAGCATATCTTTTGGTATATTTTATTGATTGAGATGGTTTTCAAGGCCTAGTCTCCAGAACATGATTTAGATTTTGATCGTATTGATGTAGACTCATTGCTGTAAAAAGAATTCTCTCACATTAAAATGTGTTGCGAAAATGTAATTTCATAAGTATAAAAATATAATCTAAAAATTTATTATTCTTTTTTGTAAGAGTTTCTTTTTAATAATCTGTTAGTTGGAGATCTCGCTGAAACCACTCTCGACCACTGGCCACACCATAAATATAGCAGAAGCATGTTCCTAGGGGTTTACCTTAATTAAACAGTGTTTTCATTGGCTAATATTCATTTTGCGTCTTTATTTGAATACTTTGAATTTCAACTTTCAAAAATTACACCGTTGCAAGTTTTTTTTATAATTTTATAAATTTAAATTTTGTATTGCGAGGTAGAGGACGCTTCTTATTTAACAACACAACGGGGAGGTACGAAGTGTAATGTTCACATGTTTATCGGATAACCATGCATCAACAACGCTCAAAGCTAAAAACCAACTTCCTAATAAGTTTAAATGTCGATAAGTAAGACGATATTTCGATGTATTGCCCAGGTATCTGGCAAGCCCATCGTGACGACGCATGTCGTAATTGTGGTATCGCAATGCCCGAGTCGATATACCGCCACTGCCTGCTCTCACCCTCCCCAGAACCCCCAGCCCATGATTTTTCTCTGCTCTCCAAAATCTCCTAGTAGAGTCTCGTGGCAGTCGGCGAGAGCACCCCTCCACCCCCGTCCGCCCCCGCCTGCCCCCGGCGGCCCCGTGCCCTACTCCCCTTTTGCCACCTGCTGACTCAGCCCCGCCGCTTAAGGCCGACGCGCCGTCATTCTGCTTTGCCGCGAACAAATGGAAGGGGTGGAGAATGATTTCTCTTTACCGTCTGATGATACATATTTTGTAATCTACTCCATTTGTAAATTCCTATGAATCGACAAGTGGCGATAACTACTGTTAATCTTAGCAGTACGTAAAATATTTGCGAAAAAAAACGTGATATTTTAAGCAAATCATTATGAAATTAAGAAAGGGTTGAACAACCATATTGAAATTTAGCTGTTAGTCATCTAAAATAATGATAATATCAATACGTATCATTAAAAATACTCAGTTTTAAAGTATATTTCATTGCCCGGAAAACAAAAGTTCGAAATGTTTCTTAAAAATCTCGCGTTACAGAATTAAAAGATTGTTAATGATTTTTGGCGGGCAATAAAAATTGAACACATTGATTTGAAACAAAACTAACTTTCAGCTTTATATGCCCTGGAAATTATAGATGTAGATGTTTCATTTCCGGTTCGAAATGAAGAAGTCCAAATTTTGATGTTTGCTCACCTTTTTTCGATTTCACCCCACTGGGCCCCGCCACTATCAGTGACAATCATGCTCCGACACACAGTCTCGCACTGCTTAAAGGTCAATTAAAGATATCTACTAACTGAGTTTTAGATGCTAATCCGGGATGATAGAGAGGGGATGGAATCTTCGAAATTAGTTTTTGATCCAATGCAGGTGGGGAAATGGGAAAAAGAAGCGTTGGCCAAAAGTGAGAAATAATTGTAGGCAGCAAAGGTAATGTGAGCGAGAAGTAAACTTGATATCCCCTCTTCTATTATCATCAATCGTAGTGAATTAGGCAACTTTTTATCCCTTGAAATTACTGAATCATTTGGTAGAGTAATGGTATTTGGAGAAGGTGACTGACAGCTGAGGACGTATGCGCCATGAGGGAAGGGTAAGGAAGGAAGGGTGGAGAGAAACCCGGCGTCGGTATTAGCCTGTTTATTTATTTATTTATTTATCTCATAACCAAAAACGGCGCAAAGGCTTTTACATTGGTTGTTCCTTAAATAAATAATACCTAAAAGATAGCAAACAATAGCACAATAAATAAAACTAACTGAAAACAAAATTTTTAAATATAAGAAGGGGCACTATGGATTAGACAATGGTGAATTATTCAGATGGCATTTTAAGGAGCATTTGTAACTAGTGGCAGAGGATAAAAGGTCCAGGGAAGGGATTTTTGAAGCCACGGAGTTAAACAAGGAGGGGATTCGGTAGAACAGAGAGCGTTGAGAGATGGAACCGCGGAATGTGAAGCAGAGAGTTATTTCGTGAGGGGCGAGAAGGAATATGAAAACGGAAATGAGGGAGAATTTCGTTTGTCCGTAGAGAACCGCTAAAGATTCTATGCAGAAACATGAGATCAAGAGAGAAACTGTTCTCCACGAAAGGCTTCAAGGGTAACACGGCTTAACGTCCAATTCGACGGACTGAGGGTTGCACCTGAAATGTTTACCGCACGACATTCAAGCAGGGATCGAGTAGTCTCGGCAAATTCTTTGCCATCGCCGAGATTTGAACCCGAGCCCACGGGGTGGGAAGCCAACATTCTAGCCACCACACTAACCCGATCACCTGGAGGCCATTACTCCCAAAATACGTCCCCCGCCACATGGAGCTTAGGCAGAGCAATCCTCGATATTTGCTTCAATGATTTTGTCACTGCCTGCATTGCTCTCTCTCTCTCTCTCTATTCTCTATCCGCATAGCACGTGCAGCGAATTCGTTATTAATTATTATTAGTACCAATAATACATGCAATATTATTCGTCCATGGTTATCTGTTAGTTATTAAAAAACAATCTGAGTGGGCAAACTTCTATCCCTGATAGGATTATGTATGTAAAGGTAATTAGTGTGAGAACTTTATAAATTTGTTGATTAAGGTCTATGTCGTACTGAGAATAAAGCAAATATTTACGAATTTTTATAATTTTATTTGGAGTGCTCTTTTCTCTTGGGCCTCCTTTTACTCACATCAGTCAGTGGCTTTTACAGTGATAATTTTATCGTTAAGACTCTTTTCTGCTTTTTTCGTAAGAAATTAGGAATCGGCAGTGTCATTTCAGGTCAATAGTCGATTGACATACGCCCTCTTGATACTTGTACTTGTATAACTATTCTGTGAATACGTTAATAATTTTTTAGGCCTAAAACCTTAGGAGATATTTTTTAAATTTATATCGATGTTACCCAGCAATACAAAGTAATTTCAAAGACCATGTTTAAGGTTTCGTGGATTAATTTGAGCGCATTCACTTGCATCAATTTTTCCACCAGAAGTGAAGGTACCAATGAAGGCATTAAAATCTGTAAACTATATTGATTTCGATTTGGAGATTTCAATTCAAACCATGGCAAGCTTGTATCCATCCTCAGGATGACTAATGCGGTGAGAACTCGAGTAAGGTAAGGGACGCTAAAAAAAACTTTTTTCCTGAAATAATGTTTAAACAATCTTGGATTCCATTCCATTTCAATATAAAAATATTATCTGATAAATTTCATATATTTCTAAGGCCTTCTAAGTTTATTAAATATCAATAATTCTAATATTTCATCAGGTTGGATCGTCTAAAACTAATGTGAAGAAGAGGTCTTTACGGTAACATCAACTGATTGGTGTTTTTATCAATTACTTCTAAGCATTTATGAGAGTGTATTTCATGAGGGAGTATTTCAGGTTATGAGAGGCGGATGAGAGTGCGGTCCTTATATTTCAATGCAAAATATTGCTACCTCCGATAAGGTTAAATAATGCGTTCTTCAGTGGTCTCCACCAATATTTCCAAGAGTTAAAACTTTTTGCCTTATGTGACTTTAGAAAGTGGCTATAGAGTATGAGACTAGGATAAATTTTAGAATGACGCTGAAATTCAAACTTCTGCCTCCCGTACTTAAGCGCAGTATCTACCTCATTTCAAGCTTCCCATTGAGCGTATGCTCCTGCGCCGACTTCTTCCACTTGCGTCTATCCTCCCATCTAAGAATTCAATGCACCGATTTGCAACCGGATGAGAATACACACGGTCTTTAGATGCGGTGCGGATCTAAAAAATTTAGCCGTTATTTTACCGACGGAATTATAGCTTCAATTCTACTCCCATATATTTTTCAAGTGAGCTCGGTAGCTTATTAGGCATTATGACTGACTAATTATAACCTATGGGTTCGGGTTCAAATTTCAGGTGAAACAATTGGATAACCCTAAATGAACCGACCCAATGAAAGGAACTGGCTCCCATGACCTAAATGTGTGCATTTCAAACGTAGTTGGCTTATTCTGGGATATTTCTATCCAAAATAACCTTCGGTTTGAATAATTGTATGGGAAATATCTATCGGCTGTGAATGAACTTCGCAAATTCCTTTCCGTCCAAGCAGTGTACAGTAGGGTGGCTTCCTATTTTTTTATTGCCTAAATCGAAAGATTATTAATCCTGGAGTACGTATTTCACGCTATTAAATTTTTAAATGACGATATCTATTTTTCGCGATTAAATGGAAAGTGAAAATATTCAAGAGCGCATAAACGCGACGGCTAAGTATGAATGCTGGGAAGAGCCCGCGTGACGTCATTCTGGTTCCGGCTGCCGCCGTGTGAGGCCACCGTGGTGCGATGCTATAAGCGCTGATGCGATACAGTGTGCTAGCAGGTGGCAGAGTACACTGCTAGCAGGTAGCGCTTGCCTTAAATAAGTATTATTAATACCCTATCAAACGAAGGACACTTTCCGACAATAGGTACTTTTAAGAAGTGGTTATTAAGAGATGTTTCCCTGAGCTCTTTGCCACATGCATGCATTGGTAATCTCAGACGATGTGAAACTCCAGACTTCTTTCATAGCATCTCGGTCCCTGTGACGTCACGTGGAGTGACATTGCATGGGCGCCAATCTGGCCTTCTTCAAATGAGGTTAAAATTTACCATTAACATTCGTCTAAACTGGGATTTCGAAAACCGAATAATTTGCATATTATGAATACACTAATGGTGGGTAACGAATCGCAATCCATGCCTTTCGTTTTCTTTGATGAAGGAAACTACCCTATTACAAAACGCCACAGAAGGCTCAATGCACTGCCAATATAGTTCTTGTTTTTCTTGGTAGTTTGCACGAGGATTATACCAACAAGTAGCCGAGAAATCAACTGAATCCGGACATGCCTTCTCTAAGAAAACATTTTCACTCGGGTTGTCACGAGTACTCCGGGAGTCCGCGAAGGAGGAGTTAGCTCGTGCTTCACAAAGTGGGACCTCTGTCGCTTTCTCCTTGACGTGGACTGCGCCGTTTCTTCTCATTTGGGACCCAGTGGCCCGCACCATGGACTCCTCAGTGCTAAACAGAGGCCTCTGACGCGGAGGTTTCGCGATGAAAACGTAAGAGAAATGCTCCTCAAGCTTTTATGTGTACAAAATTTTCTTTTCACCTTTGGCATAGTGAGCTGGTCCCATTGCTGGGTGATATAAAAAAAATGTATTTTCGAGTATTTTTGAATTTCTCTGATTGTTTGGAGAGGAAGGGAGCTGTCTTAGCGGTCTGAGTGTAACAGAGAGAAATAATGTCTATTTACCTTCTGATTCATTTTCCTGGAAGTTAAGTCTTTTTGATGGGAACTTACAGCATGAAGTAGCAGAAAAATATTAAATGCTTTGTGGCATTCGGCATTTTCAAAGGAACTCTAATATCAAACGTACCGTAGTCATTATCCAGGATTAATCGTGAAAAAACTAACCGTGACAGACTTAAGAGTAAATGATACACGGGTGAAAAAACACTTGAGGTACTTCGCTCAGTGTACTGATATGTATTTGTGTGTCGCATTGGTCGTTATCAATCACGCAATGTCCATATAAAGAAACTAAAATAATTAATGTGTGACAGCGGGATTTTTTTCTTTCTCAGTTGTAAATGGAGCTCATATGTTGGAAATCTCCCATCTAGTCTTACATAAACAGCATTAAGCAGTTCATTTCAGTTTATACGCAGGATTATGTTCCAATAGATCACTCATGTCCTAGTTAGAGCTAAACATTTTATGGACGCAAATCTTATCTCTTACATAAGGAGGCACTTATTTTTTCTTGCAAGAATCTTTCGAAAGCTCACAGAAATATCCCCCTTTAGATCCGTATGCAGACAGAGATATCCCCCGTTTATAGATATTGAATGTGCACGTGTGCAATTTTTCCCATATTTCCGATCATATATCCGTTGAAGATAGCTTTACTGGCTAACTGTCTTGTTATCATTATGGGGATGGGGTCAGTCATTTTGACTCATATATTTGCCATGTTCAAAATAAAATTTAACTTTAATTTTCCATCCTATTCCTCTGGAATTTCGCGACTCCGTGTAAAACTATGTTATGATTTTTTAAAGATAAAAATAGAATTTCAAGAGAACTTGTTGGAAATAAACTAATTAATTTGAGACTAATGGCGAAAAAATAAAGAAATAAAAAAATAAAGATCTTATGCCATGCTAACAAAAATATTTAATTTCGAAATGACTGGTAGAAATTTTAGCAATGGACGTTATGCCTGAAAGGTTGGCTTTCGGACAGCCTGATCCGTAACTGGTGCTTCCCCGTTACCTCTCATTGAGGCCCGGCTTTCCCTCTATTTCTTTCTGAACACACGGCGTATTCATTTACGGATCAAAATTACGGATATCTGAATATGTAAATAACAATATTTGGAGCTTTTTTAATCCATTCCATTTTTATTCCATCCTAACATAATGGATTATATTGGTTTGCGGGTTACCTAAATCACAACCATTACCTCATATCCTGGGTTCACCTTAAAATTGCATTTTCCTCAGGGATTTTGTTAGTAGGAAGTAATTTACCCTCCATTATGGCCATGATTCACTCTGCATCACAAAAATATGCCAAGGAATTAGGCACATAGATGACAGATATGTGAATGAAGCTAGAAAAATTAATGGCTAAAAATGGCCAGTGCCTGTCCATCTGGAGAGTGGCAACCTATTGTGATGGCCCTCGTAGTGTTTATCTAACTTTTACATTGACTGAATTATGTGTGATCATACAACTCTTATTGTACTTCTCCTGATTTCATTATTTTTGTGGAGCTGCCGTTATGTTTTCTCATACTATGAAATGGTAACATTGATTGCCCGGTCCGTACTTTATTTACTAGAAAATCCCTAAATTCTTATGTGTAAATTACGCAAAAAATCTATCATGATGTTTTAAATTATGTTACTTCATTTTAACCCTCTCATGCATGATATCTTCATATGAGGACGCCTAATCTCTCTCGATACAATGTAACCAAATGTGTACTGTATCGGTTTCCTATTCTATATCTTGAACGTGATAATATATATAAATGTATTTTAAAAATTCAATTACAAAATCCTGCTGAATATGCTACTATGAATGTCAACTAAACAATTTAAGGTATTATAATTATCAAAGAGGTTCTAAACATTTTTTCTACCTAAAATATCCAATTCAAAGTTACAGTGGTTTATATCACGATAACCTGTTTCAAGCATAATATCATCCCATATGAACGTCAATATTTAGCCACTACATGTCAAACATGTTTATTTATTACTATATCTCTTCAATATTATGGTCAATTACATATAGAAACCTGGTTTTAAATTATTGTTATCACTCCAATTGAGTAGGGTTAATGCATGAGAGGGTTAATGATGTTTATTTTACATTCATTGGTCAGTATGAAACCCTAATCATCCGTTTTAGTCGCGATATATCCTAATTTACAAAGTACTGCGTTCTCACGGACGACTTCATGCTACGTCGAGCGCATATAGGCGTTGATATGGGTGGAGGGGGTTAAAAAATTCCATGCATCTCGTTGTATCCGGGTAGGAGTGATGTCAGAGGAAGTTAACAGTGAACACGCCTCAATAGCCTTTGAGAGTTACGGCCTCTGATCCCGGTCAAGTCAAATAAATTTTTCATAACAAATCTCATGCTTTGATATGAATGGCACATTTCTCTTCGATGCCTTACTGTAGATGCGTTTCTTCTTATAGTAATGTCGCAGTGCACTCAAGTCCCGGTATAGGACAGCGTTTTACCGTTACCTGCGGTATTTTTGCAAATTTATGCCATATGTCGGGTTCTTTAAAGACGTGCATTGTGGAAAACCTGATGCCCTTTCGTGGAAAGAAACACGAATAGCAAGCGGACGACTCCGAACCATCGTGGAAATAGGAATCCACCAACATTCCATGACCCTGTAGGCTTATCCCTCAAATAGAGAAGCTGATTCTGATTTCGAAAATTATTATGGTCTTAATTTCATTGAAGTAAATATAGCTTTTCCGTTTGCAGTGAGCATTACTCTTAATTGCTGTGAGCATTGGACTTATACCCATGCATAAATGAATCAGATTTAATCATGAGGACCATTATCTTTCATCACCATGCTGACTTTTCGGACATTTACACAGTAAAATTTCTTCAATTTTCCAGAAAATGGATTTGATGACCAAATAAGATCGATATGGCTTTAAACTTGAAAGCAATTCTTAGAATGAATGTTAAGATATCCTAAATGCCATAAATCGACATAAATACGGGTTACTTAAACCTATTAATATTAATTGGTAAACCATTTTTCCTGGGATTGTTATATCAGTTGTGATAATTGGTTTTAATTATCTTCCCTTTAACATAGGTCCACATAGAATCCGAATTGCTACTTTAAACCTTTTGAACGGAAGATAACCTATCACCGGCAGTATTTCCCTTCATATTCCAAGAATCGCAACTCTCCCTGCATCCCATTGGCTATACCTGTTTCCAACTAATCGCGTATTGCTTAACTATTTCCCGTCTTCACAGACCAGTAGCGGATACAGAAAAAACTCAAGGGGGGGGGGGGGGCGCAAAAGATATCTTGAGCTACCTTTTATTTTGCCGTAAGTACAAATAATAAAGTCACATGCAAAGTTTAACAAAGTTTTATTTAAACTGGTAATACGCATATACAAGACAATTCCATCTTAGTATAAAAAAGTTATTATTGTGGTTCTGCAATGTTCGGCTATGCGGGCGGCTCCGCAAGGGGGGGGCGGCGCCCTCTGCTTTGTATCCGCCACTGTCACAGATTTCAACATTTCCTCGTCCTTATGCGCTCTCTCCAGCTACACCCTTCGTCTCAAGCCTCTTTCAGCAGTTTTATCTCCTCTCCAACACGGCTTACGCATTTTTCTTTTCCCGTTCATCGATCGCACTTCCTCCATTTCTCTCCATAAGCATGCTTCGAAAATTTCGGGAATTCTCTAATCACCCACCTTCCATCTGCCTGCACATACTGCAAATCAGACTCGTGGAGAGCCTTTTCTTAGTACCCTTCCACACTATTCTTGCAATTATCTCTTTCGCAATGATAAACACCGATTTCGCTGAAACTACACTTCACATGATTCCAACACCGTTACGTCAGTTATCCTTTACGTACTCAATCAACGTTCTCAAATCATTATCCAGGGGTACTCATAAGAATATTTGTGACAAAGGTATAACTAAGCGATCTATTTATGAAAACGTACGTGATTCTGCTCGGTGTTCATTGTACTGAGACGTAATTTTAGTAAGCAATCAGGCCGGATAAAACATTCACACCTTTTATAATAGCTGCAGAGAGAATGTGGGCTCTAAGGGAGCCCTTCGGGGATACAACACACTGGGGCTGGGAACCAAGTCAGAGACTTATACGCCCAATCATCCGGGGAGGGGCTGTCGAGGAAGGAAAGAGGCGCCGCCGCGATAGGAGCCCGTCGACGCCTCTGGGGTAGGATAGGTTCGGAAGGGATGGGACGGGGAAAAACGCCTTAACGCTATAGAAGCGAAGAGGGCCCAACTAAATAGCGAAACCAGGCAAAGCCATTGATGTGCCAGCGGTTTTAGAGGATCATCCTATAAGAAGAATAATCCAACGATCAAATCGCTAGATTAAAACATTTACACCTTTTATAATAGCTGCAGTTATAATAAGAGATTGGTATTGCGTTTGCGCCATTATTGGTTCAAATTTTCACATGATTCATCTACGTACTACCCCAATGCAAGCCGGCTCAATAGGCGTGTTGCGGGGGGATGTCTGCACACCAGCCGTTTATACAAGGAGATACATAAAAAGGAAATGCTCTAGCGAACTTCTGCCTAGCATTTATTTTAGTCCTTGAAGGTGAGGGGGAAAAACGAATTCACATACCTGTCCGCTCCGCGAAATATCTCTCTTGATTAGGGATGGACCGATCCAGGATTTTTTTCGGATCCGGATTCGGATCGTATCCTTGATTTTCGGAGCCGGATCTTTCGGATCGGATATTTTCGGATCCAGATGCATTTTCAAATTCCTGACTCTGAGATTACCCCGATGATTGTTCAATCTCTTGGGAAGAGTCACACTATGTGCCAGTCGTATTTTGCCTTTTTTATTTTCCACGGCTGAAATTCTCCTACGTAACCTCTGCGAGAGCTTTCAAACAAAACGGTTCATGAGTGGGACAAGAATCGCATGCGACGGCGCATTCTAAGAGAGAATCGGAACTCTTTCCACTATTATGGGAAATTGCATTCACTGAAGCTATCATTTAAAATTTCGGATCCAGATCCGACGTCTTCCGCGACTTTGAATCCGATGTATCCGATGAAGGGCAATATCCGCGGATATTTGGATCCGAGGTATCCGATCCGACCATCCCTAATCATTTCGACATCCCTATATCATTTCTGTTGGACCTGGAAATATTTTACTGTTCTAATACGATGTTTTCCATGTCGCTCTGAAAGACACCCTTTCTCAATTGCTCAGGCAATCTCAGTCTAGCGCGTGGCCTCCAAGTGCCTCTCCGCTCAAACATTGCCAAATAAGTATCCGTGTAACATTTTTTGTACTCCCGTTGCAGTTTTTGGACGAAACGCGCAGATTTCCTTTCCATTTTGTTAAGTTCACGGATCAAGTCTTTATCTGCACCGGATCCCATATGTTTAAGTCATGCAATGGTGAAATTTCTCAACCCATATCATATGGATGAGATTAGAACTTAGCATATAAATTACTTGCACCGCATGTAACAGTTTCCCCATCACAAAATTCACCTTCCTTTCAATTGAATTTTCCGCATCTTCCCGTTGAAAATACAGGTTTATCATAAATGAATGATGCAGTTTCAATCACTCTTTTAAAGTGTGTACTACAAAAGGGAAAAGCGTTCTTTATAGACAAAAATTCACGACTTAAGCCACTAAACGTAGCATAGATATAAGGAAAAAAATAATTGAAATTTAAATTTGGAGTATGTTTCTGTACGGAAGTGAGGCATGGGCAATGACATCTCGGAGAAATGAAGAGTCGAGACCTTCGGAATGTGGTGCTACAGAAGAGTGATGAAGATCAAATGGATCGACCGAGTTAGTATTGAGTAAGTTCTAAGAAGAGTAGTATAGAAAAGAAGCCTCTTGAGAACCGTGATAAGCAGACTGAACAATATTTAAAGGCATACTTTATTTATTTTACATCGCCCCGAAAACAACTCATTTAAGGCCTTTTACATCGGAGGAAATAACATGACACGACGACTATCACACTCAACCATTCCCTGAGTAGGGGCAATCTACCCAGGCTTAACTCGCACCCGCGACCTTCGGTATGGCAGGCGAGGACCCTGCCGCCACCGAGGCTGGCATGATATTTTGGAACATGAAGATAATCTTCGAGGGACAAATAGATGGCAATACCGGTAAAGGAAGATCTCGGATAAAATACATAGAAAAAAAGTAGGGTGTGAAAAAGAAAAATACGTAGGTGTGAAAAGATAAGTTGATAGAATATTTGAGTGGAGAGCTGCGTCATGCGTTGTTTTTCCCCCGAACCATAAAGGACTTTAATAAATGCTAATCGTAATCTTGTTTGAGAATTCGCTTTTTATATGCAGACGGCTTGTGTCCTAACACCCCCTGCCACACACCTTTGCTACTGCGTTCTGAAATATTTGGTTGAAAAAATACTGGTAACGCAATAAGTTGACCGTGGATTCGTGCTGTAATAGGGTTAGAGCAGTGTTTCCCAAACTTTTCCGAGCAACCGCCCCCTTGGATCCATAAACCTTTACTAAACGCCCCCCTAATCTGTATATTTAAAATAATAATCAGAATCATATACTAATTAACCAAATGAGGAACATTGTAATGATTAAATTATAAACATTGACTAATTAAATGTTTATTTAGAATCCAATGGATGTATAGTTTTTTAAATCATTTATGCAAATGATTTAATACACAATAACAGGAACTTGACTGAGAATATGCTTTTGACATAAAAATAAATAATTTTAAGAAGGCTTTTTTAGAATTTTACATGTCATTTTTAATTAAATTCAGCAAATACATAGCATGAAAATTTTCAATTTATAGTAATAGAATGACCAATCATATTTTTTTTTTTTTTTTAACAATTAAGTGCCCTTTTATTACAGTTGTTCATGGTCAAGAAGTCATTTAAGAAGATTCCATTGCTAAAATTAATTACATATTTCTGTAAAATAAAATTTTAATCAGAAGGATGAGCTTGATGGCATGATACAAGTTTTCCAACGTCCGGATTAATGTCACTTAGCAGAAGTCATAAATCACCACTTTGGCAAACCTGAAGTCTGTTCCTCTGATGGAAATTGATAAAGCTCGCGGCGACCTATGTTTCGTTTACCTTGTGCAAGAAAGGATTGGGAATATTTTTCAACCGTTCTTACTTAAAAATGTAAGAAAACACATGGTTTACATTACTTCCAGTTGCGGGAAACAAAGTAAACTTTAGAAATGAAGCTTGAAAACGAAGACAAAAGGAAGGTTGCGGAACCTTTGCATTTGTCACATTGTCAGAACTCTCCGGCGCCCACCTGCCGCCCCCTTGGCACTTTTCGCCCCCAAAGACTACAGCTACGCCCCCCAGGGGGGCGGTAGCGCCCACTTTGGGAACCACTGGGTTAGAGGGTGTACTCCAGTGGCCGGGGTAAGGGACGGGCATCCCGTTGAGCTAACAATAAGTCCTAAATCTAAGGGACGAAAATACCAGGGTAACTCCACCCCAAAAAAGAGCTCCATACTGAGAGGTTTAAAAGATGCTCATGCTACTCGTGGCACGAAAAACGTTTTCCAACTGCAGACGCCGGCAGGAAAGGGCTAATTGAACCTTGACAAATGAAAGGAAAAACTATGTATTTATCCATCAATTTAAGAGACCAATATATATAGAGACCTGTTGATGACACCGCTGCGTCGAAACTAGTTGTAACGCAAGAATATATTGGTGGATAAATGCATAGTTTTTCCTTTCCTTTGTTCGAATGAACTTCCACAAAGTTGAGCCGGAGAATAGGTATATAGATTAACTTATTTCCCCGTTAAACTCCGATTAATTTGTCCATCAGCGATGCGAGGGACGACTTTGGTAAAGCCATTGAAATGCAATGCGGTGGGTGACAACGCATTCAGAGGTCAACTTGAGACTGATCCTCATTTCTTATATTCGTGCTCAGCCCTCTCCTTTCTACTCCTACGGGGACTTCCCATTTCAGACATGTTATTGGCCACCTTTTCCAGGCAAAAGACCATAGCCGTGTTCTACCTTGACCTCATTCATTGTTCTTCCTTCTTCCCGCTTCGACAATCTTTTAAGTTCTCTTGCCCTCTCCTTCTTTTCATGTGCTGGTTTTTCCCGTCCTTTCCTCTCCTTGCCTTTTATCACATACCATTTTTTTTCTTTCCCACTATTTTAATGGCACGTCCGTTATTCCTAGTCGTCTACGATCTGAAGGGTTAAGATTTCCGGCGATTTCTATCTCAGGCCTTTATAAGATACAGTCAAAAATAAAATCAACAAAAGTAAAATTATGCATACCAGACAAAAGTGTTCATCTTTCCATACTAATACGGCAGTAGAATTTATATCACATGCCTTCTCTAAAGGCAGATTCTCATTAGACTTGGGGTCTTAAATTTCTGCCAAACCATGCGGATTCTTCTCGTACACCTTTCCATCCTGGGAGAACCGCAAAAATGGAATTTTAGAGTTGACTACCAAACCACAAGAAAATACTGTAACCGGGACGGTAATATTACGTCTTTCTATTTAATTGGCTTTGTATGCGTGAAGCCGTAATATTTGCCCGTCGTACTTTTCCAGTTTATTGCTTAGTGGTTCTTTTATTTCAAAAATCAACTCTCGATGGAAAAAGAGTTCACTTTATGTCTTGAGGACGAAAATTCCTCTGTAGCTACCGCCATCCTTATCTTAGGCCTCTTTGTGTGAAAATTCTTTGGGCCAATGAACCGTTCGTTGAGGGTTTAGTGACCCTTTTTTTCATCCAGGATTTATAATGCTTTGCTTGGAACAATGCTTTTTTTATGATTTTCATGCTTTAAAAAGTTCAAATTGAGCGTAATGAAAATTTATTTTGCATTTTATGGTTGTACATCATATGTTGCAAGTTTTTTATTTTTCAAAAACAGTAGGTTTTCATTATTAAATTATATATTTAAAAATTAGCCATAATGTTATTCAACTAATTCATAAAGAAGAGCAAAGTCCATTTTTATTGAAATACACATCGATATAAATATACTTTTGATGGTATTAATGTTTTAAAAAATTTCGAATTTAGCAAAAATGGCTGGATTTTTCAGTAGGGCATAGAAATTAGGGGCCGGCACTCAAAGTGTTAAATACGCCGTAACGAAAAAATTATAACCTTCTTTAGACAGCCTCGAACTTCCAGCGAAAAGATAACCGCAGCTTATATTGAAATCACACAGTAATTCGAGCGATTTCGTCCATGTCATCGTTTTATACTTAGTTAATTTTCCTCCATTTTTAGTCGCTTCAAAGTCTTCACTTTCACAAGTACTTCCACAGATACGAAAGAAATCACGGACATCAACGGCGGACATACACATCGCCTGCTTCAGTGATCTGTCCGCTTCCCACGCCCACGTCTCACTTGTCCCACAACAGTACGCCGACGGCCAAAATTGGAACTACTTACGCTTCGCCTATTTTCTACTCGTATAATGGAGATACGCAAATTTAAAAAAAAAAACAGAAAAACAATGAAAATGAAGTAGAAGTAGGGAAGGAGTAATACAGTAGAAGAGAATAATTCAAGACTAACATTAAAAAAGGGAAGCAGGAACTGGTAGAGATGGATGAATTCTGTTATTTAGGAGACAGGGTAACTAGCAACCCTAGAAGTAAGAAAGAAATTTTCAGCAGAATAGGCAAAGCGAAGAGAGAATTCCACCAAAAGAGAGACCTGCTTCCAGTGGGAAACTTGAAATCGGAAGTAAAGAAGCAATTTATAGGAACCTCCATTTAGAATATGCTGCTACACGGAAGTGAGGCATGGAAAATGACAGCAGCGGAGAAAGCAAGGATAGAGGCATTCGAAATGTGGTGCTACTGAAGAATGATGAGGATCAAATGGATCGACCGAGTACGTAATGAGGAAGTCCTAAGAAGAGTAGGAGAGAGGGGAAGCCGCATGAAAACATTGATAAGAAGACGGAACAAATTTATTTAAACAAATTTACAGATGTTAAGCGAATAGGGTAAGAATCCGCTAAAGACTTGGGGGCTGCGCGCTAGGCTTAGATTGCTTGAGCAATTGAGAATGGATATACTTATAGACGAGCGACGCGGAGATCATCAGAACACATTAGAAACCCATTATCTTTCCAGGTACGACAAAAACGATGAAATAAGAGATGTATGTAGGCGAACGGATAGGTGCGGGAATTCGTAATTTCCCCCGCACGACTTCGTTAATTGCTAGGTGTAGTAATTTTTTTACATTAGAACATTTCCTTTTTATCTGAATACGTCGGGTGTCCTGGCACCACCCGCCATACGCTATTAAGGCAACTTGCGGGGGAGTATGTAGATGTAGAAGACCGCCATAAAACTTTTACTAACTGAACGACCTACTACATGTGCAAAGAAATGTCTTTCTTTATCAGAGAATTACTCAAATACCTCCGTTTTTGAGTCCTGCAAATCCCAAATATCCTATATCCCCGGTTCGCCCCCCCCCCTCTCCTTTTGTCCAAACTTATTGTTAGATCCGCCTCTGGTATCAGGTCGGATACTTTCGGACAAAGTTTTTGTCCGTTAGCCGGATCTAACGGACAAAAACTCCAACAGAGATGGCGGTTACTCCCTTAGTAACGTATGGAAACCCGTATTGAATAAAATCCGATTGGCTATTACCAAGGGCCAATCAGAGGGAACCTGACATCCCGGCACGCTATATAAGGCGAACACCTTCCGAGAAATGACACTCAGCCCTGAAGATGGAGTACGACTCGTACCCCGAAACGTCGGCTACCATGGAGGAGATTACCCGGTGGAGAACTCGAATAGCCTTCAATATCAAGTATCTAGCCTATAATCGATGTTAACGATATTGGACGATGTTTGCCTGGGCCATGGCTGTTTCTCTTTTAGAATATCGGTGTAACGCTTGTAATTTTCCAGTCTAGCGGTAACTTTCCTTCATATAGTGTGACTTCTTAAATATTATCTCGATGTAAGGTGCGATTGGTGGAGCTAACTCCTTGAGGACACGCGCGGGTATTCCCTCCGGATCCGGAGATTTGCTATTATTTATCGGTTGAAGTTGTTTAGTTATCCCATCGCGTTTTATAGAGATTTTTTCCATCGGTTGCTCACTACATGGGATGTCTAAATTAAATTCAGTATCGTCAGTATGGTATACACTTTCGAAGTGGGAATTAAACGTGTTAGCTTAGTCAATATTTTCGGTGACAAGTTTACCATCTTTCTCTTTCATCCATGTTACCTCTGTGCTTTTATCCTCGGTTTTAGCTGCGAATTTTGTCTAGAAGTCGTTTAGCATCTCACCAAATTTAATGAAGCTACATTTATCAAAGAAGTAAATATTGCGTTTTGGTTTAACAGCTGACAATACATCAATTTCTTACGTTGAAAAAATTACTCTGTGGTCAATTACATTGCCAATAATATCGATTTGTTTTCTGAACTTAGGATGGCTTACTGCTAAAAGGTTTAATATCTTATTTCCTCTCGTAGGCTTGTCAACTACTTGGGCGAGAGAGTGATTTGCAAGTACGTTGAGTAAGATCTCACCCATTTCTCTATTCCTTGAATTCGGTGTTACAGTATAAGTATCCCAATTTATAGATGGAAGATTAAAATCTCCCCAATAACTATTGCACTCTTACTGTCCCTCAGAGTTAATGCGGATATTTGATTTTCTAAGTGGTAAATAATATCAACTGAGGAGTTCGGAGGTCTATCCAAAGAGCAAACATGAATACTCCTTTTGTTACGTTAGTTAATTTACACCATACGCTTTCTTTTTCTTTGTAAATTATTTCATGAGTGGTGCTGTGTAAGATTGATTTAACCGCTATAAAACTCCGCCACCTGTTTTGTATCCTGGAGGAAAAACTTCGCTATTGCTTGTATCTTCCGTAAGCCAGCTCTCAAATTCAAACAAAGCAAACCATTTACTCCATTTTTTCGTCGCCTACCCACGGGACGAATTGGCGTGTGCCCGTCTGCCCGAGCGTGTTCCGCGACGGCCCCGCACTCCGTGGAACGGATGCGCATTGGATGGAATTGTGCACAATTGGAAGCGTTCCCTTGAGTTCTACTTCATGTGTCGTAACGAAACGACAGCCAATCGGATTAAATTCTCAAAATACCCTGAGGTAGACCGCTGGCATCTTTCTTCCGAGAGAAAAAGACGGGCGTCAAAGGTTTTCAACTTTTCGTGCTGACTGTACTTTAGATTGCAGTTATCCTATGTCCCTAAACAACATGGGATCCACACATCACAAATCTTGAGCTTTAATTGACGACGATAATCAATATCACACTTAAAATTATATGTTACAATAGCGTAAAGTGATTGCTGTAGAAATACGTATAAGTACGTAAATTTTGCAAAACAAAGTCTGACGAAAATGTTTGCATTCCAATTTTATCCTACCCGCTGACGATGACTACGAAGGACGATGAAACCGGGTGGTCGATGAATTTGAGAAATAACTCGCGAAACGTGCACTATTTTACCTAGAAAAGAACTTTAAGTGCATAATTCAGAAAAGCTATATTTTTACCATTTCATTCTTCAATCTTTTAATGATTTGATTGCAGGTGAACATAAAAATTCCGATGAGCTTCGGCCATAATAATATATTGTCCGTCATTTGTTTTCAATGCGTTACAGAACCGAATTTATTTTTTATAACAAAGATGAAACTAAAAACGCGTAATTTTTTTATAAGAACAAAGGTTTTCATATACATGTGAAAAATAATAAATTATCTGACCAGTGAAAATTTATTTGGAGCTACCCATCCCACTTTGCCTCAACCGAAGGGGCACATGGACTAGCGCTTCCCATTAGTCATAAGATTCGCAGCCAAAATCGCGTAACACTAGAAAACGATGCAATTTTTATCGATTACCACTCATCACAAATCTGGTGGCTAAGCGCTGTTCTCTCTAAATTACAGCTATCAGTCCTGCCTTGTCAGAGTCCCACACGCTAACGTTATACTGCAAGTGAGGCTTAATTCAGGAAACTACACTTTTACACCTATCTAACACATCTCCCAATGATTCTCTAAGCGAATCGCAGTTAACGGATAGCATAGTTTTCGCATACGTGTTTACCCCACGAGAGACGCCGATTAATAGTGACTATAATCGTAGAGTAAGTGTATACTTACTCTCTGCTATAACGCAATTCACGAATTATGCTGTACTCCAGTTCTATGATATGTATACTGCAGTACTCCTTTACACACTTTCCCTCGCCAGTTTCTTCAATTCTCTGATGTTCTTCTCCCTAGTGTCCTCCTTTATATTGTCCAAGTTCCTATCTCTATGTTACACCAGGGAAACATTTGCTTCTCTTTCTCCCTTCATTGAATTCCTCACATAAGTACTGTGTTTTAGGAGATGACCCCTACTACATAGTTCCCTTTATTCACCCATTCTTCGGTAATGCTTTTCGTTTCACACCCTATCCGTCCAATTGAACTTGAGCATACGCCTCCAGCGCCAGATCTCGAAGACTTCCTTCTTTTCTGAACAGCTTTTCTAATGGTCAGTTTTCTGATCGGCAGCGGGCCACTTCCAACACTATTTTTTTCGCATACAGTTCCCTGAAACAGCTTTGCAGGTTTATAATGACTCGGAAAATCCCAACTTTTGTACCACAGCCTTAAGAGTTGGAAGGCCGCCGGTATAGCTCGCCTTGCATATTGGAAACGCTGAAGCGTATGTCGTTCACTATTTATGACGAATCTGATCTCTCTTCGCAGTTCTTCATAAATTTCAGCTATCAGTCCTACCTCATAAGGGTAACACACGGTAATAGCATACTCCAAGTGATGTCTTACTATTATTATAGATAGATCAGCCGCCGATTGCTTGGAAGATAGAAAGAACATTGCTCAAACGTATTGTATTTTGAAAACACTGATTAGAACACGTCATTAATGCTATGAACCCTTTATAATCCAGAACTGATTCTGGGAGAAATCAAATTTCATGACTTTTCATTTTGAAAACCTGAAAATTTTACACTCAATGATAATTATCGTGGCAGCTTCATCATTAAAATTTACACTACAAAATAATGGGTACGTAGAGTAGGTATTTCCTGAGTAGAGCTGAAAGTTTAAACATTTCGATGTTGCTTGGAAGCAACATTGGGTTATAAATGGTTCATTTAATTTTTTCCATTCACTAGATGTACGTTTAAGTTTCGTCATTCCCAATAGCTGACGAATCCTTCTGATACCAATGAAAAATAGCGTTAAGTACCGTTATATTTTTCTTCTCTTTGCCAGTAGTTTCCTGTCCTCATGGCTGCAGATTTTATTTCTTCCGCCTCAGTAATATTTGGTCCACACAATGACGAAACATTGTCGTCAACATTTTATGTAACATTTCAGCTCACTCTTGATCCTCTGGAGAACGAGCGATTCCTTTCAAATTCTTTCGTCAGCAAACATGTGAGATATAATCTATCCTAATTTATGAACTGAACAACATTCAAATCGCCATATCTCCTCAGCTCACTTCTCATTAAGCTCTAGCACATTCCCATTAGTTTTTGATTCTTCTGGGGCTCCCATAGTGGAATCAGCCCTACTGTATCTATGGTAAAACTACCTAATTTGTATCGAAACATTCCGTCAGCTGTCCTCTACTTTATGAGCAAACTGTTTTATAAGCACTGCAATCGTTGCTGTAATCAACTGGTTAAAATAAATTCAATGCTATTTTTAATATTACCGTCCCAAGCGGTTAATATTAAATTCAAATTTCTAATCCAGAAGATAATGAGACAAAATTTTTAAAAACATATCCCAGTCTCGTATGTATGTTATAAATGGATTATATGTGTTGATCCATTGCCGAATATATCGCGAGATTTCCCGCTAAAATTTATATCTTGCTAAGAATAGAGGTTTTCCGGTCCATAGGATGTCGAAATCTCCTAATCGCTGGATTTCGACGGCTTGCTTCATCCTTCAGCAGGCGCCACGACTTTTCGATACCTTTAGCATTCCCAAGCGATAGCTGCTGGTCCCGCCGGGCGACGAATTGGAAAGGTGTGACTTGTCATGGGTTTTGACTCCTTGCCTCTAAAAAAATTCCCTGGCGGCCCTTTAAAAGTTTCCCATGCGCGTCTCTTACCTCGTTTTCTCCCACCTGTCCTTCCCCCACCTCCTCCCTTCGTCCTATTCCTTTATCGCCAGCACAGCCGTCTGGGAGAGCCCTTTCATTGTTGGGCCAGATCGCAGGGTGAGCTGGCAATACTGCCCAAGCGGCCCCGTTGCTTGGTCGGGTAGCCGCGGGAACCGCCGCCTCGGCTGCCTTTCCCCTACACTCACCTCCCCTCCCGCTTCCACTTCCCCTCCATCGCCCATGCCCCTCGCCCGCCGGGTCTCCGCCTGTCGCCCACCTCCTCCCTCCCCTCCCGCCCCCCCCCAACCAGCCTAGCAGTCCATCCGCTTTGTGTTGGTGGTGGTGAGGCAAAGACGTGAAGGGACCCTCACTCTAAGCTCGCAGTGCAATCGCCGAGGCCAGTGGCGGTGGCGACTCCATTTTCCCGTACAGCGTTCGTTCCCCCCACACTTGTGCCGTGTTTCACGCAAAATTCGCCGGTCCACGAGTGTCATATTCAGTGATGGCGGTCCGCGTGTGAGTGAGTTGGTTTCATCGGACGGGTGGTTCTAGTGTTTCGTGTTTTCCGGGCGTGTGTTCCCGGCCGGGTCTGCCATGGAGGAGTCGTGGGGTGGTGCAGATTGGAACCTGGCCACCCCGAGGTCCAGCCGAGGGCACCACAGCACGCACTCACTCGTCGAAGCTTTGAACCTGCCCTGCCACCATCTCATGTTCTCGCATTGGGGCAGCCGGAGGTATTCCGACTCGGATAATGGCCATCACTGCGGCAGATTTCGGTTCCGTTCAGGTAAAGCCTCTTCTTGATCACTAAATGCATAGCATGGCTGCCAATGCTCAGTCATGACTCACGTCGCCATCCGACCCTGCCATCGTTATTGTCGATCACGTTGGCAGAGTTTGTTTACTTTGTGCCTCTACGCTGCTTCCGCGGTCCCCAAGGGTCGTTTGCTCCATGCTTCTGTGAGATAAGTTGCTTCGAACATGCGTGATGGTCAGTTAGACGAAAATAAACATCCCAATTGCTCCTTGTCATTCACTTGTCCTGGTTCTAATAAGAGTTTCCTCTGCGCGCACAGCTGTCTCGCTCTGACTAGGCGGTAGCGTGGCCGACTCGAAACCTGCCAAGCGAACTCCTACGTGCTCGGCTACCGCTCGGGCATTGGATTCCTACTGTGTGTATAGCGTGTGTTCACTTTCCATCGTGGATGTTATTTCGAGATATTTCTTATTCCGTCGTTGCTTTTGGCGATGACTGAAATGTTTGGTTTCACGACATACCCAATGCTCGTGTATCACGTTGGTGAGGATGCTTGGACTCCATCAGCAAGGAGTTTAGTGGGAGTCAATTTATAAATTGTTGTTGTGGGACTTGAGGCTTTGGTGGAACTTAATTGCTTTTCCAGCCAAATTACTGTTATATTCTCAGTAGCAATTACTAGAGATGACTTCATACTCTAGAGATAAGGACGTTCACTTATAAAAAAATTACTGGATTCTACATGCCAGCGAAGTAGTTGTCAAATAACAATTTCAAAAGTTGCTTTCGCTGTATTGACTGAGGATCGATGTGTTTGATCGTTTGAAGAAAAAAATTTAATTTGTTAAGTATATAACTGTAGATTGCGTATCAGATTGCTGATAGTTGTCTAAATTTTATCTCGTTAAAACTAAGTGCAACGCGATGTAAATCAATTTATTTGACTCTTCTTTCATCACCTTTACTCTGTGCACACTGCCCTTTCAGCGTGGTGCTCTTGTGACGCTTTCAATATCGGTAAAGAAGCTCACAATTTTTTTTAAGGGAACAGGAAGAACATTAACTTTCGAGGTGAATTATTCGCCGGACGCCATAACTGGAAAGGACAATGTCCGCACCTTGGCGGAGATGGCGCGACGGGCTTGTAGTTGTTCTTCTGCGGTAGGATATCATACGCCTTTCCCCCTTACTTTGGAATTTTTTGGGCTCCTATGAAGCAGGCGAAGGTTCGCATGAAAGGTAACCCATGAAAGTAGATGATTTTTCTACAAACACGGCTAGGTCATAGGCATGCTTAGTCTTTTTCTCGGTCTTCGAGAAATTAATCTGTTACAGTCTCGTTTATTCAATAATGTATCGTTATTTCATTTACGTAAAATAACAAGTACGAAAAGTGATTCTTCATGATATTCAAGAGGACGTTATTTCTAACTTATTGTTGGTCTCGGAAGACTTTTTGTGTTAATAATAACACGTCTCGAGAGAAAAAGTCACATCCCCTGCCAAACGCCGTCCAGGTGACTCACAGGTTGCAATCTTAGTGTGGATGAAATTTTATTTTCATCGTAAGTGGAGGAGAATGACGTCCGCTGAGGTTTGAACCCAAGCCAAGATAAGCTCCCCTATCCCAAGGTCTTCCAGTGTTATCAAACGGTCAGTCAATTTGAGATACACTTATCAAACTCACGCCATAGTTCTCGAAGCCAAAACATTGAGTTCGTTTGTCTTAGAGGTACTCAAATACGTTATGAGCGATATAACGCTTCCGAGGTATTTCTTTGTACACATCAATGACGTTTTCATCCCGAAGTCTAAGCACATTGTTTCATTTTGTCCAGCATCTTTTCCACTGCTCAAGTTTGAGGTCTGATAAGTTTACGTCGCTAGACTCCGTTGCTTAAACTTACAATAATGGTGTTATAATAATATTACTTTATTCCACTGATACACAGTTACAGAACACCCTTATAAAAGCACTAGAATAAATGGGAACCTTATATGAACCTGTTTTTGGGCTACCATTATGCATTGTTCCAACATAACTGCGGATGATAGGTATGATACGAAATTTCTTCAGTCGAACCCAGTGACTATTTTCATTTTCTTATCCTGTGTGCATTCAGTTTTAAGAATCCAATTGTTATGCATAAACAGAATACCAACACACGTGATAACCAAATTGCTTTCAGAAATACATAGCAATTACTTGTACCCAAAATATCTTAAATTACTAATTGTAAGCACACATTTGTTACCATTCTTATTTAAAACTTCCCTTCAAAAATGTTTCAAAAATTACCTCGTTAATGTTACACAATTATAGAAATGGGAGGCTCTACCGCAAAGTCCTGCCTTGCTGTTTTCCCATGCCACGTTAAGCCCATCAATGGAAATTATGTAGGCCATAGACGATGCAAAACTATTCTAACCTTTCGAGGATGAGAAAGAATTACTTAGCCGACGTGATCATTTTCCTACCTCTTTGATTGGTATGGGAATAAACTCCTAAATGGTGTTTGAAATGACCAACTTTTCTCTATTTTCATTAAAATGAATTTCTTCTATGTGGACTCGTTTGCTACTGATCTGCGGTAAATTCTGTAGTCTTTTAGAAGAGACTATATAATGTAGGCTATTGAGCAAGAGAGCGAGTTTAAAATTTAATAAATACCCATTACGAAGAGATTGAGTTGTGTTGAGAGGTCGTAAATGCCCGAGTGAGGGCCAATCTTGGCCATGCTGTTTGGTTTCATGCTATAAAAGACGGTAAACGAGGCAGTGTTTTATCAAAACCACATTGAATGTTACTACAGAGAATGGGCCGTGGGAAGTTTACAAAATGTTTCAGGGACGATGCAATTATATAACACTTGCCGATAAGGTGATAGTATGGGAGTGATTTTGGCGAAATTTCTTCACGTGGTATGTAGCAAGTAGAACTAACAGATGAAATGGTATTGCCTGAGAAATGATGCTGGGAAAAATATAATGCGGTGGTATGTGAACGGCCTAAAATATTTGTTTAAGTATCTGACAGTGGTCAGTAAAATTACTCATACCCCAGCTTCCATGTATTCCGATTGGAAATAGAAATGGAGATCTATGCTGTAATATTTGGGGGAAATATATTCTAGGGTGTCCAGCATATTCGTACATTGTAATGGTGAACTCGTGAAGGAGGCAATTATATTATGTTTGAATGTTGATTTTTCTCCGCCAAACTTTCTGTGGGCGTCAAGCGTTATTGGTCAATCGAATTGACTGGGATAACTGTTGGTTTGATCATTTTCGACTATTTTCATAACAAAAAATAGCAAAGATAATGTTGATAGCTCATAAAAAAACCCTATTACCTCGAATAGAACATAAAAATGCACAAGTTTCGTCGGACTGTGCAAAAGTCTGGTGAAATTTTCTCTCGAGGTATCCGTAATATTATGTCTTCCCATAAATTTGTGAAGTACATGCATGCAACTGCTAAGGATTTTGCGATTTTATTCAGGGTGAAATTGGTAAACCATGTTGCTGCCGGGTTTACTGAGAGTCAAAGTCTACGGAATGCACTATTGTAGAACACATTTAGCCGTGTACGTTTTGGTGCCATGAAAATGTTAAGTAGGTGCAAAGCTAAATTATGTAACCAATTAGCCTGGGGTGTATTTCCAAAGGATTGAGAAAACGCGAATGCTCGTAGATGATTCATAAACCTCCTCCATTTAGGGTCATGCTTGGACAGAACCGGTTGGCATATCGTTTTTTCATTCATAGCCTCAGCCTGAACGTGCACTGAATGTCTTGTGGAAGAGATCTTGTGTTTATTCAGTTCTTCTCTTCGGCTGAATTTGGACTGGCTTTACGTACCCGAATATTCGTTATGTTAATCCCACGTGTATGTGGAATTGATGCGTTTTATTTCAAGTCTCCTGTTTGTAAAATGGGGAGCGAGGAGGCTTAGCGGATCGTGCGCTTGCTCCAGCTTTCAAATCCAGTGTGAAGTGTTCTGATCACTGAAAATAAAAAAAATATTATGCAATCCAAGATCTATTTTGACTTCAATCCAAATGCAATTCCTTTTTACAATATCGTTATGTTTTTAGTTAATTCAATCCATGTAAAATATATTAGTCATGCCTCAGCATTTGAAGATAGGTACCCTTCATCTGTATGCACTACACTGTTTTATTGATAGTTTATTTTAAAAGGTCGTTCATTTACGTTTGATTTCATTTTTCGTCATAATGGTAATTATTTGTTTGCCAATCAAATTGTAGGAATGTACTAAGCTTAGAACAGGCGAGCGCGGTTGGCCAGTGGGGAGAGCGCTTGGCTGCTGACGGAAAGGTCACGGGTTCGTATCCCAGGTGAAGCCATCGGAAGCACCCGAACAAAAGTCTTCCAAGTGCAAATTGAGCCAGGAAAAGGAAGTTCCCTTCATGTCGAATGATAATATGTCTCCGGCTCAGTCCGGAGTGAGGTCTATTCTTACGCATCCAAATGAACTTTCGAGTTGAACCGCTGAATGATCGAGTGAGTTGGTAATCAAAATTTTCATCCTATTATTAGAGCAAAGGAGTGTTAGAAAATAATTTTGTGTTACACCGCTGACGAAATTTCTTTATCAGTCTGCGTGATTAGCGGGTTGTACGTGCAGCGAGTGGAAAAAAGGCAATAATGGGGAGATTCTATTGTTTTCTCATTCGTTAAAGAATTCTTGCCTCTTCGCTCCATCCTTGGATGCTTGATTAGATCAGTATAGATCATCTACTATGCCCTTGTATGATAAGAAAAATTCAAAATAAATTTTCTAGCCCGTGTCGTGACTCCATTGATTTTATGGTACTAAAATGAAGAAGAGTGGTGTCGATCTTTTTCCGTTTTATATATGTTTGGTTGTACTTCGATTAGTCGAGCGCTAAGTCCTGTATTGGAAGAGAGTTTGAATATTGGATACTCTTACCTAGCTTGTATGCTATGTCCTTTAGTTTATGAAATTCGTGAAATCTTTTATTTTGTACGGCATATATTCTTTAAAACGTCGTTAAGTCAGCTCATTTTCTAAAGTGAAATTTTGAATGCTGGAAATAATCTCCATTTATTTTAAATTGTAAGCATCGGCACAGTTTTCAGGGTAGGTGTTCGTAGACTAATTTTCTGGGACTACTGCGCGAATTATTATCTGATAAGCAAAAGAGCGAACTCGGTTTGGTAGAGCAGTGGGTGATATGTATTCATTGTAGTGGAGTCTACAGTATAAATAAACGAATGCCACTTCTAGGGAGATAAATGCTTCCCATTTCGTTAATTGTCCATTTTTTCTGATGACTCTGTGAAAATGGTGAAATTCTGTCACACGTGGTGAACCTAGGTATCATTTTAGATTGAAAGTTGGAAGTCCATGACTGCATAAGACGTAAAGCTGCATCCTAATATCCATTCCTTTCCGAAAAATTATTGTACTCATAGAGTAGTATTTTGAAAATAACGGACTTCTTACTGAAACTCATTCAATCTTTACATTATTCCTTTTATACATTCACATTTTTTACATTATCTACTGTCCTTCTATAACTTAAATCCTAAATTAAGATCAAAATACTTCATATGATTATCATTTCCACTTAAAATCAGGACAACTCTCTGAAATTAGCTGTAGAGGTGATTTTTAAAAACTTCGATTGGCTTTACGTGAACGTGTCAAAAACACGTATAGGCTATATTATTACGATATTTACACATGTCTGCCTAAGTTTGTTTTTGCGGTAGCATCTCTTTAGAGCAAATTAAATCTTAAAAGTTAATGGAATATATCACAATTGAAATAAATTCCATGAATGGGGGCGATTACCGTTATACTTTTCCGACTAAGTTATTTTTCCCGTATAATTCGTTATATTTAGTTTATTGCTTTACTTCTGAGGTATAAAAGATTTCCCTTGTTATATTTCTCGCATATCCCTCGTATTTTGCCTCTTCTTCCCGTATTTTCAACCTTGATTTCCATCTACGTGTATTTTACACCCCGCTGCCGGTGCCATAGGCGTGTGGCATCAGAGATGGGACGACAACCGCAAGCGAGTAAGAGAATGAATATTATTAGAAATTAAGGACGTGGATTTGCGACCACTCGATTCGCAGTAAATAATTTGTGCATGTACTATCAGAAAATAATTTAGCAACCGTAGGCAAAATCCATCGCTGTTAAAAACCGGAACTAGAGTTCGTTAAAAGTGAAAAACTCAGTCTTACTAGTTTTTAAGCTTGTCACATCCTATCAAGGTATTTGAGGCAACCATTGTATCGTTTTCATCTAAGTAACTTGATTTTCATGAAAATTAGAAATATCAAAAAATATAATTCTCATCCGTCCCGCAATGTGACCCCTTATTTTTCGTTGGTTGCTGGGCGGTGTCGAATTGCGATTTCGTAATTAAGTTCTCTTCATCGTCTACTGATGGAAGTGGCGCAGTGGAAACGTATGCCGT
The DNA here is from genome assembly GCF_921293095.1 of Ischnura elegans. Lineage (NCBI taxonomy): Eukaryota > Metazoa > Arthropoda > Insecta > Odonata > Coenagrionidae > Ischnura > Ischnura elegans. The sequence goes on from NC_060259.1 coordinate 89,850,591, forward strand.
GGTGATCTTATCCCCTTCAAAGATACCCATCAGAGCAGATGCTTGCATTCCAACAGGTGGCAAATCCCAATGAGCTGAGCCGCAGTCCCACTGACCCCATCTGCTCGGGGCACGATCTTTGGCTCACCGTGGCCTCACCGTGAGACGGCGACCTGGCCGCCTCCTGAGGGCTTCGCTGACTCCCATTCCCCGTGAACACAATGCTAGTATTTCGCTGGTTAGCTCGCACTAGAGTTTTGTTGTTTGGTAGACTCGGTACAGTCTCAAGGTGGTGCGCGGTGGACGATTTTGGGACTGTAGGAGTCAGTTTTTTACTTGCCAATAGTCGTGGATGAAAGGATAGCACCTACCAATGTGTAAACATTTTTTCAAGCAAGCAACAACAAGAGCGATTTTTTTCTGCGCGAGGGAACGGTATAGAAAAGGCAAGGTGTGATATCACGTGATGAATCTGATTGGCTGACTGCGACGATAGCTTATGTTTTCGTGTGTTTTTACAATTGCAAGTGTAATTTTTATTTGATTTAATAGTGATGACGCGGAAGAAGAATCAGGATTTCAATAACATCTATCAGTGATTGCTTTTTTGCCACTTTTTTTCATTGCCAATATTGAAGGAGGGGTTTCAATTTTACATTTGGCTACTGCCTGACCAGCTTAGTGCTATTAATATCATTAATATTTATTTGTCACATATTATTATCATTTTAAAATGACATTATCGATTGGAAAAATATATGAACCGATATGCCCTAATCCTTGTACTCTATACGCGCCATCAAATTTGCTGTGTTCTTATTTGGATATATGTATCTGCACATATCCATTTTTTACTCTTAATATCATTGCGTTTCTGTAAAAATATGAACAAAGCCTACTATCTTTTGTATATATGATAACATTATCTTGTTTGTTTGCATAAACGCACGTAAAAGAGTAGTATAGTTTTAGTGTGAGTTTGCTGCCGGTGTGCATCCGATGATTTAATGTTTTTATCGATACCTTGAACGGTATGAAATTGATATCTCGAAATCGACCGACATAAAAGTCTTGTAATTTTTTCCCGGCGAATATTTTGCATCTCCTCGTCATTCCCTCGGGTTTGAATGCATACGTTTTGTGATGTACAAAGTTTTGAACCGGAGGGAATCGAGCGAAGGCTTCACGTAAGTAAAGCCTTCTTTACACGCCGAAGTTGTCTGCGCAAGCAGTTGCTCAAAAACGATATCTCGCTACTATTATCAACGTACATGTGTCCCAAGTTTACCAATACGCTTAATTTTGGCAGAGGTATCAAGAAAAACAATTTCATCTCTCCTTTATCTGAAAAAATCAAATAAAATTTGGCCTACCATTTAATCCTCTTAAGTAATGTTTTGAAAGAGAAGCCAGCTGTATTGATCTTTGTTTGTATTGTAGCATAAAAAGAATTCCACTCGCAATAAGTCCAGAACCATCTCTCTCTTCTGAGTTCAATTTGGAACTGCTTTAACTTCGTAAATAGAATGAATTAACATCGACCACGTCCTGAATCGATTCGTATTCTCTTCGTTGTGATTCGTATTCACTGTTCACAGTCGAACATTACAGTCGACTGTTATCGCCGTTAGCATCGACGTGGCTTTAATTAATCACTGCGATATACATCGCCCATCCGAGGATGCAATGTCTGTCTGTTTGGGGACGTGGTGTTCGAGCCTTTTATGCTCTGCTTGGCGTAAGCGAAGTTTCTGTGCTATTAGCCTCCAGAGGCCGTGGGCGTTGTTATTTCTTTGGCGAAAGTGTTGGCGGGGTAACTGAATGGTTTAAAAGGTGTTGATGGATACTTATCGATATCGTGTCATAAAATTAATGGAGGCGATGATATTTTTAAAATTTGATTGGCATTTAGCTCTTGTTAGTGGCATGATTAAGGTTTCACCATATAGAGATCAGGGGCTTGGATTTGGTACCATACTGGGAATTTGCATCCGTTTTGTCATATTTGTCGAGCCCTATTGCCGGAGGATTTTATGTGCTGTTAAGAAACTTACTTTTTTAGTATGTCGTTTTCAGTATTAGGTCACTCGTGAAGGACGAATCCCGAGGGGGGTAGCTGAAACGTATGCGATGGTGAGTGGTTCATATGGATAAGGCATTCATTGGGGTTTGCTTAATACCTACGAATTTGCTGTTGGGAATAATTTTTATATATGTTTTTCAGTTTGCGATCCACCATAAGTTTCCTCGGAGGGGTTGATTATTCACCAACATTGAGTATATTTGCATTGCTTTGTAATGCATTTAAAATATCAAACTCGTGTACGTATTATCCCTTCCTCATGAGCATGCATCAATTATTTTGCCTAATGTATAACATGGGACTACGGGAAAAAGATTAGAAAGCCCAATGAAAAACGGACATACGTCTCCAATCGTCTTGCCAAAAGAGATTCTTACGCACTTAGCGTATCCCTGTGCTAACTATGTAACACTGCCGAAGGTATGTGGTGAATTTTGAGCAGTGGATTCGAAACCCAAGGGCGGGCTCGCGGGGTTACTCCCCTGAGCCGTAGTCTGAAGCTATAAGCTTATCACCTCAGCATCAAAGAAGGGGGAGGACAGGAAGGAAAAAGGAAGGAGGCGCCGCCGCGATAGGAGCCCGAGGACGGCTCCAGGGACGGGATAGGGAAGGAAGGGATGGGACGAGGAATCCCGCGCCGTCACAAAGGCGGGCGGGTCCTACCACCAGCGAAACCAGGAAAAACGTTACTGTGCCAGCGATTTTAGAGGATTATTCTATGAGGTGGTCTTTCTCAATATAGCGTGTGTCGCACCGTGAAGTGCATTATGCAGTTGCTGCGTTCGGACGCTCTCACTCTGTTTTTAATTTGACTGGTGTGGTGTGAATAAGAGGAAGGTCGTCTAAGGGCATGTGGGATTGATTGTTTGGCGTAATTTTTGAGGAGGAGCACTACCTCGACGAGTATTATTCCACTCGAAAAGTGACGCTGGCGTTACGTCCACTTCTTTGTGTATAAACGCTAACAATAAGTAAGTAATCCTGCATGGTATAAATATAAGAATTACTGCGTTCGTTATATAAATATAGAATATACTAACTCATGTATTTAGGTTTTTCACCAACGCTGCGGAAGAGTTACAAAAAAGTGGAAACATTCGTGTATTTATCATATTGCACCCTTGCATTCCTGAATTTAGTTATGCGTACGCCTTTCCGATGTGGGTCAAATACCAGAATTTTAGACGATTACATGATACCCCGAATAAAGAAAGCGCTGGCACAAATGCATAAGTCATCGTCTAATGTGAACTATTTTGATGGAGACAATATTATTGTAGGCGAATAAAATATTTTTGCAGCAAAATAAAATTCCCGCTCTTTTCTGAGCATACCAACGCAAACGTTAATCTACGAAAGAGGCAGCATGGAATTGGATTTTAGCGTGTCTTTCAGCCAGTTTTTTTTCCCAGGAGTGGGGAAGTCGCGGTGCCAGTCTACGAATACCAGGCATCAAAATCCGTGGTGCATTACCTCGTCTCCTTCCAATGCTTTGGCAATCACGTGCCCTTGGTGAAGTAGCCCGTCGATACGTTTGCAGGTAGCCTATTCAGGCGTTATCTGTCCGATCGGTGAAATATAACGCTTTTCTGCTTCGCGGGTCAATTAACTATGGTTTCGCTCGATGTTTTTTTTCCGTCTCTCATCTCACAGCTTCTGGCGTCACGGACCAACGATTCCGTTTCGGGAAAAGCCCGCCCGAAAGACAACGACCTCTCCTTCATCCCTATTACTAACTGGCATTTGAACGTCCAAAGCGTTTCAGTTGCTCTATTCTCTTGCTGCAGTTACGTTATAGTTTATCGGAAATTATATTTGAGCATGGGTTTACTGTGTGGTTGTACTATCCATCATATATATCAATCGAGAAAACAGAGCAAAAAAAGATGCATAACTATTTTTGAAGTCAAATTTCCCCTTGATCATGCACACGTAACCTGCTTTTGTACGATATATGGCTTGTAATTACTATAGCATGCAGTTTTTTATCGTAATATTTCCACTGTGATGCCTTAAAACTCATTTACCATGTGGTCTTCTTCATGGTGTATAGCCTGGACCCCTATCAACATCAGCCTGTAACTCAAAGTTATCATTAATACCCGAGTATTTCCTCAAATGTGAAATATTCGTATTTGAGACTTCAGGTGAATTTCGAAGAATATGTCTGCTCTATAAATCCTGAAAAACTCAGTAGGATCGTTTAAGTTTTCAAAAAGTGGTACGTCACGAAAAAAGGCGAAATGCGAACGCGTGAGCTGGAGTGAAGCCTCCTCTTAAGATGGGAAATTAAGTTATCAGTAATACCTGGGTGTCTCATCATTTTGTGAAATCTTTTCTTTCTTTGAGATTCGGTTACATTTTGAAAAAATGTTTCCTCCATAAACACTGAAAATTCCAAGATGGTCGTTTACGTTTTCCAATAGTAATACTTAACGAAAGAAGACGGAATGCGACCGCTTGAGCTGGAGTGACGAAGGAGGGAAAATCTGTGCTTGATTCCAAGATTCTTTATCTTTCGATGTGGCATGTGATAGCACGCAGTGTTACCACGGGCCAAGACACTTACGGCGCGGTTCTCCTCCGTCGGCTAGAAGTGAAATCTGGGCCCTCTGTTGACCTTCCGAGGCCTTCCGTGACCACTCCCTGCTTTCACTCCGCCCGCCACCTCTGATGCCCCCCCTGCGCCTCCGTCGGCCACCTTCCCCTTGGACATGGAACAATTATGGCTATCCAGAGTAAAGAAGACGGCGGCACAATTTCCTCGCTTAATTGTACCAGTAACCGTTTCGTTCATTATGAATATCATTCGTTACCACAAAGTCATTGCCGAAACGGTTTTGTTTTTAAGAGTTTGCGAAAATCTAAATCTAAAATTGGTTCATGCGGTCCATCTGTCCATGCTGAAATGGTGAATTAAGTACGAAAAAGTGTTGGTGAGTCCCATGTTCCATAATAGCTCTCATAATTTGTATGACTTCTGCATCAATATTCACCACTTTTCCGGAGTCCTTGCGGCGACATTGTCGAATATTGTCTTACTTTGACACAAATTATTCCTTCGGCGGAGAAAGGAAACTAAAATAATTTTTCGTTTATAGAATGGAATTTTGGACTCGTCTGAAACAATTAGGAGTGATTTCACTACGTTAAGAGTAAAAACTTGAGTACTGCTAAAACAATATTAGAAGGCGTTTATCTTCTTTCGTTCAATGTGATTTTAGGTGTGTCAGCAGGACCCGAATCGAAGGAATGTATCCCGAGAAAGTATCTAAAACTAACGACGAGATCCGAGGCATATGAGCTGAAAGAGACCATTTTCTCACTTAGCTGGACTGATGCATTTAGTGTCATTGTGTACCTTTCCATGGCTGAATCAAGTGATTTTACTATGAAAACTAATGAACTTTCCGTGAATAGAGTTTTTCTTATGATAGCTGGCAATACTAGTTTTTAAAATCGCTCTAGTTTTGGCCTTTTGTCTTCGTTTAGTATCTGGAATATTTTAAGGGCATCTGAAGTAAAGTTTTTTTTACTGAAGCAGGCAATGTGTACCACCAAATCCACCTTCTGGGTAAATGGATAGTAAGTGGATACAAAGTACCCGACGTACAAATACGCCTATAGTTATTGTTATCTGAAAACGAATGAATTACGTCGATGTCCTTTCTTTGTTGAAGAAATCTCTCCGCTTTCTCATTTTGCTGCTTTATTTCATATTGTAAATATTTAACCTACGATTAGATGGCAAAGAAAAATTGCCCCTCTGTTGTATATGCATACGCCATGTGTATCATACTCGAAAAAATGGCATATTACGCTTTTTTACGTATTATTTCATTTTTCACCTCGCTTCAAGCTTGCACTTAACTTCATTAGTATATAGCCTCCAAGCCCAACGTTATTGTATTTGTCGCAGCTATCTGGTTACCTTGGATACTGACGTCGTTATCTTTTAGCACCAGAGGTGGAGTGCGTTGCTTCTGACAAAGCCGTTCGTTTTATCGTGCAATTGTAGTGAAGCATACTGCAATTGCCCAGAGAAAGTAAAGTAACATGACTTTATCCATTAAGACTTTCGTTCGTAAAGATTGCGTGAGATATTTATTTTAAGGCCTTCCTTGGCATTCACTCAAGTCTTTTGCCGTTTCGTTCACTCAGAGTAAGGAATGCCGACTTACAAAAAAATATTGGGGGGCCCAAACCGGGGATCTTGCCCCGGGAAATATTATAAGTAGTAAGTTTTAAGTTTTTTTAAGCATTTTAGAAGAGTCATATGATCAACATTAGAACCCTGATAACTTGAATCTCGATATCTGGATACTCCGGGGAAAATCGACCAGCCTGAAATTTTTTTACTCATACCCAAAACGAATTTTTGAGGGGGCTCGGGCCCCCTCAAGCCCCACGGAGTCTGCGCCACTGCTCAGAGTATGAAATAAGCCTTTTTGCATCCTACACCAACCTGAGGGATGGAACAGATGTGTGTTGAGATATCTTGATGCCTTGCGTTGTTGTGGCTGTAATCAGTGGAGAAGTATCTGATATCTTCAAGTGTATTTTTGCTAAAGCTGAATTTCCTACGACATTTGAAATACAATTTATACCATTGGATAGGTTTCCCTCCCTTGAATTTGTTTTTTAGACGCCACTTTCATCCACCAAAGCATTCATATTCCTTGCAAATTGTTGTGACGAAAATGTTTTAATGGTTATAAGAAATATAAGTGAAACGAATTCCTTAAGTTATTGGAATTAATTCTCATAGGATATTTGATGTTCTCGTAGCGCTCTTGATTGTTATTTTTTTCGGATGTTCTACCAGTTGCGATTTTCCATTCTACAAAAATATGCATGCTCAACTTGTTTGTCCTTAATAGCATTTTATCCCTAGAATTTAGTCGATTGATTTGCCCCGTGCAATGATTCTGAGAGTTGGTCGCCAAGCCAATGTCAAACAATTGAAGACTCTTGAATGAGTTTGCTTAATTTCTCATCTGACTGTTGCGAGTAAATTATTTTATTAGTTATAATGTTTATTCTTATAATTTTAACTGCATGCAGTAAAGAACGTTTTCTCGGTATTTAACCCGTGTTAAAGCAATTCCGTTCTTTTGTTTAAATTCCTTTTTTAAATTAAAATTTCAAACAACTTTTCCGTCATGATTAATATCAGGTGGTGAATTTTATTTCTTTTGCTTACCACTTGAATTAACAACTATCTATGTTATCAATACTTTGCACACCATTTTCTTCGTTTTTTCGCGGATTATTATTTTTTGACCGCGAATTTACTTTTTAAGCTTTTTAGTTTTCCTTTTATACAATCCCTTGGTTCTATCTTTACCTAACTATTAACCGTATTATAAGCAAATTTATTCTATATGGTTCTAAAGTCAACCGAAACTGCTGCGAAAGTATAGCTTATCAAATGTATCGATTAAATAGTAACGCGTGTGCATTCCAGTTTCGCCAACTTCTTTTTCATCTGCGAAGTATGTCACTTGTGAAAGCAGTACCTACTGCACTGCAATATGCAAATACCTGAAGTACAACATCTCTGGTTGTTATAAACCCTTACTAACGCAGAGCTAAAGCGTATTAATTGGTTTGAGGAGGTGATTGTTGGGCTCACCCTGTGCTAAGCCAAAGCCTTAATGTCTGAACTGTCAGGATAGGTGTTCTCTGCAACTCTCACACCTCAATGATTTTTTTGGGGTATTCTAAAGGATTCACTAGGGTTTGGAAACAGTTCAGTAGCCGAATGGTCAACCTCATAGGCCACTGCGATCTTCTAGTCAGTTATTTATCGACACTTGCTAGCCCCAGAAATGACTTGACGTATGGATATCAATTTTTAAAATATAATAAAATTTAGGAACGTATAATTGGAGATTGTGTGATGAAAATTTGGACTTTTCGAAAAGCTTTGGAAACTATTAGGCTACAAAAAAGGGAAAAGTAGCGAAAAATCAAAGTAAATATTGCATGAAAAATTAATTTCCTATCTCTGTGGTATTTATAAAAAAATAACGTGGAATCAACGACTTCTTCTAAGACCTGAAAGAATAATGCTGCACACATTGTGTGGAAGTTGTATTTTTCCTTTGCTATTTGCTATCATCTCTGTAGCTTATTTTACAGATATCCATCTGAATTTTCATTCAGAGATGTTTTCTTCCACGGCTTAAGTTAGCGAAACGCTGGAAATAATAATTAAGCGATATATATCAGCAATGCGTACTCGAGAATTTCTCGTTATTATTTTATTAATTGATTAAGCTCCGTATTCATTTTTCCGTTAACTTACTCAGATCTCCTAGTTACTCCTTCTCTAAGTCTGAGAACTCGAAAGCAATGTCCAAAGCGTCCAAAATTCCTGCCTTCGAACTTGTAAATCATGGCAGCTAAATATTAAGCTCGACTCATACGTATGGACAGTGAGTACAAAGCACTGCGACGAGGGTGCAAGTCGATTGAGAGTACAAGACAATCCTGTTTACACGTATAGTGAAAATTGAAGCAGTTCAACTATAAGTCCAGTGGGAAGGTATGATAACAGGGATATCTCTAGAGGCAACGTTGATTTTGCCACCCAGGCAAAGAATGTACCTTGAACATTCATCAGTTCCTTATTTGTGATTCAGCTATCGCAATCCAAAATTTTAGTATATTTTCTCAGGAACCAGAGGAAAATATTTCTCCTTCGCCTTCGGCATTTCTTTGCTTTCCGTTTCCGTCATCACGAAGCGCTTCGAATTTGTTGAGAAATTTCATGAAAGCAGCAAAATATCATTTTTGGTCTTTCCTCATAGCGGTGTATCTTGAGCATATTTCTTAATATTAATAACCTTGACTGCAGGCGAAAAGTCAGAGTCGAAGTTTTTGACATATGGTGCTACAGAAGAATTTTGAAGATAAAATGGACTGTCCAAGTGAGTTATTAGGGAGTCCTTAGAAGAATGAGAAAATGTAGAAGTTTTTTGGAAAAGCCTAAGGAAACTGGGCGAATTAATCAGCTGCATCGTAAGTCATGATGATTTGATGAAAGCAATCAATGATAATCATGTGGTAAGGAAGGCCCCGAATAAGTTTATTAGGCAATTTTGTAAGGCTTTAAGGGAGAAAAAGTGCAAAAATATGAAAATAATAGTTAGCTGAGTGAATAGCTGTGTCATTTCAACCTTCGTTTGCGCGGACTCGAAATCGCAAATCAATTTAGAACTCAATGCACGGAAGGGAAATCCGGTTCAATTACACTTACAGGAATCGCGTCTTGTTGGGGGTATCAATGGCTTTAAAGGGAGTAAACAATATTGAACAATGCGAGATGCAGCAGTGACGCGCTCGGCAGGAGCTCGTGACTTCATCCTCTGCCCTACGACAGTGTCACGGCTTTTTCTCCGCGAAAAGCTCGATAAGTTGGCGGCGGATCGAAAAACAGTAAAATACGGGGGTTTTTATATTGCGAACCCTTTCTGCAATCGACAATGAATGGAAATTGATGGTCTCCGTGTAGACTCCTGATGGTGATCTTAGCGGTCAACTTAGGCGTGTAGACGTGACTTTGCACCTTCTTACGTATCTCTAGATTCGCGTTCCTTGTCTTCCGCGAAGCAATGAGAAATCGGCTCTTTTACAATGTCCTCTTGCCTCGCGTGCTTCAGAGGCGCATCCGGTGGGAAGTCTTCCGCCTCCGAAGGCGGGCTGGAAAAAACTGGCCGCTCGCCGCGATGGCCGGTAGACTCGACGCGGATCCTGGCGGCCCGAGGGAAGCTTCGCAGACGCCATTCCCACGCTGCTCAACCTTTGTTTGCCCGTGCGCAATATTGCATGAGCTTCCTCTTATTGTTTCGCGTGACGATTTTCACAGACGTTTCAGGCCGTGGGCAGCTAGGCTACCGACATCTATGGAACGGAGTCCTCAGGCTGGCATGAGGGCTTATCATTGACATGACTAGAATGGATTGACAACACAGTTCATCAGGGTGAAAGATTATGACTTCCATAAATTTTGGCTGAAAGAAGCACGCATATCATGGGTAACGTAGGGTGGATTTAATTCGTTTTATAATCAGTTCGTTTTTAAATACGTTTATTGCTGGTTTAGTGTCACTCCTTAATTTAGAATAAATATATAATTGAAAAATCATATTTTTGGGAAATACAAGAAATTCGATGTGGTAGATATGCATGAATGCGGTTTCTTGTGTTGCTATAGCATGTAGGTTAGCGTAACTTGAAACGGCGAATGTGTACTTTGGCACTGGACGCAGTGGAGTCCTAAGAATGATTTTTTGAAGAATTTTCAGAATTGTTATAGTATGGTACAAGTACCACTACCTTGAAAAAAAATATGGTCAATATTTTTGAACGCTTTTGTCGCCAAAAACTTCAGCTAGGGTACGGAGAGCGTTATTACTCTTTTACACGAATTACGCTGAGATCCATTAGACATTCAGAGGCAACGTGCAGGGCTAAGATTGGTCGAGAAATTAGGGCACTTGTCTCTCAGGTTGACGGGGGGAAATCATGTGAAAACTACGCTCTAATTCTAGGTCCTATAGGGAGGTTTTACCAATCAGATGGATATTGGAATTTTTCCCTCGGACACCAAAGGACTTGAATAAATGTTTGGCCGCAGTAAAATAACCCCACCTATCCACGCCTTAAATTTTTTGTACAAAGTCGGCTAAATGGTGTATTTAACAACTCCTGCCACACGACTATTTAGGCAGCTTGCGAGTTAGTTTGTGGATGTAGATTTTATGATCTGATTAAGTCAAGGGTGGCTGACAGTTCCAATGTAACAGAGATGATCCCCGAATGAGGCCAATGCGGTCACAAGCTCAATAATGCTTGCATTTTTCTCGAGCAAGTCACTCCCCCTGCAACGATTGATTCTGTTCCCAGAGGGGATCACTTTCATTTCGGCTCGGCGCCCCAATCAGTGGGCCAATGATGAGTGGCTATTGTCCAATATGTCGTCAATGAGTCCCGCTGTTGGACCGTCCACTATTGATGTGTCTATCGTTCTTCAGCCCAGTCCTTACTGTCACTTTCGTTCACCAAAAGAAACGCGTTCAAGAATTCACCTCTTTCATCTCTTCAAGAGATATGTCATTTAATCCGGAATGCATGTGAAGTGGTAGCCATAGTTAAAATTGTAACCGATATATCTAAATAACGCTGAACTGCCATTTAAAATGTCGTCCTTTAAAATTTCTTCAGCATATTTTAGATAAATATACCTTTTGCGGTAATTTTTGTAAGTTTTATCCGATTCAAGTTGCTGTCAACAAATTTACTCTTGTTTCTTTCGCGTGATAGGAATAATTGGACTCTAATTGATCAGAATATCATTTAGAAAATATGTGCTTTAGAAATTTATGTTTACAGATTTCTATTTTCGCCAATATCATGCCTCGTCAAACTAGTGCAAGGTTGTGAAGCTTTGAATGAAAAAAGTATATTTTATTACATTTATACCAAGTACATTTTAGATTAAATTATATGAGCCTATTAACGTACTTTAGAAACTTTTGCGCAAAAAGAAGCAGATGGGATTTCTTTCCCTTTGATTCGATTTTGCGATCGAGGAGCTTTTCCCTTTTATGCATTTTTGGCAGTAATTAAAAGAGGGGGTTATTTTACCATTTTTCAATCATGAATTACTATATTAGAAATTTGTGTTTTCTTTGAGCATATTTTATATTTACTCAGTTCACTTGTAATCACCTCTGAGGTTAACGATAAATTAAGTCGACTTTGAAGTTACTCATAAATTTCTGCTCCCTCCAGTTCTTGAAAATCAAGTTTCGAGAACTTATGTATAAAAATATGTTCGTCTCGTTGAATTTAGTTCTTATATAATGCTTCGCGCACACATTTTATCATATTGGTATCAAAATAAACCAATGATTCACATAAGCTTTAAAAAAGTGACACATGAAATCCTCCAGCCTTTTTTGTCCTTATTGGCAGCCGGAAAATCCGTATGGTATGATATTCGGAGGAGGCGACCGACAGCTGAGGTCATTTGCGCCATGATGGAAGGGTAAGGAAGGAAGCGTGGAGAGAAACTCGGCGTCGGCATTAGTCTGCTCTTAGCTAAAGGTGCTAAAGGGATCACGGCTTAACGTCTCATCCGTCGTTCGTTGTGTTGCGCTTGATGTGCCATTCAAGCAACACTCAGGTATGGATCAGGCAATCTATGAAGATAGGGTGGTTTCCTTTTATTTTTTTATTGCCTAAATCGAAAGATTATTACTCCTGGAGTACGTATTTCACGCTCTTAGATTTTTAAATGACAATATCAATTTTTTGCGATTGAACGAAAAGTGAAAAATTTCAAGCGCGCGAAAACGCAACGGCTAAGTATGAATGCTGGGAAAATCCCGTGCGACGTATTTCTGGTTCCCGCTGCCGTTGTGTGAGGTGACCTTGGGGCGAGGCTTTGGGAGCCGCTACGATGCAGGCTGCTAGCACTTGGCTTAAATAAGGATTATTATTACCCTATCAAATGAAGGAAACTTTCCGACCTTAGGCAGTTTTAATAGATGGTTATTAACACATATTTCCCTGAGCTCTCTGCCTCATGTGTGCATTGGTAATTTCAGACGATGTATAACTCCTATCTACTCGTATAGAAACTAGGTCCCTGTGACGTCACGTGGAGTGGAATTGCTTGGGCGCCAATTTCGGCGCCCAAGGCGCCTTGGGCGTCTTTTTCAAATGAGGTTAAATTGACCATCAACATTCGTCTAAACTGGGATTTCTAAAACCAAATAATTTGTATATTATGAATTAACTAATGGTGGGTAACGAATCGCAATCAATGCCTTTTGTTTTCTTTGATGAAGGAAAGTACCCTATTCTCTTCCACTCCCGGGAATTGAACTCGAGCCCACAGGATGGGAAGCCGACACTCTAGCCACCACACCAACCCGATCCCCAAAAAGTCCATTCCAACGAGTGTAAAGATAAGTACCTCGCAATATCGATAATCTCTGAAATGGGAATCGTTTCGTCTCCTTCCTCTAGCGGGGTGTTCTTAATGAACGACTTAAGTCTACGACGTCGGGGTCGCGAGGTCAGACCCCGCCGGGTGCATTTACCCGCTCGTCGGGATGCTAGTTTTTTGTTTACGCGCCGTGACCAACATCCTGGTAATTTCCTGCAGAACTGGTTTGTGTTCTTTTTTGTTCTCTCAGCGGTGGTGAACGGGCCTCAATGAAGTCTCCTCCGTTGACAGTTGCTCCCCTACGATCTAGGAAACGGACGTGATATGTTCAAGTCTCAAAAAGCGTGAGTTGAAAATGTATGATTCTCAACGGTAGAAATATATCACACTACGCAGCCCATATGTATGTGGATTGCCTTCCTTGTGGCTCATACCCTTCGACCTATCTGACACGGGTGGCTCTACCGGGAAGAATTAAGAATTAATCCCGCCAGTGCAGCTCTAGGGGTCATAGGAACTCGCAAGCCTTCCCACGGCGACGAGGTTGTAGCCCATGGGAGAAATCTAAAAAGTCTAATTAGGTAACTATTAAAAAAACATCTTGATCTTTACTGCATATGCCCTCCTAAATAGTTTCATGGGATGTGCGTGGACAAAACACACAACCAGGCAATATTACTTGCATGTATCGTAAGCGTCTTTTGTGAAACTGCATATTTGCCGTGGAAAGTGCATTTAACGGTGAGGAAGTTTTCATTATTGCATTGCATCAGGATATTATTTGCATGTGACTTGTAAAATTTATGAAAAAGGGCATGTGTTACGATTTAATGTCAGTATATCAGAAAATATCAAAATTGTGGAATATCTAGTTATATAGGTTGAGGCGTGTCATGAAAATACCAGGGGCATGTTCAAATAACAATTTTTAAACTCTGAAAGTGTTTTAAATTGCTTTTTCGATGTTCTCCCTATTTATGGAAAGAATGAATAAGGTGATGAGATGCATCAAACTTTTTGTTTCACATTTATGATACCAAAAAAATGGAACGGTTAATTAAGGATTTATTCGCGGAGAAATACTCAGGTGTGAAAAGATGAACAGATTCGAGAACTGAGTGTCAAGCCAATCTTAGGGTATTACACGAGTGACGATGATTCATCCTTAATTAGTTCAAGTTTCATAATTATATTACAGTTTCCTTGATCTTATTTCAATAGTCGAGGGCGTCATTTACCCCTCGCTGCGTCCCGCCTCGTCAGTTCTAGTTCTTGGCCACCCTCCATTCTCTTCCAATTCCATCCCCACCACCGCCTAATCACCAGAGGCGACCGCACTTCCCACGCGCCAAATGCTCACGCCAAAATTGTCAACACTTTGCGTTGCTAAGCAACTCAACTTCCGAATCATTTCCGTGGTATATGAAAACGGGTGGTTGAATCAATGAATTTATGGTATGGAGTGGCTGGCTAAATCTTTTTTATTTCGAGTTATTAAACTTTAAACGCAATCAGACTCATTAGAGTGTTCCGAACGATCAGCAAGAAATAAAAATAAATTTCGTTTCTGTCCCTTTTGAAAACAATATATTACATAGGATGACGTGTTATAATAGAGTGAAGCCTTTTTTCCGCGGCCACCAAGCTGCTCAGGAAATTGGCCTCTTGAGGAGGTGACTGCTGATTGGAGATCATAAATATTTGGCTTTTAGTAATGAGTTATAGTGAAACGGGTAATTTATTAACTTTATATTGAATATTATTCTCTTATATTTTATACTATCGTACCTTTTATTTTGATACGGGGTAGGGATGGAGTGATGAATAGTACTGACTTCGCTCACCGTGGGCCCGGGTTCAAACCCAAAACTTTCACCTTACCGAATGCCGGCTTTAGTGTTGTATCGAGGAAACTCAAGGGCAACCCCTCCGTCTGTCGAATGGGACGTTAAACTCCGGTCTCCTTGGCGCCTTTCATTATGAACAGGCCGAGTTTCTCTCTACACTTCCTTTGCTTAACTTCCCTCATGCTACCATTGATGTTAGAGGTCTGTCGACTCCTCCAAATACCTACGCCATAGCCATTTCAACATTTTATTTCAACTTTAAATGCCATTTCCCGGGGTATGGGTGAAGAAATAATGCTTGGTAGCTGCTTTTTTAGCTTTGGTTGCTTTGGGGAAGCTGCTTTTTTACAAGATGGGGCCCTTTGAAAAGTAAATTTTAATGATTTGAGGAGTACCATAATTTAAATCCGAAGTATTTTGGGGAAGTAAATGCTGGAGGAGATTGCTGAAGTATAGCCGTTGAATGGAAGGAAGGAGTTGTCCTGTGATAAGGGGTGGAATTGCTGATAAGGGAAATTCGTTCGGTTCGAGTGAAAACGAATGCTGATGGAGTTGGCCGCTGAATAGAGGTGGTTGTTTGGGCATGTCTCAGTGTAGAAATGAAAGCGTTACTTTCGAATAAAATATATGAATGTGGCTAATTTTGATACTTTGAAAGTGACCATACTGATAGATGATCATACTTAGATATTGACCATAAATTATGGGTGTTATATCATACTAAAACGCGTGATATATTAGACCTCACACTTTGAAATTTCCTTGGAGAAGATGCCTTTTTGTTAAAGTTTTTTTAGAAATTGCTCTTGGTCTGGGAGGGGGATGTATCGCGCTGCAAATTAAATTAATTTAAGTTGAATCTCTTATCAGTGAAGTTTTTGGCAATATTCGCTCGTTTTTCAAATCCATGTTTTGGGTTGTAATAATTTTATGTTGGTTTCGATGACGAGGTACCGATTGAAGTATATTTCAAATACTGTCTAGAATATCAATCATCGCGTTATAGTGCAAAGTATTTAATTCATAACCCTGATTCTTCTTAAGATGCAGATTCAAGTAGCAGATTGATTTTCACCTAAGCCACGCCGTATATTTCTCAACTGGTTGCGTAATAACTTAAGTCATATGGGCATTTCTGGTATGGCTGGTGATATTAGGTGATTGTCACCACCCATTAATCTAGGAGTTCCTTTTTTTGGTCGAATGGTACAAAAGTACAACAGTTGGCGGTTTTTAGGTGATTACCACAATAAAAGAATAAGAACCATATGTTAATCGTCGTAAAAATATTATAAAGTCCCTTTATTGATCGTGAGTAGTACAACCAACTTCTCTTTTCATGTTCCATAATGTTTTTTAGCGTTGTAAGGGAAATTAAACTTGTCGCCTGGCACACAATTAATTCTGTACGTAATCATATGTCATTTTTTGCTTGCCAGACTTGGACATGAACTGTGTAATTTCTTTTCCCTTATTATTACCTCGTTTTCGATTCGATGCAATGCCCATACTAACCTTCTCCTTTGCAAAAAAAACTATACCCGCCCGAGGTGGCTTGGCCCTAGGACCATTTCTTGGGAATTCCCGTGATGGCCATCGGCTCACTGATACGCAGTCACTCAACTATCCACCCCTCGCAAGTTGAAACAGTCATTGAGAAAGTTACCGTAATTTTTGATGGAATGAAGTTACTATTTATCTCTAGAACAATTATATTCTCATAAAATTTATCTAAAAAATAAAAGTGATTTAATTTAAAAAGTAATGACTTAAGCGCTAAACGTTACTATAATCTGTTTCTTGTGGGTTGGTTTTGCTGGAGAGTGATGATTTTAAGTCATGATTCCTGAAGCATGACTATGCTTCAATTTACCCTGCTTTTTTACCTACTCTTTCTACAGTGCCATTGTGAGACGCAGGAGTATGTTGAGTAATTGCAGGAACCTATGGAATATTCTCACATCTTTTGGGAAATAAATGGGTCCCTATTCTGTATAGTCAAAATTCTCCAACAGCAGACGAAATTAAATAATAATTGATGAGTAATTTAATCATTTTAATGATTAAAACTTAAAGTTTATCCCTTTGGGTACTCGATGTTATTTAATTGAGTGTATTTAGTTTCTGCTCTGAAAAGCAGTATCGGAAGAAGTTTTGCTTCTTATAGCCGTGCTTAATTTCCATTTGCCTGTGGCGATTCTTTTGAGAGAAGTCCAAAAAATAAAATAGGCTATGATGGCAGAAAAAACATGAAAAATGTGTTATTTTTAAATGAAAATGTTCTTTTTCTTTTTAGGAATAGTTGCTTGATGTTCAGTCTGAAGCCAATTTAAGTTTATCTTATAAAGAAATCACACATAAGACACAACAATTTTCACAACCGCTATTTTTTTTGCTTTTTCATTGTACTGGTTGTGGTGGCTTAGTAGCAACCTCCCCCCGGCGCAGCAAGAAGTCTACTGGCTGGCACTCTCCTAGGCTACGGCGATAGCGACGCCGTGTCGATGCTTTCCTTTCCCACCATCCCTCCCTTCCTCCTGCCTCTAGTTTGAGGTCCTTGCCATTCTCTCCACACTCTCATCATTATTTCTAGGCCCAACCTCACAATTTTTACCGAAACAGTTTTTTTTTATCCCGCGCGTTTTTCCTCCTCGCTATCGCATTCGCGAAGGCATTCATGGCCCCTGCCACGTCATTGTTAAAGGCCTCCCTTTCATGAAATTCATTTCGCAAATTTCTTACTACTTAATTGCTGTTTAAGTTTCAGTTAACTTATTTTCAGTGACAGTTTTCAGTGTCTCTTGGGTCATGCTCTTAGTCACGGCACTATCATGATTTTAAATCTAAGATAACCTAATATTAGTAATGAGTGCGGTTGAAAATTCATGAGTGTTTTAAAATACATAACATAAAAAAATTGAAATTTTCTTGCGAGAAAAGCCAGTCTTTAGTAAGTCTTAACATTACATTTGAGGATTTATTTATTTTTTTAATTTTACCGGGCAGTTAATTAAATAACTTTGCCCCCATGTAAAGAAAAAAGCCTTAATATAATGTTTACTTAGGTCTGTTTGCTACTATAAATGACTCACTCCTTAAAATATATTTACATTTGTCACATCCACGTGGCATATTTCCAATTTCGGCGAAAAACAATTCAAGCACTTTGAATAAATACCCAATGCCATAGTGGCAACAAATTTAGGGCCACAAACAACGAAAATAAGTGCTCATAATAATTTTTAGACAATATTATCCTAATTATTTTTTTGCAAAACGAGCGCACACTTAAATGTGCTCATGTATACACTGCCCCAGCAGATTATACCATAAGAAATTTTAGAATGAGTAAGAGCATGATAAATGGTTTTTTTAACCGGAAGTGGACATCTGTTTCGTAGGTAGTAAAATTTGCACGAGGTACTTCTAAGGTATTTGTTTACAGTAAGTAAATGTTTGTCTCAGCGTAGGTTCCTTTCCAAAATAACTCCTAAGTATTTAATTTCATTCACTCTATCAATAACTGGACAGTGGCAGACACAATTGAAACAATTTGTATAATGAAATATAAGTTTACAATTAAAAATACTTTCATTACATATATCATGGCACATCGCTAAGTTATCGCTGAGAGTAATGGCATACCACCGAGGTACCGCGGAAAGTAATGAACCGCCCCTCTCCAACAGCGACTTTAATCTCCCCCTGTCCGTCATCAATCCGTGGGTTTGGTTGGCCTTTCTCTCTTGATCCGCTCTCCACATCGTTTTCGCGCACATAAAATACGTATCTACAGATTTCAAATAGCGATCCTTCCTCGTGTCCCTGTTTTCCCGGCCCGCTCTAGATCGGTATCTTCCGGTCGCCAATTAGAAGCGTCAGTGTGTCAGCGTCAATGGCGCGAGGTGCAAATGGGAGACTTTTATTTGCAAGCGTCGCTTTCACATCATGGTGTCAACTTGCTCCGCTTCCACGTCCCATTGAAGTGTTCCGCCGTGCAGTGATGTCATTGCAGTGTCACCGCGGCCTGCGTGTGTCTGTGTGTTGCTCGAACGACGTGATACCTCTAACCTTTGTCGCCCTTGCCGTTATCACGAGGCGTGGTGCCACCGGCGTCTAGTCCGGGAAGTCGTCTTGCCGCTCGCTTCTTGCCAATGGCATACAACACGAATATTACAGCCGTAGATTCTGCTGTCAGCCCTTAGATAAGCTGCCGCCCGCCGCTCATTTAGTTGGGCAGACGGAAGTTGCCACCCGCGTCGCTGACAGTCGCACGCTCCGAAATCCATGGAGATGTAAGCTATGTTTAGGGCTGTCCGTGGTGTTTAAAAGGAGGGATGGTCGGATCGGATACCTCGGATCCAAATATCCGCGGATATTGCCCTTCATCGGATACATCGGATCCAAAGTCCCGGAAGATATCGGATCTGGATCCGAAATTTTAAATAATAGCTTCAGTGAATGCAACGCCCCATAAGAGTGGAAAGAGATTCGATTCTCTCTTCGGATGCGCCGTCGCATGCGAGTCTTGTCCTACGCCACTGGTCAGTGGTTTATCCGAAGATTTTTACTATTTTCATTTCCAAACCCAAGCGTAACAGTTTAGGTCCTGAGCATGTAAAGATGTTTAAAAAAACAACTTGAAAGCCTATAAAAAAGATTTTTAATTTATGAAATCTAAAAATGTGTGTAAAAATTTAAAAAGCATTCCTTCGATTTTACGTACCCAGAATAAACTTGAATAATTACTTCGTTTAATAGCAGGGATTTGAAAATGCATTTGAATAAAAAAATATCCGATCCGAAATATCCGGCTCCGAAAATCTAGGATCCGATCCGAATCCGGATCCGAAAAAAATCCTGGATCCGTCCATTCCTAGTTTAAAGGAAGGTAGGCCGCCTCCCCTTGCTAATTTTAGAAAACATTGAAATCCTATTAGTAATATTTAAGGTGTTTCAACAATTATTTTTTTTATTTTACCTGAATGAGCAGTTTCAAAAATTGATTTATGAAGATGTTAAATTTTAAATACCCTTTTCAACGTATATCAGACCTCAGACGTATTATCGCTGAGGTATATTCATTCCACTATTATGCTGTAGGAAGTAATGTCCTCCCCCCAAACAACCATCTTTACCCACTTGGCTGATGCGCTAAATGATTATTCCTTATGATAAAATGAACCTATTCAATAGCCTTAGGTGTTATTTGGAGGAGTTGCTTTATATTAAATTAAATAATTTTGTTAATTTCGCACGACCGGTTTTGTAGCGGTGCGACACCAACAGATTATGTCGTATCGCGACGAAACCCGTCATGTGAAATTAAATATGTTTGTTTGAATGTATTCTATTGGTATTAACGTTCAGGGGAGGCGTAATATACATGCATTACTGCCATTTTCTAGGTTCGAGATTGGTACATTAAGGCACGGTCTAGGAGGGGTGTCAAGTCCGTTATTCCTAGTGTTAAAAGCCTAGTGTTAGTGCTAGTTTTAACCGTAGTGATACTTTTACCCAAATGAAGTGAGTTCAACCGATTCAGGCGTGATGTAGCGGAAGTTAGACGTAAAGAAATGAAATGTAAAATTATTGTGGAAAAATGCAATGACCTTTGATTTCAGCAAATGAAGTGATTTCGCTTGGCAATAAATAACAAATTATTTACATGTCACTTCTAATTGAGTTTTAACCTGATTTTTATGGTGCATCGAACTTTATACCATTTTTACCAATGAAATACTTATGTTTTAGTGGTAATAAACATATAACCTCTGTTCAGAACAGCATTGTTGTAAGATCCCATGAAAAATTTTAAACAATGCTTGAAATTCAAACCTCAGCTAAGCTACGTTGCCTGCTTATTCCATGCCACCTCTGGCCATGTCATAGACTTGTGGCAGCTGAATGGCGAGGAAATGTTTTGTATTTGACAGGTTTTGAGCCCTAAAGTCGCTTCGCGTCATATCGAATGATATTATATGATGTAACATAAAAATTTTATATGAGTAGGGCTTCTGTCTTTGTGGCTGGGGAGTGTCATCCTTTCTCCATCATTTCAAGTGGCATCTTTTTCCCTTGGGCGTCAACGGTTATATCTTGCGGTCAAGTGCTAGTGTAATATTACCGATCTCAGATGTTTGGTAAAATTCATAGCTCATATTCCTCCGGAATTTCCTAGCAACTTTTCATACTGTAAAGTACAACTTGCTGAAAGCGTTAGAAGCTACTAATTGCCTCTCCTCATAACCCCAATATCAGAGCTGGTTATGAAAAATGTAATAAAGTTTTGTATGTACTCCTACCTGGTATGCATTTTCTCTGTTAATTCAGGCATAGATAGAGCGATTATATTACGAATGCTGTGTATTTGGATAGTTTTGCCTTCTTTTTCCTTTCTTGGAGATGAGAGAAAAATCTGAATCTTTCTGGCATTGTTCATTATTCGGAGGTAGCCGGGGTATAAGGTATTCCTATATGTTCCATTGATAAACATAATGCTATCCCGCGAGATTTAGGTGAAGTTTATATTTTTTCTTAGCTAAAGATTATTGACTGCAGCTTCAATACTCAAGTTTCGGTGTCAAGTCAAGATATTAATCGCATTAATGTTTCCTTGACTAACGCCAGGGGTTACGGCGGTGGCAAAGTCCTCTCCAAGGACTCCAAGAATATTACGCAAAACTCGCTTTTTAAACTACCTGATGGTTTCGTTTAAGTTTTGTAACAATTAATCATTCATTAATCACGTGATAATGAGGTTTAATGATGAGATGTCTTGTGGGATAGAAGGTGAAATCCAAATCTTCTCTCCTGAGTGATCTTTGTCTCCCTTACTCTGTGAAATACCTCACGGGGACTTGGTGAGGAGTGCGTTTTTAACTCCATTCCCTGTCCATTCGTGGTAATTAATGAAATTTGGTAATTACAGTTTAGGGAGTTATTAATTCGGTGAAAATTGCGTATGTTTACTTGCTATACTCATTGCAGTAATTGATTTGTGAGGTTGTTGAAATTAATGATTTACACAAAAAGAATTTTTTTTAACTTCTAACATATTACGTGATCATCAGGTAATATGTTAGAAGGTTTTTCATGCGATTTTCAGGTAAATTTGTCAATGCTGCGTGCTATGGGTGATGGCCGTTTTGAATGCCTCTTTTTCCCAACCGTCTCGTCCGCTGATATCTTTTTCCCCCCAACATATCGTGATCGTGCTCAGGATATTAAGGACAAAACTTCTTCTTATATATCCACTCTCTCACCTTGCATTTAGAGAGATCCTGAGGCGTGATAGTTTTCGCAATGTGCTCATCTTCCGCCCCGTTCGCACGCTCCCGCCATTTCTCATCAATCGAGTGCCGCATTTCGTGTGAGCCCTGATGGTGGCATTGCTGCTCATACTTTATTTTTAGCGCTACATGTAATGAGAAAAATCTCCCATTGATCCGGTAACCGTGCCTTTTGACTTTTAGTGAAGGTTAATGCATATCTATGTCGGAGATTAGCAGCAAATTAATGAAATTAGAGCCAATTATTAGAAATGTAAAGTTTTCTGGTAGAATAATGTTATAAGTGAGCTCCCATAAACTAAACCATCCTTCTACGTTATCCTGGATTCATTGAAGAAGAACAGAAAAAATCCGTCGCCGCCGTACGCTCAGAGACCCTTGTTTTATTTCAAACCGCAAAATGTTAAGGGTGCAAGTAGGCGCAGAATTTTATTTTAGTATTGCTCTATGAAAACACAAGTCTCATTGTCGATTGCATTTTAATATGTTGGCGGAGAATATCTGACAGTGAGTGAAATATGTTTATCTTTAATATTTTTATAATTTAGGCAAAAGCAGCTCATCCTCAAATAGCCAATAAGAATTCGGTAGTATTATATTAATACATTTAATTGTAATGTATTCTGAGAAAGAATGCTCGTCTTTTTTACCGCACACCTTGAGAAGAGACTTAAATATTTTGCGCTGGAAATGCTGATTGAGGGTGCATTTTTATCATATTTTGAAGTGTGTGGTAGCCTCGTGGATAGAGCGCTTGGCTACTGATGAGAGGGGTTTCGGGTTCGAATCCCAAGGGAAACCTTTTAACATCCTTAATCAAAACCCATGAGTAGCAAGTTGGCCTTGGAAAACGAAGACCCCCCCTACGTTGAATGTGTGAAACTCGCATGTCTATGGCTCAATCCGAAATGAAATATATCCTCATCAATCCAAACATAAGAGCTGGGTGGCATCACTGAGTGTGTAGGCGAATGTAAGTACAATGCAAAATGCATACCTGAATTGAAATAAACAGCTGTATTTGTTTGCCTGCACATTCTGGAATAATAATTTTCTGCTTTTAAATCGGTGGAAATAATCCCGATAGTTGAGAAAACAGGTTCCGGCTGCGTATGCTCTCATCTGCTGCACCCGTAGGCAGTGCTCATCACGGGAGAGAGGTTTCACTCCGTTTTGAGAATGTCACGAAACTCTCATTCCCTCCGCTTTGCTGTGGAACCTCGGCACGTTGCAAACTGTCCTGATTCCCAATCATTCGCGACAGTTCCTTGCTGCGGTGGGCCCGCTCTAGTCGTCCCTGGGGCGCCGGCGAATCATTGGCCCGGACGGCGACTTCCTGCCTCCGATGAGCATCGTCACTTCCCTTACAGGCCGGGGGAGGGCGAGGAGGGGGAATAACTCCCTCCCCCCTCCTTCAATCCTTTCCCTTCTCATCCAATCAGCGTTGAGAGTCCCGGCGCGCCTTTTTTTCATGCGGCTCTCCGTTTGCATGCTCGCTTAATATTATATTCAAGTTTTTGCAAAAACCCGTTTATCACGATCAAGAGAAAATAGTTATGTTACACCTAAGTGAAACGTGTATCAATGATACTCATTTGAAAAAATGGCATGAACTGCCATTCGCAAATGATTTTTTTATGCTTGAAAATCATACGTTACCATAGTGAAAAATATTCAAACAGTTGTCAAAATATGTATATAGCACCAACAAAGCAAGCGTCTGCGAAATATTTAAATTCTGTCGTAAATTTGCGGATCGGGGCGTGTCAATGGGATCATCGGAACGGCAAGAGCATTTGCGACTTCTACGTGAACGGCGGCGCGGTCTATGTGAACGTGAGAGGAAGGTTTTATGGAGTGTTTAGCGAACAATCCCGGCCAGTACTTCCTCCAAGTCGACTTCCCTCCTCTAGCCTTAGTGGAGCATATTCATTTTCATTCTATATACAAATTTACTCCACATATCCTCCTTTCCCTACTAATCTAGCAGTTTTCCCATCCCCGGCACGGGTTGAAATCCTGGTGGTGGCGGAGATTTGTCCGATCCATGTTTGAGTGTCTTATGGAGGCTACCTCCATCCGTCGGATGGGACATGTTAAGCCGTGTTGTATTTTCCGCCTTTCCTTCAGAGCCGGCTATCTTACCTATCGGTCGCCTCCTCAAATTACCATGCCATTCCATTTTTTCACACTAAAATACCATCCCTTCCGTCTAACTACTCGCTCCATTCAGAATATCATCCGTATTTCCTGTTTAAGTCTACTCTTGAACCTAATCCGGCACTTCATGTGCGTCTGCGGCTGCCTCTGTAATTTTTTTCGCTAGCAAGGCAGTGGTTATTTCTTTAAATAATAAAAAAATCCATAATTTATTTCCTGTCCAACCATTTCACCCCCTTTATTCTCACCCATGCCCTAATCTGATCACTAACATTCTTTTTCGCAGCGTCCACGTTTCCGCTCGATAAATGGCTGCGATCCAAATCAGACTACTCACTTTTGAAAGCAGTCAGTGGAAATCCGATTTACCTACTACGGTAATAAGGAAATAAAAAGAAAAGAAACCGCAAATTTTGTAGGAGTTGTCCTTGACAAAAAACATATCTGGTACCATCATATCACCAGCTCCATAGCTAAGGCCAAATCCGCAGCAGCTGCCCTTGGTCCACTGCTACAGAAAAAATCCATGCTGTCATTAAAAACTAAAGTCACCCTATACAAGACGATGCTTTCACCACTACTGTCTTACGCGTCACCAGTCTGGCTGATGGCTTCTAAAACTCATCTAACTAAAATCCAAAAACCGAATACATCCTCATCAGAAATATATTTGCCGCTCTATGGTTTATTAGGAACAGAGACAGATATATACAGAGACAGAGACATCCGCAAGGACTGGGGCATTACTCCAATCCTCTACGAATTAAAAGAAAATTTAATATCCTTCAGAAAATCACTCAGTCGTACCGACAACGAAAAAATAATCAAACTTTCGAATTACACACCGGACTCAAGGCAAAAACACAGAACACCTAATTCAGCATTCCTCCCAAACCATATCCCCTCCCCCTAAATAGTCTCACCACCCGAAATACTACAATCAAAAACTGAAAAAACCTAGCTGAAATGAAAATTATAGCAACACGCTGGAGACAGCCAGGAGGCTGGGACTAGTGCAGCACAATAAACAGAAATTCCGGCGAGGCGACTACTCACTTGTGTTCTCTTTACGCTTTACACACAACGATCTTCTCATCAGATCTTTTCCTATGCGTAAATGCCTCTTACTCAACTGTTGTCCTGATATCTTTCTTCCTTAGTCTGCTCTCCTCTAATACTCTACTCGAATATCGAAACTGCCTCCCCTGCTCAATTTTCTGCACTTCTACGTTCAAGTTTAATCTCACATTCTTTGCATTATATGCTTTATAAAACTGCATATAATAATTGACGTTGTGATTAACCATCCTGCCTCGTGCCGTTAAAATAACAAATATATCAATTCCTGTGCCCATTTGCAGTAGTTTTTTTATGTTCTTTTAGTATGTGTCCCGGAATTAGGTATTTATCCCTTCAATGGAAACAATCTAAAGAAAATAACGAAACACATTAGTTATAATTGCACTTTGAATGATAATTTTAGTATGTTAATCATTTTAATATCGCTCATTTTTCGCATAGCAACTATTCGAGATGGAAAGCGTGAAGGCTATGCTATTATTGAACTCATTCGCCCATCGTGAAAGATGAATGCTCTTAATTTTAACTTTATTAGCTTTAAGTGCCTGGTGAGAAGTTGTGTCAGAATGGAAAATTTCTGAAGGAACAAAATGGCAAGAAGACCTTTAGCTGAATAAGTGTTGCACTATAAGTTAATCTTAAATGTTTAAGTAGTCGGCCTTGTAAGAGCATTTTGCTCCCGAAAATAATGTTTTATCTCCATTTTCAATTCGTTTTCACCTATAAACCGTACTATTAGTTTTCTCAGATCGTTTACCTATTGGAGTTGGCATGGGGTATCCTTAAAATGCAGTGCGTTTGTCGCTAGAACAAGCAGAGCTCTCTTACGCCATCAGTAACGTGAATGCCTTGTTATTGTTACGTGATTCAATTGGTCGAATTTTCTAATAGACTTCTCCATTAATATCGGAAAATTCACCTTCTCTGTTGGGTTTTTACGTATAGATGGTGCAAAAGTGACTTATTGCTCTGGTGACTTTTCCCCCAGGAAATCCCTCTGCTAGTAGACGATTTATTATGTATTAATCGAACAATATGACAGACATATTGCAATAGGGAATTCGTCAGTTGGCCGCAACTGTGAATTTTTTTGTATACAGTGACTGTGCTGTCAACTACCACGCATATAAAAGTTTACAAAAGTCGTCACTCGCGCAGCAGACGTAGGATTGATCCGAATTCTATTGAAAAATAAACTGTATGTGGGATCGTTATCCGAAATTTTCTAATCGAGATGGTACATATAACTTACTAAATTCATAACTTCTCTTTCTATTTTGCAAATAGCGATAATAAGTTGATCGTAATGTCCTCAATGTCGCGTGCCGGACATTATTGAAAACTAATAAAAAAACGAGCAAAGTGGCATCGTAAATAAACTTCAACGGGGCGGACTGGGACCTTCTCGATGTATTCCTCAAGCAATATATGAAAGGCGTCTTGGGTTGAGTCGACCTCGCTTGGTCTGCGACCCAAAATTGCCCAATTGGCTCCGTTGGAATTCGCACTCTAAGCTGCGAGCATGAACGTGTGCCCTTTCTCAAATTAGACCCGGCTGTCGATTTTCATTCATTACGTTGTAGTAAGTGTGATTGATGGACGAGGTTATTTTCTCCTCGTCAAACCCTACTGATACCCTCCTTGCCTCCACAGCAGTTATATTCAGGGGCTGCGTGCCCGCTGCATGCTACACGAATGTAAATTACACTTTGGTAATGCGTCCGTCAACCTCGAACCCAAAGAATTGCTTGCGGGTCCGTGAAAATAATCGATCGTTACACGAAAGCGATGTCAGTAATTTCGACCACTATATTGGTCTCATTGCAGTTTCATTTATAGCAGTTGTTTCTATCAGCAGTTTTAGTTTTAACTTTTATTTTATGACAGGTTGATAGGATATTGTGGTGTTCTTGTAAAAATGGGATTTGTTTATTTACGGAAGAACTAGAGGCACAATGGAAACTGCTGGAGAATATCGTAACTTCTAATGCTCCTAAAGATATCGTCTTTTTCATTTTAGCGGCATAACTTTTTTAAATTCAGTTAGTTGGCAGTTAATATATTGCTATCACGTGGGGGTAAATGGGGTGTATAATATTTCTGAAGCGTTTCAGTGACAGCAAAGCATCACCCATGCAACGAGAGTTACCCCGAAGTTTTTGAATAAATGGTACAGTTATAATGATAGTCACATATTATGTATGTATTAACTACGACGTAAAATCGACAAATAAGGCATCATTAGGTGTGGTATGTAGTTGAAATCCCTCTCCGTATTTTCTCAATTCGTTTAATCCCGATTTTCTCTTATTATTTTAATAAACAATAGTGCAGACACGTCCGATTACATTGATCAATATATCACATAACACATAGTCGTTAATGGTTTATTAGAAACGGATTTCTCCTATGCATTGTTGTTTATTGTGACTTAGTATCATCTTGCAACCAATGCAACATACATATATCTAACACCAAATGAAATTGAAGGAAACGGATAATGTACTTCGTTGTGGCGATAAGGATATAAGAAATCATACGTTAGATGTAATGCTCACCAAATCTTGGAAAAGAGAGCTATTATTGTATTTTTTTGCTGGATGAGAAAGCTTTGAAGTAATGTGTTGCCCGTGGCATGCCAACTGGTGTCTCCAAGTAGCTCACAATTCACTTGCGCTCTCAGCCGTGTGAAGAGGCCTTATGAGGAGCAGCGCTGTGGCCGCATCGCTAATTGGCTCTCTCTCATTGGGCATCTGCGCTCGACGCCTCCTGACTGCTCCCTCTAAGCTGCCGCTCACCACTTGGCAAGGGTGTCAACACAACAATTGCCTCGAACGTCCAAAGCGAGCTCAGTACCTTCGGGCTATTGATTAAGCGGTCTTTTCTCCTGATTCATAGAACTATTATCCTAAGAATTCTATGCTTAGGACTCCTTATCCATTCAAAGTATTGCATATAGCAAGTAACCGAGTATGCGGTCACGTTCACGAGGGTGAAAATTTTCACTAAGAATCAAATAAGCTTCGAAAAATCACTTGACTTAGCTGATTTTTTTACGGCAAATTCCGTTCGTGGCCAAAATTTGGACCGAAAAACGGAAGTATTAGTCATCGATGGAATAAACTTCGTTCTTAAAATCTTATCATGATAAATGCGAAAATTTAAGTACATGATTTATTTGTAATCGGAGAAACCGTAGTTTAATTTGAATGTTTATTTTTTAATTGTTTTTTACATTTTTCAAGTATTTTGTGTTTTCTATTACGAATACGTTTGCAATCAATGCATGGCAGGAGAAATAGGCATTATAGGTTTTTAAATAATTTCTCTTATGTGAAATTTACGTATTCGAAAGTTGTTACAGAGATTCCGAATCATACTTCAAGTACCTTTTAAGTTAACCTTTAATTGTTGGTAATTGAATTTATCAGAAGAATAGCTCTCCGAATTATTATCTGTTATGCGACCGTGGGTTAGTTTGGTAGCTATGCGTATTTTTAAATCATAATTGTATCAAAAATTTATGGAAAAGTCATGGAATTTTTATAATGCTCATTCAATTTGAAATTTCTGAGTATTTCCGTAGTCGCCTTCTGTTAACTCTGAAATCGTAATCATCCCTCTGATCGTTCTAATCTTCGTCAGGAGGCTGCATGAGAATGCTATGTCCTGCTTCATGAGAATGCTCTATCCTGTTGCATTCAGAAAATGATATTCGAAGAATAAATTCCCTCGGATTGTTAAGTAGTTTCCCAAAAACTTTTTTTACGGCGAATGTCATTCGTGGCGAAAATTTGGACCGAAAAACGGAAGTATTGGTCATCGATGGAAAAAACTTCAATTCCCAAAAACTTTTTTCATTTGAAGTATCAGTAACCAATGCTACTCTTACTCTCATCAGGAAAAATGTCTATAATGAAATTATGTACTTGTTGATAACGGAAGCATAAACTTTTTCCTCTCACGGACATTAGGTATTGTGTTCTAATTTTCTATGCAGTAATATTCTCACTTTTGTGCATTATGCTAAGTGCGTACTTAGGCTATGTCAGTTGCATTCTTGATAAGGTGGCACCAGGCCCACAACTAGGGCGGGGCAGGGGTTCACGTGCCCCGGGTGGTAGGTTTAAGAGGGCGGCAAAATTTGAAAAGTTAATCTAAAAGATATTAAAATGTTCTTATTTAATTATTTATCAATAGCCATTAACTTATACACTATTAAACAATAATAATAAAATGTCTTAATTGCAAGTATACTTTGCGTAGTTTCAACTGCCGCGTGTCAAAAAATAGCTTACGGATGTGTTATATTTTAGTGGTGTGAGAGGAAGCGAGGGGGGATCTGGGGTGGAAGGCAACAAATTGAATTTCGCCCCCCTTCCAAAACTCCTAGTTACGGCCCTGGGTGACTCTCTATTGGTGAAAAATAGTGAATTTTCCTCGTGGCCCGTCGTGTGCTTCTTTATTCTGAGCAGATCTTAAATTAGGGGTTAGATGGCGATGTGAGTCATCGGGAGGAGAGGTCCTCCCTTGGCCGTAGGCCGCGGAAAATATACATTCACTGCCCCCCCCCCCCTATCCCTCCGATGTAAACTCATCCAATAGGGTAGTTTTCTTTCGTCAGAGAAAACGAAAGGCATTGATTGAGATTCGTTACCCACCATTAGTGTATTCATGTTAGACAAATTATTTGGTTTTGAAATCCCAGTTTAGACGAATGGTTAATGGTCATTTTTAACCTCATTTGAAAAAGGCCAGATTGTCGCCCATGCGATTCCACTCCACGTGACGTCACAGGGACCTAGTTTCTATACGAGTTTTACATCCTCTGAGATTACCAATGCATGCATGAGGCAAAGAGCTCAGGGAAACATGTCTTAATAATGACCTATTAAAACTGCCTAAGGTCGGAAAGTTTCCTTCGTTTGATAGGGTATTTATAATCCTTATTTAAGCCAAGCGCTACCTGCTGGCAGGGTACTCTGCTTCCTGCTAGCAGCCTGGGTCTTATCAGCGCTCCAAGCCTCGCCCCAAGGTCACCTCACCCGGCGACAGCGGGAACCAGAATGATGTCACACGGAGTTTTCCCAGCATTCAAACTTAGGCGTCGCGTTTTCGCGCGCTTGAAATTTTTCACTTTTCATTTAATCGCGAAAAATAGATATCGTCATTAAAAAATCTAAAAGCGTGAAATACGTACTTCAGGAGTAATAATCTTTCGATTTAGGAAATAAAAAATAATAGGAAACCACCCTATTGAACGTCTCGCGTTTTCATTCCCTTGGTTCTCCTCTTCCTAATCTACCCCGCCTCCGGGCTAGATGCCACGCCTTCCAAGGCTCTCTCAAATCTGAAGGAATATCAACAGTCCTGTTTAGAAACGTTGCCAGAAATTGGCTTGAAATGGGGCTTATCCACGAACTCTTAGCGCAGGAAGACATTTCAAACTTCGTCTCTTTGGACGATCGGAAAATAACTATTTTTTACATTTTCGTCGCTTTCTATAATACTCTTACGGGAAGTATCATGAAAATTCATTGTGACAACCTTTTACTGCAACATATGTTGTAAAAAGTTTGATTTTTCGATCCATGTTGTCGCTTCAAAGCCGTAAGAGCGCGCGGAAACAAGAGAAATCCCGTAAAAACTGTTTCTGTGCGCAAAATGAAGTATTCATTGATACAAAAATAGTTTGATTGCCATCAGTCAACGCACAAATAAAATTATTTAAGCATTTTTCGCATTTTTTTTCATTTGGGGTAACTCCGTATAGTTATCGCTGTGGCTAATCCCGGTATACTTAAATGATTTTTAACATTTTCTTTATCAAATAGAATGAGAGTTCATCGATCAATTGATCCTCAAACTCGGGTGACAGAATTTTTCAGCGGATTGTAGTTGCGAGAGTTAGGATGGAGGGGGCCGACTCATTGCCGAAATATTTTATAATTTTTAACAGGGAAACGTGGGCAAAACACTCTACAGCTGATCGAGGGATCATTGGCTTAAAAGCCTGGAGGGTGAGGCTCTCGAACACATCCAGACCTAAATCCTGAAAGTGGAGATGGCTCATGTAAATATCTGCCCCCCCATACTCTCAAAATGTTAATTATAATCTCCTTTAAGCTAGTCCGCGCTCAGTTATGCACTTACCTATCCTAATCAACCTAGGGTTATATCACCGATAGAATCATTGACCAACAATTCATTTAATTTTCGTGAGCCGGGATTTAATTTTAAAGTACCCATTCATATGTATCCTAGGTATTTAAGTTCAGCTAAGTCTTTACCAAGCCAGGAATTTTGCTCGGCTCCTGAACTTACGTATAACTCCTAGTTGCAAACCTGACTGAAAATAAAAATAGGGAAGCTCGAAACTTCATTGTGTGATTCAGCTTATTTCTAATTAATTTGCATTTCAGTAATACTCTATTTCATCCGAACGTGTAAGCGTATATGTACTAAGTTCGTCGAAATCATTACGAGCAAGCAGAACCGTTTCAGAGTTTATACAAGTAAAAGATACGGAAGTGATGGATACCCAGAGGCGACGGAATGAGCTTAGATTTCTTGAGTAAATACGATCAGATGACACCTAATCACGTAAAGGTCGTACTCTATATCCGGGTCCAACAAAAACAATAAGGTAGTTAATTTGCAGAGCGGTTTGTTAAAGGCATTCGTTTTTATATTGAAATAAATTGTAAGTCATAGAAAATTCACACTGCCAACGCATTCCTTAATTTTTTGCTGTGTATCCAGGCTGAGGCCCTAGCTTCTTCCGCATCTTACCTATTAAGGTGGCGTGCGGGAAGTGAGTTGGTGAAGATAGATTTAGAAAGCATTTGATGTTCTATGCACATCCTTTGGGCTACTTCCACGTGAGTTCTAAGGAATGCACATAAGATGTGGAAGGCATAGTTCGGTGGGGGGGACAAACTCCCTGGATTCCCCCGTGGCTTCGTGCCAGAGTCTGGCCTGCCTCGCCTTATACGTCCTTAGGAACCAACCGCGACGGACCCTTAGAATCGCAGCCGCGGCTTCTGGCCTAATCCAGGGCGTATTTTTAGTCGCGGGCCGTTCCCGCGCCTTGGCGTGCCGTCCGCGCATCCATGGGCTGTAGACATGCCGGTCATAGCGCGGCGGCTATTTCCGTCCTTGGCGCAATGTGAACACTTCCCACGAGGTCGGCATTTCACGAGTATGCGCTGTCATCCACCCGAAACCTGGTTTTTATCATTCGGTGGCGGTTTGAGCGCAAGCGGGGCTCGTAAACACAGCTCTGATGGGAAAATGAGACCAGCATTAAATCCCAGATCGAATATAAGTGGAGCTGTGTCAGTCCCTGTGAGGTAGCAAAAAGCTAGGGCCAATAATGAACACTGCTTTTTAATTACCGTAGGAAATGGGAAAAGTTCGAAATACCTTGAAATGTTGATCTAATTTTAACCTTTCACTCTTCGCGAGTGTTAAATATAACAGAAATAAAATTATCCATCGAGCTACAACATCATGTGCTTATGAAAACGCTACTGACGGAAAACCCCTTCTTTCGTGAACTTGAGCATATATGGCCTCACACAAAATTTCATGTTTTAAATACTTCGAATTAGTATTTCTATTTCATCCCAAATACCCATTCTTCTTTGTGAGTGTTGAATTTAATGGAAGTAAAATTATCAATGGAAAAAATATCATACAAGCAAAATTTATTGTTATAAACATCCTTAGTTCATGAACGTGAGCGCAGACGGTCCATTTTACCACATAATCACGGTCTACTGTTGTCACACTGTTTATACTTTTACTTGAGTTGCCCATTCATGGCATACATTTCAGCCAGTTGTTTGTGGATTCGCATGTGTAGCTCGTTCGGCAAGCTTCTCATAAAAGATTTTTGTTTTTTTGGACGCATGAACCGGCTACGTGATTTAAGGAATTGAATGTAAACAATCGCTTTCGAAGGAATGGGGAATGAAATTGAAAGACTAGGAATGGTCGTGGAGGTGCTTGTGATCCTCCGAAATTACGTGAAATAATTGAGATAACTCCGAAAAATCCACCCAGATCCCCGATTCCGGTAACCCTGATCTTCTGATTTCCGGTGGAGTGCTCTAGACAGAAAAGCTACCCAGACGTCATCCTCCACTGTGGACTATACCGGACCCTTTAATTTCAGAAGAAAATGGCGACATGAGAGAGAACACTTGGAAGTATTTTATTTAAAACATTTAATCGTATAATTTGTGGTTACTATGGAGAATGTAGGATATTAGTCCTTCTAAAAGATAATATGTAATATAATTCTTTTCTAGCGCATCATTTAAAAGATTTGGAGTTTTATTCTTTAGGCTTCTACTTGAAGGATGGGAATACAATTCGCAATAAGTCACGTGACGGTGGTGAACGGATACCTGGAGCCTAAATTATGCCCAGCGCCACATGACGGCTATAATTGGCAGTGAAGCGAGCGTCGGCAGTGTGCAATCCTTCCGCTTATCTTCATTACCATCACGTAAACAAAATCTCGGTCTTGTAGGCGTCTATTTGTCACATTCAATTGTTCATTATCATCATTGGCAATATTGGTTAGAGTCAGCTCTCCACTCAATTTTCCTATCAGCTTGTCTTTTCACACCTACCTATTTTTTCTCTTCCCCATCCTTCCCTACCTGCACCTGCGCGATACATTTTTTTCACACTATAAAGTTATTTTATTTTAGAACTATTCCTACTCTAGATCTTTCTTTTCCATTCTTGCCACCCACAGGACTCTCGGCGATGGTCTTCATAAGTCCATGATGCATGTGGATATGGCCGATGAACTTTTTTTGCCTCATATTAGGTTATCATAAGGCTTCTATTCTCTTCTTTACATCCTTCTAAGGATTTCCTCATCGTTCACTTGGACGATCCGTTTCATTTTCATCATTTTTGGGGCAACATCTTGAGTTCCTCTACTATTATTACTATGTATTTAATGTGTGAACTTCGCCTCCCGGAAAATATAGGCCAAATCTAATTATTCGTATGAATTTTGCATTGCGTCCAATTCTTTTTCTTTACTGGCTAACTCATTTCGTGGCGCGTCTTAAGTTCGGGTTCATCTATGCCCGAGTCACGAATATCGCCGTCATCATCTGAAGCCTGACCTGTTGTTTCGAAATTCTTGCCCGCGTATCGTGATGCGGAGGAAGGTGTTTTAGGCGCACGACGCCCGGCCGATGTGCCTACTTATCATTTTTCTGATTCCGCTCGCCCGCCAACGCAGGCACGTGTTTGTCGGATTCGGCGACTTTTCTCACATTGGACAGGTTCTGCCGCGAGTATGCGTTATTCTTCCGAATATTTCAATTCTTATCCATTTTATTTTGCATATTAGCAGTGGCGGCTCGTGAGTTAAATGATGGGGGTAGCACACTTCACCGGGGGATTTAATTTTTGAATATTTTGTGTTTTTTAGTGAGTTTTTTTAAGGATATCTAGGTATTAAATTTGTTTAATTTAAACTAATATAATTTAAATATTTATAGTAATAAAATTAAAACCAAAACAAGGTGTTCTGCAACACTGCAGCACCAAGTAATCGCCAGATTATAATGCCGTCAGCCATAGCGGCGACGTCAACTCACTAGATACGTCGCTCTGCGCATGATCGGACGACGTCCCGAGGCTTCCATTAGGTACAACCTTAGACGCGTCATAGCACTAGCAGCCCCCACCACTACCGCTCTTCATATAACTGTATGGCGATGGAATGGGACGTTCCGGCCAGCGCCCCGCGGCTACAAATGCAAACTTCTCGCGCTAATTTTGGGTGTTTTTCCTACGTTTTCGATGTATGCGGTTGAAAAAAACACTTTGGTTAATTTGTATGTAAACACTTTGGATTTATAATTATAATTGCAAGGGAATTTATTTTTTTTCCTTTTTCAAATCTTTGGGAGGGGCGGCGTCCGAGACTCCTTATGGGCAAGCCGCCGCTGCATATTAGCTCCAAAGTTTGCGACTCATGAAAGCTGTGTTATCATTCAGTAAACTATATTAGTTTTAATTAAGTTTGCATTTACTTTGCATCGGGCAATCTTGGCGAAAGATCTACAAATTACGCTTCTATACATGTGGAATATACATTATTTACGTTGAATTTTCCAAGTATGTCTTTGAAATTCTTGCTTACGGTGTACCCTTATTTACGTTTGATATGGTGTCATCTATAAATTGGAGCGGAGTAGTTAAGGCGATTCGTCACTCTCGCTCGGCCAGTCTTTCAAATTTACGAAGTATCCCTGCAAAACTTATTTTTATCTTAAGGGCTATCGTCTTGAAATTTTCATGCTTCTAAAATTAGACCTTTTTCTGTATTTTGCTGTACCTGGAAATTTAATATTTTAAGCTAGTATTTTCTTATGTGTAAGGTTTTCATGTTGGAGGTGCAGGCAAATTTTATCAAATGTCCTCTCTCTGTGGCTTTATGAAATGTCTAAAAGATATCATAACTTTTAAACAAGCAATGCGTCGCGCCAAAAGAATTTTATGATCGCTTGAGCAGGATTGATGCGTTCTCCGACAGCACTTCAAATGATCGCAGCCAATATTAGTGAGCCAACCGTCGAATCCACGGTATTCTAGTAATTCAGCAGTTGCTGCATACATGCATCGAATATTTGGTGTTTTTGTTTCGCTGATGGTTTTTTTCTTCGATAATGGCTTCTACTGACGAGTTTTGCAACTAAGTAGCGTCAGTTTCTTTAAAAAAATCTTTTTAAATTATGAATGTTAAATTGCAGGACTAAAGGTTAAAATATTAGCATCCGCTTATTGACCTAAAGATACATTGCGATCACAGGTTTGCCTCTCGAGTAAAAATGAAAAAGAGCCCTCATTTCCGTGAACATCACATGCCAGGGCAAATTCGGGGTGATGCTAAACATTTATTTTAATCATTCATCGTTTCCAAATAATTTCTAGATTGCCCAACTTGTTTCCAGATTTGTGAAAAGTTTGGGTTCATCGCTGAGTCACAGATATCATCACCATCACAAGCTTGACCAACTGTTTCGAAATATCCCAACGTGTAGGGGGGAACGGATCCAGGTATTTTAAGCATACGGTACGATGGGAGTTTAGATGATTCATACCTAGGGACATTAGATTGGTGGTTCTTTTGTTCTTTTACGTTTCACCAACAAAGAGTGGCAGCATTTCTCTTGTATTTGGATTCTCTCCAAATGAGAATATTTTGAAAGCGGAAGAGCCCCTTTTTCCTCCAAGCCCCTATCACAAGGACACCATGTTGATGGTGCGTGCGCAGCCTTCCGATAAAAAACGAAATTAAGTGCGTAGCAATGAAGTGAATGTATAGTTGGAACTCGAACACGTTGAAAAGTTCAGTTTTTGTGCACCTTACAGTAGTTTCCGATGCCCAACTGAAATTGTCTGCAATAGGGTGGTTTCCTATTACTTTTTTATTGCCTTAATCGAAAGATTATTACTCCTGGAGTACGTATTTCACGCTTTTAGATTTTTAAATGACAATATCTATTTTTCGCGATTAAATGAAAAGTGAAAATTTTCAAGCGCGCGAAAACGCGACGCTCAAGTATGAATGCCGGGAAATATCTCCGTACGTCGTATTTCTGGTTCCCCTTCCCGCCCGGTGAGGTGACCTTGAGGCGAGGCTTAGCGCTGATACGTCGCAGGCTGCCAGCGGGTAGCTGAGTACCTTGCTGGATGGTAGCGCTTGGCTTAAAAAAGGTTTATTAATACCTTATCAAACGAAGAAAACTTTCCGACCTTAGCCAGTTTTAGTAGGTGATTATTAAGACATGTTTCCCTGAGCTCTGTGCTTCATGCATGCATTGGTAACCTCAGACGATGTATAACTCCTATCCTCTCGTGTAGAAACTAGGTCCCTGTGACGTCACGTGGAGTGGAATCGCATGGGCGCTAATCTGGCCTTTTTCAAATGAGGATAAAATTTGACCCTTGCCATTCGTCTAAACCGGTATTTCAAAAACCAAATAATCTGTGTATTATGAATACACTAATGGTGGGTAACGAATCGCAATCAATGCCTTTCGTTTTCTTTGATGAAGGAAACTACCCTATTGTTAACGCGTTTTTGCTGGAAAACCATAGTGTTTCTTGTAGCTTATTAAAGTGCGCGTTTAAGTAATCCTCTGTGCACAAATAAGTAATCGAAAAGAAAGTAACCGCGAAATATTTTACTGCTATTGTAATTATGGAAACGTTTTGAACTCTGTACTTATCGTTCCGAAGTAATTTATTATATGTAAAGAGAAAATCGTTAAAATGGGTAGTGTATGAAAAGAAGTGGGAAATTTGTAATCATGATTTGGTCTAATTTCCCAATTATTACTGTATTCCGACTTATCTTTCTTAAAATTTTAGAAAATTAAAGTCGTACCATCCTAAGTCGGCTCTTGTGCCTTTCAACCTACGGCTATTAGGATGCTAGCGTGCACAGGGCCTTATTTCACGTCAGACATATTGTAGCCTCAATCAAAGTGTGGGGTGATTGGTTCTCGATATTTTTAATTTATTGGCGTTCCTTATTCGTAATTGTCAAGAAATTATGCAAAAATAATTGCCTAGAAATTCAGTTGCGTAAACTTTTTAGGTCTGTAGAGTTAGTAAATGATGCTCAAAATACGAAACATGACAATGTTGATGCCTGGTAAAATTTTGATAGATAAATAATGTGTAGTCCAATCGTTGTCCGGTCAATTGTATTAATTTTAGTAAAAAAATGTTATTCCCTGCGAAATATTGCTGGTCTGTCTTCGAAAAAATTGCACCTGCCAACTGATTTAATAGTTCTTCTCGCCCATACTCACCGGGATTCGGACTTAACAGTTTTAGCAAGAAATTTTGAAGCTTGTAGTCTGTTTAGTAATGTGTATGGTAATGAGAATAATTTCGTGACTATTGTGCGCATGATTGAAAGCATTAGGTTGATTACTGCACTTGGCAAATGCTCAAATTATCATCGTTTGCAATCCAAATTTCCGTTACTTCCTAAGGGTGCAATACGATGGTGAACATAAACGTACTCAGTAAAATAAATAATTAATATTGGCATTACTGTACATGTGAAGTGTATATGAAGATTGTACCGGAAATCTGCAGTTATAATCGTCTAAGAAATCCTGTCATCAGTGAAATACGCTGTTATCTTAATTATGGGCATCTTCGATGATAGGTTGTTTCCTGCAAAAGTTACTGTCATCCCTCACGTTAAAGGCGAACTCAACATAGAAATGTATGTACATCTATCAAAGTTTCTTCGATGGTAAAAAATTCTTATTATTTTACTGCGGTTACCTTTAATTTTCATCGAGACTATATATTGTACAATCTATGCAATCGATAGTGTTTACATTGTATGCTATTGTTAAGCAAAGGAGAAAAGTAAGTGTAATGGAAATTCCGGTATTTAATTTCATTAATGAATAGTGATCGATATGCATTCACAGACTGAAATAAGGTACGTATATAATGAAATAATCGGTAATGGGAGCTAAAATGCGGTTGTCTACAGTACAACATGTAATTATATCACCACGTTTAAGCGGCTATGTTGAGGTGACGTAAGTATGCATAGTTGCTTGTCATTACAATTAGAACGATAGAAGTGAAATGTTTTGACAGAGTATTCTCGTTTTCTCAGAAAAGCTAGGAAAACTATTACACTTTAACCCAACTTCTTGATGTAAAATGAATTTCACGCGGTATCTAACCCCAGCTCGTCCAACCGTCGTCAAAGGCTTAATTGTTTGTCTGACTATTAAACGACCGTGTGTTAAATTTTGATGTTGCACGTATAGCTATGCACTAAGCTTACAGTAGAAGAGACAAAGGAAAATACTATCCATATGCTCACGTATTATAAGACGGATTCTGCCAGAAGATAATTGGAAACAAGGATTGTTCCCAATTTTATTATCCGTTACCATTCCAGAACCGCTATGAATACTCGGTCACCTCGAGAAATGCGTTCAAAGTAGTTGCATTAATGCATATGGTAATGAATAAGTACTGGAATACTTAGATGGAATCGTAAATAATTTGAGAAATACTCTTGCAAGTTAGGTGTTGCTAATATGGAAACCCGTATGGAAGAGTTATTTTAGTAGCACTTACGGGTTCTTACTGGAAATTTACGCTGATTCGCCACGCCTGGGTCGTGAGTGAGTTCGATCTCTATTTGTATAATTGACGGCACTGCACCAAATTTGATACTGGGTAACACCAAGCAGCAAGAGAAAGTGGTTTATTCTTTAATTGATTGCACTAGCGATTTCCCGAGTACCCTCTGTTGTATTCATGTGGACCTTCATTTATTTACCCGGCTGTTCATATATTCATTTGATAGATCGTTTATTCGTCGGAATACATGTTCATGCGTTCACTCGGGTTTCTCACGCATCGATTCCGCCTGTACGTTGGTTTGAAGTGGTGACGGTTGACCTCTCCCCAGACTTAAATCACAGGGGAATGAATTTCAGACAGGGGTCCAGTTACTTTCCACTTGCCACATCGTGGTTCTATGACTTTGTTTCACTTTGATACATGAATTACGTATTTTAATTGAAGTTTTCTACCGATTAGGGTAGGTTTCCATGGTTTATTCTGGCAGCCTTTATTGATTTTCCTCTCAAATTCACAATGAGGCCTATCCCCTTTCTTATCTAAAAATCCTATCCTCTTCGTTCCCTCTCTGGTTAACCCTACATTTTAACCTCTAACACAGTGTTCAACATACCCTTCCCGCTCAGTAATCACTCCATACATACCCTCTTGCCTCCTCCGTGTCTCATCTAGAAGCTACCTCTCCTCTCATCTTGTCCAGCACTTCGTTGTTCCTCCTCCTCTCCGTCCACTTCCCCTTCTCCATTCTTCCCTGCTACCACATCTGGAAAGCCCGCAATATTCTCTCGTCCTCCTTCCTCATGTCCATGTTTCCGCACCGTAAAGCGCTACACTCCTGGTAAGACCCTTCACAAACCTTTTTTTTTTTAACTCTTACATGACGATCTTCTCATAAGCTCCTTCCTGTTCGTGAACGCCTCCTTTGCTGACGCAATCATCTTCCTGATATCCTTACTGCTGTATCCGTTTTCCTCTAATGTGCTGCCCAAACACTTGAATTGCTCTACCTGCTCAAGTTTTTGCCCAATTATTTTTCTCTAGTCTTACATTCGTAGCTCTCGATGCCATACAAAACCGCATAACCTTGTTCTTCTCATAAACGCTATTATCAAGTTTTCCTGAGACATCGATTCTCGCGGAAGAAGATCAGGAAATCAATTGCTTTCATGAATGGCATCAGGACTTCCCATTCTTTCGCGCTCAAGGTTTTGTCAGTGGGACAGAATGGCATTAGGCCGCGTGGTTGCCATGACGATGATACCGAATTAGATGGCGACCGGCTGATTCCTTCGGCTTTGGTATGCAAGAAGTTGGCCGCTAGCCACTCGAGCTGTGGCTGAGCGGTCGCGCGGTGCACAATGGCAACCGGTGGCATCTTCGCTGGGATTCGGATATCTGGGCGCCTTGCCCCAAACGAGACGGTACCATTGAGGAGTCGTGGAAAGGATAATGGCTGTTGCGGATTATGCCGTAGCTTGGCGTGAAAGCGAACGTCCCAATCAAGGCCGTAGTTTGTCAGAGCTTCAGAAGCTGAGCAAATCATCGTTCTTGCTAATTTTGAATGTATGTGCTTTGAAAATGCTTTTAAAAAGTTTTTTATGCTATTGTTCATTTGAAAGTGATGTTAATTACTATTCCTGTGATATTTTGGCCGTCGCATAGTGTTTGAAACGGTAATTTACCCTATAGTATCATTCACTCAGTGATTCCTTCGATTTACACCCAAAGGCCGGGCTCTGCCCAGACTAAGCGAGAGGCGTACGGAATTTACACATTCAGGATAGGGGGATCAGCTCTTTTCCATGGGCTACCCAAATGAGCGTGTATGTTGCCATGGCCATATTACTATAAAATTGCATGGCGTCGTTAGCAGAATTTAAGGAATATTTTCGTTAGAACTTACACATATTAGTGTGTTTTGTCATCCTCAATTGAATTCGGTTCGATGAAACGCCGAAAAGAGAATAAATTTTAATATAATGGATAAAGAAATTTTCATATAAATGTTATTTAGTTGGAATAAAAGAATTCATGAATATATTTATCCATTGTTATTATTTTTATTATTATCATCGTTAATTATTGATTCTTAGTTAATGCATTTTGAAACTTTCACACAAAATACCAGCAAAATGTCCAAGACTAAAATCCAAGACAATGTCCAAGACTGAATATTTGTTTTAAAATGGAAAGATTTCTCAAAATTAGCCAATGCGCATAAAATTATGTCGTCCAACATTCGCTCATAGCAAACTATTTAGGTTTTTCTGTAGGTTGCGTACTATTAACCATGCACATTAGTAGCGGTGGCAGATTTAGGGGTGTCACAGGGTTCATGACCTCCCGCCAAATGTTATAAAAAAATTTTAATCTTTATTAGCTTAATAGCTTTTGTATTCTTGTAAAGGAGTAT